>NC_091754.1:8449901-9137401 GCF_043380555.1 Nothobranchius furzeri
TGATCTCTCTAGGACATTCAGAAGCCAAGTTATAAGCCCACAAATGTGTAACTGAACTACTTCTTTAAATTGACACCAGATCCAGTGACCTTTGGGACATGGTTTGACCCCCTTAGGAAAGTGCTATCATCATGAAACGTTCAGATCACTTACAACTCAATAGATTCTACCTTCATGTAATGTTTCAACCTGATTGGACCTTGTTTTCACACAAATGGACCCAGAATGAAGTGAAATTGTGCTTCGTGCAACATAATTCTGGGTGCCATTTAAAAACCATAAGTGCTAATGACTCCATTCCTTTTTGTGGTTGTAGGGGCTGTTGATTGGAGTACATTAAAACAAACCTGATCTCACTAGGACATTCAGAAGCCAAGTTATAAGCCCACAAATGTGTAACTGGACCACTTCTTTAAATTGACACCAGATCCGGTGACCTTTGGGACATGGTTTGACCCCCTTAGGAAAAAGCTATCATCTTGAAACGTTCAGATCACTTACAACTCAATAGATTCTACCTTCTTGTAACGTTTCAGCCTGATTGGACTTTGTTTTCACACAAATGGACCCAGAATGATGTGAAATTGTGCTTCGTGCAACATAATTCTGGGTGCCATTTACAAACCATAAGTGCTAATGACTCCATTCCTTTTTGTGGTTGTAGGGGCTGTTGATTGGAGTACACTAAAACAAACCTGATCGCTCTAGGACATTAAGAAGCCAAGTTATAAGCCCATAAATGTGTAACTGGACTACTTCTTTAAATTGACACCAGATCCGGTGACCTTTGGGACATGGTTTGACCCCCTTAGGAAAGCGCTATCATCATGAAACGTTCAGATCACTTACAACTCAATAGATTCTACCTTGCTGTAATGTTTCAACCTGATTGGACCTTGTTTTCACACAAATGAACCCAGAATGATGTGAAATTGTGATTCGTGCAACATAATTCTGGGTGCCATTTAAAAACCATAAGTGCTAATGACACCATTCCTTTTTGTGGTTGTAGGGGCTGTTGATTGGAGTATACTAAAACAAACCTGATCTCTCTAGGACATTCAGAAGCCAAGTTATAAGCCCACAAATGTGTAACTGGACTACTTCTTTAAAATGACACCAGATCCGGTGACCTTTGGGACATGGTTTGACCCCCTATAGGAATGTGTGATCATCATGAAACGTTCAGATCACTTACATCTCAATAGATTCTACCTTCTTGTAACATTTCAGCCTGATTGGACCTTGTTTTCACACAAATGGACCCAGAATGATGTGAAATTGTGCTTCGTGCAACATAATTCTGGGTGCCATTTACAAACCAAAAGTGCTAATGACTCCATTCCTTTTTGTGGTTGTAGGGGCTGTTGATTGGAGTACACTAAAACAAACCTGACCTCTCTAGGACATTCAGAAGCCAAGTTATAAGCCCACAAAGGTGTAACTGGACTACTTCTTTAAAGTGACACCAGGCCCGGTGACCTTTGGGACATGGTTTGACCCCCTATAGGAATGTGCGATCATCATGAAACGTTCAGATCACTTACAACTCAATAGATTCTACCTTCTTGTAACATTTCAGCCTGATTGGACCTTGTTTTCCCACAAATGGACCCAGAATGATGTGAAATTGTGCTTCGTGCAACATAATTCTGGGTGCCATTTACAAACCATAAGTGCTAATGACTCCATTCCTTTTAGTGGTTGTAGGGGCTGTTGATTGGAGTACACTAAATCAAACCTGATCTCTCTAGGACATTCAGAAGCCAAGTTATAAGCCCACAAATGTGTAACTGGACTACTTCTTTAAATTGACACCAGATCCGGTGACCTTTGGGACATGGTTTGACCCCCTTAGGAAAGTGATATCATCATGAAACGTTCAGATCAATTACAACTCAATAGATTCTACCTTCCTGTAACGTTTCAGCCTGATTGGATCTTGTTTTCACACAAATGGACCCAGAATGATGTGAAATTGTGCTTCGTGCAACATAATTCTGGGTGCCATTTACAAACCAAAAGTGCTAATGACTCCATTCCTTTTTGTGGTTGTAGGGGCTGTTGATTGGAGTACACTAAAACAAATCTGACCTCTCTAGGACATTCAGAAGCCAAGTTATAAGCCCACAAAGGTGTAACGGGACTACTTCTTTAAAGTGACACCAGGCCCGGTGACCTTTGGGACATGGTTTGACCCCCTATAGGAATGTGCGATCATCATGAAATGTTCAGATCACTTACAGCTCAATAGATTCTACCTTCCTGTAACGTTTCAACCTGATTGGACCTTGTTTTCACACAAATGGACCCAGAATGAAGTGAAATTGTGCTTCGTGCAACATAATTCTGGGTGCCATTTACAAACCATAAGTGCTAATGACTCCATTCCTTTTTGTGGTTGTAGGGGCTGTTGATTGGAGTACACTAAAACAAACCTGATCTCTCTAGGACATTCAGAAGCCAAGTTATAAGCCCACAAATGTGTAACTGGACTACTTCTTTAAATTGACACCAGATCCGGTGACCTTTGGGACATGGTTTGACCCCCTTAGGAAAGTGCTATCATCATGAAACGTTCAGATCACTTACAACTCAATAGATTCTACCTTCATGTAACGTTTCAACCTGATTGGACCTTGCTTTCACACAAATGGACCCAGATTGAAGTGAAATTGTGCTTCGTGCAACATAATTCTGGGTGCCATTTAAAAACCATAAGTGCTAATGACTCCATTCCTTTTTGTGGTTGTAGGGGCTGTTGATTGGAGTACATTAAAACAAACCTGATCTCTCTAGGACATTCAGAAGCCAAGTTATAAGCCCACAAATGTGTAACTGGACTACTTCTTTAAATTGACACCAGATCCGGTGACCTTTGGGACATGGTTTGACCCCCTTAGGAAAGTGCTATCATCTTGAAACGTTCATATCACTTACAACTCAATAGATTCTACCTTCTTGTAACGTTTCAGCCTGATTGGACCTTGTTTTCACACAAATGGACCCAGAATGATGTGAAATTGTGCTTCGTGCAACATAATTCTGGGTGCCATTTACAAACCATAAGTGCTAATGACTCCATTCCTTTTTGTGGTTGTAGGGGCTGTTGAATGGAGTACACTAAAACAAATCTGATCTCTCTAGGACATTCAGAAGCCAAGTTATAAGCCCACAAATGTGTAACTGGACTACTTGTTTAAATTGACACCAGATCCGGTGACCTTTGGGACATGGTTTGACCCCCTTAGGAAAGTGCTATCATCATGAAACGTTCAGATCACTTACAACTCAATAGATTCTACCTTCCTGTAACGTTTCAGCCTGATTGGATCTTGTTTTCACACAAATGGACCCAGAATGATGTGAAATTGTGCTTCGTGCAACATAATTCTGGGTGCCATTTACAAACCAAAAGTGCTAATGACTCCATTCATTTTTGTGGTTGTAGGGGCTGTTGATTGGAGTACACTAAAACAAACCTGACCTCTCTAGGACATTCAGAAGCCAAGTTATAAGCCCACAAAGGTGTAACTGGACTACTTCTTTAAAGTGACACCAGGCCCGGTGACCTTTGGGACATGGTTTGACCCCCTATAGGAATGTGCGATCATCATGAAACGTTCATATCACTTACAACTCAATAGATTCTACCTTCTTGTAACATTTCAGCCTGATTGGACCTTGTTTTCACACAAATGGACCCAGAATGATGTGAAATTGTGCTTCGTGCAACATAATTCTGGGTGCCATTTACAAACAAAAGTGCTAATGACTCCATTCCTTTTTGTGGTTGTAGGGGCTGTTGATTGGAGTACACTAAAACAAACCTGACCTCTCTAGGACATTCAGAAGCCAAGTTATAAGCCCACAAAGGTGTAACGGGACTACTTCTTTAAATTGACACCAGATCCGGTGACCTTTGGGACATGGTTTGACCCCCTTAGGAAAGTGCTATCATCATGAAACGTTCAGATCACTTACAACTCAATAGATTCTACCTTCCTGTAACGTTTCAACCTGATTGGACCTTGTTTTCACACAAATGGACCCAGAATGAAGTGAAATTGTGCTTCGTGCAACATAATTCTGGGTGCCATTTACAAACCATAAGTGCTAATGACTCCATTCCTTTTTGTGGTTGTAGGGGCTGTTGATTGGAGTACACTAAAACAAACCTGACTCTCTAGGACATTCAGAAGCCAAGTTATAAGCCCACAAAGGTGTAACTGGACTACTTCTTTAAAGTGACACCAGGCCCGGTGACCTTTGGGACATGGTTTGACCCCCTATAGGAATGTGCGATCATCATGAAACGTTCAGATCACTTACAACTCAATAGATTCTACCTTCTTGTAACATTTCAGCCTGATTGGACCTTGTTTTCACACAAATGGACCCAGAATGATGTGAAATTGTGCTTCGTGCAACATAATTCTGGGTGCCATTTACAAACCATAAGTGCTAATGACTCCATTCCTTTTTGTGGTTGTAGGGGCTGTTGATTGGAGTACACTAAAACAAACCTGATCTCTCTTGGACATTCAGAAGCCAAGTTATAAGCCCACAAATGTGTAACTGGACTACTTCTTTAAATTGACATCAGATCCGGTGACTTTTGGGACATGGTTTGACCCCCTTAGGAAAGTGCTATCATCATGAAACGTTCAGATCACTTACAATTCAATAGATTCTACCTTCCTGTAACGTTTCAACCTGATTGGACCTTGTTTTCACACAAATGGACCCAGAATGAAGTGAAATTGTGCTTCGTGCAACATAATTCTGGGTGCCATTTAAAAACCATAAGGGCTAATGACTCCATTCCTTTTTGTGGTTGTAGGGGCTGTTGATTGGAGTACACTAAAACAAACCTGATTTCTCTAGGACATTCAGAAGCCAAGTTATAAGCCCACAAATGTGTAACTGGACTACTTCTTTAAATTGACACCAGATCCGGTGACCTTTGGGACATGGTTTGACCCCCTTAGGAAAGTGCTATCATCATGAAACGTTCAGATCACTTACAACTCAATAGATTCTACCTTCCTGTAACGTTTCAACCTGATTGGACCTTGTTTTCACACAAATGGACCCAGAATGAAGTGAAATTGTGCTTCGTGCAACATAATTCTGGGTGCCATTTAAAAACCATAAGTGCTAATGACTCCATTCCTTTTTTTGGTTGTAGGGGCTGTTGATTGGAGTACATTAAAGCAAACCTGATCTCTCTAGGACATTCAGAAGCCAAGTTATAAGCCCACAAATGTGTAACTGGACTTCTTCTTTAAATTGACACAAGATCCGGTGACCTTTGGGACATGGTTTGACCCCCTTAGGAAAGAGCTATCATCATGAAACGTTCAGATCACTTACAACTCAATAGATTCTACCTTCCTGTAGCGTTTCAGCCTGATTGGACCTTGTATTCACACAAATGGACCCAGAATGATGTGAAATTGTGCTTCGTGCAACATAATTCTGGGTGCCATTTACAAACCATAAGTGCTAATGACTCCATTCCTTTTTGTGGTTGTAGGGGCTGTTGATTGGAGTACACTAAAACAAACCTGATCGCTCTAGGACATTAAGAAGCCAAGTTATAAGCCCATAAATGTGTAACTGGACTACTTCTTTAAATTGACACCAGATCCGGTGACCTTTGGGACATGGTTTGACCCCCTTAGGAAAGAAATATCATCATGAAACGTTCAGATCACTTACAACTCAATAGATTCTACCTTGCTGTAATGTTTCAGCCTGATTGGACCTTGTTTTCACACAAATGAACCCAGAATGATGTGAAATTGTGATTCGTGCAACATAATTCTGGGTGCCATTTAAAAACCATAAGTGCTAATGACACCATTCCTTTTTGTGGTTGTAGGGGCTGTTGATTGGAGTATACTAAAACAAACCTGATCTCTTTAGGACATTCAGAAGCCAAGTTATAAGCCCACAAATGTGTAACTGGACTACTTCTTTAAATTGACACCAGATCCGGTGACCTTTGGGACATGGTTTGACCCCCTTAGGAAAGTGCTATCATCATGAAACGTTCAGATCACTTACAACTCAATAGATTCTACCTTCCTGTAACGTTTCAGACTGATTGGATCTTGTTTTCACACAAATGGACCCAGAATGATGTGAAATTGTGCTTCGTGCAACATAATTCTGGGTGCCATTTACAAACCATAAGTGCTAATGACTCCATTCCTTTTTGTGGTTGTAGGGGCTGTTGACTGCAGTACATTAAAACAATACTGATCTCTCTAGGACATTCAGAAGCCAAGTTATAAGCCCACAAATGTGTAACTGGACTACTTCTTTAAATTGACACCAGATCCGGTGACCTTTGGGACATGGTTTGACCCCCTTAGGAAAGTGCTATCATCATGAAACTTTCAGATCACTTACAACTCAATAGATTCTACCTTCCTGTAACGTTTCAGCCTGATTGGATCTTGTTTTCACACAAATGGACCCAGAATAATGTGAAATTGTGCTTCGTGCAACATAATTCTGGGTGCCATTTACAAACCATAAGTGCTAATGACTCCTTTCCTTTTTGTGGTTGTAGGGGCTGTTGATTGGAGTACACTAAAACAAACCTGACCTCTCTAGGACATTCAGAAGCCAAGTTATAAGCCCACAAAGGTGTAACTGGACTACTTCTTTAAAGTGACACACGCCCGGTGACCTTTGGGACATGGTTTGACCCCCTATAGGAATGTGCGATCATCATGAAACGTTCAGATCACTTACAACTCAATAGATTCTACCTTCTTGTAACATTTCAGCCTGATTGGACCTTGTTTTCACACAAATGGACCCAGAATGATGTGAAATTGTGCTTCGTGCAACATAATTCTGGGTGCCATTTACAAACCATAAGTGCTAATGACTCCATTCCTTTTTGTGGTTGTAGGGGCTGTTGATTGGAGTACACTAAAACAAACTTGACCTCTCTAGGACATTCAGAAGCCAAGTTATAAGCCCACAAATGTGTAACTGGACTACTTTAAATTGACACCAGATCCGGTGACCTTTGGGACATGGTTTTACCCCCTATAAGAATGTGCAATCATCTTGAAACCTTCAGATCACTTACAACTCAATAGATTCTACCTTCCTGTAACGTGTCAGCCTGATTGGACCATGTTTTCACACAAATGAACCCAGAATGATGTGAAATTGTGCTTCGTGCAACATAATTCTGGGTGCCATTTAAAAACCATAAGTGCTAATGACTCCATTCCTTTTTGTGGTTGTAGGGGCTGTTGATTGGAGTACACTAAAACAAACCTGATCACTCTAGGACATTCAGATGCCAAGTTATAAGCCCACAAATGTGTAACTGGACTACTTCTTTAAATTGACACGAGATCCGGTGACTTTTGGGACATGGTTTGACCCCCTTAGGAAAGCGCTATCATCATGAAACGTTCAGATCACTCACAGCTCAATAGATTCTAACTTCCTGTAACGTTTCAGCCTGATTGGACCTTGTTTTCACACAAATGAACCCAGAATGATGTGAAATTGTGCTTCGTGCAACATAATTCTGGGTGCCATTTAAAAACCATAAGGGCTAATGACTCCATTCCTTTTTGTGGTTGTAGGGGCTGTTGATTGGAGTATACTAAAACAAACCTGATCTCTCTAGGACATTCAGAAGCCAAGTTATAAGCCCACAAATGTGTAACTGGACTAATTCTTTAAATTGACACCAGATCCGGTGACCTTTGGGACATGGTTTGACCCCCTTAGGAAAGTGCTATCATCTTGAAACGTTCAGATCACTTACAACTCAATAGATTCTACCTTCCTGTAACGTTTCAGCCTGATTGGACCTTGTTTTCACACAAATGAACCCAGAATAATGTGAAATTGTGCTTCGTGCAACATAATTCTGGGTGCCATTTACAAACCATAAGTGCTAATGACTCCATTCCTTTTTGTGGTTGTAGGGGCTGTTGATTGGAGTACACTAAAACAAACCTGACCTCTCTAGGACATTCAGAAGCCAAGTTATAAGCCCACAAATGTGTAACTGGACTACTTTAAATTGACACCAGATCCGGTGACCTTTGGGACATGGTTTGACCTCCTTAGGAAAGCGCTATCATCATGAAACGTTCAGATCACTTACAACTCAATAGATTCTACCTTGCTGTAATGTTTCAGCCTGATTGGACCTTGTTTTCACACAAATGAACCCAGAATGATGTGAAATTGTGATTCGTGCAACATAATTCTGGGTGCCATTTACAAACCATAAGTGCTAATGACTCCATTCCTTTTTGTGGTTGTAGGGGCTGTTGATTGGAGTACACTAAAACAAACCTGATCGCTCTAGGACATTCAGAAGCCAAGTTTTAAGCCCACAAATGTGTAACTGGACTACTTCTTTAAATTGACACCAGATCCGGTGACCTTTGGGACATGGTTTGACCCCCTTAGGAAAGCGCTATCATCATGAAACGTTCAGATCACTTACAACTCAATAGATTCTACCTTACCTGTAACGTTTCAGCCTGACTGGACCTTGTTTTCACACAAATGAACCCAGAATGATGTGAAATTGTGCTTCGTGCAACATAATTCTGGGTGCCATTTAAAACCCATAAGTGCTAATGACTCCATTCCTTTTTGTGGTTGTAGGGGCTGTTGATTGGAGTACACTAAAACAAACCTGATCTCTCTAGGACATTCAGAAGCCAAGTTATAAGCCCACAAATGTGTAACTGGACTAATTCTTTAAAGTGACACCAGGCCCGGTGACCTTTGGGACATGGTTTGACCCCCTATAGGAATGTGCGATCATCATGAAACGTTCAGATCACTTACAACTCAATAGATTCTACCTTCTTGTAACGTTTCAGCCTGACTGGACCTTGTTTTCACACAAATGGACCCAGAATGATGTTAAATTGTGCTTCGTGCAACATAATTCTGGGTGCCATTTACAAACCATAATTGCTAATGACTCCATTCCTTTTTGTGGTTGTAGGGGCTGTTGATTGGAGTACACTAAAACAAACTTGACCTCTCTAGGACATTCAGAAGCCAAGTTATAAGCCCACAAATGTGTAACTGGACTACTTTAAATTGACACCAGATCCGGTGACCTTTGGGACATGGTTTGACCCCCTTAGGAAAGTGCTATCATCATGAAACGTTCAGATCACTTACAACTCAATAGATTCTACCTTCCTGTAACGTTTCAGCCTGATTGGACCTTGTTTTCACACAAATGAACCCAGAATGATGTGAAATTGTGCTTTGTGCAACATAATTCTGGGTGCCATTTAAAAACCATAAGGCTAATGACTCCATTCCTTTTTGTGGTTGTAGGGGCTTTTGATTGGAGTACACTAAAACAAACCTAACATCTCTAGGACATTCAGAAGCCAAGTTATAAGCCCACAAAGGTGTAACTGGACTACTTCTTTAAAGTGACACCAGGCCCGGTGACCTTTGGGACATGGTTTTACCCCCTATAGAAATGTGCGATCATCTTGAAACGTTCAGATCACTTACAACTCAATAGATTCTACCTTCTTGTAGCGTTTCAGCCTGATTGGACCTTGTTTTCACACAAATGGACCCAGAATGATGTGAAATTGTGCTTCGTGCAACATAATTCTGGGTGCCATTTACAAACCATAAGTGCTAATGACTCCATTCCTTTTTGTGGTTGTAGGGGCTGTTGACTGCAGTACATTAAAACAATACTGATCTCTCTAGGACATTCAGAAGCCAAGTTATAAGCCCACAAATGTGTAACTGGACTACTTCTTTAAATTGACACCAGATCCGTTGACCTTTGGGACATGGTTTGACCCCCTTAGGAAAGTGCTATCATCATGAAACGTTCAGATCACTTACAACTCAATAGATTCTACCTTCCTGTAACGTTTCAGCCTGATTGGACCTTGTTTTCACACAAATGGACCCAGAATGAAGTGAAATTGTGCTTCATGCAACATAATTCTGGGTGCCATTTACAAACCATAAGTGCTAATGACTCCATTCCTTTTTGTGGTTGTAGGGGCTGTTGATTGGAGTACACTAAAACAAACCTGATCTCTCTAGGACATTCAGAAGCCAAGTTATAAGCCCACAAATGTGTAACTGGACTACTTCTTTAAATTGACACCAGATCCGGTGTCCTTTGGGACATGGTTTGACCCCCTTAGGGAAGTGCTATCATCATGAAACGTTCAGATCACTTACAACTCAATAGATTCTACCTTCCTGTAACGTATCAGCCTGATTGGACCATGTTTTCACACAAATGAACCCAGAATGATGTGAAATTGTGCTTCGTGCAACATAATTCTGGGTGCCATTTAAAAACCATAAGTGCTAATGACTCCATTCCTTTTTGTGGTTGTAGGGGCTGTTGATTGGAGTACACTAAAACAAACCTGATCACTCTAGGACATTCAGATGCCAAGTTATAAGCCCACAAATGTGTAACTGGACTACTTCTTTAAATTGACACCAGATCCGGTGACCTTTGGGACATGGTTTGACCCCCTTAGGAAAGCGCTATCATCATGAAACGTTCAGATCACTTACAACTCAATATATTCTACCTTCCTGTAACGTTTCAGCCTGATTGGACATTGTTTTCACACAAATGAACCCAGAATGATGTGAAATTGTGCTTCGTGCAACATAATTCTGGGTGCCATTTAAAAACCATAAGTGCTAATGACTCCATTCCTTTTTGTGGTTGTAGGGGCTGTTGATTGGAGTATACTAAAACAAACCTGATCTCTCTAGGACATTCAGAAGCCAAGTTATAAGCCCACAAATGTGTAACTGGACTAATTCTTTAAATTGACACCAGATCCGGTGACCTTTGGGAAATGGTTTGACCCCCTTAGGAAAGTGCTATCATCTTGAAACGTTCAGATCACCTACAACTCAATAGATTCTACCTTCCTGTAACGCCTGATTGGACCTTGTTTTCACACAAATGAACCCAGAATAACGTGAATTTGTGCTTCGTGCAACATAATTCTGGGTGCCATTTACAAACCATAAGTGCTAATGACTCCATTCCTTTTTGTGGTTGTAGGGGCTGTTGATTGGAGTACACTAAAACAAACCTGACCTCTCTAGGACATTCAGAAGCCAAGTTATAAGCCCACAAAGGTGTAACTGGACTACTTCTTTAAAGTGACACCAGGCCCGGTGACCTTTGGGACATGGTTTGACCCCCTATAGGAATGTGCGATCATCATGAAACGTTCAGATCAATTACAACTCAATAGATTCTACCTTCTTGTAACGTTTCAGGCTGATTGGACCTTGTTTTCACACAAATGGACCCAGAAAGATGTGAAATTGTGCTTCGTGCAACATAATTCTGGGTGCCATTTACAAACCATAAGTGCTAATGACTCCATTCCTTTTTGTGGTTGTAGGGGCTGTTGATTGGAGTACACTAAAACAAACCTGATCGCTCTAGGACATTCAGAAGCCAAGTTATAAGCCCACAAATGTGTAACTGGACTACTTCTTTAAAGTGACACCAGATCCGGTGACCTTTGGGACATGGTTTGACCCCCTTAGGAAAGTGCTATCATCATGAAACGTTCAGATCACTTACAACTCAATAGATTCTACCTTCCTGTAACGTTTCAGCCTGATTGGACCTTGTTTTCACACAAATGAACCCAGAATGATGTGAAATTGTGCTTCGTGCAACATAATTCTGGGTGCCATTTACAAACCATAAGTGCTAATGACTCCATTTCTTTTTGTGGTTGTAGGGGCTGTTGATTGGAGTACATTAAAACAAACCTGATCTCTCTAGGACATTCAGAAGCCAAGTTATAAGCCCACAAATGTGTAACTGGACTACTTCTTTAAATTAACACCAGATCCGGTGACCTTTGGGACATGGTTTGACCCCCTTAGGAAAGTGCTATCATCATGAAACGTTCAGATCACTTACAACTCAATAGATTCTACCTTCCTGTAACATTTCAGCCTGACTGGACCTTGTTTTCACACAAATGAACCCAGAATGATGTGAAATTGTGCTTCGTGCAACATAATTCTGGGTGCCATTTAAAAACCATAAGGGCTAATGACTCCATTCCTTTTTGTGGTTGTAGGGGCTGTTGATTGGAGTATACTAAAACAAACCTGATCTCTCTAGGACATTCAGAAGCCAAGTTATAAGCCCACAAATGTGTAACTGGACTACTTCTTTAAATTGACACCAGATCCGGTGACCTTTGGGACATGGTTTGACCCCCTTAGGAAAGTGCTATCATCTTGAAACGTTCAGATCACTTACAACTCAATAGATTCTACCTTCCAGTAACGTTTCAGCCTAACTGGACCTTGTTTTCACACAAATGGACCCAGAATGATGTAAAACTGTGCTTCGTGCAACATAATTCTGGGTGCCATTTACAAACCATGAGTGCTAATGACTCCATTCCTCTTTGTGGTTGTAGGGGCTGTTGATTGGAGTACACTAAAACAAACCTGATCTCTCCAGGACATTCAGAAGCCAAGTTATAAGCCCACAAATGTGTAACTGGACTACTTCTTTAAATTGACACCAGATCCGGTGAAATTTGGGACATGGTTTGACCCCCTTAGGAAAGCGCTATCATCATGAAACGTTCAGATCACTTACAACTCAATAGATTCTACCTTCCTGTAACGTTTCAGCCTGATTGGACCTTGTTTTCACACAAATGGACCCAGAATGATGTGAAATTGTGTTTCTTAAAACATAATTCTGGGTGCCATTTACAAACCATAAGTGCTAATGACTCCAATCCTTTTTGTGGTTTTAGGGGCTGTTTATTGGAGTACACTAAAACAAACCTGACCTCTCTAGGACATTCAGAAGCCAAGTTATAAGCCCACAAAGGTGTAACTGGACTACTTCTTTAAAGTGACACCAGGCCCGGTGACCTTTGGGACATGGTTTGACCCCCTATAGGAATGTGCGATCATCATGAAACGTTCAGATCACGTACAACTCAATAGATTCTACCTTCTTGTAACGTTTCAGCCTGATTGGACCTTGTTTTCACACAAATGGACCCAGAATGATGTGAAATTGTGCTTCGTGCAACATAATTCTGGGTGCCATTTACAAACCATAAGTGCTAATGACTCCATTCCTTTTTGGGGTTGTAGGGGCTGTTGATTGGAGTACACTAAAACAAACCTGACCTCTCTAGGACATTCAGAAGCCATGTTATAAGCCCACAAATGTGTAACTGGACTACTTCTTTAAAGTGACACCAGATCCGGTGACCTTTGGGACATGGTTTGACCCCCTTAGGAAAGTGCTATCATCATGAAACGTTCAGATCACTTACAACTCAATAGATTCTACCTTCCTGTAACGTTTCAGCCTGATTGGACCTTGTTTTCACACAAATGAACCCAGAATGATGTGAAATTGTGCTTCGTGCAACATAATTCTGGGTGCCATTTACAAACCATAAGTGCTAATGACTCCATTCCTTTTTGTGGTTGTAGGGGCTGTTGATTGGAGTATACTAAAAAAAACCCTGACCTCTCTAGGACATTCAGAAGCCAAGTTATAAGCCCACAAATGTGTAACTGGACTACTTCTTTAAATTGACACCAGATCCGGTGACCTTTGGGACATGGTTTGACCCCCTTAGGAAAGTGCTATCATCTTGAAACGTTCAGATCACTTACAACTCAATAGATTCTACCTTCCAGTAACGTTTCAGCCTAACTGGACCTTGTTTTCACACAAATGGACCCAGAATGATGTGAAATTGTGCTTCGTGCAACATAATTCTGGGTGCCATTTACAAACCATAAGTGCTAATGACTCCATTCCTCTTTGTGGTTGTAGGGGCTGTTGATTGGAGTACACTAAAACAAACCTGATCTCTCTAGGACATTCAGAAGCCAAGTTATAAGCCCACAAATGTGTAACTGGACTACTTCTTTAAATTGACACCAGATCCGGTGAAATTTGGGACATGGTTTGACCCCCTTAGGAAAGCGCTATCATCATGAAACGTTCAGATCACTTACAACTCAATAGATTCTACCTTCCTGTAACGTTTCAGCCTGATTGGACCTTGTTTTCACACAAATGGACCCAGAATGATGTGAAATTGTGTTTCTTAAAACATAATTCTGGGTGCCATTTACAAACCATAAGTGCTAATGACTCCAATCCTTTTTGTGGTTGTAGGGGCTGTTTATTGGAGTACACTAAAACAAACCTAACATCTCTAGGACATTCAGAAGCCAAGTTATAAGCCCACAAAGGTGTAACTGGACTACTTCTTTAAAGTGACACCAGGCCCGGTGACCTTTGGGACATGGTTTGACCCCCTATAGGAATGTGCGATCATCATGAAACGTTCAGATCACTTACAACTCAATAGATTCTACCTTCTTGTAACGTTTCAGCCTGACTGGACCTTGTTTTCACACAAATGGACCCAGAATGATGTTAAATTGTGCTTCGTGCAACATAATTCTGGGTGCCATTTACAAACCATAATTGCTAATGACTCCATTCCTTTTTGTGGTTGTAGGGGCTGTTGATTGGAGTACACTAAAACAAACTTGACCTCTCTAGGACATTCAGAAGCCAAGTTATAAGCCCACAAATGTGTAACTGGACTACTTTAAATTGACACCAGATCCGGTGACCTTTGGGACATGGTTTGACCCCCTTAGGAAAGTGCTATCATCATGAAACGTTCAGATCACTTACAACTCAATAGATTCTACCTTCCTGTAACGTTTCAGCCTGATTGGACCTTGTTTTCACACAAATGAACCCAGAATGATGTGAAATTGTGCTTTGTGCAACATAATTCTGGGTGCCATTTAAAAACCATAAGGCTAATGACTCCATTCCTTTTTGTGGTTGTAGGGGCTTTTGATTGGAGTACACTAAAACAAACCTAACATCTCTAGGACATTCAGAAGCCAAGTTATAAGCCCACAAAGGTGTAACTGGACTACTTCTTTAAAGTGACACCAGGCCCGGTGACCTTTGGGACATGGTTTTACCCCCTATAGAAATGTGCGATCATCTTGAAACGTTCAGATCACTTACAACTCAATAGATTCTACCTTCTTGTAGCGTTTCAGCCTGATTGGACCTTGTTTTCACACAAATGGACCCAGAATGATGTGAAATTGTGCTTCGTGCAACATAATTCTGGGTGCCATTTACAAACCATAAGTGCTAATGACTCCATTCCTTTTTGTGGTTGTAGGGGCTGTTGACTGCAGTACATTAAAACAATACTGATCTCTCTAGGACATTCAGAAGCCAAGTTATAAGCCCACAAATGTGTAACTGGACTACTTCTTTAAATTGACACCAGATCCGTTGACCTTTGGGACATGGTTTGACCCCCTTAGGAAAGTGCTATCATCATGAAACGTTCAGATCACTTACAACTCAATAGATTCTACCTTCCTGTAACGTTTCAGCCTGATTGGACCTTGTTTTCACACAAATGGACCCAGAATGAAGTGAAATTGTGCTTCATGCAACATAATTCTGGGTGCCATTTACAAACCATAAGTGCTAATGACTCCATTCCTTTTTGTGGTTGTAGGGGCTGTTGATTGGAGTACACTAAAACAAACCTGATCTCTCTAGGACATTCAGAAGCCAAGTTATAAGCCCACAAATGTGTAACTGGACTACTTCTTTAAATTGACACCAGATCCGGTGTCCTTTGGGACATGGTTTGACCCCCTTAGGAAAGTGCTATCATCATGAAACGTTCAGATCACTTACAACTCAATAGATTCTACCTTCCTGTAACGTATCAGCCTGATTGGACCATGTTTTCACACAAATGAACCCAGAATGATGTGAAATTGTGCTTCGTGCAACATAATTCTGGGTGCCATTTAAAAACCATAAGTGCTAATGACTCCATTCCTTTTTGTGGTTGTAGGGGCTGTTGATTGGAGTACACTAAAACAAACCTGATCACTCTAGGACATTCAGATGCCAAGTTATAAGCCCACAAATGTGTAACTGGACTACTTCTTTAAATTGACACCAGATCCGGTGACCTTTGGGACATGGTTTGACCCCCTTAGGAAAGCGCTATCATCATGAAACGTTCAGATCACTTACAACTCAATAGATTCTACCTTCCTGTAACGTTTCAGCCTGATTGGACATTGTTTTCACACAAATGAACCCAGAATGATGTGAAATTGTGCTTCGTGCAACATAATTCTGGGTGCCATTTAAAAACCATAAGTGCTAATGACTCCATTCCTTTTTGTGGTTGTAGGGGCTGTTGATTGGAGTATACTAAAACAAACCTGATCTCTCTAGGACATTCAGAAGCCAAGTTATAAGCCCACAAATGTGTAACTGGACTAATTCTTTAAATTGACACCAGATCCGGTGACCTTTGGGACATGGTTTGACCCCCTTAGGAAAGTGCTATCATCTTGAAACGTTCAGATCACCTACAACTCAATAGATTCTACCTTCCTGTAACGCCTGATTGGACCTTGTTTTCACACAAATGAACCCAGAATAACGTGAATTTGTGCTTCGTGCAACATAATTCTGGGTGCCATTTACAAACCATAAGTGCTAATGACTCCATTCCTTTTTGTGGTTGTAGGGGCTGTTGATTGGAGTACACTAAAACAAACCTGACCTCTCTAGGACATTCAGAAGCCAAGTTATAAGCCCACAAAGGTGTAACTGGACTACTTCTTTAAAGTGACACCAGGCCCGGTGACCTTTGGGACATGGTTTGACCCCCTTAGGAAAGTGCTATCATCATGAAACGTTCAGATCACTTACAACTCAATAGATTCTACCTTCCTGTAACGTTTCAGCCTGATTGGACCTTGTTTTCACACAAATGGACCCAGAAAGATGTGAAATTGTGCTTCGTGCAACATAATTCTGGGTGCCATTTACAAACCATAAGTGCTAATGACTCCATTCCTTTTTGTGGTTGTAGGGGCTGTTGATTGGAGTACACTAAAACAAACCTGATCGCTCTAGGACATTCAGAAGCCAAGTTATAAGCCCACAAATGTGTAACTGGACTACTTCTTTAAAGTGACACCAGATCCGGTGACCTTTGGGACATGGTTTGACCCCCTTAGGAAAGTGCTATCATCATGAAACGTTCAGATCACTTACAACTCAATAGATTCTACCTTCCTGTAACGTTTCAGCCTGATTGGACCTTGTTTTCACACAAATGAACCCAGAATGATGTGAAATTGTGCTTCGTGCAACATAATTCTGGGTGCCATTTACAAACCATAAGTGCTAATGACTCCATTTCTTTTTGTGGTTGTAGGGGCTGTTGATTGGAGTACATTAAAACAAACCTGATCTCTCTAGGACATTCAGAAGCCAAGTTATAAGCCCACAAATGTGTAACTGGACTACTTCTTTAAATTAACACCAGATCCGGTGACCTTTGGGACATGGTTTGACCCCCTTAGGAAAGTGCTATCATCATGAAACGTTCAGATCACTTACAACTCAATAGATTCTACCTTCCTGTAACATTTCAGCCTGACTGGACCTTGTTTTCACACAAATGAACCCAGAATGATGTGAAATTGTGCTTCGTGCAACATAATTCTGGGTGCCATTTAAAAACCATAAGGGCTAATGACTCCATTCCTTTTTGTGGTTGTAGGGGCTGTTGATTGGAGTATACTAAAACAAACCTGATCTCTCTAGGACATTCAGAAGCCAAGTTATAAGCCCACAAATGTGTAACTGGACTACTTCTTTAAATTGACACCAGATCCGGTGACCTTTGGGACATGGTTTGACCCCCTTAGGAAAGTGCTATCATCTTGAAACGTTCAGATCACTTACAACTCAATAGATTCTACCTTCCAGTAACGTTTCAGCCTAACTGGACCTTGTTTTCACACAAATGGACCCAGAATGATGTAAAACTGTGCTTCGTGCAACATAATTCTGGGTGCCATTTACAAACCATAAGTGCTAATGACTCCATTCCTCTTTGTGGTTGTAGGGGCTGTTGATTGGAGTACACTAAAACAAATCTGATCTCTCCAGGACATTCAGAAGCCAAGTTATAAGCCCACAAATGTGTAACTGGACTACTTCTTTAAATTGACACCAGATCCGGTGAAATTTGGGACATGGTTTGACCCCCTTAGGAAAGCGCTATCATCATGAAACGTTCAGATCACTTACAACTCAATAGATTCTACCTTCCTGTAACGTTTCAGCCTGATTGGACCTTGTTTTCACACAAATGGACCCAGAATGATGTGAAATTGTGTTTCTTAAAACATAATTCTGGGTGCCATTTACAAACCATAAGTGCTAATGACTCCAATCCTTTTTGTGGTTTTAGGGGCTGTTTATTGGAGTACACTAAAACAAACCTGACCTCTCTAGGACATTCAGAAGCCAAGTTATAAGCCCACAAAGGTGTAACTGGACTACTTCTTTAAAGTGACACCAGGCCCGGTGACCTTTGGGACATGGTTTGACCCCCTATAGGAATGTGCGATCATCATGAAACGTTCAGATCACGTACAACTCAATAGATTCTACCTTCTTGTAACGTTTCAGCCTGATTGGACCTTGTTTTCACACAAATGGACCCAGAATGATGTGAAATTGTGCTTCGTGCAACATAATTCTGGGTGCCATTTACAAACCATAAGTGCTAATGACTCCATTCCTTTTTGGGGTTGTAGGGGCTGTTGATTGGAGTACACTAAAACAAACCTGACCTCTCTAGGACATTCAGAAGCCATGTTATAAGCCCACAAATGTGTAACTGGACTACTTCTTTAAAGTGACACCAGATCCGGTGACCTTTGGGACATGGTTTGACCCCCTTAGGAAAGTGCTATCATCATGAAACGTTCAGATCACTTACAACTCAATAGATTCTACCTTCCTGTAACGTTTCAGCCTGATTGGACCTTGTTTTCACACAAATGAACCCAGAATGATGTGAAATTGTGCTTCGTGCAACATAATTCTGGGTGCCATTTACAAACCATAAGTGCTAATGACTCCATTCCTTTTTGTGGTTGTAGGGGCTGTTGATTGGAGTATACTAAAAAAAAACCCTGACCTCTCTAGGACATTCAGAAGCCAAGTTATAAGCCCACAAATGTGTAACTGGACTACTTCTTTAAATTGACACCAGATCCGGTGACCTTTGGGACATGGTTTGACCCCCTTAGGAAAGTGCTATCATCTTGAAACGTTCAGATCACTTACAACTCAATAGATTCTACCTTCCAGTAACGTTTCAGCCTAACTGGACCTTGTTTTCACACAAATGGACCCAGAATGATGTGAAATTGTGCTTCGTGCAACATAATTCTGGGTGCCATTTACAAACCATAAGTGCTAATGACTCCATTCCTCTTTGTGGTTGTAGGGGCTGTTGATTGGAGTACACTAAAACAAACCTGATCTCTCTAGGACATTCAGAAGCCAAGTTATAAGCCCACAAATGTGTAACTGGACTACTTCTTTAAATTGACACCAGATCCGGTGAAATTTGGGACATGGTTTGACCCCCTTAGGAAAGCGCTATCATCATGAAACGTTCAGATCACTTACAACTCAATAGATTCTACCTTCCTGTAACGTTTCAGCCTGATTGGACCTTGTTTTCACACAAATGGACCCAGAATGATGTGAAATTGTGTTTCTTAAAACATAATTCTGGGTGCCATTTACAAACCATAAGTGCTAATGACTCCAATCCTTTTTGTGGTTGTAGGGGCTGTTTATTGGAGTACACTAAAACAAACCTAACATCTCTAGGACATTCAGAAGCCAAGTTATAAGCCCACAAAGGTGTAACTGGACTACTTCTTTAAAGTGACACCAGGCCCGGTGACCTTTGGGACATGGTTTTACCCCCTATAGAAATGTGCGATCATCTTGAAACGTTCAGATCACTTACAACTCAATAGATTCTACCTTCTTGTAGCGTTTCAGCCTGATTGGACCTTGTTTTCACACAAATGGACCCAGAATGATGTGAAATTGTGCTTCGTGCAACATAATTCTGGGTGCCATTTACAAACCATAAGTGCTAATGACTCCATTCCTTTTTGTGGTTGTAGGGGCTGTTGACTGCAGTACATTAAAACAATACTGATCTCTCTAGGACATTCAGAAGCCAAGTTATAAGCCCACAAATGTGTAACTGGACTACTTCTTTAAATTGACACCAGATCCGTTGACCTTTGGGACATGGTTTGACCCCCTTAGGAAAGTGCTATCATCATGAAACGTTCAGATCACTTACAACTCAATAGATTCTACCTTCCTGTAACGTTTCAGCCTGATTGGACCTTGTTTTCACACAAATGGACCCAGAATGAAGTGAAATTGTGCTTCATGCAACATAATTCTGGGTGCCATTTACAAACCATAAGTGCTAATGACTCCATTCCTTTTTGTGGTTGTAGGGGCTGTTGATTTGAGTACACTAAAACAAACCTGATCTCTCTAGGACATTCAGAAGCCAAGTTATAAGCCCACAAATGTGTAACTGGACTACTTCTTTAAATTGACACCAGATCCGGTGTCCTTTGGGACATGGTTTGACCCCCTTAGGAAAGTGCTATCATCATGAAACGTTCAGATCACTTACAACTCAATAGATTCTACCTTCCTGTAACGTATCAGCCTGATTGGACCATGTTTTCACACAAATGAACCCAGAATGATGTGAAATTGTGCTTCGTGCAACATAATTCTGGGTGCCATTTAAAAACCATAAGTGCTAATGACTCCATTCCTTTTTGTGGTTGTAGGGGCTGTTGATTGGAGTACACTAAAACAAACCTGATCACTCTAGGACATTCAGATGCCAAGTTATAAGCCCACAAATGTGTAACTGGACTACTTCTTTAAATTGACACCAGATCCGGTGACCTTTGGGACATGGTTTGACCCCCTTAGGAAAGCGCTATCATCATGAAACGTTCAGATCACTTTCAACTCAATAGATTCTACCTTCCTGTAACGTTTCAGCCTGATTGGACATTGTTTTCACACAAATGAACCCAGAATGATGTGAAATTGTGCTTCGTGCAACATAATTCTGGGTGCCATTTAAAAACCATAAGTGCTAATGACTCCATTCCTTTTTGTGGTTGTAGGGGCTGTTGATTGGAGTATACTAAAACAAACCTGATCTCTCTAGGACATTCAGAAGCCAAGTTATAAGCCCACAAATGTGTAACTGGACTAATTCTTTAAATTGACACCAGATCCGGTGACCTTTGGGACATGGTTTGACCCCCTTAGGAAAGTGCTATCATCTTGAAACGTTCAGATCACCTACAACTCAATAGATTCTACCTTCCTGTAACGCCTGATTGGACCTTGTTTTCACACAAATGAACCCAGAATAACGTGAATTTGTGCTTCGTGCAACATAATTCTGGGTGCCATTTACAAACCATAAGTGCTAATGACTCCATTCCTTTTTGTGGTTGTAGGGGCTGTTGATTGGAGTACACTAAAACAAACCTGACCTCTCTAGGACATTCAGAAGCCAAGTTATAAGCCCACAAAGGTGTAACTGGACTACTTCTTTAAAGTGACACCAGGCCCGGTGACCTTTGGGACATGGTTTGACCCCCTATAGGAATGTGCGATCATCATGAAACGTTCAGATCAATTACAACTCAATAGATTCTACCTTCTTGTAACGTTTCAGGCTGATTGGACCTTGTTTTCACACAAATGGACCCAGAAAGATGTGAAATTGTGCTTCGTGCAACATAATTCTGGGTGCCATTTACAAACCATAAGTGCTAATGACTCCATTCCTTTTTGTGGTTGTAGGGGCTGTTGATTGGAGTACACTAAAACAAACCTGATCGCTCTAGGACATTCAGAAGCCAAGTTATAAGCCCACAAATGTGTAACTGGACTACTTCTTTAAAGTGACACCAGATCCGGTGACCTTTGGGACATGGTTTGACCCCCTTAGGAAAGTGCTATCATCATGAAACGTTCAGATCACTTACAACTCAATAGATTCTACCTTCCTGTAACGTTTCAGCCTGATTGGACCTTGTTTTCACACAAATGAACCCAGAATGATGTGAAATTGTGCTTCGTGCAACATAATTCTGGGTGCCATTTACAAACCATAAGTGCTAATGACTCCATTTCTTTTTGTGGTTGTAGGGGCTGTTGATTGGAGTACATTAAAACAAACCTGATCTCTCTAGGACATTCAGAAGCCAAGTTATAAGCCCACAAATGTGTAACTGGACTACTTCTTTAAATTAACACCAGATCCGGTGACCTTTGGGACATGGTTTGACCCCCTTAGGAAAGTGCTATCATCATGAAACGTTCAGATCACTTACAACTCAATAGATTCTACCTTCCTGTAACATTTCAGCCTGACTGGACCTTGTTTTCACACAAATGAACCCAGAATGATGTGAAATTGTGCTTCGTGCAACATAATTCTGGGTGCCATTTAAAAACCATAAGGGCTAATGACTCCATTCCTTTTTGTGGTTGTAGGGGCTGTTGATTGGAGTATACTAAAACAAACCTGATCTCTCTAGGACATTCAGAAGCCAAGTTATAAGCCCACAAATGTGTAACTGGACTACTTCTTTAAATTGACACCAGATCCGGTGACCTTTGGGACATGGTTTGACCCCCTTAGGAAAGTGCTATCATCTTGAAACGTTCAGATCACTTACAACTCAATAGATTCTACCTTCCAGTAACGTTTCAGCCTAACTGGACCTTGTTTTCACACAAATGGACCCAGAATGATGTAAAACTGTGCTTCGTGCAACATAATTCTGGGTGCCATTTACAAACCATAAGTGCTAATGAATCCATTCCTCTTTGTGGTTGTAGGGGCTGTTGATTGGAGTACACTAAAACAAACCTGATCTCTCCAGGACATTCAGAAGCCAAGTTATAAGCCCACAAATGTGTAACTGGACTACTTCTTTAAATTGACACCAGATCCGGTGAAATTTGGGACATGGTTTGACCCCCTTAGGAAAGCGCTATCATCATGAAACGTTCAGATCACTTACAACTCAATAGATTCTACCTTCCTGTAACGTTTCAGCCTGATTGGACCTTGTTTTCACACAAATGGACCCAGAATGATGTGAAATTGTGTTTCTTAAAACATAATTCTGGGTGCCATTTACAAACCATAAGTGCTAATGACTCCAATCCTTTTTGTGGTTTTAGGGGCTGTTTATTGGAGTACACTAAAACAAACCTGACCTCTCTAGGACATTCAGAAGCCAAGTTATAAGCCCACAAAGGTGTAACTGGACTACTTCTTTAAAGTGACACCAGGCCCGGTGACCTTTGGGACATGGTTTGACCCCCTATAGGAATGTGCGATCATCATGAAACGTTCAGATCACGTACAACTCAATAGATTCTACCTTCTTGTAACGTTTCAGCCTGATTGGACCTTGTTTTCACACAAATGGACCCAGAATGATGTGAAATTGTGCTTCGTGCAACATAATTCTGGGTGCCATTTACAAACCATAAGTGCTAATGACTCCATTCCTTTTTGGGGTTGTAGGGGCTGTTGATTGGAGTACACTAAAACAAACCTGACCTCTCTAGGACATTCAGAAGCCATGTTATAAGCCCACAAATGTGTAACTGGACTACTTCTTTAAAGTGACACCAGATCCGGTGACCTTTGGGACATGGTTTGACCCCCTTAGGAAAGTGCTATCATCATGAAACGTTCAGATCACTTACAACTCAATAGATTCTACCTTCCTGTAACGTTTCAGCCTGATTGGACCTTGTTTTCACACAAATGAACCCAGAATGATGTGAAATTGTGCTTCGTGCAACATAATTCTGGGTGCCATTTACAAACCATAAGTGCTAATGACTCCATTCCTTTTTGTGGTTGTAGGGGCTGTTGATTGGAGTATACTAAAAAAAAACCTGACCTCTCTAGGACATTCAGAAGCCAAGTTATAAGCCCACAAATGTGTAACTGGACTACTTCTTTAAATTGACACCAGATCCGGTGACCTTTGGGACATGGTTTGACCCCCTTAGGAAAGTGCTATCATCTTGAAACGTTCAGATCACTTACAACTCAATAGATTCTACCTTCCAGTAACGTTTCAGCCTAACTGGACCTTGTTTTCACACAAATGGACCCAGAATGATGTGAAATTGTGCTTCGTGCAACATAATTCTGGGTGCCATTTACAAACCATAAGTGCTAATGACTCCATTCCTCTTTGTGGTTGTAGGGGCTGTTGATTGGAGTACACTAAAACAAACCTGATCTCTCTAGGACATTCAGAAGCCAAGTTATAAGCCCACAAATGTGTAACTGGACTACTTCTTTAAATTGACACCAGATCCGGTGAAATTTGGGACATGGTTTGACCCCCTTAGGAAAGCGCTATCATCATGAAACGTTCAGATCACTTACAACTCAATAGATTCTACCTTCCTGTAACGTTTCAGCCTGATTGGACCTTGTTTTCACACAAATGGACCCAGAATGATGTGAAATTGTGTTTCTTAAAACATAATTCTGGGTGCCATTTACAAACCATAAGTGCTAATGACTCCAATCCTTTTTGTGGTTGTAGGGGCTGTTTATTGGAGTACACTAAAACAAACCTGACCTCTCTAGGGCATTCAGAAGCCAAGTTATAAGCCCACAAAGGTGTAACTGGACTACTTCTTTAAAGTGACACCAGGCCCGGTGACCTTTGGGACATGGTTTGACCCCCTATAGGAATGTGCGATCATCATGAAACGTTCAGATCACGTACAACTCAATAGATTCTACCTTCTTGTAACGTTTCAGCCTGATTGGACCTTGTTTTCACACAAATGGACCCAGAATGATGTGAAATTGTGCTTCGTGCAACATAATTCTGGGTGCCATTTACAAACCATAAGTGCTAATGACTCCATTCCTTTTTGGGGTTGTAGGGGCTGTTGATTGGAGTATACTAAAACAAACCTGACCTCTCTAGGACATTCAGAAGCCAAGTTATAAGCCCACAAATGTGTAACTGGACTACTTCTTTAAAGTGACACCAGATCCGGTGACCTTTGGGACATGGTTTGACCCCCTTAGGAAAGTGCTATCATCATGAAACGTTCAGATCACGTACAACTCAATAGATTCTACCTTCCTGTAACGTTTCAGCCTGATTGGACCTTGTTTTCACACAAATGAACCCAGAATGATGTGAAATTGTGCTTCGTGCAACATAATTCTGGGTGCCATTTACAAACCATAAGTGCTAATGACTCCATTCCTTTTTGTGGTTGTAGGGGCTGTTGACTGCAGTACATTAAAACAATACTGATCTCTCTAGGACATTCAGAAGCCAAGTTATAAGCCCACAAATGTGTAACTGGACTACTTCTTTAAATTGACACCAGATCCGGTGACCTTTGGGACATGGTTTGACCCCCTTAGGAAAGTGCTATCATCATGAAACGTTCAGATCACTTACAACTCAATAGATTCTACCTTCCTGTAACGTTTCAGCCTGATTGGACCTTGTTTTCACACAAATGGACCCAGAATGAAGTGAAATTGTGCTTCGTGCAACATAATTCTGGGTGCCATTTACAAACCATAAGTGCTAATGATTCCATTCCTTTTTGTGGTTGTAGGGGCTGTTGATTGGAGTACACTAAAACAAACCTGATCTCTCTAGGACATTCAGAAGCCAAGTTATAAGCCCACAAATGTGTAACTGGACTACTTCTTTAAATTGACACCAGATCCGGTGACCTTTGGGACATGGTTTGACCCCCTTAGGAAAGTGCTATCATCATGAAACGTTCAGATCACTTACAACTCAATAGATTCTATCTTCCTGTAACGTATGAGCCTGATTGGACCATGTTTTCACACAAATGAACCCAGAATGATGTGAAATTGTGCTTCGTGCAACATAATTCTGGGTGCCATTTAAAAACCATAAGTGCTAATGAATCCATTCCTTTTTGTGGTTGTAGGGGGTGTTGATTGGAGTACACTAAAACAAACCTGATCACTCTAGGACATTCAGATGCCAAGTTATAAGCCCACAAATGTGTAACTGGACTACTTCTTTAAATTGACACGAGATCCGGTGACCTTTGGGACATGGTTTGACCCCCTTAGGAAAGCGCTATCATCATGAAACGTTCAGATCACTTACAACTCAATAGATTCTACCTTCCTATAACGTTTCAGCCTGATTGGACCTTGTTTTCACACAAATGAACCCAGAATGATGTGAAATTGTGCTTCGTGCAACATAATTCTGGGTGCCATTTAAAACCATAAGTGCTAATGACTCCATTCCTTTTTGTGGTTGTAGGGGCTGTTGATTGGAGTACACTAAAACAAACCTGACCTCTCTAGGACATTCAGAAGCCAAGTTATAAGCCCACAAATGTGTAACTGGACTACTTTAAATTGACACCAGATCCGGTGACCTTTGGGACATGGTTTGACCTCCTTAGGAAAGCGCTATCATCATGAAACGTTCGAATCACTTACAACTCAATAGATTCTACCTTGCTGTAATGTTTCAGCCTGATTGGACCTTGTTTTCACACAAATGAACCCAGAATGATGTGAAATTGTGATTCGTGCAACATAATTCTGGGTGCCATTTACAAACCATAAGTGCTAATGACTCCATTCCTTTTTGTGGTTGTAGGGGCTGTTGATTGGAGTACACTAAAACAAACCTGATCGCTCTAGGACATTCAGAAGCCAAGTTTTAAGCTCACAAATGTGTAACTGGACTACTTCTTTAAATTGACACCAGATCCGGTGACCTTTGGGACATGGTTTGACCCCCTTAGGAAAGCTCTATCATCATGAAATGTTCAGATCACTTACAACTCAATAGATTCTACCTTCCTGTAACGTTTCAGCCTGACTGGACCTTGTTTTCACACAAATGAACCCAGAATGATGTGAAATTGTGCTTCGTGCAACATAATTCTGGGTGCCATTTAAAACCCATAAGTGCTAATGACTCCATTCCTTTTTGTGGTTGTAGCGGCTGTTGATTGGAGTACACTAAAACAAACCTGATCTCTCTAGGACATTCAGAAGCCAAGTTATAAGCCCACAAATGTGTAACTGGACTACTTCTTTAAATTGACACCAGATCCGGAAACCTTTGGGACATGGTTTGACCCCCTTAGGAAAGCGCTATCATCATGAAACGTTCAGATCACTTACAACTCAATAGATTCTACCTACCTGTAACGTTTCAGCCTGATTGGACCTTGTTTTCACACAAATGAACCCAGAATGATGTGAAATTGTGCTTCGTGCAACATAATTATGGGTGCCATTTAAAAACCATAAGTGCTAATGACTCCATTCCTTTTTGTGGTTGTAGGGACTGTTGATTGGAGTATACTAAAACAAACCTGATCTCTCTAGGACATTCAGAAGCCAAGTTATAAGCCCACAAATGTGTAACTGGACTAATTCTTTAAATTGACACCAGATCCGGTGACCTTTGGTACATGGTTTGACCCCCTTAGGAAAGTGCTATCATCTTGAAACGTTCAGATCACTTACAACTCAATAGATTCTACCTTCCTGTAACGTTTCAGCCTGATTGGACCTTGTTTTCACACAAATGAACCCAGAATGATGTGAAATTGTGCTTCGTGCAACATAATTCTGGGTGCCATTTACAAACCATAAGTGCTAATGACTCCATTCCTTTTTGTGGTTGTAGGGGCTGTTGATTGGAGTACACTAAAACAAACCTGACCTCTCTAGGACATTCAGAAGCCAAGTTATAAGCCCACAAAGGTGTAACTGGACTACTTATTTAAAGTGACACCAGGCCCGGTGACCTTTGGGACATGGTTTGACCCCCTTAGGAATGTGCGATCATCATGAAACGTTCAGATCACTTACAACTCAATAGATTCTACCTTCTTGTAACGTTTCAGCCTGATTGGACCTTGTTTTCACACAAATGGACCCAGAAAGATGTGAAATTGTGCTTCGTGCAACATAATTCTGGGTGCCATTTACAAACCATAAGTGCTAATGACTCCATTCCTTTTTGTGGATGTAGGGGCTGTTGATTGGAGTACACTAAAACAAACCTGATCTCTCTAGGACATTCAGAAGCCAAGTTATAAGCCCACAAATGTGTAACTGGACTACTTCTTTAAATTGACACCAGATCCGGTGACCTTTGGGACATGGTTTGACCCCCTTAGGAAAGTGCTATCATCATGAAACTTTCAGATCACTTACAACTCAATAGATTCTACCTTCCTGTAACGTATGAGCCTGATTGGACCATGTTTTCACACAAATGAACACAGAATGATGTGAAATTGTGCTTCGTGCAACATAATTCTGGGTGCCATTTAAAAACCATAAGTGCTAATGACTCCATTCCTTTTTGTGGTTGTAGGGGGTGTTGATTGGAGTACACTAAAACAAACCTGATCACTCTAGGACATTCAGATGCCAAGTTATAAGCCCACAAATGGGTAACTGGACTACTTCTTTAAATTGACACGAGATCCGGTGACCTTTGGGACATGGTTTGACCCCCTTAGGAAAGCGCTATCATCATGAAACGTTCAGATCACTTACAACTCAATAGATTCTACCTTCCTATAACGTTTCAGCCTGATTGGACCTTGTTTTCACACAAATGAACCCAGAATGATGTGAAATTGTGCTTCGTGCAACATAATTCTGAGTGCCATTTAAAAACCATAAGTGCTAATGACTCCATTCCTTTTTGTGGTTGTAGGGGCTGTTGATTGGAGTATACTAAAACAAACCTGATCTCTCTAGGACATTCAGAAGCCAAGTTATAAGCCACAAATTTGTAACTGGACTAATTCTTTAAATTGACACCAGATCCGGTGACCTTTGGGACATGGTTTGACCCCCTTAGGAAAGTGCTATCATCTTGAAACGTTCAGATAACTTACAACTCAATAGATTCTACCTTCCTGTAACGTTTCAGCCTGATTGGACCTTGTTTTCACACAAATGAACCCAGAATGATGTGAAATTGTGATTCGTGCAACATAATTCTGGGTGCCATTTACAAACCATAAGTGCTAATGACTCCATTCCTTTTTGTGGTTGTAGGGGCTGTTGATTGGAGTACACTAAAACAAACCTGATCGCTCTAGGACATTCAGAAGCCAAGTTTTAAGCTCACAAATGTGTAACTGGACTACTTCTTTAAATTGACACCAGATCCGGTGACCTTTGGGACATGGTTTGACCCCCTTAGGAAAGCTCTATCATCATGAAATGTTCAGATCACTTACAACTCAATAGATTCTACCTTCCTGTAACGTTTCAGCCTGACTGGACCTTGTTTTCACACAAATGAACCCAGAATGATGTGAAATTGTGCTTCGTGCAACATAATTCTGGGTGCCATTTAAAACCCATAAGTGCTAATGACTCCATTCCTTTTTGTGGTTGTAGCGGCTGTTGATTGGAGTACACTAAAACAAACCTGATCTCTCTAGGACATTCAGAAGCCAAGTTATAAGCCCACAAATGTGTAACTGGACTACTTCTTTAAATTGACACCAGATCCGGAAACCTTTGGGACATGGTTTGACCCCCTTAGGAAAGCGCTATCATCATGAAACGTTCAGATCACTTACAACTCAATAGATTCTACCTACCTGTAACGTTTCAGCCTGATTGGACCTTGTTTTCACACAAATGAACCCAGAATGATGTGAAATTGTGCTTCGTGCAACATAATTATGGGTGCCATTTAAAAACCATAAGTGCTAATGACTCCATTCCTTTTTGTGGTTGTAGGGACTGTTGATTGGAGTATACTAAAACAAACCTGATCTCTCTAGGACATTCAGAAGCCAAGTTATAAGCCCACAAATGTGTAACTGGACTAATTCTTTAAATTGACACCAGATCCGGTGACCTTTGGTACATGGTTTGACCCCCTTAGGAAAGTGCTATCATCTTGAAACGTTCAGATCACTTACAACTCAATAGATTCTACCTTCCTGTAACGTTTCAGCCTGATTGGACCTTGTTTTCACACAAATGAACCCAGAATGATGTGAAATTGTGCTTCGTGCAACATAATTCTGGGTGCCATTTACAAACCATAAGTGCTAATGACTCCATTCCTTTTTGTGGTTGTAGGGGCTGTTGATTGGAGTACACTAAAACAAACCTGACCTCTCTAGGACATTCAGAAGCCAAGTTATAAGCCCACAAAGGTGTAACTGGACTACTTATTTAAAGTGACACCAGGCCCGGTGACCTTTGGGACATGGTTTGACCCCCTTAGGAATGTGCGATCATCATGAAACGTTCAGATCACTTACAACTCAATAGATTCTACCTTCTTGTAACGTTTCAGCCTGATTGGACCTTGTTTTCACACAAATGGACCCAGAAAGATGTGAAATTGTGCTTCGTGCAACATAATTCTGGGTGCCATTTACAAACCATAAGTGCTAATGACTCCATTCCTTTTTGTGGATGTAGGGGCTGTTGATTGGAGTACACTAAAACAAACCTGATCTCTCTAGGACATTCAGAAGCCAAGTTATAAGCCCACAAATGTGTAACTGGACTACTTCTTTAAATTGACACCAGATCCGGTGACCTTTGGGACATGGTTTGACCCCCTTAGGAAAGTGCTATCATCATGAAACTTTCAGATCACTTACAACTCAATAGATTCTACCTTCCTGTAACGTATGAGCCTGATTGGACCATGTTTTCACACAAATGAACACAGAATGATGTGAAATTGTGCTTCGTGCAACATAATTCTGGGTGCCATTTAAAAACCATAAGTGCTAATGACTCCATTCCTTTTTGTGGTTGTAGGGGGTGTTGATTGGAGTACACTAAAACAAACCTGATCACTCTAGGACATTCAGATGCCAAGTTATAAGCCCACAAATGGGTAACTGGACTACTTCTTTAAATTGACACGAGATCCGGTGACCTTTGGGACATGGTTTGACCCCCTTAGGAAAGCGCTATCATCATGAAACGTTCAGATCACTTACAACTCAATAGATTCTACCTTCCTATAACGTTTCAGCCTGATTGGACCTTGTTTTCACACAAATGAACCCAGAATGATGTGAAATTGTGCTTCGTGCAACATAATTCTGAGTGCCATTTAAAAACCATAAGTGCTAATGACTCCATTCCTTTTTGTGGTTGTAGGGGCTGTTGATTGGAGTATACTAAAACAAACCTGATCTCTCTAGGACATTCAGAAGCCAAGTTATAAGCCACAAATTTGTAACTGGACTAATTCTTTAAATTGACACCAGATCCGGTGACCTTTGGGACATGGTTTGACCCCCTTAGGAAAGTGCTATCATCTTGAAACGTTCAGATCACTTACAACTCAATAGATTCTACCTTCCTGTAACGTTTCAGCCTGATTGGACCTTGTTTTCAAACAAATGAACCCAGAATAATGTGAAATTGTGATTCGTGCAACATAATTCTGGGTGCCATTTACAAACCATAAGTGCTAATGACTCCATTCCTTTTTGTGGTTGTAGGGGCTGTTGATTGGAGTACACTAAAACAAACCTGACCTCTCTAGGACATTCAGAAGCCAAGTTATAAGCCCACAAATGTGTAACTGGACTACTTTAAATTGACACCAGATCCGGTGACCTTTGGGACATGGTTTGACCTCCTTAGGAAAGCGCTATCATCATGAAACGTTCAGATCACTTACAACTCAATAGATTCTACCTTGCTGTAATGTTTCAGCCTGATTGGACCTTGTTTTCACACAAATGAACCCAGAATGATGTGAAATTGTGATTCGTGCAACATAATTCTGGGTGCCATTTACAAACCATAAGTGCTAATGACTCCATTCCTTTTTGTGGTTGTAGGGGCTGTTGATTGGAGTACACTAAAACAAACCTGATCTCTCTAGGACATTCAGAAGCCAAGTTATAAGCCCACAAATGTGTAACTGGACTAATTCTTTAAAGTGACACCAGGCCCGGTGACCTTTGGGACATGGTTTGACCCCCTATAGGAATGTGCGATCATCATGAAACGTTCAGATCACTTACAACTCAATAGATTCTACCTTCTTGTAACGTTTCAGCCTGATTGGACCTTGTTTTCACACAAATGGACCCAGAATGATGTTAAATTGTGCTTCGTGCAACATAATTCTGGGTGCCATTTACAAACCATAAGTGCTAATGACTCCATTCCTTTTTGTGGTTGTAGGGGCTGTTGATTGGAGTACACTAAAACAAACCTGATCACTCTAGGACATTCAGATGCCAAGTTATAAGCCCACAAATGTGTAACTGGACTACTTCTTTAAATTGACACCAGATCCGGAAACCTTTGGGACATGGTTTGACCCCCTTAGGAAAGCGCTATCATCATGAAACGTTCAGATCACTTACAACTCAATAGATTCTACCTTCCTGTAACGTTTCAGCCTGATTGGACCTTGTTTTCACACAAATGAACCCAGAATGATGTGAAATTGTGCTTCGTGCAACATAATTCTGGGTGCCATTTAAAAACCATAAGTGCTAATGACTCCATTCCTTTTTGTGGTTGTAGGGGCTGTTGATTGGAGTATACTAAAACAAACCTGATCTCTCTAGGACATTCAGAAGCCAAGTTATAAGCCCACAAATGTGTAACTGGACTAATTCTTTAAATTGACACCAGATCCGGTGACCTTTGGGACATGGTTTGACCCCCTTAGGAAAGTGTTATCATCTTGAAACGTTCAGATCACTTACAACTCAATAGATTCTACCTTCCTGTAACGTTTCAGCCTGATTGGACCTTGTTTTCACACAATTGAACCCAGAATGATGTGAAATTGTGCTTCGTGCAACATAATTCTGGGTGCCATTTACAAACCATAAGTGCTAATGACTCCATTCCTTTTTGTGGTTGTAGGGGCTGTTGATTGGAGTACACTAAAACAAACCTGACCTCTCTAGGACATTCAGAAGCCAAGTTATAAGCCCACAAAGGTGTAACTGGACTACTTCTTTAAAGTGACACCAGGCCCGGTGACCTTTGGGACATGGTTTGACCCCCTTAGGAATGTGCGATCATCATGAAACGTTCAGATCACTTACAACTCAATAGATTCTACCTTCTTGTAACGTTTCAGCCTGATTGGACCTTGTTTTCACACAAATGGACCCAGAAAGTTGTGAAATTGTGCTTCGTGCAACATAATTCTGGGTGCCATTTACAAACCATAAGTGCTAATGACTCCATTCCTTTTTGTGGTTGTAGGGGCTGTTGATTGGAGTACACTAAAACAAACCTGATCGCTCTAGGACATTCAGAAGCCAAGTTATAAGCCCACAAATGTGTAACTGGACTACTTCTTTAAAGTGACACCAGATCCGGTGACGTTTGGGACATGGTTTGACCCCCTTAGGAAAGTGCTATCATCATGAAACGTTCAGATCACTTACAACTCAATAGATTCTACCTTCCTGTAACGTTTCAGCCTGATTGGACCTTGTTTTCACACAAATGGACCCAGAATGATGTGAAATTGTGCTTCGTGCAACAAAATTCTGGGTGCCATTTACAAACCATAAGTGCTAATGACTCCATTCCTTTTTGGGGTTGTAGGGGCTGTTGATTGGAGTACATTAAAACAAACCTGATCTCTCTAGGACATTCAGAAGCCAAGTTATAAGCCCACAAATGTGTAACTGGACTACTTCTTTAAATTGACACCAGATCCAGTGACATTTGGGACATGGTTTGACCCCCTTAGGAAAGTGCTATCATCATGAAACGTTCAGATCACTTACAACTCAATAGATTCTACCTTCCTGTAACGCCTGATTGGACCTTGTTTTCACACAAATGAACCCAGAATAACGTGAATTTGTGCTTCGTGCAACATAATTCTGGGTGCCATTTACAAACCATAAGTGCTAATGACTCCATTCCTTTTTGTGGTTGTAGGGGCTGTTGATTGGAGTACACTAAAACAAACCTGACCTCTCTAGGACATTCAGAAGCCAAGTTATAAGCCCACAAAGGTGTAACTGGACTACTTCTTTAAAGTGACACCAGGCCCGGTGACCTTTGGGACATGGTTTGACCCCCTATAGGAATGTGCGATCATCATGAAACGTTCAGATCAATTACAACTCAATAGATTCTACCTTCTTGTAACGTTTCAGGCTGATTGGACCTTGTTTTCACACAAATGGACCCAGAAAGATGTGAAATTGTGCTTCGTGCAACATAATTCTGGGTGCCATTTACAAACCATAAGTGCTAATGACTCCATTCCTTTTTGTGGTTGTAGGGGCTGTTGATTGGAGTACACTAAAACAAACCTGATCGCTCTAGGACATTCAGAAGCCAAGTTATAAGCCCACAAATGTGTAACTGGACTACTTCTTTAAAGTGACACCAGATCCGGTGACCTTTGGGACATGGTTTGACCCCCTTAGGAAAGTGCTATCATCATGAAACGTTCAGATCACTTACAACTCAATAGATTCTACCTTCCTGTAACGTTTCAGCCTGATTGGACCTTGTTTTCACACAAATGAACCCAGAATGATGTGAAATTGTGCTTCGTGCAACATAATTCTGGGTGCCATTTACAAACCATAAGTGCTAATGACTCCATTTCTTTTTGTGGTTGTAGGGGCTGTTGATTGGAGTACATTAAAACAAACCTGATCTCTCTAGGACATTCAGAAGCCAAGTTATAAGCCCACAAATGTGTAACTGGACTACTTCTTTAAATTAACACCAGATCCGGTGACCTTTGGGACATGGTTTGACCCCCTTAGGAAAGTGCTATCATCATGAAACGTTCAGATCACTTACAACTCAATAGATTCTACCTTCCTGTAACATTTCAGCCTGACTGGACCTTGTTTTCACACAAATGAACCCAGAATGATGTGAAATTGTGCTTCGTGCAACATAATTCTGGGTGCCATTTAAAAACCATAAGGGCTAATGACTCCATTCCTTTTTGTGGTTGTAGGGGCTGTTGATTGGAGTATACTAAAACAAACCTGATCTCTCTAGGACATTCAGAAGCCAAGTTATAAGCCCACAAATGTGTAACTGGACTACTTCTTTAAATTGACACCAGATCCGGTGACCTTTGGGACATGGTTTGACCCCCTTAGGAAAGTGCTATCATCTTGAAACGTTCAGATCACTTACAACTCAATAGATTCTACCTTCCAGTAACGTTTCAGCCTAACTGGACCTTGTTTTCACACAAATGGACCCAGAATGATGTAAAACTGTGCTTCGTGCAACATAATTCTGGGTGCCATTTACAAACCATAAGTGCTAATGACTCCATTCCTCTTTGTGGTTGTAGGGGCTGTTGATTGGAGTACACTAAAACAAACCTGATCTCTCTAGGACATTCAGAAGCCAAGTTATAAGCCCACAAATGTGTAACTGGACTACTTCTTTAAATTGACACCAGATCCGGTGAAATTTGGGACATGGTTTGACCCCCTTAGGAAAGCGCTATCATCATGAAACGTTCAGATCACTTACAACTCAATAGATTCTACCTTCCTGTAACGTTTCAGCCTGATTGGACCTTGTTTTCACACAAATGGACCCAGAATGATGTGAAATTGTGTTTCTTAAAACATAATTCTGGGTGCCATTTACAAACCATAAGTGCTAATGACTCCAATCCTTTTTGTGGTTGTAGGGGCTGTTTATTGGAGTACACTAAAACAAACCTGACCTCTCTAGGACATTCAGAAGCCAAGTTATAAGCCCACAAAGGTGTAACTGGACTACTTCTTTAAAGTGACACCAGGCCCGGTGACCTTTGGGACATGGTTTGACCCCCTATAGGAATGTGCGATCATCATGAAACGTTCAGATCACGTACAACTCAATAGATTCTACCTTCTTGTAACGTTTCAGCCTGATTGGACCTTGTTTTCACACAAATGGACCCAGAATGATGTGAAATTGTGCTTCGTGCAACATAATTCTGGGTGCCATTTACAAACCATAAGTGCTAATGACTCCATTCCTTTTTGGGGTTGTAGGGGCTGTTGATTGGAGTACACTAAAACAAACCTGACCTCTCTAGGACATTCAGAAGCCATGTTATAAGCCCACAAATGTGTAACTGGACTACTTCTTTAAAGTGACACCAGATCCGGTGACCTTTGGGACATGGTTTGACCCCCTTAGGAAAGTGCTATCATCATGAAACGTTCAGATCACTTACAACTCAATAGATTCTACCTTCCTGTAACGTTTCAGCCTGATTGGACCTTGTTTTCACACAAATGAACCCAGAATGATGTGAAATTGTGCTTCGTGCAACATAATTCTGGGTGCCATTTACAAACCATAAGTGCTAATGACTCCATTCCTTTTTGTGGTTGTAGGGGCTGTTGATTGGAGTACACAAAAAAAAACCCTGACCTCTCTAGGACATTCAGAAGCCAAGTTATAAGCCCACAAATGTGTAACTGGACTACTTCTTTAAATTGACACCAGATCCGGTGACCTTTGGGAGATGGTTTGACCCCCTTAGGAAAGTGCTATCATCTTGAAACGTTCAGATCACTTACAACTCAATAGATTCTACCTTCCAGTAACGTTTCAGCCTAACTGGACCTTGTTTTCACACAAATGGACCCAGAATGATGTGAAATTGTGCTTCGTGCAACATAATTCTGGGTGCCATTTACAAACCATAAGTGCTAATGACTCCATTCCTCTTTGTGGTTGTAGGGGCTGTTGATTGGAGTACACTAAAACAAACCTGATCTCTCTAGGACATTCAGAAGCCAAGTTATAAGCCCACAAATGTGTAACTGGACTACTTCTTTAAATTGACACCAGATCCGGTGAAATTTGGGACATGGTTTGACCCCCTTAGGAAAGCGCTATCATCATGAAACGTTCAGATCACTTACAACTCAATAGATTCTACCTTCCTGTAACGTTTCAGCCTGATTGGACCTTGTTTTCACACAAATGGACCCAGAATGATGTGAAATTGTGTTTCTTAAAACATAATTCTGGGTGCCATTTACAAACCATAAGTGCTAATGACTCCAATCCTTTTTGTGGTTGTAGGGGCTGTTTATTGGAGTACACTAAAACAAACCTGACCTCTCTAGGGCATTCAGAAGCCAAGTTATAAGCCCACAAAGGTGTAACTGGACTACTTCTTTAAAGTGACACCAGGCCCGGTGACCTTTGGGACATGGTTTGACCCCCTATAGGAATGTGCGATCATCATGAAACGTTCAGATCACGTACAACTCAATAGATTCTACCTTCTTGTAACGTTTCAGCCTGATTGGACCTTGTTTTCACACAAATGGACCCAGAATGATGTGAAATTGTGCTTCGTGCAACATAATTCTGGGTGCCATTTACAAACCATAAGTGCTAATGACTCCATTCCTTTTTGGGGTTGTAGGGGCTGTTGATTGGAGTATACTAAAACAAACCTGACCTCTCTAGGACATTCAGAAGCCAAGTTATAAGCCCACAAATGTGTAACTGGACTACTTCTTTAAAGTGACACCAGATCCGGTGACCTTTGGGACATGGTTTGACCCCCTTAGGAAAGTGCTATCATCATGAAACGTTCAGATCACGTACAACTCAATAGATTCTACCTTCCTGTAACGTTTCAGCCTGATTGGACCTTGTTTTCACACAAATGAACCCAGAATGATGTGAAATTGTGCTTCGTGCAACATAATTCTGGGTGCCATTTACAAACCATAAGTGCTAATGACTCCGTTCCTTTTTGTGGTTGTAGGGGCTGTTGACTGCAGTACATTAAAACAATACTGATCTCTCTAGGACATTCAGAAGCCAAGTTATAAGCCCACAAATGTGTAACTGGACTACTTCTTTAAATTGACACCAGATCCGGTGACCTTTGGGACATGGTTTGACCCCCTTAGGAAAGTGCTATCATCATGAAACGTTCAGATCACTTACAACTCAATAGATTCTACCTTCCTGTAACGTTTCAGCCTGATTGGACCTTGTTTTCACACAAATGGACCCAGAATGAAGTGAAATTGTGCTTCGTGCAACATAATTCTGGGTGCCATTTACAAACCATAAGTGCTAATGATTCCATTCCTTTTTGTGGTTGTAGGGGCTGTTGATTGGAGTACACTAAAACAAACCTGATCTCTCTAGGACATTCAGAAGCCAAGTTATAAGCCCACAAATGTGTAACTGGACTACTTCTTTAAATTGACACCAGATCCGGTGACCTTTGGGACATGGTTTGACCCCCTTAGGAAAGTGCTATCATCATGAAACGTTCAGATCACTTACAACTCAATAGATTCTACCTTCCTGTAACGTATGAGCCTGATTGGACCATGTTTTCACACAAATGAACCCAGAATGATGTGAAATTGTGCTTCGTGCAACATAATTCTGGGTGCCATTTAAAAACCATAAGTGCTAATGACTCCATTCCTTTTTGTGGTTGTAGGGGGTGTTGATTGGAGTACACTAAAACAAACCTGATCACTCTAGGACATTCAGATGCCAAGTTATAAGCCCACAAATGTGTAACTGGACTACTTCTTTAAATTGACACGAGATCCGGTGACCTTTGGGACATGGTTTGACCCCCTTAGGAAAGCGCTATCATCATGAAACGTTCAGATCACTTACAACTCAATAGATTCTACCTTCCTATAACGTTTCAGCCTGATTGGACCTTGTTTTCACACAAATGAACCCAGAATGATGTGAAATTGTGCTTCGTGCAACATAATTCTGGGTGCCATTTACAAACCATAAGTGCTAATGACTCCATTCCTTTTTGTGGTTGTAGGGGCTGTTGATTGGAGTACACTAAAACAAACCTGACCTCTCTAGGACATTCAGAAGCCAAGTTATAAGCCCACAAATGTGTAACTGGACTACTTTAAATTGACACCAGATCCGGTGACCTTTGGGACATGGTTTGACCTCCTTAGGAAAGCGCTATCATCATGAAACGTTCAGATCACTTACAACTCAATAGATTCTACCTTGCTGTAATGTTTCAGCCTGATTGGACCTTGTTTTCACACAAATGAACCCAGAATGATGTGAAATTGTGATTCGTGCAACATAATTCTGGGTGCCATTTACAAACCATAAGTGCTAATGACTCCATTCCTTTTTGTGGTTGTAGGGGCTGTTGATTGGAGTACACTAAAACAAACCTGATCGCTCTAGGACATTCAGAAGCCAAGTTTTAAGCTCACAAATGTGTAACTGGACTACTTCTTTAAATTGACACCAGATCCGGTGACCTTTGGGACATGGTTTGACCCCCTTAGGAAAGCGCTATCATCATGAAATGTTCAGATCACTTACAACTCAATAGATTCTACCTTCCTGTAACGTTTCAGCCTGACTGGACCTTGTTTTCACACAAATGAACCCAGAATGATGTGAAATTGTGCTTCGTGCAACATAATTCTGGGTGCCATTTAAAACCCATAAGTGCTAATGACTCCATTCCTTTTTGTGGTTGTAGCGGCTGTTGATTGGAGTACACTAAAACAAACCTGATCTCTCTAGGACATTCAGAAGCCAAGTTATAAGCCCACAAATGTGTAACTGGACTAATTCTTTAAAGTGACACCAGGCCCGGTGACCTTTGGGACATGGTTTGACCCCCTATAGGAATGTGCGATCATCATGAAACGTTCAGATCACTTACAACTCAATAGACTCTACCTTCTTGTAACGTTTATGCCTGATTGGACCTTGTTTTCACACAAATGGACCCAGAATGATGTTAAATTGTGCTTCGTGCAACATAATTCTGGGTGCCATTTACAAACCATAAGTGCTAATGACTCCATTCCTTTTTGTGGTTGTAGGGGCTGTTGATTGGAGTACACTAAAACAAACTTGACCTCTCTAGGACATTCAGAAGCCAAGTTATAAGCCCACAAATGTGTAACTGGACTACTTTAAATTGACACCAGATCCGGTGACCTTTGGGACATGGTTTGACCCCCTTAGGAAAGTGCTATCATCATGAAACGTTCAGATCACTTACAACTCAATAGATTCTACCTTCCTGTAATGTTTCAGCCTGATTGGACCTTGTTTTCACACAAATGAACCCAGAATGATGTGAAATTGTGCTTCGTGCAACATAATTCTGGGTGCCATTTAAAAACCATAAGGCTAATGACTCCATTCCTTTTTGTGGTTGTAGGGGCTTTTGATTGGAGTACACTAAAACAAACCTAACCTCTCTAGGACATTCAGAAGCCAAGTTATAAGCCCACAAAGGTGTAACTGGACTACTTCTTTAAAGTGACACCAGGCCCGGTGACCTTTGGGACATGGTTTTACCCCCTATAGAAATGTGCGATCATCTTGAAACGTTCAGATCACTTACAACTCAATAGATTCTACCTTCTTGTAGCGTTTCAGCCTGATTGGACCTTGTTTTCACACAAATGGACCCAGAATGATGTGAAATTGTGCTTTGTGCAACATAATTCTGGGTGCCATTTAAAAACCATAAGTGCTAATGACTCCATTCCTTTTTGTGGTTGTAGGGGCTGTTGATTGGAGTACACTAAAACAAACCTGATCACTCTAGGACATTCAGATGCCAAGTTATAAGCCCACAAATGTGTAACTGGACTACTTCTTTAAATTGACACCAGATCCGGAAACCTTTGGGACATGGTTTGACCCCCTTAGGAAAGCGCTATCATCATGAAACGTTCAGATCACTTACAACTCAATAGATTCTACCTTCCTGTAACGTTTCAGCCTGATTGGACCTTGTTTTCACACAAATGAACCCAGAATGATGTGAAATTGTGCTTCGTGCAACATAATTCTGGGTGCCATTTACAAACCATAAGTGCTAATGACTCCATTCCTTTTTGTGGTTGTAGGGGCTGTTGATTGGAGTACACTAAAACAAACCTGATCACTCTAGGACATTCAGATGCCAAGTTATAAGCCCACAAATGTGTAACTGGACTACTTCTTTAAATTGACACCAGATCCGGAAACCTTTGGGACATGGTTTGACCCCCTTAGGAAAGCGCTATCATCATGAAACGTTCAGATCACTTACAACTCAATAGATTCTACCTTCCTGTAACGTTTCAGCCTGATTGGACCTTGTTTTCACACAAATGAACCCAGAATGATGTGAAATTGTGCTTCGTGCAACATAATTATGGGTGCCATTTAAAAACCATAAGTGCTAATGACTCCATTCCTTTTTGTGGTTGTAGGGACTGTTGATTGGAGTATACTAAAACAAACCTGATCTCTCTAGGACATTCAGAAGCCAAGTTATAAGCCCACAAATGTGTAACTGGACTAATTCTTTAAATTGACACCAGATCCGGTGACCTTTGGTACATGGTTTGACCCCCTTAGGAAAGTGCTATCATCTTGAAACGTTCAGATCACTTACAACTCAATAGATTCTACCTTCCTGTAACGTTTCAGCCTGATTGGACCTTGTTTTCACACAAATGAACCCAGAATGATGTGAAATTGTGCTTCGTGCAACATAATTCTGGGTGCCATTTACAAACCATAAGTGCTAATGACTCCATTCCTTTTTGTGGTTGTAGGGGCTGTTGATTGGAGTACACTAAAACAAACCTGACCTCTCTAGGACATTCAGAAGCCAAGTTATAAGCCCACAAAGGTGTAACTGGACTACTTATTTAAAGTGACACCAGCCCCGGTGACCTTTGGGACATGGTTTGACCCCCTTAGGAATGTGCGATCATCATGAAACGTTCAGATCACTTACAACTCAATAGATTCTACCTTCTTGTAACGTTTCAGCCTGATTGGACCTTGTTTTCACACAAATGGACCCAGAAAGATGTGAAATTGTGCTTCGTGCAACATAATTCTGGGTGCCATTTACAAACCATAAGTGCTAATGACTCCATTCCTTTTTGTGGATGTAGGGGCTGTTGATTGGAGTACACTAAAACAAACCTGATCTCTCTAGGACATTCAGAAGCCAAGTTATAAGCCCACAAATGTGTAACTGGACTACTTCTTTAAATTGACACCAGATCCGGTGACCTTTGGGACATGGTTTGACCCCCTTAGGAAAGTGCTATCATCATGAAACTTTCAGATCACTTACAACTCAATAGATTCTACCTTCCTGTAACGTATGAGCCTGATTGGACCATGTTTTCACACAAATGAACACAGAATGATGTGAAATTGTGCTTCGTGCAACATAATTCTGGGTGCCATTTAAAAACCATAAGTGCTAATGACTCCATTCCTTTTTGTGGTTGTAGGGGGTGTTGATTGGAGTACACTAAAACAAACCTGATCACTCTAGGACATTCAGATGCCAAGTTATAAGCCCACAAATGTGTAACTGGACTACTTCTTTAAATTGACACGAGATCCGGTGACCTTTGGGACATGGTTTGACCCCCTTAGGAAAGCGCTATCATCATGAAACGTTCAGATCACTTACAACTCAATAGATTCTACCTTGCTGTAATGTTTCAGCCTGATTGGACCTTGTTTTCACACAAATGAACCCAGAATGATGTGAAATTGTGATTCGTGCAACATAATTCTGGGTGCCATTTACAAACCATAAGTGCTAATGACTCCATTCCTTTTTGTGGTTGTAGGGGCTGTTGATTGGAGTACACTAAAACAAACCTGATCTCTCTAGGACATTCAGAAGCCAAGTTATAAGCCCACAAATGTGTAACTGGACTAATTCTTTAAAGTGACACCAGGCCCGGTGACCTTTGGGACATGGTTTGACCCCCTATAGGAATGTGCGATCATCATGAAACGTTCAGATCACTTACAACTCAATAGATTCTACCTTCTTGTAACGTTTCAGCCTGATTGGACCTTGTTTTCACACAAATGGACCCAGAATGATGTTAAATTGTGCTTCGTGCAACATAATTCTGGGTGCCATTTACAAACCATAAGTGCTAATGACTCCATTCCTTTTTGTGGTTGTAGGGGCTGTTGATTGGAGTACACTAAAACAAACCTGATCACTCTAGGACATTCAGATGCCAAGTTATAAGCCCACAAATGTGTAACTGGACTACTTCTTTAAATTGACACCAGATCCGGAAACCTTTGGGACATGGTTTGACCCCCTTAGGAAAGCGCTATCATCATGAAACGTTCAGATCACTTACAACTCAATAGATTCTACCTTCCTGTAACGTTTCAGCCTGATTGGACCTTGTTTTCACACAAATGAACCCAGAATGATGTGATATTGTGCTTCGTGCAACATAATTCTGGGTGCCATTTAAAAACCATAAGTGCTAATGACTCCATTCCTTTTTGTGGTTGTAGGGGCTGTTGATTGGAGTATACTAAAACAAACCTGATCTCTCTAGGACATTCAGAAGCCAAGTTATAAGCCCACAAATGTGTAACTGGACTAATTCTTTAAATTGACACCAGATCCGGTGACCTTTGGGACATGGTTTGACCCCCTTAGGAAAGTGTTATCATCTTGAAACGTTCAGATCACTTACAACTCAATAGATTCTACCTTCCTGTAACGTTTCAGCCCGATTGGACCTTGTTTTCACACAATTGAACCCAGAATGATGTGAAATTGTGCTTCGTGCAACATAATTCTGGGTGCCATTTACAAACCATAAGTGCTAATGACTCCATTCCTTTTTGTGGTTGTAGGGGCTGTTGATTGGAGTACACTAAAACAAACCTGACCTCTCTAGGACATTCAGAAGCCAAGTTATAAGCCCACAAAGGTGTAACTGGACTACTTCTTTAAAGTGACACCAGGCCCGGTGACCTTTGGGACATGGTTTGACCCCCTTAGGAATGTGCGATCATCATGAAACGTTCAGATCACTTACAACTCAATAGATTCTACCTTCTTGTAACGTTTCAGCCTGATTGGACCTTGTTTTCACACAAATGGACCCAGAAAGTTGTGAAATTGTGCTTCGTGCAACATAATTCTGGGTGCCATTTACAAACCATAAGTGCTAATGACTCCATTCCTTTTTGTGGTTGTAGGGGCTGTTGATTGGAGTACACTAAAACAAACCTGATCGCTCTAGGACATTCAGAAGCCAAGTTATAAGCCCACAAATGTGTAACTGGACTACTTCTTTAAAGTGACACCAGATCCGGTGACGTTTGGGACATGGTTTGACCCCCTTAGGAAAGTGCTATCATCATGAAACGTTCAGATCACTTACAACTCAATAGATTCTACCTTCCTGTAACGTTTCAGCCTGATTGGACCTTGTTTTCACACAAATGGACCCAGAATGATGTGAAATTGTGCTTCGTGCAACAAAATTCTGGGTGCCATTTACAAACCATAAGTGCTAATGACTCCATTCCTTTTTGGGGTTGTAGGGGCTGTTGATTGGAGTACATTAAAACAAACCTGATCTCTCTAGGACATTCAGAAGCCAAGTTATAAGCCCACAAATGTGTAACTGGACTACTTCTTTAAATTGACACCAGATCCAGTGACATTTGGGACATGGTTTGACCCCCTTAGGAAAGTGCTATCATCATGAAACGTTCAGATCACTTACAACTCAATAGATTCTACCTTCCTGTAACATTTCAGCCTGACTGGACCTTGTTTTCACACAAATGAACCCAGAATGATCTGAAATTGTGCTTCGTGCAACATAATTCTGGGTGCCATTTAAAAACCATAAGGGCTAATGACTCCATTCCTTTTTGTGGTTGTAGGGGCTGTTGATTGGAGTATACTAAAACAAACCTGATCTCTCTAGGACATTCAGAAGCCAAGTTATAAGCCCACAAATGTGTAACTGGACTACTTCTTTAAATTGACACCAGATCCGGTGACCTTTAGGATATGGTTTGACCCCCTTAGGAAAGTGCTATCATCTTGAAACGTTCAGATCACTTACAACTCAATCGATTCTACCTTCCAGTAATGTTTCAGCCTAACTGGACCTTGTTTTCACACAAATGGACCCAGAATGATGTGAAATTGTGCTTCGTGCAACATAATTCTGGGTGCCATTTACAAACCATAAGTGCTAATGACTCCATTCCTTTTTGGGGTTGTAGGGGCTGTTGATTGGAGTACACTAAAACAAACCTGACCTCTCTAGGACATTCAGAAGCCAAGTTATAGGCCCACAAATGTGTAACTGGACTACTTCTTTAAAGTGACACCAGATCCGGTGACCTTTGGGACATGGTTTGACCCCCTTAGGAAAGTGCTATCATCATGAAACGTTCAGATCACTTACAACTCAATAGATTCTACCTTCCTGTAACGTTTCAGCCTGATTGGACCTTGTTTTCACACAAATGAACCCAGAATGATGTGAAATTGTGCTTCGTGCAACATAATTCTGGGTGCCATTTACAAGCCATAAGTGCTAATGACTCCATTCCTTTTTGTGGTTGTAGGGGCTGTTGATTGGAGTACACTAAAACAAACCTAACCTCTCTAGGACATTCAAAAGCCAAGTTATAAGCCCACAAATGTGTAACTGGACTACTTCTTTAAAGTGACACCAGGCCCGGTGACCTTTGGGACATGGTTTTACCCCCTATAGGAATGTGCGATCATCTTGAAACGTTCAGATCACTTACAACTCAATAGATTCCACCTTCTTGTAGGGTTTCAGCCTGATTGGACCTTGTTTTCACACAAATGGACCCAGAATGATGTGAAATTGTGCTTCGTGCAACATAATTCTGGGTGCCATTTAAAAACCATAAGTGCTAATGACTCCATTCCTTTTTGTGGTTGTAGGGGCTGTTGATTGGAGTATACTAAAACAAACCTGATCTCTCTAGGACATTCAGAAGCCAAGTTATAAGCCCACAAATGTGTAACTGGACTAATTCTTTAAATTGACACCAGATCCGGTGACCTTTGGGACATGGTTTGACCCCCTTAGGAAAGTGTTATCATCTTGAAACGTTCAGATCACTTACAACTCAATAGATTCTACCTTCCTGTAACGTTTCAGCCTGATTGGACCTTGTTTTCACACAATTGAACCCAGAATGATGTGAAATTGTGCTTCGTGCAACATAATTCTGGGTGCCATTTACAAACCATAAGTGCTAATGACTCCATTCCTTTTTGTGGTTGTAGGGGCTGTTGATTGGAGTACACTAAAACAAACCTGACCTCTCTAGGACATTCAGAAGCCAAGTTATAAGCCCACAAAGGTGTAACTGGACTACTTCTTTAAAGTGACACCAGGCCCGGTGACCTTTGGGACATGGTTTGACCCCCTTAGGAATGTGCGATCATCATGAAACGTTCAGATCACTTACAACTCAATAGATTCTACCTTCTTGTAACGTTTCAGCCTGATTGGACCTTGTTTTCACACAAATGGACCCAGAAAGTTGTGAAATTGTGCTTCGTGCAACATAATTCTGGGTGCCATTTACAAACCATAAGTGCTAATGACTCCATTCCTTTTTGTGGTTGTAGGGGCTGTTGATTGGAGTACACTAAAACAAACCTGATCGCTCTAGGACATTCAGAAGCCAAGTTATAAGCCCACAAATGTGTAACTGGACTACTTCTTTAAAGTGACACCAGATCCGGTGACGTTTGGGACATGGTTTGACCCCCTTAGGAAAGTGCTATCATCATGAAACGTTCAGATCACTTACAACTCAATAGATTCTACCTTCCTGTAACGTTTCAGCCTGATTGGACCTTGTTTTCACACAAATGGACCCAGAATGATGTGAAATTGTGCTTCGTGCAACAAAATTCTGGGTGCCATTTACAAACCATAAGTGCTAATGACTCCATTCCTTTTTGGGGTTGTAGGGGCTGTTGATTGGAGTACATTAAAACAAACCTGATCTCTCTAGGACATTCAGAAGCCAAGTTATAAGCCCACAAATGTGTAACTGGACTACTTCTTTAAATTGACACCAGATCCAGTGACATTTGGGACATGGTTTGACCCCCTTAGGAAAGTGCTATCATCATGAAACGTTCAGATCACTTACAACTCAATAGATTCTACCTTCCTGTAACATTTCAGCCTGACTGGACCTTGTTTTCACACAAATGAACCCAGAATGATCTGAAATTGTGCTTCGTGCAACATAATTCTGGGTGCCATTTAAAAACCATAAGGGCTAATGACTCCATTCCTTTTTGTGGTTGTAGGGGCTGTTGATTGGAGTATACTAAAACAAACCTGAGCTCTCTAGGACATTCAGAAGCCAAGTTATAAGCCCACAAATGTGTAACTGGACTACTTCTTTAAATTGACACCAGATCCGGTGACCTTTAGGATATGGTTTGACCCCCTTAGGAAAGTGCTATCATCTTGAAACGTTCAGATCACTTACAACTCAATCGATTCTACCTTCCAGTAATGTTTCAGCCTAACTGGACCTTGTTTTCACACAAATGGACCCAGAATGATGTGAAATTGTGCTTCGTGCAACATAATTCTGGGTGCCATTTACAAACCATAAGTGCTAATGACTCCATTCCTTTTTGGGGTTGTAGGGGCTGTTGATTGGAGTACACTAAAACAAACCTGACCTCTCTAGGACATTCAGAAGCCAAGTTATAGGCCCACAAATGTGTAACTGGACTACTTCTTTAAAGTGACACCAGATCCGGTGACCTTTGGGACATGGTTTGACCCCCTTAGGAAAGTGCTATCATCATGAAACGTTCAGATCACTTACAACTCAATAGATTCTACCTTCCTGTAACGTTTCAGCCTGATTGGACCTTGTTTTCACACAAATGAACCCAGAATGATGTGAAATTGTGCTTCGTGCAACATAATTCTGGGTGCCATTTACAAGCCATAAGTGCTAATGACTCCATTCCTTTTTGTGGTTGTAGGGGCTGTTGATTGGAGTACACTAAAACAAACCTAACCTCTCTAGGACATTCAAAAGCCAAGTTATAAGCCCACAAATGTGTAACTGGACTACTTCTTTAAAGTGACACCAGGCCCGGTGACCTTTGGGACATGGTTTTACCCCCTATAGGAATGTGCGATCATCTTGAAACGTTCAGATCACTTACAACTCAATAGATTCCACCTTCTTGTAGGGTTTCAGCCTGATTGGACCTTGTTTTCACACAAATGGACCCAGAATGATGTGAAATTGTGCTTCGTGCAACATAATTCTGGGTGCCATTTAAAAACCATAAGTGCTAATGACTCCATTCCTTTTTGTGGTTGTAGGGGCTGTTGATTGGAGTACACTAAAACAAACCTGATCTCTCTAGGACATTCAGAAGCCAAGTTATAAGCCCACAAATGTGTAACTGGACTACTTCTTTAAATTGACACCAGATCCGGTGACCTTTGGGACATGGTTTGACCCCTTTAGGAAAGTGCTATCATCATGAAACGTTCAGATCACTTATAACTCAATAGATTCTACCTTCCTGTAACGTTTCAGCCTGATTGGACCTTGTTTTCACACAAATGAACCCAGAATGATGTGAAATTGTGCTTCGTGCAACATAATTCTGGGTGCCATTTACAAACCATAAGTGCTAATGACTCCATTCCTTTTTGTGGTTGTAGGGGCTTTTGAATGGAGTACACAAAAACAAACCTAACCTCTCTAGGACATTCAGAAGCCAAGTTATAAGCCCACAAATGTGTAACTGGACTACTTCTTTAAAGTGACACCAGGCCCGGTGACCTTTGGGACATGGTTTTACCCCCTATAGGAATGTGCGATCATCTTGAAACGTTCAGATCACTTACAACTCAATAGATTCTACCTTCCTGTAAAGTTTCAGCCTGACTGGACCTTGTTTTCACACAAATGAACCCAGAATGATGTGAAATTGTGCTTCGTGCAACATAATTCTGGGTGCCATTTAAAAACCATAAGTGCTAATGACTCCATTCCTTTTTGTGGTTGTAGGGGCTGTTGATTGGAGTATACTAAAACAAACCTGATCTCTCTAGCACATTCAGAAGCCAAGTTATAAGCCCACAAATGTGTAACTGGACTACTTCTTTAAATTGACACCAGATCCGGTGACCTTTGGGACATGGTTTGACCCCCTTAGGAAAGTGCTATCATCTTGAAACGTTCAGATCACTTACAACTCAATAGATTCTACCTTCCAGTAATGTTTCAGCCTAACTGGACCTTGTTTTCACACAAATGGACCCAGAATGATGTGAAATTGTGCTTCGTGCAACATAATTCTGGGTGCCATTTACAAACCATAAGTGCTAATGACTCCATTCCTCTTTGTGGTTGTAGGGGCTGTTGATTGGAGTACACTAAAACAAACCTGATCTCTCTAGGGCATTCAGAAGCCAAGTTATAAGCCCACAAATGTGTAACTGGACTACTTCTTTAAATTGACACCAGATCCGGTGAAATTTGGGACATGGTTTGACCCCCTTAGGAAAGCGCTATCATCATGAAACGTTCAGATCACTTACAACTCAATAGATTCTACCTTCCTGTAACATTTCAGCCTGATTGGACCTTGTTTTCACACAAATGGACCCAGAATGATGTCAAATTGTGTTTCTTAAAACATAATTCTGGGTGCCATTTACAAACCATAAGTGCTAATGACTCCAATCCTTTTTGTGGTTGTAGGGGCTGTTTATTGGAGTACACTAAAACAAACCTGACCTCTCTAGGACATTCAGAAGCCAAGTTATAAGCCCACAAAGGTGTAACTGGACTACTTCTTTAAAGTGACACCAGGCCCGGTGACCTTTGGGACATGGTTTGACCCCCTATAGGAATGTGCGATCATCATGAAACGTTCAGATCACGTACAACTCAATAGATTCTACCTTCTTGTAACGTTTCAGCCTGATTGGACCTTGTTTTCACACAAATGGACCCAGAATGATGTGAAATTGTGCTTCGTGCAACAAAATTCTGGGTGCCATTTACAAACCATAAGTGCTAATGACTCCATTCCTTTTTGTGGTTGTAGGGGCTGTTGATTGGAGTACACTAAAACAAACTTGACCTCTCTAGGACATTCAGAAGCCAAGTTATAAGCCCACAAATGTGTAACTGGACTACTTTAAATTGACACCAGATCCGGTGACCTTTGGGACATGGTTTGACCCCCTTAGGAAAGTGCTATCATCATGAAACGTTCAGATCACTTACAACTCAATAGATTCTACCTTCCTGTAATGTTTCAGCCTGATTGGACCTTGTTTTCACACAAATGAACCCAGAATGATGTGAAATTGTGCTTCGTGCAACATAATTCTGGGTGCCATTTAAAAACCATAAGGCTAATGACTCCATTCCTTTTTGTGGTTGTAGGGGCTTTTGATTGGAGTACACTAAAACAAACCTAACCTCTCTAGGACATTCAGAAGCCAAGTTATAAGCCCACAAAGGTGTAACTGGACTACTTCTTTAAAGTGACACCAGGCCCGGTGACCTTTGGGACATGGTTTTACCCCCTATAGAAATGTGCGATCATCTTGAAACGTTCAGATCACTTACAACTCAATAGATTCTACCTTCTTGTAGCGTTTCAGCCTGATTGGACCTTGTTTTCACACAAATGGACCCAGAATGATGTGAAATTGTGCTTTGTGCAACATAATTCTGGGTGCCATTTAAAAACCATAAGTGCTAATGACTCCATTCCTTTTTGTGGTTGTAGGGGCTGTTGATTGGAGTACACTAAAACAAACCTGATCACTCTAGGACATTCAGATGCCAAGTTATAAGCCCACAAATGTGTAACTGGACTACTTCTTTAAATTGACACCAGATCCGGAAACCTTTGGGACATGGTTTGACCCCCTTAGGAAAGCGCTATCATCATGAAACGTTCAGATCACTTACAACTCAATAGATTCTACCTTCCTGTAACGTTTCAGCCTGATTGGACCTTGTTTTCACACAAATGAACCCAGAATGATGTGAAATTGTGCTTCGTGCAACATAATTCTGGGTGCCATTTACAAACCATAAGTGCTAATGACTCCATTCCTTTTTGTGGTTGTAGGGGCTGTTGATTGGAGTACACTAAAACAAACCTGATCACTCTAGGACATTCAGATGCCAAGTTATAAGCCCACAAATGTGTAACTGGACTACTTCTTTAAATTGACACCAGATCCGGAAACCTTTGGGACATGGTTTGACCCCCTTAGGAAAGCGCTATCATCATGAAACGTTCAGATCACTTACAACTCAATAGATTCTACCTTCCTGTAACGTTTCAGCCTGATTGGACCTTGTTTTCACACAAATGAACCCAGAATGATGTGAAATTGTGCTTCGTGCAACATAATTATGGGTGCCATTTAAAAACCATAAGTGCTAATGACTCCATTCCTTTTTGTGGTTGTAGGGACTGTTGATTGGAGTATACTAAAACAAACCTGATCTCTCTAGGACATTCAGAAGCCAAGTTATAAGCCCACAAATGTGTAACTGGACTAATTCTTTAAATTGACACCAGATCCGGTGACCTTTGGTACATGGTTTGACCCCCTTAGGAAAGTGCTATCATCTTGAAACGTTCAGATCACTTACAACTCAATAGATTCTACCTTCCTGTAACGTTTCAGCCTGATTGGACCTTGTTTTCACACAAATGAACCCAGAATGATGTGAAATTGTGCTTCGTGCAACATAATTCTGGGTGCCATTTACAAACCATAAGTGCTAATGACTCCATTCCTTTTTGTGGTTGTAGGGGCTGTTGATTGGAGTACACTAAAACAAACCTGACCTCTCTAGGACATTCAGAAGCCAAGTTATAAGCCCACAAAGGTGTAACTGGACTACTTATTTAAAGTGACACCAGCCCCGGTGACCTTTGGGACATGGTTTGACCCCCTTAGGAATGTGCGATCATCATGAAACGTTCAGATCACTTACAACTCAATAGATTCTACCTTCTTGTAACGTTTCAGCCTGATTGGACCTTGTTTTCACACAAATGGACCCAGAAAGATGTGAAATTGTGCTTCGTGCAACATAATTCTGGGTGCCATTTACAAACCATAAGTGCTAATGACTCCATTCCTTTTTGTGGATGTAGGGGCTGTTGATTGGAGTACACTAAAACAAACCTGATCTCTCTAGGACATTCAGAAGCCAAGTTATAAGCCCACAAATGTGTAACTGGACTACTTCTTTAAATTGACACCAGATCCGGTGACCTTTGGGACATGGTTTGACCCCCTTAGGAAAGTGCTATCATCATGAAACTTTCAGATCACTTACAACTCAATAGATTCTACCTTCCTGTAACGTATGAGCCTGATTGGACCATGTTTTCACACAAATGAACACAGAATGATGTGAAATTGTGCTTCGTGCAACATAATTCTGGGTGCCATTTAAAAACCATAAGTGCTAATGACTCCATTCCTTTTTGTGGTTGTAGGGGGTGTTGATTGGAGTACACTAAAACAAACCTGATCACTCTAGGACATTCAGATGCCAAGTTATAAGCCCACAAATGGGTAACTGGACTACTTCTTTAAATTGACACGAGATCCGGTGACCTTTGGGACATGGTTTGACCCCCTTAGGAAAGCGCTATCATCATGAAACGTTCAGATCACTTACAACTCAATAGATTCTACCTTCCTATAACGTTTCAGCCTGATTGGACCTTGTTTTCACACAAATGAACCCAGAATTATGTGAAATTGTGCTTCGTGCAACATAATTCTGAGTGCCATTTAAAAACCATAAGTGCTAATGACTCCATTCCTTTTTGTGGTTGTAGGGGCTGTTGATTGGAGTATACTAAAACAAACCTGATCTCTCTAGGACATTCAGAAGCCAAGTTATAAGCCACAAATTTGTAACTGGACTAATTCTTTAAATTGACACCAGATCCGGTGACCTTTGGGACATGGTTTGACCCCCTTAGGAAAGTGCTATCATCTTGAAACGTTCAGATCACTTACAACTCAATAGATTCTACCTTCCTGTAACGTTTCAGCCTGATTGGACCTTGTTTTCAAACAAATGAACCCAGAATAATGTGAAATTGTGCTTCGTGCAACATAATTCTGGGTGCCATTTACAAACCATAAGTGCTAATGACTCCATTCCTTTTTGTGGTTGTAGGGGCTGTTGATTGGAGTACACTAAAACAAACCTGACCTCTCTAGGACATTCAGAAGCCAAGTTATAAGCCCACAAATGTGTAACTGGACTACTTTAAATTGACACCAGATCCGGTGACCTTTGGGACATGGTTTGACCTCCTTAGGAAAGCGCTATCATCATGAAACGTTCAGATCACTTACAACTCAATAGATTCTACCTTGCTGTAATGTTTCAGCCTGATTGGACCTTGTTTTCACACAAATGAACCCAGAATGATGTGAAATTGTGATTCGTGCAACATAATTCTGGGTGCCATTTACAAACCATAAGTGCTAATGACTCCATTCCTTTTTGTGGTTGTAGGGGCTGTTGATTGGAGTACACTAAAACAAACCTGATCTCTCTAGGACATTCAGAAGCCAAGTTATAAGCCCACAAATGTGTAACTGGACTAATTCTTTAAAGTGACACCAGGCCCGGTGACCTTTGGGACATGGTTTGACCCCCTATAGGAATGTGCGATCATCATGAAACGTTCAGATCACTTACAACTCAATAGATTCTACCTTCTTGTAACGTTTCAGCCTGATTGGACCTTGTTTTCACACAAATGGACCCAGAATGATGTTAAATTGTGCTTCGTGCAACATAATTCTGGGTGCCATTTACAAACCATAAGTGCTAATGACTCCATTCCTTTTTGTGGTTGTAGGGGCTGTTGATTGGAGTACACTAAAACAAACCTGATCACTCTAGGACATTCAGATGCCAAGTTATAAGCCCACAAATGTGTAACTGGACTACTTCTTTAAATTGACACCAGATCCGGAAACCTTTGGGACATGGTTTGACCCCCTTAGGAAAGCGCTATCATCATGAAACGTTCAGATCACTTACAACTCAATAGATTCTACCTTCCTGTAACGTTTCAGCCTGATTGGACCTTGTTTTCACACAAATGAACCCAGAATGTTGTGATATTGTGCTTCGTGCAACATAATTCTGGGTGCCATTTAAAAACCATAAGTGCTAATGACTCCATTCCTTTTTGTGGTTGTAGGGGCTGTTGATTGGAGTATACTAAAACAAACCTGATCTCTCTAGGACATTCAGAAGCCAAGTTATAAGCCCACAAATGTGTAACTGGACTAATTCTTTAAATTGACACCAGATCCGGTGACCTTTGGGACATGGTTTGACCCCCTTAGGAAAGTGTTATCATCTTGAAACGTTCAGATCACTTACAACTCAATAGATTCTACCTTCCTGTAACGTTTCAGCCCGATTGGACCTTGTTTTCACACAATTGAACCCAGAATGATGTGAAATTGTGCTTCGTGCAACATAATTCTGGGTGCCATTTACAAACCATAAGTGCTAATGACTCCATTCCTTTTTGTGGTTGTAGGGGCTGTTGATTGGAGTACACTAAAACAAACCTGACCTCTCTAGGACATTCAGAAGCCAAGTTATAAGCCCACAAAGGTGTAACTGGACTACTTCTTTAAAGTGACACCAGGCCCGGTGACCTTTGGGACATGGTTTGACCCCCTTAGGAATGTGCGATCATCATGAAACGTTCAGATCACTTACAACTCAATAGATTCTACCTTCTTGTAACGTTTCAGCCTGATTGGACCTTGTTTTCACACAAATGGACCCAGAAAGTTGTGAAATTGTGCTTCGTGCAACATAATTCTGGGTGCCATTTACAAACCATAAGTGCTAATGACTCCATTCCTTTTTGTGGTTGTAGGGGCTGTTGATTGGAGTACACTAAAACAAACCTGATCGCTCTAGGACATTCAGAAGCCAAGTTATAAGCCCACAAATGTGTAACTGGACTACTTCTTTAAAGTGACACCAGATCCGGTGACGTTTGGGACATGGTTTGACCCCTTAGGAAAGTGCTATCATCATGAAACGTTCAGATCACTTACAACTCAATAGATTCTACCTTCCTGTAACGTTTCAGCCTGATTGGACCTTGTTTTCACACAAATGGACCCAGAATGATGTGAAATTGTGCTTCGTGCAACAAAATTCTGGGTGCCATTTACAAACCATAAGTGCTAATGACTCCATTCCTTTTTGGGGTTGTAGGGGCTGTTGATTGGAGTACATTAAAACAAACCTGATCTCTCTAGGACATTCAGAAGCCAAGTTATAAGCCCACAAATGTGTAACTGGACTACTTCTTTAAATTGACACCAGATCCAGTGACATTTGGGACATGGTTTGACCCCCTTAGGAAAGTGCTATCATCATGAAACGTTCAGATCACTTACAACTCAATAGATTCTACCTTCCTGTAACATTTCAGCCTGACTGGACCTTGTTTTCACACAAATGAACCCAGAATGATCTGAAATTGTGCTTCGTGCAACATAATTCTGGGTGCCATTTAAAAACCATAAGGGCTAATGACTCCATTCCTTTTTGTGGTTGTAGGGGCTGTTGATTGGAGTATACTAAAACAAACCTGATCTCTCTAGGACATTCAGAAGCCAAGTTATAAGCCCACAAATGTGTAACTGGACTACTTCTTTAAATTGACACCAGATCCGGTGACCTTTAGGATATGGTTTGACCCCCTTAGGAAAGTGCTATCATCTTGAAACGTTCAGATCACTTACAACTCAATCGATTCTACCTTCCAGTAATGTTTCAGCCTAACTGGACCTTGTTTTCACACAAATGGACCCAGAATGATGTGAAATTGTGCTTCGTGCAACATAATTCTGGGTGCCATTTACAAACCATAAGTGCTAATGACTCCATTCCTTTTTGGGGTTGTAGGGGCTGTTGATTGGAGTACACTAAAACAAACCTGACCTCTCTAGGACATTCAGAAGCCAAGTTATAGGCCCACAAATGTGTAACTGGACTACTTCTTTAAAGTGACACCAGATCCGGTGACCTTTGGGACATGGTTTGACCCCCTTAGGAAAGTGCTATCATCATGAAACGTTCAGATCACTTACAACTCAATAGATTCTACCTTCCTGTAACGTTTCAGCCTGATTGGACCTTGTTTTCACACAAATGAACCCAGAATGATGTGAAATTGTGCTTCGTGCAACATAATTCTGGGTGCCATTTACAAGCCATAAGTGCTAATGACTCCATTCCTTTTTGTGGTTGTAGGGGCTGTTGATTGGAGTACACTAAAACAAACCTAACCTCTCTAGGACATTCAAAAGCCAAGTTATAAGCCCACAAATGTGTAACTGGACTACTTCTTTAAAGTGACACCAGGCCCGGTGACCTTTGGGACATGGTTTTACCCCCTATAGGAATGTGCGATCATCTTGAAACGTTCAGATCACTTACAACTCAATAGATTCCACCTTCTTGTAGGGTTTCAGCCTGATTGGACCTTGTTTTCACACAAATGGACCCAGAATGATGTGAAATTGTGCTTCGTGCAACATAATTCTGGGTGCCATTTAAAAACCATAAGTGCTAATGACTCCATTCCTTTTTGTGGTTGTAGGGGCTGTTGATTGGAGTATACTAAAACAAACCTGATCTCTCTAGGACATTCAGAAGCCAAGTTATAAGCCCACAAATGTGTAACTGGACTAATTCTTTAAATTGACACCAGATCCGGTGACCTTTGGGACATGGTTTGACCCCCTTAGGAAAGTGTTATCATCTTGAAACGTTCAGATCACTTACAACTCAATAGATTCTACCTTCCTGTAACGTTTCAGCCTGATTGGACCTTGTTTTCACACAATTGAACCCAGAATGATGTGAAATTGTGCTTCGTGCAACATAATTCTGGGTGCCATTTACAAACCATAAGTGCTAATGACTCCATTCCTTTTTGTGGTTGTAGGGGCTGTTGATTGGAGTACACTAAAACAAACCTGACCTCTCTAGGACATTCAGAAGCCAAGTTATAAGCCCACAAAGGTGTAACTGGACTACTTCTTTAAAGTGACACCAGGCCCGGTGACCTTTGGGACATGGTTTGACCCCCTTAGGAATGTGCGATCATCATGAAACGTTCAGATCACTTACAACTCAATAGATTCTACCTTCTTGTAACGTTTCAGCCTGATTGGACCTTGTTTTCACACAAATGGACCCAGAAAGTTGTGAAATTGTGCTTCGTGCAACATAATTCTGGGTGCCATTTACAAACCATAAGTGCTAATGACTCCATTCCTTTTTGTGGTTGTAGGGGCTGTTGATTGGAGTACACTAAAACAAACCTGATCGCTCTAGGACATTCAGAAGCCAAGTTATAAGCCCACAAATGTGTAACTGGACTACTTCTTTAAAGTGACACCAGATCCGGTGACGTTTGGGACATGGTTTGACCCCCTTAGGAAAGTGCTATCATCATGAAACGTTCAGATCACTTACAACTCAATAGATTCTACCTTCCTGTAACGTTTCAGCCTGATTGGACCTTGTTTTCACACAAATGGACCCAGAATGATGTGAAATTGTGCTTCGTGCAACAAAATTCTGGGTGCCATTTACAAACCATAAGTGCTAATGACTCCATTCCTTTTTGGGGTTGTAGGGGCTGTTGATTGGAGTACATTAAAACAAACCTGATCTCTCTAGGACATTCAGAAGCCAAGTTATAAGCCCACAAATGTGTAACTGGACTACTTCTTTAAATTGACACCAGATCCAGTGACATTTGGGACATGGTTTGACCCCCTTAGGAAAGTGCTATCATCATGAAACGTTCAGATCACTTACAACTCAATAGATTCTACCTTCCTGTAACATTTCAGCCTGACTGGACCTTGTTTTCACACAAATGAACCCAGAATGATCTGAAATTGTGCTTCGTGCAACATAATTCTGGGTGCCATTTAAAAACCATAAGGGCTAATGACTCCATTCCTTTTTGTGGTTGTAGGGGCTGTTGATTGGAGTATACTAAAACAAACCTGATCTCTCTAGGACATTCAGAAGCCAAGTTATAAGCCCACAAATGTGTAACTGGACTACTTCTTTAAATTGACACCAGATCCGGTGACCTTTAGGATATGGTTTGACCCCCTTAGGAAAGTGCTATCATCTTGAAACGTTCAGATCACTTACAACTCAATCGATTCTACCTTCCAGTAATGTTTCAGCCTAACTGGACCTTGTTTTCACACAAATGGACCCAGAATGATGTGAAATTGTGCTTCGTGCAACATAATTCTGGGTGCCATTTACAAACCATAAGTGCTAATGACTCCATTCCTTTTTGGGGTTGTAGGGGCTGTTGATTGGAGTACACTAAAACAAACCTGACCTCTCTAGGACATTCAGAAGCCAAGTTATAGGCCCACAAATGTGTAACTGGACTACTTCTTTAAAGTGACACCAGATCCGGTGACCTTTGGGACATGGTTTGACCCCCTTAGGAAAGTGCTATCATCATGAAACGTTCAGATCACTTACAACTCAATAGATTCTACCTTCCTGTAACGTTTCAGCCTGATTGGACCTTGTTTTCACACAAATGAACCCAGAATGATGTGAAATTGTGCTTCGTGCAACATAATTCTGGGTGCCATTTACAAGCCATAAGTGCTAATGACTCCATTCCTTTTTGTGGTTGTAGGGGCTGTTGATTGGAGTACACTAAAACAAACCTAACCTCTCTAGGACATTCAAAAGCCAAGTTATAAGCCCACAAATGTGTAACTGGACTACTTCTTTAAAGTGACACCAGGCCCGGTGACCTTTGGGACATGGTTTTACCCCCTATAGGAATGTGCGATCATCTTGAAACGTTCAGATCACTTACAACTCAATAGATTCCACCTTCTTGTAGGGTTTCAGCCTGATTGGACCTTGTTTTCACACAAATGGACCCAGAATGATGTGAAATTGTGCTTCGTGCAACATAATTCTGGGTGCCATTTAAAAACCATAAGTGCTAATGACTCCATTCCTTTTTGTGGTTGTAGGGGCTGTTGATTGGAGTACACTAAAACAAACCTGATCTCTCTAGGACATTCAGAAGCCAAGTTATAAGCCCACAAATGTGTAACTGGACTACTTCTTTAAATTGACACCAGATCCGGTGACCTTTGGGACATGGTTTGACCCCTTTAGGAAAGTGCTATCATCATGAAACGTTCAGATCACTTATAACTCAATAGATTCTACCTTCCTGTAACGTTTCAGCCTGATTGGACCTTGTTTTCACACAAATGAACCCAGAATGATGTGAAATTGTGCTTCGTGCAACATAATTCTGGGTGCCATTTACAAACCATAAGTGCTAATGACTCCATTCCTTTTTGTGGTTGTAGGGGCTTTTGAATGGAGTACACAAAAACAAACCTAACCTCTCTAGGACATTCAGAAGCCAAGTTATAAGCCCACAAATGTGTAACTGGACTACTTCTTTAAAGTGACACCAGGCCCGGTGACCTTTGGGACATGGTTTTACCCCCTATAGGAATGTGCGATCATCTTGAAACGTTCAGATCACTTACAACTCAATAGATTCTACCTTCCTGTAAAGTTTCAGCCTGACTGGACCTTGTTTTCACACAAATGAACCCAGAATGATGTGAAATTGTGCTTCGTGCAACATAATTCTGGGTGCCATTTAAAAACCATAAGTGCTAATGACTCCATTCCTTTTTGTGGTTGTAGGGGCTGTTGATTGGAGTATACTAAAACAAACCTGATCTCTCTAGCACATTCAGAAGCCAAGTTATAAGCCCACAAATGTGTAACTGGACTACTTCTTTAAATTGACACCAGATCCGGTGACCTTTGGGACATGGTTTGACCCCCTTAGGAAAGTGCTATCATCTTGAAACGTTCAGATCACTTACAACTCAATAGATTCTACCTTCCAGTAATGTTTCAGCCTAACTGGACCTTGTTTTCACACAAATGGACCCAGAATGATGTGAAATTGTGCTTCGTGCAACATAATTCTGGGTGCCATTTACAAACCATAAGTGCTAATGACTCCATTCCTCTTTGTGGTTGTAGGGGCTGTTGATTGGAGTACACTAAAACAAACCTGATCTCTCTAGGGCATTCAGAAGCCAAGTTATAAGCCCACAAATGTGTAACTGGACTACTTCTTTAAATTGACACCAGATCCGGTGAAATTTGGGACATGGTTTGACCCCCTTAGGAAAGCGCTATCATCATGAAACGTTCAGATCACTTACAACTCAATAGATTCTACCTTCCTGTAACATTTCAGCCTGATTGGACCTTGTTTTCACACAAATGGACCCAGAATGATGTCAAATTGTGTTTCTTAAAACATAATTCTGGGTGCCATTTACAAACCATAAGTGCTAATGACTCCAATCCTTTTTGTGGTTGTAGGGGCTGTTTATTGGAGTACACTAAAACAAACCTGACCTCTCTAGGACATTCAGAAGCCAAGTTATAAGCCCACAAAGGTGTAACTGGACTACTTCTTTAAAGTGACACCAGGCCCGGTGACCTTTGGGACATGGTTTGACCCCCTATAGGAATGTGCGATCATCATGAAACGTTCAGATCACGTACAACTCAATAGATTCTACCTTCTTGTAACGTTTCAGCCTGATTGGACCTTGTTTTCACACAAATGGACCCAGAATGATGTGAAATTGTGCTTCGTGCAACAAAATTCTGGGTGCCATTTACAAACCATAAGTGCTAATGACTCCATTCCTTTTTGGGGTTGTAGGGGCTGTTGATTGGAGTACACTAAAACAAACCTGACCTCTCTAGGACATTCAGAAGCCAAGTTATAAGCCCACAAATGTGTAACTGGACTACTTCTTTAAAGTGACACCAGATCCGGTGACCTTTGGGACATGGTTTGACCCCCTTAGGAAAGTGCTATCATCATGAAACGTTCAGATCACTTACAACTCAATAGATTCCACCTTCTTGTAGGGTTTCAGCCTGATTGGACCTTGTTTTCACACAAATGGACCCAGAATGATGTGAAATTGTGCTTCGTGCAACATAATTCTGGGTGCCATTTAAAAACCATAAGTGCTAATGACTCCATTCCTTTTTGTGGTTGTAGGGGCTGTTGATTGGAGTACACTAAAACAAACCTGATCTCTCTAGGACATTCAGAAGCCAAGTTATAAGCCCACAAATGTGTAACTGGACTACTTCTTTAAATTGACACCAGATCCGGTGACCTTTGGGACATGGTTTGACCCCTTTAGGAAAGTGCTATCATCATGAAACGTTCAGATCACTTATAACTCAATAGATTCTACCTTCCTGTAACGTTTCAGCCTGATTGGACCTTGTTTTCACACAAATGAACCCAGAATGATGTGAAATTGTGCTTCGTGCAACATAATTCTGGGTGCCATTTACAAACCATAAGTGCTAATGACTCCATTCCTTTTTGTGGTTGTAGGGGCTTTTGAATGGAGTACACAAAAACAAACCTAACCTCTCTAGGACATTCAGAAGCCAAGTTATAAGCCCACAAATGTGTAACTGGACTACTTCTTTAAAGTGACACCAGGCCCAGTGACCTTTGGGACATGGTTTTACCCCCTATAGGAATGTGCGATCATCTTGAAACGTTCAGATCACTTACAACTCAATAGATTCTACCTTCCTGTAAAGTTTCAGCCTGACTGGACCTTGTTTTCACACAAATGAACCCAGAATGATGTGAAATTGTGCTTCGTGCAACATAATTCTGGGTGCCATTTAAAAACCATAAGTGCTAATGACTCCATTCCTTTTTGTGGTTGTAGGGGCTGTTGATTGGAGTATACTAAAACAAACCTGATCTCTCTAGGACATTCAGAAGCCAAGTTATAAGCCCACAAATGTGTAACTGGACTACTTCTTTAAATTGACACCAGATCCGGTGACCTTTGGGACATGGTTTGACCCCCTTAGGAAAGTGCTATCATCTTGAAACGTTCAGATCACTTACAACTCAATAGATTCTACCTTCCAGTAATGTTTCAGCCTAACTGGACCTTGTTTTCACACAAATGGACCCAGAATGATGTGAAATTGTGCTTCGTGCAACATAATTCTGGGTGCCATTTACAAACCATAAGTGCTAATGACTCCATTCCTCTTTGTGGTTGTAGGGGCTGTTGATTGGAGTACACTAAAACAAACCTGATCTCTCTAGGGCATTCAGAAGCCAAGTTATAAGCCCACAAATGTGTAACTGGACTACTTCTTTAAATTGACACCAGATCCGGTGAAATTTGGGACATGGTTTGACCCCCTTAGGAAAGCGCTATCATCATGAAACGTTCAGATCACTTACAACTCAATAGATTCTACCTTCCTGTAACATTTCAGCCTGATTGGACCTTGTTTTCACACAAATGGACCCAGAATGATGTGAAATTGTGTTTCTTAAAACATAATTCTGGGTGCCATTTACAAACCATAAGTGCTAATGACTCCAATCCTTTTTGTGGTTGTAGGGGCTGTTTATTGGAGTACACTAAAACAAACCTGACCTCTCTAGGACATTCAGAAGCCAAGTTATAAGCCCACAAAGGTGTAACTGGACTACTTCTTTAAAGTGACACCAGGCCCGGTGACCTTTGGGACATGGTTTGACCCCCTATAGGAATGTGCGATCATCATGAAACGTTCAGATCACGTACAACTCAATAGATTCTACCTTCTTGTAACGTTTCAGCCTGATTGGACCTTGTTTTCACACAAATGGACCCAGAATGATGTGAAATTGTGCTTCGTGCAACAAAATTCTGGGTGCCATTTACAAACCATAAGTGCTAATGACTCCATTCCTTTTTGGGGTTGTAGGGGCTGTTGATTGGAGTACACTAAAACAAACCTGACCTCTCTAGGACATTCAGAAGCCAAGTTATAAGCCCACAAATGTGTAACTGGACTACTTCTTTAAAGTGACACCAGATCCGGTGACCTTTGGGACATGGTTTGACCCCCTTAGGAAAGTGCTATCATCATGAAACGTTCAGATCACTTACAACTCAATAGATTCTACCTTCCTGTAACGTTTCAGCCTAATTGGACCTTGTTTTCACACAAATGAACCCAGAATGATGTGAAATTGTGCTTCGTGCAACATAATTCTGGGTGCCATTTACAAACCATAAGTGCTAATGACTCCATTCCTTTTTGTGGTTGTAGGGGCTGTTGATTGGAGTACACTAAAAAACCCTGACCTCTCTAGGACATTCAGAAGCCAAGTTATAAGCCCACAAATGTGTAACTGGACTACTTCTTTAAATTGACACCAGATCCGGTGACCCTTGGGACATGGTTTGACCCCCTTAGGAAAGTGCTATCATCTTGAAACGTTCAGATCACTTACAACTCAATAGATTCTACCTTCCAGTAACGTTTCAGCCTAACTGGACCTTGTTTTCACACAAATGGGCCCAGAATGATGTGAAATTGTGCTTCGTGCAACATAATTCTGGGTGCCATTTACAAACCATAAGTGCTAATGACTCCATTCCTCTTTTTGGTTGTAGGGGCTGTTGATTGGAGTACACTAAAACAAACCTGATCTCTCTAGGACATTCAGAAGCCAAGTTATAAGCCCACAAATGTGTAACTGGACTACTTCTTTAAATTGACACCAGATCCGGTGAAATTTGGGACATGGTTTGACCCCCTTAGGAAAGCGCTATCATCATGAAACGTTCAGATCACTTACAACTCAATAGATTCTACCTTCCTGTAACGTTTCAGCCTGATTGGACCTTGTTTTCACACAAATGGACCCAGAATGATGTGAAATTGTGTTTCTTAAAACATAATTCTGGGTGCCATTTACAAACCATAAGTGCTAATGACTCCAATCCTTTTTGTGGTTGTAGGGGCTGTTTATTGGAGTACACTAAAACAAACCTGACCTCTCTAGGACATTCAGAAGCCAAGTTATAAGCCCACAAAGGTGTAACTGGACTACTTCTTTAAAGTGACACCAGGCCCGGTGACCTTTGGGACATGGTTTGACCCCCTATAGGAATGTACGATCATCATGAAACGTTCAGATCACGTACTACTCAATAGATTCTACCTTCTTGTAACGTTTCAGCCTGATTGGACCTTGTTTTCACACAAATGGACCCAGAATGATGTGAAATTGTGCTTCGTGCAACATAATTCTGGGTGCCATTTACAAACCATAAGTGCTAATGACTCCATTCCTTTTTGGGGTTGTAGGAGCTGTTGATTGGAGTACACTAAAACAAACCTGACCTCTCTAGGACATTCAGAAGCCAAGTTATAAGCCCACAAATGTGTAACTGGACTACTTCTTTAAAGTGACACCAGATCCGGTGACCTTTGGGACATGGTTTGACCCCCTTAGGAAAGTGCTATCATCATGAAACGTTCAGATCACTTACAACTCAATAGATTCTACCTTCCTGTAACGTTTCAGCCTGATTGGACCTTGTTTTCACACAAATGAACCCAGAATGATGTGAAATTGTGCTTCGTGCAACATAATTCTGGGTGCCATTTACAAACCATAAGTGCTAATGACTCCATTCCTTTTTGTGGTTGTAGGGGCTGTTGATTGGAGTACACTAAAACAAACCTAACCTCTCTAGGACATTCAAAAGCCAAGTTATAAGCCCACAAATGTGTAACTGGACTACTTCTTTAAAGTGACACCAGGCCCGGTGACCTTTGGGACATGGTTTTACCCCTATAGGAATGTGCGATCATCTTGAAACGTTCAGATCACTTACAACTCAATAGATTCCACCTTCTTGTAGGGTTTCAGCCTGATTGGACCTTGTTTTCACACAAATGGACCCAGAATGATGTGAAATTGTGCTTCGTGCAACATAATTCTGGGTGCCATTTAAAAACCATAAGTGCTAATGACTCCATTCCTTTTTGTGGTTGTAGGGGCTGTTGATTGGAGTACACTAAAACAAACCTGATCTCTCTAGGACATTCAGAAGCCAAGTTATAAGCCCACAAATGTGTAACTGGACTACTTCTTTAAATTGACACCAGATCCGGTGACCTTTGGGACATGGTTTGACCCCCTTAGGAAAGTGCTATCATCATGAAACGTTCAGATCACTTATAACTCAATAGATTCTACCTTCCTGTAACGTTTCAGCCTGATTGGACCTTGTTTTCACACAAATGAACCCAGAATGATGTGAAATTGTGCTTCGTGCAACATAATTCTGGGTGCCATTTACAAACCATAAGTGCTAATGACTCCATTCCTTTTTGTGGTTGTAGGGGCTTTTGAATGGAGTACACAAAAACAAACCTAACCTCTCTAGGACATTCAGAAGCCAAGTTATAAGCCCACAAAGGTGTAACTGGACTACTTCTTTAAAGTGACACCAGGCCCGGTGACCTTTGGGACATGGTTTTACCCCCTATAGGAATGTGCGATCATCTTGAAACGTTCAGATCACTTACAACTCAATAGATTCTACCTTCCTGTAAAGTTTCAGCCTGACTGGACCTTGTTTTCACACAAATGAACCCAGAATGATGTGAAATTGTGCTTCGTGCAACATAATTCTGGGTGCCATTTAAAAACCATAAGTGCTAATGACTCCATTCCTTTTTGTGGGTGTAGGGGCTGTTGATTGGAGTATACTAAAACAAACCTGATCTCTCTAGGACATTCAGAAGCCAAGTTATAAGCCCACAAATGTGTAACTGGACTACTTCTTTAAATTGACACCAGATCCGGTGACCTTTGGGACATGGTTTGACCCCCTTAGGAAAGTGCTATCATCTTGAAACGTTCGGATCACTTACAACTCAATAGATTCTACCTTCCTGTAACGTTTCTGCCTGATTGGACCTTGTTTTCACACAAATGGACCCAGAATGATGTGAAATTGTGCTTCGTGCAACATAATTCTGGGTGCCATTTACAAACCATAAGTGCTAATGACTCCATTCCTTTTTGTGGTTGTAGGGGCTGTTGATTGGAGTACACTAAAACAAACCTGACCTCTCTAGGACATTCAGAAGCCAAGTTATAAGCCCACAAAGGTGTAACTGGACTACTTCTTTAAAGTGACACCAGGCCCGGTGACCTTTGGGACATGGTTTGACCCCCTATAGAATGCGATCATCATGAAACGTTCAGATCACTTACAACTCAATAGATTCTACCTTCCTTTAATGTTTCAGCCTGATTGGACCTTGTTTTCAAACAAATGAACCCAGAATGATGTGAAATTGTGCTTCGTGCAACATAATTCTGGGTGCCATTTAAAAACCATAAGTGCTAATGACTCCATTCCTTTTTGTGGTTGTAGGGGCTGTTGATTGGAATACACTAAAACAAACCTGATCTCTCTAGGACATTCAGAAGCCAAGTTATAAGCCCACAAATTTGTAACTGGACTACTTCTTTAAATTGACACCAGATCCGGTGACCTTTGGGACATGGTTTGACCCCCTTAGGAAAGTGCTATCATCATGAAACGTTCAGATCGCTTACAACTCAATAGATTCTACCTTCCTGTAACGTTTCAGCCTGATTGGACCTTGTTTTCACACAAATGAACCCAGAATGATGTGAAATTGTGCTTCGTGCAACATAATTCTGGGTGCCATTTACAAACCATAAGTGCTAATGACTCCATTCCTTTTTGTTGTTGTAGGGGCTTTTGATTGGAGAACACCAAAACAAACCTAACCTCTCTAGGACATTCAGAAGCCAAGTTATAAGCCCACAAAGGTGTATCTGGACTACTTCTTTAAAGTGACACCAGGCCCGGTGACCTTTGGGACATGGTTTTACCCCCTATAGGAATGTGCGATCATCTTGAAACGTTCAGATCACTTACAACTCAATAGATTCTACCTTCTTGTAATGTTTCAGCCTGATTGGACCTTGTTTTCACACAAATGGACCCAGAATGATGTGAAATTGTGCTTCGTGCAACATAATTCTGGGTGCCATTTACAAACCATAAGTGCTAATGACTCCATTCCTTTTTGTGGTTGTAGGGGCTGTTGACTGGAGAACACTAAAACAAACCTAACCTCTCTAGGACATTCAGAAGCTATGTTATAAGCCCACAAAGGTGTAACTGGACTGCTTCTTTAAAGTGACACCAGGCCCGGTGACCTTTGGGACATGGTTTGCCCCCCTTTAGGAATGTGCGATCATCTTGAAACATTCAGATCACTTACAACTCAATAGATTCTACCTTCCTGTAACATTTCAGCCTGAATGGACCTTGTTTTCACACAAATGAACCCAGAATGATGTGAAATTTTGCTTCGTGCAACATCATTCTGGGTGCCATTTAAAAACCATAAGTGCTAATGACTCCATTCCGTTTTGAGGTTGTAGGGGCTTTTGATTGGAGTATACTAAAACAAACCTGATCTCTCTAGGACATTCAGAAGCCAAGTTATAAGCCCACAAAGGTGTAACTGGACTACTTCTTTAAATTTACGCCAGATCCGGTGACCTTTGGGACATGGTTTGACCCCCTTAGGAAAGTGCTATCATCATGAAACGTTCAGATAGCTTACAACTCAATAGATTCTACCTTCCTGTAACATTTCAGCCTGATTGGACCTTGTTTTCACACAAATGAACCCAGAATGATGTGAAATTGTGCTTTGTGCAACATCATTCTGGGTGCCATTTAAAAACCATAAGTGCTAATGACTCCATACCTTTTTGAGGTTGTAGGGGCTGTTGATTGGAGTACACTAAAACAAACCTGATCTCTCTAGGATATTCAGAAGCCAAGTTATAAGCCCTAAAAGGTGTAACTGGACTATTCTTTGAAGTGACACCAGGCCCGGTGACCTTTGGGACATGGTTTGACCCCCTATAGGAATGTGCGATCATCATGAAAAGTTCAGATCACTTACAACTCAATAGATTCTACCTTCCTGTAACATTTTAGCCTGATTGGACCTTGTTTTCACACAAATGAACCCAGAATGATGTGAAATTGTGCTTCGTACAACATAATTCTGGGTGTCATTTAAAAACCATAAGTGCTAATGACTCCATTCCTTTTTGTGGTTGTAGGGGCTGTTGATTGGAGTACATTAAAACAAACCTGATCTCTCTAGGATATTCATAAGCCAAGTTATAAGCCCTCAAAGGTGTAACTGGACTACTTCTTTAAAGTGACACCAGGCCCGGTGACCTTTGGGACATGGTTTGACCCCCTATAGGAATGTGCGATCATCATGAAACGTTCAGATCACTTACAACTCAATAGATTCTACCTTCTTGTAATGTTTCAGCCTGATTGGACCTTGTTTTCACACAAATGGACCCAGAATGATGTGAAATTGTGCTTCGTGCAACATAATTCTGGCTGCCATTTACAAACCATAAGTGCTAATGACTCCATTCCTAATTTGTGGTTGTAGGGGCTGTTGGTTGGAGTACATTAAAACAAACCTGATCTCTCTAGGACATTCAGAAGCCAAGTTATAAGCCCACAAATGTGTAACTGGACTACTTCTTTAAATTGACACCAGATCCGGTGACCTTTGGGACATGGTTTGACCCACTTAGGAAAGTGCTATCATCATGAAACGTTCAGATCACTTACAACTCAATAGATTCTACCTTCCTGTAACGTTTCAGCCTGATTGGACCTTGTTTTCACACAAATGGACCCAGAATGATGTGAAATTGTGCTTCGTGCAACATAATTCTGGGTGCCATTTACAAACCATAAGTGCTAATGACGCCATTCCTTTTTGTGGTTGTAGGGGCTGTTGATTAGAGTATACTAAAACAAACCTGATCTCTCTAGGACATTCAGAAGCCAAGTTATAAGCCCACAAATGTGTAACTGGACTACTTCTTTAAATTGACACCAGATCCGGTGACCTTTGGGACATGGTTTGACCCCCTTAGGAAAGGTCTATCATCATGAAACGTTCAGATCACTTACAACTCAATAGATTCTACCTTCCTGTAACATTTCAGCCTGATTGGACCTTGTTTTCACACAAATGAACCCAGAATGATGTGAAATTGTGCTTCGTGCAACATAATTCTGGGTGCCATTTGAAAACCATAAGTGCTAATGACTCCATTCCTTTTTGAGGTTGTAGGGGCTGTTGATTGGAGTACACTAAAACAAACCTGATCTCTCTAGGACATTCAGAAGCCAAGTTATAAGCCCTCAAAGGTGTAAATGGATTACTTCTTTAAAGTGACACCAGGCCCGGTGACCTTTGGGACATGGTTTGACCCCCTATAGGAATGTGTGATCATCATGAAATGTTCAGATCACTTACAACTCAATAGATTCTACCTTCTTGTAACGTTTCAGCCTGATTGGACCTTGTTTTCACACAAATGGACCCAGAATGATGTGAAATTGTGCTTCGTGCAACATAATTCTGGGTGCCATTTACAAACCATAAGTGCTAATGACTCCATTCCTTTTTGTGGTCGTAGGGGCTGTTGATTGGAGTACACTAAAACAAACCTGATCTCTCTAGGACATTCAGAAGCCAAGTTATAAGCCCACAAATGTGTAACTGGACTACTTCTTTAAATTGACACCAGATCCGGTGACCTTTGGGACATGGTTTGACCCCCTTAGGAAAGTGCTATCATCATGAAACGTTCAGATCACTTACAACTCAATAGATTCTACCTTCCTGTAACATTTCAGCCTGAATGGACCTTGTTTTCACACAAATGAACCCAGAATGATGTGAAATTGTGCTTCGTGCAACATCATTCTGGGTGCCATTTAAAAACCATAAGTGCTAATGACTCCATTCCTTTTTGAGGTTGTAGGGGCTGTTGATTGGAGTACACTAAAACAAACCTGATGTCTCTAGGATATTCAGAAGCCAAGTTATAAGCCCTCAAAGGTGTAACTGGACTACTTCTTTAAAGTGACACCAGGCCCGGTGACCTTTGGGACATGGTTTGACCCCCTATAGGAATGTGCGATCATCATGAAATGTTCAGATCACTTACAACTCAATAGATTCTACCTTCCTGTAACATTTCAGCCTGATTGGACCTTGTTTTCACACAAATGAACCCAGAATGATGTGAAATTGTGCTTCGTGCAACATAATTCTGGGTGCCATTTAAAAACCATAAGTGCTAATGACTCCATTCCTTTTTGAGGTTGTAGGGGCTGTTGATTGGAGTACACTAAAACAAACCTGATCTCTCTAGGACATTCAGAAGCCGAGTTATAAGCCCTCAAAGGTGTAACTGGACTACTTCTTTAAAGTGACATCAGGCCCGGTGACCTTTGGGGCATGTTTTACCCCCTATAGGAATGTGTGATCATCTTGAAACGTTCAGATCACTTACAACTCAATAGATTCTACCTTCTTGTAGCGTTTCAGCCTGATTGGACCTTATTTTCACACAAATGGACCCAGAATGATGTGAAATTGTGCTTCGTGCAACATAATTCTGGGTGCCATTTACAAACCTTAAGTGCTAATGACTCCATTACTTTTTGTGGTTGTAGGGGCTGTTGATTGGAGTACACTAAAACAAACCTAACCTCTCTAGGACATTCAGAAGCCAAGTTATAAGCCCACAAAGGTGTAACTGGACTACTTCTTTAAAGTGACACCAGGCCCGGTGACCTTTGGGACATGGTTTGACCCCCTTAGGAAAGTGATATCATCATGAAACGTTCAGATCACTTACAACTCAATAGATTCTACCTTCCTGTAACGTTTCAGCCTGATTGGACCTTGTTTTCACACAAATGGACCCAGAATGATGTGAAATTGTGCTTCGTGCAACATAATTCTGGGTGCCATTTACAAACCATAAGTGCTAATGACGCCATTCCTTTTTGTGGTTGTAGGGGCTGTTGATTGGAGTACACTAAAACAAACCTGATCTCTCTAGGACATTCAGAAGCCAAGTTATAAGCCCACAAAGGTGTAACTGGACTACTTTAAATTGACACCAGATCCGGTGACCTTTGGGACATGGTTTGACCCCCTTAGGAAAGTGCTATCATCATGAAACGTTCAGATCACTTACAACTCAATAGCTTCTACCTTCCTGTAACGTTTCAGCCTGACTGGACCTTGTTTTCACACAAATGAACCTAGAATGATGTGAAATTGTGCTTTGTGCAACATAATTCTGGGTGCCATTTAAAAACCATAAGTGCTAATGACTCCATTCCTTTTTGGGTTGTAGGGGCTGTTGATTGGAGTATACTAAAACAAACCTGATCTCTCTAGGACATTCAGAAGCCAAGTTATAAGCCCACAAATGTGTAACTGGACTACTTCTTTAAATTGACACCAGATCCGGTGACCTTTGGGACATGGTTTGACCCCCTTAGGAAAGTGCTATCATCATGAAACGTTCAGATCACTTACAACTCAATAGATTCTACCTTCCTGTAACATTTCAGCCTGATTGGACCTTGTTTTCACACAAATGAACCCAGAATGATGTGAAATTGTGCTTCGTGCAACATAATTCTGGGTGCCATTTGAAAACCATAAGTGCTAATGACTCCATTCCTTTTTGAGGTTGTAGGGGCTGTTGATTGGAGTACACTAAAACAAACCTGATCTCTCTAGGACATTCAGAAGCCAAGTTATAAGCCCTCAAAGGTGTAAATGGACTACTTCTTTAAAGTGACACCAGGCCCGGTGACCTTTGGGACATGGTTTGACCCCCTATAGGAATGTGTGATCATCATGAAACGTTCAGATCACTTACAACTCAATAGATTCTACCTTCTTGTAACGTTTCAGCCTGATTGGACCTTGTTTTCACACAAATGGACCCAGAATGATGTGAAATTGTGCTTCGTGCAACATAATTCTGGGTGCCATTTACAAACCATAAGTGCTAATGACTCCATTCCTTTTTGTGGTTGTAGGGGCTGTTGATTGGAGTACACTAAAACAAACCTGATCTCTCTAGGACATTCAGAAGCCAAGTTATAAGCCCACAAAGGTGTAACTGGACTACTTCTTTAAATTGACACCAGATCCGGTGACCTTTGGGACATGGTTTGACCCCCTTAGGAAAGTGCTATCATCATGAAACGTTCAGATCACTTACAACTCAATAGATTCTACCTTCCTGTAACATTTCAGCCTGAATGGACCTTGTTTTCACACAAATGAACCCAGAATGATGTGAAATTGTGCTTCGTGCAACATCATTCTGGGTGCCATTTAAAAACCATAAGTGCTAATGACTCCATTCCTTTTTGAGGTTGTAGGGGCTGTTGATTGGAGTACACTAAAACAAACCTGATCTCTCTAGGATATTCAGAAGCCAAGTTATAAGCCCTCAAAGGTGTAACTGGACTACTTCTTTAAAGTGACACCAGGCCCGGTGACCTTTGGGACATGGTTTGACCCCCTATAGGAATGTGCAATCATCATGAAACGTTCAGATCACTTACAACTCAATAGATTCTACCTTCTTGTAACGTTTCAGCCTGATTGGACCTTGTTTTCACACAAATGGACCCAGAATGATGTGAAATTGTGCTTCGTGCAACATAATTCTGGCTGCCATTTACAAACCATAAGTGCTAATGACTCCATTCCTTTTTGTGGTTGTAGGGGCTGTTGGTTGGAGTACATTAAAACAAACCTGATCTCTCTAGGACATTCAGAAGCCAAGTTATAAGCCCACAAATGTGTAACTGGACTACTTCTTTAAATTGACACCAGATCCGGTGACCTTTGGGACATGGTTTGACCCACTTAGGAAAGTGCTATCATCATGAAACGTTCAGATCACTTACAACTCAATAGATTCTACCTTCCTGTAACGTTTCAGACTGATTGGACCTTGTTTTCACACAAATGGACCCAGAATGATGTGAAATTGTGCTTCGTGCAACATAATTCTGGGTGCCATTTACAAACCATAAGTGCTAATGACGCCATTCCTTTTTGTGGTTGTAGGGGCTGTTGATTGGAGTATACTAAAACAAACCTGATCTCTCTAGGACATTCAGAAGCCAAGTTATAAGCCCACAAATGTGTAACTGGACTACTTCTTTAAATTAACACCAGATCCGGTGACCTTTGGGACATGGTTTGACCCCCTTAGGAAAGTGCTATCATCATAAAACGTTCAGATCACTTACAACTCAATAGATTCTACCTTCCTGTAACATTTCAGCCTGATTGGACCTTGTTTTCACACAAATGAACCCAGAATGATGTGAAATTGTGCTTCGTGCAACATAATTCTGGGTGCCATTTGAAAACCATAAGTGTTAATGACTCCATTCCTTTTTGAGGTTGTAGGGGCTGTTGATTGGAGTACACTAAAACAAACCTGATCTCTCTAGGACATTCAGAAGCCAAGTTATAAGCCCTCAAAGGTGTAAATGGACTACTTCTTTAAAGTGACACCAGGCCCAGTGACCTTTGGGACATGGTTTGACCCCCTATAGGAATGTGTGATCATCATGAACGTTCAGATCACTTACAACTCAATAGATTCTACCTTCTTGTAACGTTTCAGCCTGATTGGACGTTGTTTTCACACAAATGGACCCAGAATGATGTGAAATTGTGCTTCGTGCAACATAATTCTGGGTGCCATTTACAAACCATAAGTGCTAATGACTCCATTCCTTTTTGTGGTTGTAGGGGCTGTTGATTGGAGTACACTAAAACAAACCTGATCTCTCTAGGACATTCAGAAGCCAAGTTATAAGCCCACAAAGGTGTAACTGGACTACTTCTTTAAATTGACACCAGATCCGGTGACCTTTGGGACATGGTTTGACCCCCTTAGGAAAGTGCTATCATCATGAAACGTTCAGATCACTTACAACTCAATAGATTCTACCTTCCTGTAACATTTCAGCCTGAATGGACCTTGTTTTCACACAAATGAACCCAGAATGATGTGAAATTGTGCTTCGTGCAACATCATTCTGGGTGCCATTTAAAAACCATGAGTGCTAATGACTCCATTCCTTTTTGAGGTTGTAGGGGCTGTTGATTGGAGTACACTAAAACAAACCAGATCTCTCTAGGATATTCAGAAGCCAAGTTATAAGCCCTCAAAGGTGTAACTGGACTACTTCTTTAAAGTGACACCAGGCCCGGTGACCTTTGGGACATGGTTTGACCCCCTATAGGAATGTGCGATCATCATGAAATGTTCAGATCACTTACAACTCAATAGATTCTACCTTCCTGTAACATTTCAGCCTGATTGGACCTTGTTTTCACACAAATGAACCCAGAATGATGTGAAATTGTGCTTCGTGCAACATAATTCTGGGTGCCATTTAAAAACCATAAGTGCTAATGACTCCATTCCTTTTTGAGGTTGTAGGGGCTGTTGATTGGAGTACACTAAAACAAACCTGATCTCTCTAGGACATTCAGAAGCCGAGTTATAAGCCCTCAAAGGTGTAACTGGACTACTTCTTTAAAGTGACATCAGGCCCGGTGACCTTTGGGGCATGTTTTACCCCCTATAGGAATGTGCGATCATCTTGAAACGTTCAGATCACTTACAACTCAATAGATTCTACCTTCTTGTAGCGTTTCAGCCTGATTGGACCTTATTTTCACACAAATGGACCCAGAATGATGTGAAATTGTGCTTCGTGCAACATAATTCTGGGTGCCATTTACAAACCTTAAGTGCTAATGACTCCATTACTTTTTGTGGTTGTAGGGGCTGTTGATTGGAGTACACTAAAACAAACCTAACCTCTCTAGGACATTCAGAAGCCAAGTTATAAGCCCACAAAGGTATAACTGGACTACTTCTTTAAAGTGACACCAGGCCCGGTGACCTTTGGGACATGGTTTGACACCCTTAGGAAAGTGATATCATCATGAAACGTTCAGATCACTTACAACTCAATAGATTCTACCTTCCTGTAACGTTTCAGCCTGATTGGACCTTGTTTTCACACAAATGGACCCAGAATGATGTGAAATTGTGCTTCGTGCAACATAATTCTGGGTGCCATTTACAAACCATAAGTGCTAATGTCGCCATTCCTTTTTGTGGTTGTAGGGGCTGTTGATTGGAGTACACTAAAACAAACCTGATCTCTCTAGGACATTCAGAAGCCAAGTTATAAGCCCACAAAGGTGTAACTGGACTACTTCTTTAAATTGACACCAGATCCGGTGACCTTTGGGACATGGTTTGACCCCCTTAGGAAAGTGCTATCATCATGAAACGTTCAGATCACTTACAACTCAATAGATTCTACCTTCCTGTAACGTTTCAGCCTGACTGGACCTTGTTTTCACACAAATGAACCTAGAATGATGTGAAATTGTGCTTTGTGCAACATAATTCTGGGTGCCATTTAAAAACCATAAGTGCTAATGACTCCATTCCTTTTTGGGTTGTAGGGGCTGTTGATTGGAGTATACTAAAACAAACCTGATCTCTCTAGGACATTCAGAAGCCAAGTTATAAGCCCACAAATGTGTAACTGGACTACTTCTTTAAATTGACACCAGATCCGGTGACCTTTGGGACATGGTTTGACCCCCTTAGGAAAGTGCTATCATCATGAAACGTTCAGATCACTTACAACTCAATAGATTCTACCTTCCTGTAACATTTCAGCCTGATTGGACCTTGTTTTCACACAAATGAACCCAGAATGATGTGAAATTGTGCTTCGTGCAACATAATTCTGGCTGCCATTTGAAAACCATAAGTGCTAATGACTCCATTCCTTTTTGAGGTTGTAGGGGCTGTTGATTGGAGTACACTAAAACAAACCTGATCTCTCTAGGACATTCAGAAGCCAAGTTATAAGCCCACAAAGGTGTAACTGGACTACTTCTTTAAATTGACACCAGATCCGGTGACCTTTGGGACATGGTTTGACCCCCTTAGGAAAGTGCTATCATCATGAAACGTTCAGATCACTTACAACTCAATAGATTCTACCTTCCTGTAACATTTCAGCCTGAATGGACCTTGTTTTCACACAAATGAACCCAGAATGATGTGAAATTGTGCTTCGTGCAACATCATTCTGGGTGCCATTTAAAAACCATAAGTGCTAATGACTCCATTCCTTTTTGAGGTTGTAGGGGCTGTTGATTGGAGTACACTAAAACAAACCTGATCTCTCTAGGATATTCAGAAGCCAAGTTATAAGCCCACAAAGGTGTAACTGGACTACTTCTTTAAATTGACACCAGATCCGGTGACCTTTGGGACATGGTTTGACCCCCTTAGGAAAGTGCTATCATCATGAAACGTTCAGATCACTTACAACTCAATATATTCTACCTTCCTGTAACATTTCAGCCTGAATGGACCTTGTTTTCACACAAATGAACCCAGAATGATGTGAAATTGTGCTTCGTGCAACATCATTCTGGGTGCCATTTAAAAACCATAAGTGCTAATGACTCCATTCCTTTTTGAGGTTGTAGGGGCTGTTGATTGGAGTACACTAAAACAAACCTGATCTCTCTAGGATATTCAGAAGCCAAGTTATAAGCCCTCAAAGGTGTAACTGGACTACTTCTTTAAAGTGACACCAGCCCCGGTGACCTTTGGGACATGGTTTGACCCCCTATAGGAATGTGCGAACATCATGAAACGTTCAGATCACTTACACCTCAATAGATTCTACCTTCTTGTAACGTTTCAGCCTGATTGGACCTTGTTTTCACACAAATGGAACCAGAATGATGTGAAATTGTGCTTCGTGCAACATAATTCTGGCTGCCATTTACAAACCATAAGTGCTAATGACTCCATTCCTTTTTGTGGTTGTAGGGGCTGTTGGTTGGAGTACATTAAAACAAACCTGATCTCTCTAGGACATTCAGAAGCCAAGTTATAAGCCCACAAATGTGTAACTGGACTACTTCTTTAAATTGACACCAGATCCGGTGACCTTTGGGACATGGTTTGACCCACTTAGGAAAGTGCTATCATCATGAAACGTTCAGATCACTTACAACTCAATAGATTCTACCTTCCTGTAACGCTTCAGACTGATTGGACCTTGTTTTCACACAAATGGACCCAGAATGATGTGAAATTGTGCTTCGTGCAACATAATTCTGGGTGCCATTTACAAACCATAAGTGCTAATGACGCCATTCCTTTTTGTGGTTGTAGGGGCTGTTGATTGGAGTATACTAAAACAAACCTGATCTCTCTAGGACATTCAGAAGCCAAGTTATAAGCCCACAAAGGTGTAACTGGACTACTTCTTTAAATTGACACCAGATCCGGTGACCTTTGGGACATGGTTTGACCCCCTTAGGAAAGTGCTATCATCATGAAACGTTCAGATCACTTACAACTCAATAGATTCTACCTTCCTGTAACATTTCAGCCTGAATGGACCTTGTTTTCACACAAATGAACCCAGAATGATGTGAAATTGTGCTTCGTGCAACATCATTCTGGGTGCCATTTAAAAACCATAAGTGCTAATGACTCCATTCCTTTTTGAGGTTGTAGGGGCTGTTGATTGGAGTACACTAAAACAAACCTGATCTCTCTAGGATATTCAGAAGCCAAGTTATAAGCCCTCAAAGGTGTAACTGGACTACTTCTTTAAAGTGACACCAGGCCCGGTGACCTTTGGGACATGGTTTGACCCCCTATAGGAATGTGCGATCATCATGAAACGTTCAGATCACTTACAACTCAATAGATTCCACCTTCTTGTAACGTTTCAGCCTGATTGGACCTTGTTTTCACACAAATGGACCCAGAATGATGTGAAATTGTGCTTCGTGCAACATAATTCTGGCTGCCATTTACAAACCATAAGTGCTAATGACTCCATTCCTTTTTGTGGTTGTAGGGGCTGTTGGTTGGAGTACATTAAAACAAACCTGATCTCTCTAGGACATTCAGAAGCCAAGTTATAAGCCCACAAATGTGTAACTGGACTACTTCTTTAAATTGACACCAGATCCGGTGACCTTTGGGACATGGTTTGACCCACTTAGGAAAGTGCTATCATCATGAAACGTTCAGATCACTTACAACTCAATAGATTCTACCTTCCTGTAACGTTTCAGACTGATTGGACCTTGTTTTCACACAAATGGACCCAGAATGATGTGAAATTGTGCTTCGTGCAACATAATTCTGGGTGCCATTTACAAACCATAAGTGCTAATGACGCCATTCCTTTTTGTGGTTGTAGGGGCTGTTGATTGGAGTATACTAAAACAAACCTGATCTCTCTAGGACATTCAGAAGCCAAGTTATAAGCCCACAAATGTGTAACTGGACTACTTCTTTAAATTGACACCAGATCCGGTGACCTTTGGGACATGGTTTGACCCCCTTAGGAAAGTGCTATCATCATGAAACGTTCAGATCACTTACAACTCAATAGATTCTACCTTCCTGTAACATTTCAGCCTGATTGGACCTTGTTTTCACACAAATGAACCCAGAATGATGTGAAATTGTGCTTCGTGCAACATAATTCTGGGTGCCATTTGAAAACCATAAGTGCTAATGACTCCATTCCTTTTTGAGGTTGTAGGGGCTGTTGATTGGAGTACACTAAAACAAACCTGATCTCTCTAGGACATTCAGAAGCCAAGTTATAAGCCCTCAAAGGTGTAAATGGACTACTTCTTTAAAGTGACACCAGGCCCGGTGACCTTTGGGACATGGTTTGACCCCCTATAGGAATGTGTGATCATCATGAAACGTTCAGATCACTTACAACTCAATAGATTCTACCTTCTTGTAACGTTTCAGCCTGATTGGACCTTGTTTTCACACAAATGGACCCAGAATGATGTGAAATTGTGCTTCGTGCAACATAATTCTGGGTGCCATTTACAAACCATAAGTGCTAATGACTCCATTCCTTTTTGTGGTTGTAGGGGCTGTTGATTGGAGTACACTAAAACAAACCTGATCTCTCTAGGACATTCAGAAGCCAGGTTATAAGCCCACAAAGGTGTAACTGGACTACTTCTTTAAATTGACACCAGATCCGGTGACCTTTGGGACATGGTTTGACCCCCTTAGGAAAGTGCTATCATCATGAAACGTTCAGATCACTTACAACTCAATAGATTCTACCTTCCTGTAACATTTCAGCCTGAATGGACCTTGTTTTCACACAAATGAACCCAGAATGATGTGAAATTGTGCTTCGTGCAACATCATTCTGGGTGCCATTTAAAAACCATAAGTGCTAATGACTCCATTCCTTTTTGAGGTTGTAGGGGCTGTTGATTGGAGTACACTAAAACAAACCTGATCTCTCTAGGATATTCAGAAGCCAAGTTATAAGCCCTCAAAGGTGTAACTGGACTACTTCTTTAAAGTGACACCAGGCCCGGTGACCTTTGGGACATGGTTTGACCCCCTATAGGAATGTGCGATCATCATGAAATGTTCAGATCACTTACAACTCAATAGATTCTACCTTCCTGTAACATTTCAGCCTGATTGGACCTTGTTTTCACACAAATGAACCCAGAATGATGTGAAATTGTGCTTCGTGCATCATAATTCTGGGTGCCATTTAAAAACCATAAGTGCTAATGACTCCATTCCTTTTTGAGGTTGTAGGGGCTGTTGATTGGAGTACACTAAAACAAACCTGATCTCTCTAGGACATTCAGAAGCCGAGTTATAAGCCCTCAAAGGTGTAACTGGACTACTTCTTTAAAGTGACATCAGGCCCGGTGACCTTTGGGGCATGTTTTACCCCCTATAGGAATGTGCGATCATCTTGAAACGTTCAGATCACTTACAACTCAATAGATTATACCTTCTTGTAGCGTTTCAGCCTGATTGGACCTTATTTTCACACAAATGGACCCAGAATGATGTGAAATTGTGCTTCGTGCAACATAATTCTGGGTGCCATTTACAAACCTTAAGTGCTAATGACTCCATTACTTTTTGTGGTTGTAGGGGCTGTTGATTGGAGTACACTAAAACAAACCTAACCTCTCTAGGACATTCAGAAGCCAAGTTATAAGCCCACAAAGGTGTAACTGGACGACTTCTTTAAAGTGACACCAGGCCCGGTGACCTTTGGGACATGGTTTGACCCCCTTAGGAAAGTGATATCATCATGAAACGTTCAGATCACTTACAACTCAATAGATTCTACCTTCCTGTAACGTTTCAGCCTGATTGGACCTTGTTTTCACACAAATGGACCCAGAATGATGTGAAATTGTGCTTCGTGCAACATAATTCTGGGTGCCATTTACAAACCATAAGTGCTAATGACGCCATTCCTTTTTGTGGTTGTAGGGGCTGTTGATTGGAGTACACTAAAACAAACCTGATCTCTCTAGGACATTCAGAAGCCAAGTTATAAGCCCACAAAGGTGTAACTGGACTACTTCTTTAAATTGACACCAGATCCGGTGACCTTTGGGACATGGTTTGACCCCCTTAGGAAAGTGCTATCATCATGAAACGTTCAGATCACTTACAACTCAATAGATTCTACCTTCCTGTAACGTTTCAGCCTGATTGGACCTTGTTTTCACACAAATGAACCCAGAATGATGTGAAATTGTGCTTCGTGCAACATAATTCTGGGTGCCATTTAAAAACCATAAGTGCTAATGACTCCATTCCTTTTTGTGGTTGTAGGGGCTGTTGATTGGATTATACTTAAACAAACCTGATCTCTCTAGAACATTCAGAAGCCAAGTTACAAGCCCACAAAGGTGTAACTGGACTACTTCTTTAAATTGACACCAGATCCGGTGACCTTTGGGACATGGTTTGACCCCCTTAGGAAAGTGCTATCATCATGAAACGTTCAGATCACTTACAACTCAATAGATTCTACCTTCCTGTAACATTTCAGCCTGATTGGACCTTGTTTTCACACAAATGAACCCAGAATGATGTGAAATTGTGCTTCGTGCAACATCATTCTGGGTGCCATTTAAAAACCATAAGTGCTAATGACTCCATTCCTTTTTGAGGTTGTAGGGGCTGTTGATTGGAGTACATTAAAACAAACCTGATCTCTCTAGGATATTCAGAAGCCAAGTTATAAGCCCTCAAAGGTGTAACTGGACTACTTCTTTAAAGTGACATCAGGCCCGGTGACCTTTGGGACATGGTTTGACCCCCTATAGGAATGTGCGATCATCATGAAACGTTCAGATCACTTACAACTCAATAGATTCTACCTTCCTGTAACATTTCAGCCTGATTGGACCTTGTTTTCACACAAATGAACCCAGAATGATGTGAAATTGTGCTTCGTGCAACATAATTCTGGGTGCCATTTAAAAACCATAAGTGCTAATGACTCCATTCCTTTTTGAGGTTGTAGGGGCTGTTGATTGGAGTACACTAAAACAAACCTGATCTCTCTAGGACATTCAGAAGCCAAGTTATAAACCCTCAAAGGTGTAACTGGACTACTTCTTTAAAGTGACACCAGGCCCGGTGACCTTTGGGACATGGTTTTAACCCCTATAGGAATGTACTATCATCATGAAACGTTCAGATCACTTACAACTCAATAGATTCTACCTTCCTGTAACGTTTCAGCCTGATTGGACCTTGTTTTCACACAAATGAACCCAGAATGATGTGAAATTGTGCTTCGTGCAACATAACTCTGGGTGCCATTTACAAACCATAAGTGCTAATGACTCCATTCCTTTTTGTGGTTGTAGGGGCTGTTGATTGGAGTACACTAAAACAAACCTAACCTCTCTAGGACATTCAGAAGCCAAGTTATAAGCCCACAAAGGTGTAACTGGACTACTTCTTTAAAGTGACACCAGGCCCGGTGACCTTTGGGACATGGTTTTACCCCCTATAGGAATGTGCGATCATCTTGAAATGTTCAGCTCACTTACAACTCAATAGATTCTACCTTCTTGTAGCGTTTCAGCCTGATTGGACCTTGTTTTCACACAAATGGACCCAGAATGATGTGAAATTGTGCTTCGTGCAACATAATTCTGGGTGCCATTTACAAACCATAAGTGCTAATGACTCCATTCCTTTTTGTGGTTGTAGGGGCTTTTGATTGGAGTACACTAAAACAAACCTGATCCCTCTAGAACATTCAGATGCCAAGTTATAAGCCCACAAATGTGTAACTGGACTACTTCTTTAAATTGACACCAGATCCAGTGACCTTTGGGACATGGTTTGACCCCCTTAGGAAAGTGCTATCATCATGAAACGTTCAGATCACTTACAACTCAATAGATTCTACCTTCCTGTAACGTTTCAGCCTGTTTGGACCTTGTTTTCACACAAATGAACCCAGAATGATGTGAAATTGTGCTTCGTGCAACATAATTCTGGGTGCCATTTAAAAACCATAAGTGCTAATGACTCCATTCCTTTTTGTGGTTGTAGGGGCTGTTGATTGGAGTACACTAAAATAAACCTGACCTCTCTAGGACATTCAGAAGCCAAGTTATAAGCCCACAAAGGTGTAACTGGACTACTTCTTTAAAGTGACACCAGGCCCGGTGACCTTTGGGACATGGTTTGACCCCCTATAGGAATGTGCGATCATCATGAAACGTTCAGATCACATACAACTCAATAGATTCTACCTTCTTGTAACATTTCAGCCTGATTGGACCTTGTTTTCACACAAATGGACCCAGAATGATGTGAAATTGTGCTTCGTGCAACATAATTCTGGGTGCCATTTACAAACCATAAGTGCTAATGACTCCATTCCTTTTTGTGGTTGTAGGGGCTGTTGATTGGAGTACACTAAAACAAACCTGACCTCTCTAGGACATTCAGAAGCCAAGTTATAAGCCCACAAATGTGTAACTGGACTACTTCTTTAAAGTGACACCAGATCCGGTGACCTTTGGCACATGGTTTGACCCCCTTAGGAAAGTGCTATCATCATGAAACGTTCAGATCACTTACAACTCAATAGATTCTACCTTCCTGTAACGGTTCAGCCTGACTGGACCTTGTTTTCACACAAATGAACCCAGAATGATGTGAAACTGTGCTTCGTGCAACATAATTCTGGGTGCCATTTAAAAACCATAAGTTTTAATGACTCCATTCCTTTTTGTGGTTGTAGGGGCTGTTGATTGGAGTATACTAAAACAAACCTGATCTCTCTAGGACATTCAGAAGCCAAGTTATAAGCCCACAAATGTGTAACTGGACTACTTCTTTAAATTGACACCAGATCCGGTGACGACTTTTGGGACATGGTTTGACCCCCTTAGGAAAGTGCTATCATCTTGAAACGTTCAGATCACTTACAACTCAATAGATTCTACCTTCCTGTAACGTTTCAGCCTCATTGGACCTTGTTTTCACACAAATGGACCCAGAATGATGTGAAATTGTGCTTCGTGCAACATAATTCTGGGTGCCATTTACAAACCATAAGTGCTAATGACTCCATTCCTTTTTGTGGTTGTAGGGGCTGTTGATTGGAGTACACTAAAACAAACCTGATCTCTCTAGGACATTCAGAAGCCAAGTTATAAGCCCACAAATGTGTAACTGGACTACTTCTTTAAATTGACACCAGATCCGGTGAAATTTGGGACATGGTTTGACCCCCTTAGGAAAGTGCTATCATCGTGAAAAGTTCAGATCACTTACAACTCAATAGATTCTACCTTCCTGTAACGTTTCAGCCTGATTGGACCTTGTTTTCACACAAATGAACCCAGAATGATGTGAAATTTTGCTTCGTGCAACATAATTCTGGGTGCCATTTAAAAACCATAAGTGCTAATGACTCCATTCCTTTTTGTGGTTGTAGGGGCTGTTGATTGGAGTACACTAAAACAAACCTGATCGCTCTAGGACATTCAGAAGCCAAGTTAAAAGCCCACAAATATGTAACTGGACTACTTCTTTAAATTGACACCAGATCCGGTGACCTTTGGGACATGGTTTGACCCCCTTAGGAAAGCGCTATCATCATGAAACGTTCAGATCACTTACAACTCAATAGATTCTACCTTCCTGTAACGTTTCAGCCTAATTGGACCTTGTTTTCACACAAATGAACCCAGAATGATGTGAAATTGTGCTTCGTGCAACATAATTCTGGGTGCCATTTACAAACCATAAGTGCTAATGACTCCATTCCTTTTTGTGGTTGTAGGGGCTGTTGATTGGAGTACACTAAAACAAACCTGATCTCTCTAGGACATTCAGAAGCCAAGTTATAAGCCCACAAATGTGTAACTGGGCTACTTCTTTAAATTGACACCAGATCCGGTGAAATTTGGGACATGGTTTGACCCCCTTAGGAAAGTGCTATCATCGTGAAAAGTTCAGATCACTTACAACTCAATAGATTCTACCTTCCTGTAACGTTTCAGCCTGATTGGACCTTGTTTTCACACAAATGAACCCAGAATGATGTGAAATTTTGCTTCGTGCAACATAATTCTGGGTGCCATTTAAATACCATAAGTGCTAATGACTCCATTCCTTTTTGTGGTTGTAGGGGCTGTTGATTGGAGTACACTAAAACAAACCTGATCACTCTAGGACATTCAGAAGCCAAGTTAAAAGCCCACAAATATGTAACTGGACTACTTCTTTAAATTGACACCAGATCCGGTGACCTTTGGGACATGGTTTGACCCCCTTAGGAAAGCGCTATCATCATGAAACGTTCAGATCACTTACAACTCAATAGATTCTACCTTCCTGTAACGTTTCAGCCTAATTGGACCTTGTTTTCACACAAATGAACCCAGAATGATGTGAAATTGTGCTTCGTGCAACATAATTCTGGGTGCCATTTAAAAACCATAAGTGCTAATGACTCCATTCCTTTTTGTGGTTGTAGGGGCTGTTGATTGGAGTATACTAAACAAACCTGATCTCTCTAGGACAGTGGTTCCCAAACTTATTTAGCCGCGCACCCCCTTCTATGTCCCGACCATGTCGACGCACCCCCCCCCCACACACACACACACACACACACACATCGGGGCATGGCTCTCTCTCTCTTTCTCTCTCTCTCTGTGTGTGTGTATATATATATATATATATATATATATATATATATATATATATATATATATATATGTATATATATATATATACATATATATCAGATGTCAAGCTAAACAGAAAGGGTTAAAAAAATTCCCCATCACTTTCATTTTCTAAATAGTAATTAATAAGCATTCGATACCATTACAATTTCCTTTGATTTCACTCTGAATAAATATTTAGAGTGCCCAGGTAGCACATAAAGAATGCAATTTAACGGTTTTCTTAAAGTAGGAACGTTTAACCTGTGCGGCCAAAGCGCTCTCCTTCCCTCTGCTCTGCGTAAACCTGAGCTGATACTTGTGCGTAATCAAATGTCTATAGGGGACAAGATAAAGCCATGATGTTCACTTTTACCTCAGACCGACTTATTGCTGTTTTATGGTGTGGCTGAATCTGCGATCCGCTGTCACGCTGACTGGAATAATGAATGCTGCAGTGAACTTGTGGTCAGGTTCGGAGTCACTGGCTGGAGCGGACCCGACTCATCCCAGAAGCTAATATCTTAATTTGACCTTGAATGAAAAATAACCTCTTAAAAGTTTTTATCACGGTGGAGGCAGCGTTCATTTCTGCCTTCAGTCTGACAGCGGGCCGGAGTTAAAGCAGTGTGTGCGCTTATTGAATCTGTGTGTGCGCGCGCGCGGCACAACCGCTCAAGTCACCGCGTCTTGCGCTATTTAAACCAATGTTGTAAAATTCCTTCTGCCCAGCCCAGATGTGCTCACTTGTGCACCCGTGAGCTGTGGTTCAGCCGGAACGTGTCTGACCTCTGACAGACGCACTCTGAACTTCAGATCGTCAGCGCGCTGTCAATAGCCTGAATGGGAATCATTTCTTGTTATTTAGTTACATCCACAATGTTCTGTGTGTGAGGTTTACAATGTCAGAACACCTGCATGAGACAGGGTGTTAATTACAATCTGCCAGAATGACTCGCCACCTTCAGATTTCTCCAACACCGTTAAAAATGATCAAATACGGAACATATCGGCGTGTGCAGGCCAGAGTGCTGAAGCTCGGCGCATTGTTATTATGAAGCTAGGGCACATGCGGAGGACACGCGCGTGCGCGACGGAACATATCGGCGTGCGCAGGCCAGAGTGCTGAAGCTCGGCGCATTGTTATTATGAAGCTAGGGCATATCATGTGGAGGACACGCGCGCAAAAATATACTTGTTTTCAATTACATTTATTGTGCCCGCTTACTTTTTCTTTGGCCCACCCACAAATGAGTTTCTACGCTAATGGTGATATATGACAGACTTCTCTGAGCTCCGCAGCCATTACACTTTTTACCTCGCGCACCCCCTAGCGGCAGCTCGCGCACCCCTGGGGGTGAGCGCACCACACTTTGGGAATCCCTGCTCTAGGACATTCAGAAGCCAAGTTATAAGCCCACAAATGTGTAACTGGACTACTTCTTTAAATTGACACCAGATCCGGTGACCTTTGGGACATGGTTTGACCCCCTTAGGAAAGTGCTATCATCATGAAACGTTCAGATCACTTACAACTCAATAGATTCTACCTTCCTGTAACGTTTCAGCCTGAATCGACCTTGTTTTCACACAAATGGACCCAGAATGATGTGAAATTGTGCTTCGTGCAACATAATTCTGGGTGCCATTTACAAACCATAAGTGCTAATGACTCCATTCCTTTTTGTGGTTGTAGGGGCTGTTTATTGGAGTACACTAAAACAAAAATGACCTCTCTAGGACATTCAGAAGCCAAGTTATAAGCCCACAAAGGTGTAACTGGACTACTTCTTTAAAGTGACACCAGATCCGGTGACCTTTGGGACATGGTTTGACCCCCTTAGGAAAGTGCTATCATCATGAAACGTTCAGATCACTTACAACTCAATAGATTCTACCTTCCTGTAACGTTTCAGCCTGATTGGACCTTGTTTTCACACAAATGGACCCAGAATGATGTGAAATTGTGCTTCGTGCAACATAATTCTGGGTGCCATTTACAAACCATAAGTGCTAATGACTCCATTCCTTTTTGTGGTTGTAGGGGCTGTTTATTGGAGTACACTAAAACAAACCTGACCTCTCTAGGACATTCAGAAGCCAAGTTATAAGCCCACAAAGGTGTAACTGGACTACTTCTTTAAAGTGACACCAGGCCCGGTGACCTTTGGGACATGGTTTGACCCCCTATAGGAATGTGCGATCATCATGAAACGTTCAGATCACTTACAACTCAATAGATTCTATCTTCTTGTAACGTTTCAGCCTGATTGGACCTTGTTTTCACACAAATGGACCCAGAATGATATGAAATTGTGCTTCGTGCAACATAATTCTGGGTGCCATTTACAAACCATAAGTGCTAATGACTCCATTCCTTTTTGTGGTTGTAGGGGCTGTTGATTGGAGTACACTAAAACAAACCTGACCTCTCTACGACATTCAGAAGCCAAGTTATAAGCCCACAAATGTGTAACTGGACTACTTCTTTAAAGTGACACCAGATCTGGTGTCCTTTGGGACATGGTTTGACCCCCTTAGGAAAGTGCTATCATCATGAAACGTTCAGATCACTTACAACTCAATAGATTCTACCTTCCTGTAACGTTTCTGCCTGATTGGACCTTGTTTTCACACAAATGGACCCAGAATGATGTGAAATTGTGCTTCGTGCAACATAATTCTGGGTGCCATTTACAAACCATAAGTGCTAATGACTCCATTCCTTTTTGTGGTTGTAGGGGCTGTTTATTGGAGTACACTAAAACAAACCTGACCTCTCTAGGACATTCAGAAGCCAAGTTATAAGCCCACAAAGGTGTAACTGGACTACTTCTTTAAATTGACACCAGATCCGGTGACCTTTGGGACATGGTTTGACCTCCTTAGGAAAGTGCTATCATCATGAAACGTTCAGATCACTTACAACTCAATAGATTCTACCTTCCTGTAACGATTCAGCCTGATTGGACCTTGTTTTCACACAAATGGACCCAGAATGATGTGAAATTGTGCTTCGTGCAACATAATTCTGGGTGCCATTTACAAACCATAAGTGCTAATGACTCCATTCCTTTTTGTGGTTGTAGGGGCTGTTGATTGGAGCACACTAAAACAAACCTGACCTCTCTAGGACATTCAGAAGCCAAGTTATAAGCCCACAAAGGTGTAACTGGACTACTTCTTTAAAGTGACACCAGGCCCGGTGACCTTTGGGACATGGTTTGACCCCCTTAGGAAAGCGCTATCATCATGAAACGTTCAGATCACTTACAACTCAATAGATTCTACCTTCCTGTAACGTTTCAGCCTAATTGGACCTTGTTTTCACACAAATGAACCCAGAATGATGTGAAATTGTGCTTCGTGCAACATAATTCTGGGTGCCATTTAAAAACCATAAGTGCTAATGACTCCATTCCTTTTTGTGGTTGTAGGGGCTGTTGATTGGAGTATACTAAACAAACCTGATCTCTCTAGGACAGTGGTTCCCAAACTTATTTAGCCGCGCACCCCCTTCTATGTCCCGACCATGTCGACGCACCCCACCCCCCCCACACACACACGCACACACACATCGGGGCATGGCTCTCTCTCTCTTTCTCTCTCTCTCTGTGTGTGTATATATATATATATATATATATATATATATATTTATATATATATATATATACATATATATCAGATGTCAAGCTAAACAGAAAGGGTTAAAAAAATTCCCCATCACTTTCATTTTCTAAATAGTAATTAATAAGCATTCAATACCATTACAATTTCCTTTGATTTCACTCTGAATAAATATTAAGAGTGCCCAGGTAGCACATAAAGAATGCAATTTAACGGTTTTCTTAAAGTAGGAACGTTTAACCTGTGCGGCCAGAGCGCTCTCCTTCCCTCTGCTCTGCGTAAACCTGAGCTGATACTTGTGCGTAATCAAATGTCTATAGGGGACAAGATAAAGCCATGATGTTCACTTTTACCTCAGACCGACTTATTGCTGTTTTATGGTGTGGCTGAATCTGCGATCCGCTGCCACGCTGACTGGAATAATGAATGCTGCAGTGAACTTGTGGTCAGGTTCGGAGTCACTGGCTGGAGCGGACCCGACTCATCCCAGAAGCTAATATCTTAATTTGACCTTGAATGAAAAATAACCTCTTAAAAGTTTTTATCACGGTGGAGGCAGCGTTCATTTCTGCCTTCAGTCTGACAGCGGGCCGGAGTTAAAGCAGTGTGTGCGCTTATTGAATCTGTGTGTGCGCGCGCGCGGCACAACCGCTCAAGTCACCGCGTCTTGCGCTATTTAAACCAATGTTGTAAAATTCCTTCTGCCCAGCCCAGATGTGCTCACTTGTGCACCCGTGAGCTGTGGTTCAGCCGGAACGTGTCTGACCTCTGACAGACGCACTCTGAACTTCAGATCGTCAGCGCGCTGTCAATAGCCTGAATGGGAATCATTTCTTGTTATTTAGTTACATCCACAATGTTCTGTGTGTGAGGTTTACAATGTCAGAACACCTGCATGAGACAGGGTGTTAATTACAATCTGCCAGAATGACTCGCCACCTTCAGATTTCTCCAACACCGTTAAAAATGATCAAATACGGAACATATCGGCGTGTGCAGGCCAGAGTGCTGAAGCTCGGCGCATTGTTATTATGAAGCTAGGGCACATGCGGAGGACACGCGCGTGCGCGACGGAACATATCGGCGTGCGCAGGCCAGAGTGCTGAAGCTCGGCGCATTGTTATTATGAAGCTAGGGCACATCATGTGGAGGACACGCGCGCAAAAATATACTTGTTTTCAATTACATTTATTGTGCCCGCTTACTTTTTCTTTGGCCCACCCACAAATGAGTTTCTACGCTAATGGTGATATATGACAGACTTCTCTGAGCTCCGCAGCCATTACACTTTTTACCTCGCGCACCCCCTAGCGGCAGCTCGCGCACCCCTGGGGGTGAGCGCACCACACTTTGGGAATCCCTGCTCTAGGACATTGAGAAGCCAAGTTATAAGCCCACAAATGTGTAACTGGACTACTTCTTTAAATTGACACCAGATCCGGTGACCTTTGGGACATGGTTTGACCCCCTTAGGAAAGTGCTATCATCATGAAACGTTCAGATCACTTACAACTCAATAGATTCTACCTTCCTGTAACGTTTCAGCCTGAATCGACCTTGTTTTCACACAAATGGACCCAGAATGATGTGAAATTGTGCTTCGTGCAACATAATTCTGGGTGCCATTTACAAACCATAAGTGCTAATGACTCCATTCCTTTTTGTGGTTGTAGGGGCTGTTTATTGGAGTACACTAAAACAAAAATGACCTCTCTAGGACATTCAGAAGCCAAGTTATAAGCCCACAAAGGTGTAACTGGACTACTTCTTTAAAGTGACACCAGATCCGCTGACCTTTGGGACATGGTTTGACCCCCTTAGGAAAGTGCTATCATCATGAAACGTTCAGATCACTTACAACTCAATAGATTCTACCTTCCTGTAACGTTTCAGCCTGATTGGACCTTGTTTTCACACAAATGGACCCAGAATGATGTGAAATTGTGCTTCGTGCAACATAATTCTGGGTGCCATTTACAAACCATAAGTGCTAATGACTCCATTCCTTTTTGTGGTTGTAGGGGCTGTTTATTGGAGTACACTAAAACAAACCTGACCTCTCTAGGACATTCAGAAGCCAAGTTATAAGCCCACAAAGGTGTAACTGGACTACTTCTTTAAATTGACACCAGATCCGGTGACCTTTGGGACATGGTTTGACCTCCTTGGGAAAGTGCTATCATCATGAAACGTTCAGATCACTTACAACTCAATAGATTCTACCTTCCTGTAACGATTCAGCCTGATTGGACCTTGTTTTCACACAAATGGACCCAGAATGATGTGAAATTGTGCTTCGTGCAACATAATTCTGGGTGCCATTTACAAACCATAAGTGCTAATGACTCCATTCCTTTTTGTGGTTGTAGGGGCTGTTGATTGGAGCACACTAAAACAAACCTGACCTCTCTAGGACATTCAGAAGCCAAGTTATAAGCCCACAAAGGTGTCACTGGACTACTTCTTTAAAGTGACACCAGGCCCGGTGACCTTTGGGACATGGTTTGACCCCCTTAGGAAAGCGCTATCATCATGAAACGTTCAGATCACTTACAACTCAATAGATTCTACCTTCCTGTAACGTTTCAGCCTAATTGGACCTTGTTTTCACACAAATGAACCCAGAATGATGTGAAATTGTGCTTCGTGCAACATAATTCTGGGTGCCATTTAAAAACCATAAGTGCTAATGACTCCATTCCTTTTTGTGGTTGTAGGGGCTGTTGATTGGAGTATACTAAACAAACCTGATCTCTCTAGGACAGTGGTTCCCAAACTTATTTAGCCGCGCACCCCCTTCTATGTCCCGACCATGTCGACGCACCCCCCCCCCCCCCCACACACACACACACACACACATCGGGGCATGGCTCTCTCTCTCTTTCTCTCTCTCTCTGTGTGTGTATATATATATATATATATATATATATATATATATATATATATATATATATATATATATATATATATATATTTATATATATATACATATATATCAGATGTCAAGCTAAACAGAAAGGGTTAAAACAATTCCCCATCACTTTCATTTTCTAAATAGTAATTAATAAGCATTCAATACCATTACAATTTCCTTTGATTTCACTCTGAATAAATATTAAGAGTGCCCAGGTAGCACATAAAGAATGCAATTTAACGGTTTTCTTAAAGTAGGAACGTTTAACCTGTGCGGCCAGAGCGCTCTCCTTCCCTCTGCTCTGCGTAAACCTGAGCTGATACTTGTGCATAATCAAATGTCTATAGGGGACAAGATAAAGCCATGATGTTCACTTTTACCTCAGACCGACTTATTGCTGTTTTATGGTGTGGCTGAATCTGCGATCCGCTGCCACGCTGACTGGAATAATGAATGCTGCAGTGAACTTGTGGTCAGGTTCGGAGTCACTGGCTGGAGCGGACCCGACTCATCCCAGAAGCTAATATCTTAATTTGACCTTGAATGAAAAATAACCTCTTAAAAGTTTTTATCACGGTGGAGGCAGCGTTCATTTCTGCCTTCAGTCTGACAGCGGGCCGGAGTTAAAGCAGTGTGTGCGCTTATTGAATCTGTGTGTGCGCGCGCGCGGCACAACCGCTCAAGTCACCGCGTCTTGCGCTATTTAAACCAATGTTGTAAAATTCCTTCTGCCCAGCCCAGATGTGCTCACTTGTGCACCCGTGAGCTGTGGTTCAGCCGGAACGTGTCTGACCTCTGACAGACGCACTCTGAACTTCAGATCGTCAGCGCGCTGTCAATAGCCTGAATGGGAATCATTTCTTGTTATTTAGTTACATCCACAATGTTCTGTGTGTGAGGTTTACAATGTCAGAACACCTGCATGAGACAGGGTGTTAATTACAATCTGCCAGAATGACTCGCCACCTTCAGATTTCTCCAACACCGTTAAAAATGATCAAATACGGAACATATCGGCGTGTGCAGGCCAGAGTGCTGAAGCTCGGCGCATTGTTATTATGAAGCTAGGGCACATGCGGAGGACACGCGCGTGCGCGACGGAACATATCGGCGTGCGCAGGCCAGAGTGCTGAAGCTCGGCGCATTGTTATTATGAAGCTAGGGCACATCATGTGGAGGACACGCGCGCAAAAATATACTTGTTTTCAATTACATTTATTGTGCCCGCTTACTTTTTCTTTGGCCCACCCACAAATGAGTTTCTACGCTAATGGTGATATATGACAGACTTCTCTGAGCTCCGCAGCCATTACACTTTTTACCTCGCGCACCCCCTAGCGGCAGCTCGCGCACCCCTGGGGGTGAGCGCACCACACTTTGGGAATCCCTGCTCTAGGACATTCAGAAGCCAAGTTATAAGCCCACAAATGTGTAACTGGACTACTTCTTTAAATTGACACCAGATCCGGTGACCTTTGGGACATGGTTTGACCCCCTTAGGAAAGTGCTATCATCATGAAACGTTCAGATCACTTACAACTCAATAGATTCTACCTTCCTGTAACGTTTCAGCCTGAATCGACCTTGTTTTCACACAAATGGACCCAGAATGATGTGAAATTGTGCTTCGTGCAACATAATTCTGGGTGCCATTTACAAACCATAAGTGCTAATGACTCCATTCCTTTTTGTGGTTGTAGGGGCTGTTTATTGGAGTACACTAAAACAAAAATGACCTCTCTAGGACATTCAGAAGCCAAGTTATAAGCCCACAAAGGTGTAACTGGACTACTTCTTTAAAGTGACACCAGATCCGGTGACCTTTGGGACATGGTTTGACCCCCTTAGGAAAGTGCTATCATCATGAAACGTTCAGATCACTTACAACTCAATAGATTCTACCTTCCTGTAACGTTTCAGCCTGATTGGACCTTGTTTTCACACAAATGGACCCAGAATGATGTGAAATTGTGCTTCGTGCAACATAATTCTGGGTGCCATTTACAAACCATAAGTGCTAATGACTCCATTCCTTTTTGTGGTTGTAGGGGCTGTTTATTGGAGTACACTAAAACAAACCTGACCTCTCTAGGACATTCAGAAGCCAAGTTATAAGCCCACAAAGGTGTAACTGGACTACTTCTTTAAAGTGACACCAGGCCCGGTGACCTTTGGGACATGGTTTGACCCCCTATAGGAATGTGCGATCATCATGAAACGTTCAGATCACTTACAACTCAATAGATTCTATCTTCTTGTAACGTTTCAGCCTGATTGGACCTTGTTTTCACACAAATGGACCCAGAATGATATGAAATTGTGCTTCGTGCAACATAATTCTGGGTGCCATTTACAAACCATAAGTGCTAATGACTCCATTCCTTTTTGTGGTTGTAGGGGCTGTTGATTGGAGTACACTAAAACAAACCTGACCTCTCTACGACATTCAGAAGCCAAGTTATAAGCCCACAAATGTGTAACTGGACTACTTCTTTAAAGTGACACCAGATCTGGTGTCCTTTGGGACATGGTTTGACCCCCTTAGGAAAGTGCTATCATCATGAAACGTTCAGATCACTTACAACTCAATAGATTCTACCTTCCTGTAACGTTTCTGCCTGATTGGACCTTGTTTTCACACAAATGGACCCAGAATGATGTGAAATTGTGCTTCGTGCAACATAATTCTGGGTGCCATTTACAAACCATAAGTGCTAATGACTCCATTCCTTTTTGTGGTTGTAGGGGCTGTTTATTGGAGTACACTAAAACAAACCTGACCTCTCTAGGACATTCAGAAGCCAAGTTATAAGCCCACAAAGGTGTAACTGGACTACTTCTTTAAATTGACACCAGATCCGGTGACCTTTGGGACATGGTTTGACCTCCTTAGGAAAGTGCTATCATCATGAAACGTTCAGATCACTTACAACTCAATAGATTCTACCTTCCTGTAACGATTCAGCCTGATTGGACCTTGTTTTCACACAAATGGACCCAGAATGATGTGAAATTGTGCTTCGTGCAACATAATTCTGGGTGCCATTTACAAACCATAAGTGCTAATGACTCCATTCCTTTTTGTGGTTGTAGGGGCTGTTTATTGGAGCACACTAAAACAAACCTGACCTCTCTAGGACATTCAGAAGCCAAGTTATAAGCCCACAAAGGTGTAACTGGACTACTTCTTTAAAGTGACACCAGGCCCGGTGACCTTTGGGACATGGTTTGACCCCCTATAGGAATGTGCGATCATCATGAAACGTTCAGATCACTTACAACTCAATAGATTCTATCTTCTTGTAACGTTTCAGCCTGATTGGACCTTGTTTTCACACAAATGGACCCAGAATGATATGAAATTGTGCTTCGTGCAACATAATTCTGGGTGCCATTTACAAACCATAAGTGCTAATGACTCCATTCCTTTTTGTGGTTGTAGGGGCTGTTGATTGGAGTAAACTAAAACAAACCTGACCTCTCTAGGACATTCAGAAGCCAAGTTATAAGCCCACAAATGTGTAACTGGACTACTTCTTTAAAGTGACACCAGATCTGGTGTCCTTTGGGACATGGTTTGACCCCCTTAGGAAAGTGCTATCATCATGAAACGTTCAGATCACTTACAACTCAATAGATTCTACCTTCCTGTAACGTTTCAGCCTGATTGGACCTTGTTTTCACACAAATGGACCCAGAATGATGTGAAATTGTGCTTCGTGCAACATAATTCTGGGTGCCATTTACAAACCATAAGTGCTAATGACTCCATTCCTTTTTGTGGTTGTAGGGGCTGTTTATTGGAGTACACTAAAACAAACCTGACCTCTCTAGGACATTCAGAAGCCAAGTTATAAGCCCACAAAGGTGTAACTGGACTACTTCTTTAAAGTGACACCAGGCCCGGTGACCTTTGGGACATGGTTTGACCCCCTATAGGAATGTGCGATCATCATGAAATGTTCAAATCACTTACAACTCAATAGATTCTAACTTCTTGTTGCGTTTCAGCCTTATTGGACCTTGTTTTCACACAAATGGACCCAGAATGATGTGAAATTGTGCTTCGTGCAACATAATTCTGGGTGACATTTACAAACCATAAGTGCTAATGACTCCATTCCTTTTTGTGGTTGTAGGGGCTTTTGATTGGAGTACACTAAAACAAACCTGACCTCTCTAGGACATTCAGAAGCCAAGTTGTAAGCCCACAAATGTGTAACTGGACTACTTCTTTAAATTGACACCAGATCCGGTGACCTTTGGGACATGGTTTGACCCCCTTAGGAAAGTGCTATCATCATGAAACGTTCAGATCACTTACAACTCAAAAGATTCTACCTTCCTGTAACGATTCAGCCTGATTGGACCTTGTTTTCACACAAATGGACCCAGAATGAGGTGAAATTGTGCTTCGTGCAACATAATTCTGGGTGCCATTTACAAACCATAAGTGCTAATGACTCCATTCCTTTTTGTGGTTGTAGGGGCTGTTGATTGGAGCACACTAAAACAAACCTGACCTCTCTAGGACATTCAGAAGCCAAGTTATAAGCCCACAAAGGTGTAACTGGACTACTTCTTTAAAGTGACACCAGGCCCGGTGGCCTTTGGGACATGGTTTGACCCCCTATAGGAATGTGCGATCATCATGAAACGTTCAGATCACTTACAACTCAATAGATTCTATCTTCTTGTAACGTTTCAGCCTGATTGGACCTTGTTTTCACACAAATGGACCCAGAATGATATGAAATTGTGCTCCGTGCAACATAATTCTGGGTGCCATTTACAAACCATAAGTGCTAATGACTCCATTCCTTTTTGTGGTTGTAGGGGCTGTTGATTGGAGTACACTAAAACAAACCTGACCTCTCTAGGACATTCAGAAGCCAAGTTATAAGCCCACAAATGTGTAACTGGACTACTTCTTTAAAGTGACACCAGATCTGGTGTCCTTTGGGACATGGTTTGACCCCCTTAGGAAAGCGCTATCATCATGAAACGTTCAGATCACTTACAACTCAATAGATTCTACCTTCCTGTAACGTTTCAGCCTGATTGGACCTTGTTTTCACACAAATGGACCCAGAATGATGTGAAATTGTGCTTCGTGCAACATAATTCTGGGTGCCATTTACAAACCATAAGTGCTAATGACTCCATTCCTTTTTGTGGTTGTAGGGGCTGTTGATTGGAGTACACTAAAACAAACCTGATCTCTCTAGGACATTCAGAAGCCAAGTTATAAGCCCACAAATGTGTAACTGGACTAATTCTTTAAATTGACACCAGATCCGGTGACCTTTGGGACATGGTTTGACCCCCTTAGGAAAGCGTTATCATCATGAAACGTTCAGATCACTTACAACTCAATAGATTCTACCTTCCTGTAACGTTTCAGCCTGATTGGACCTTGTTTTCACACAAATGAACCCAGAATGATGTGAAATTGTGCTTCGTGCAACATAATTCTGGGTGCCATTTACAAACCATAAGGCTAATGACTCCATTCCTTTTTGTGGTTGTAGGGGCTGTTGATTGGAGTACACTAAAACAAACCTAACCTCTCTAGGACATTCAGAAGCCAAGTTATAAGCCCACAAAGGTGTAACTGGACTACTTCTTTAAAGTGACAACCAGGCCCGGTGATCTTTGGGACATGGTTTTACCCCCTATAGGAATGTGCGATCATCTTGAAACGTTCAGATCACTTACAACTCAATAGATTCTACCTTCTTGTAGCGTTTCAGCCTGATTGGACCTTGTTTTCACACAAATTGACCCAGAATGATGTGAAATTGTGCTTCGTGCAACATAATTCTGGGTGCCATTTACAAACCATAAGTGCTAATGACTCCATTCCTTTTTGTGGTTGTAGGGGCTGTTGATTGGAGTACATTAAAACAAACCTGATCTCTCTATGACATTCAGAAGCCAAGTTATAAGCCCACAAATGTGTAACTGGACTACTTCTTTAAATTGACACCAGATCCGGTGACCTTTGGGACATGGTTTGACCCCCTTAGGAAAGTGCTATCATCATGAAACGTTCAGATCACTTACAACTCAATAGATTCTACCTTCCTGTAACGTTTCAGCCTGATTGGACCTTGTTTTCACACAAATGGACCCAGAATGATGTGAAATTGTGCTTCGTGCAACATAATTCTGGGTGCCATTTACAAAACATAAGTGCTAATGACTCCATTCCTTTTGTGGTTGTAGGGGCTGTTGATTGGAGTACACTAAAACAAACCTGACCACTCTAGGACATTCAGAAGCCAAGTTATAAGGCCACAAAGGTGTAACTGGACTACTTCTTTAAAGTGACACCAGGCCCGGTGACTTTTGGGACATGGTTTGACCCCCTTAGGAAAGTGCTATCATCATGAAACGTTCAGATCATTTACAACTCATTAGATTCTACCTTCCTGTAATGTTTCAGCCTGATTGGACCTTGTTTTCACACACATGAACCCAGAATGATGTGAAATTGTGCTTCGTGCAACATAATTCTGGGTGCCATTTAAAAACCATAAGTGCTAATGACTCCATTCCTTTTTGTGGTTGTAGGGGCTGTTGATTGGAGTATACTAAAACAAACCTGATCACTCTACGACATTCAGAAGCCAAGTTATAAGCCCACAAATGTGTAACTGGACTACTTCTTTAAATTGACACCAGATCCGGTGACCTTTGGGACATGGTTTGACCCCCTTAGGAAAGTGCTATCATCATGAAACGTTCAGATCACTTACAACTCAATAGATTCTACCTTCCTGTAACGTTTCAGCCTGATTGGACCTTGTTTTCACACAAATGGACCCAGAATGATGTGAAATTGTGCTTCGTGCAACATAATTCTGGGTGCCATTTACAAACCATAAGTGCTAATGACTCCATTCCTTTTTGTGGTTGTAGGGGCTGTTGATTGGAGTACACTAAAACAAACCTGACCTCTCTAGGACATTCAGAAGCCAAGTTATAAGCCCACAAAGGTGTAACTGGACTACTTCTTTAAAGTGACACCAGGCCCGGTGACCTTTGGGACATGGTTTGACCCCCTATAGGAATGTGCGATCATCATGAAACGTTCAGATCACTTACAACTCAATAGATTCTACCTTCTTGTAACGTTTCAGCCTGATTGGACCTTGTTTTCACACAAATGGACCCAGAATGATGTGAAATTGTGCTTCGTGCAACATAATTCTGGGTGCCATTTACAAACCATAAGTGCTAATGACTCCATTCCTTTTTGAGGTTTTAGGGGCTGTTGATTGGAGTACACTAAACCAAACCTGATCTCTCTAGGACATTCAGAAGCCAAGTTATAAGCCCACAAATGTGTAACTGTACTACTTCTTTAAATTGACACCAGATCCGGTGACCTTCTGGACATGGTTTGACCCCCTTAGGAAAGTGCTATCATCATGAAACGTTCAGATCACTTACAACTCAATAGATTCTACCTTCCTGTAACGTTTCAGCCTGATTGGACTTTGTTTTCACACAAATGCACCCAGAATGATGTGAAATTGTGCTTCGTGCAACATAATTCTGGGTGCCATTTAAAAACCATAAGTGCTAATGACTCCATTCCTTTTTGTGGTTGTAGGGGCTGTTGATTGGAGTACACTAAAACAAACCTGATCACTCTACGACATTCAGAAGCAAAGTTATAAGCCCACAAATGTGTAACTGGACTACTTCTTTAAATTGACACGAGATCCAGTGACCTTTGGGACATGGTTTGACCCCCTTAGGAAAGCGCTATCATCATGAAACGTTCAGATCACTTACAACTCAATAGATTCTACCTTCCTGTAACGTTTCAGCCTGATTGGACCTTGTTTTCACACAAATGAACCCAGAATGATGTGAAATTGTGCTTCGTGCAACATAATTCTGGGTGCCATTTAAAAACCATAAGTGCTAATGACTCCATTCCTTTTTGTGGTTGTAGGGGCTGTTGATTGGAGTATACTAAAACAAACCTGATCTCTCAGGGACATTCAGAAGCCAAGTTATAAGCCCACAAATGTGTAACTGGACTACTTCTTTAAATTGACACCAGATCCGGTGACCTTTGGGACATGGTTTGACCCCCTTAGGAAAGTGCTATCATCATGAAACGTTCAGATCACTTACAACTCAATAGATTCTACCTTCCTGTAACGTTTCAGCCTGATTGGACCTTGTTTTCACACAAATGGACCCAGAACGATGTGAAATTGTGCTTCGTGCAACATAATTCTGGGTGCCATTTACAAACCATAAGTGCTAATGACTCCATTGCTTTTTGTGGTTGTAGGGGCTGTTGATTGGAGTACACTAAAACAAACCTGACCTCTCTAGGACATTCAGAAGCCAAGTTATAAGCCCACAAAGGTGTAACTGGACTACTTCTTTAAAGTGACACCAGGCCCGGTGACCTTTGGGACATGGTTTGACCCCCTATAGGAATGTGCGATCATCATGAAACGTTCAGATCACTTACAACTCAATAGATTCTACCTTCTTGTAACGTTTCAGCCTGATTGGACCTTGTTTTCACACAAATGGACCCAGAATGATGTGAAATTGTGCTTCGTGCAACATAATTCTGGGTGCCATTTACAAACCATAAGTGCTAATGACTCCATTCCTTTTTGTGGTTGTAGGGGCTGTTTATTGGAGTACACTAAAACAAACCTGACCTCTCTAGGACATTCAGAAGCCAAGTTATAAGCCCACAAATGTGTAACTGGACTACTTCTTTAAATTGACACCAGATCCGGTGAACTTTGGGACATGGTTTGACCCCCTTAGGAAAGTGCTATCATCATGAAACGTTCAGATCACTTACAACTCAATAGATTCTACCTTCCTGTAACGTTTCAGCCTGATTGGACTTTGTTTTCACACAAATGCACCCAGAATGATGTGAAATTGTGCTTCGTGCAACATAATTCTGGGTGCCATTTACAAACCATAAGTGCTAATGACTCCATTCCTTTTGTGGTTGTAGGGGCTCTTGATTGGAGTATACTAAAACAAACCTGACCTCTCTAGGACATTCAGAAGCCAAGTTATAAGCACACAAAGGTGTAACTGGACTACTTCTTTAAAGTGACACCAGACCCGGTGACTTTTGGGACATGGTTTGACCCCCTTAGGAAAGTGCTATCATCATGAAACGTTCATATCACTTACAACTCATTAGATTCTACCTTCCTGTAACGTTTCAGCCTGATTGGACCTTGTTTTCACACAAATGAACCCAGAATGATGTGAAATTGTGCTTCGTGCAACATAATTCTGGGTGCCATTTAAAAACCATAAGTGCTAATGACTCCATTCCTTTTTGTGGTTGTAGGGGCTGTTGATTGGAGTACACTAAAACAAACCTGATCACTCTACGACATTCAGAAGCAAAGCTATAAGCCCACAAATGTGTAACTGGACTACTTCTTTAAATTGACACGAGATCCGGTGACCTTTGGGACATGGTTTGACCCCCTTAGGAAAGCGCTATCATCATGAAACGTTCAGATCACTTACAACTCAATAGATTCTACCTTCCTGTAACGTTTCAGCCTGATTGGACCTTGTTTTCACACAAATGAACCCAGAATGATGTGAAATTGTGCTTCGTGCAACATAATTCTGGGTGCCATTTAAAAACCATAAGTGCTAATGACTCCATTCCTTTTTGTGGTTGTAGGGGCTGTTGATTGGAGTATACTAAAACAAACCTGATCTCTCAGGGACATTCAGAAGCCAAGTTATAAGCCCACAAATGTGTAACTGGACTACGTCTTTAAATTGACACCAGATCCGGTGACCTTTGGGACATGGTTTGACCCCCTTAGGAAAGTGCTATCATCATGAAACGTTCAGATCACTTACAACTCAATAGATTCTACCTTCCTGTAACGTTATAGCCTGATTGGACCTTGTTTTCACACAAATGGACCCAGAATGATGTGAAATTGTGCTTCGTGCAACATAATTCTGGGTGCCATTTACAAACCATAAGTGCTAATGACTCCATTGCTTTTTGTGGTTGTAGGGGCTGTTGATTGGAGTACACTAAAACAAACCTGACCTCTCTAGGACATTCAGAAGCCAAGTTATAAGCCCACAAAGGTGTAACTGGACTACTTCTTTAAAGTGACACCAGGACCGGTGACCTTTGGGACATGGTTTGACCCCCTATAGGAATGTGCGATCATCATGAAACGTTCAGATCACTTACAACTCAATAGATTCTACCTTCTTGTAACGTTTCAGCCTGATTGGACCTTGTTTTCACACAAATGGACCCAGAATGATGTGAAATTGTGCTTCGTGCAACATAATTCTGGGTGCCATTTACAAACCGTAAGTGCTAATGACTCCATTCCTTTTTGTGGTTGTAGGGGCTGTTTATTGGAGTACACTAAAACAAACCTGACCTCTCTAGGACATTCAGAAGCCAAGTTATAAGCCCCCAAATGTGTAACTGGACTACTTCTTTAAATTGACACCAGATCCGGTGACCTTTGGGACATGGTTTGACCCCCTTAGGAAAGTGCTATCATCATGAAACGTTCAGATCACTTACAACTCAATAGATTCTACCTTCCTGTAACGTTTCAGCCTGACTGGACGTTGTTTTCACACAAATGGACCCAGAATGATGTGAAATTGTGCTTCGTGCAACATAATTCTGGGTGCCATTAACAAACCATAAGTGCTAATGACTCCATTCCTTTTTGTGGTTGTAGGGGCTGTTGATTGGAGTACATTAAAACAAACCTGTTCTCTCTAGGACATTCAGAAGCCAAGTTATAAGCCCACAAATGTGTAACTGGACTACTTCTTTAAATTGACACCAGATCCGGTGACCTTTGGGACATGGTTTGACCCCCTTAGGAAAGTGCTATCATCATGAAACGTTCAGATCACTTACAACTCAATAGATTCTACCTTCTTATAACGTTTCAGCCTGATTGGACCTTGTTTTCACACAAAGGAACCCAGAATGATGTAAAATTGTGCTTCGTGCAACATAATTCTGGGTGCCATTTAAAAACCATAAGTGCTAATGACTCCATTCCTTTTTGTGGTTGTAGGGGCTGTTGATTGGAGTACACTAAAACAAACCTGATCTCTCTAGGACATTCAGAAGCCAAGTTATAAGCCCACAAATGTGTAACTGGACTACTTCTTTAAATTGACACCAGATCCGGTGACCTTTGGGACATGGTTTGACCCCCTTAGGAAAGTGCTATCATCATGAAACGTTCAGATCACTCACAACTCAATAGATTCTACCTTCCTGTAACGTTTCAGCCTGATTTGACCTTGTTTTCACACACATGAACCCAGAATGATGTGAAATTGTGCTTCGTGCAACATAATTCTGGGTGCCATTTAAAAACCATAAGTGCTAATGACTCCATTCCTTTTTGTGGTTGTAGGGGCTGTTGATTGGAGTACACTAAAACAAACCTGATCACTCTACGACATTCAGAAGCCAAGTTATAAGCCCACAAATGTGTAACTGGACTACTTCTTTAAATTGACACGAGATCCGGTGACCTTTGGGACATGGTTTGACCCCCTTAGGAAAGCGCTATCATCATGAAACGTTCAGATCACTTACAACTCAATAGATTCTACCTTCCAGTAACGTTTCAGCCTGATTAGACCTTGTTTTCACACAAATGAACCCAGAATGATGTGAAATTGTGCTTCGTGCAACATAATTCTGGGTGCCATTTAAAAACCATAAGTGCTAATGACTCCATTCCTTTTTGTGGTTGTAGGGGCTGTTGATTGGAGTACACTAAAACAAACCTAACCTCTCTAGGACATTCAGAAGCCAAGTTATAAGCCCACAAAGGTGTAACTGGACTACTTCTTTAAAGTGACACCAGGCCCGGTGACCTTTGGGACATGGTTTTACCCCCTATAGGAATGTGCGATCATCTTGAAACGTTCAGATCACTTACAACTCAATAGATTCTACCTTCTTGTTGCGTTTCAGCCTGATTGGACCTTGTTTTCACACAAATTGACCCAGAATGATGTGAAATTGTGCTTCGTGCAACATAATTCTGGGTGCCATTTACAAACCATAAGTGCTAATGACTCCATTCCTTTTGTGGTTGTAGGGGCTGTTGATTGGAGTACATTAAAACAAACCTGATCTCTCTAGGACATTCAGAAGCCAAGTTATAAGCCCACAAATGTGTAACTGGACTACTTCTTTAAATTGACACCAGATCGGGTGACCTTTGGGACATGGTTTGACCCCCTTAGGAAAGTGCTATCATCATGAAACGTTCAGATCACTTACAACTCAATAGATTCTACCTTCCTGTAACGTTTCAGCCTGATTGGACCTTGTTTTCACACAAATGTACCTAGAATGATGTGAAATTGTGCTTCGTGCAACATAATTCTGGGTGCCATTTACAAAACATAAGTGCTAATGACTCCATTCCTTTTGTGGTTGTAGGGGCTGTTGATTGGAGTACATTAAAACAAACCTGACCTCTCTAGGACATTCAGAAGCCAAGTTATAAGCCCTTAAAGGTGTAACTGGACTACTTCTTTAAAGTGACACCAGGCCCGGTGACATTTGGGACATGGTTTGACCCCCTTAGGAAAGTGCTATCATCATGAAACGTTCAGATCACTTACAACTCATTAGATTCTACCTTCCTGTAACGTTTCAGCCTGATTGGACCTTGTTTTCACACACATTAACCCAGAATGATGTGAAATTGTGCTTCGTGCAACATAATTCTGGGTGCCATTTAAAAACCATAAGTGCTAATGACTCCATTCCTTTTTGTGGTTGTAGGGGCTGTTGATTGGAGTACACTAAAACAAACCTGATCACTCTACGACATTCAGAAGCCAAGTTATAAGCCCACAAATGTGTAACTGGACTACTTCTTTAAAATGACACGAGATCCGGTGACCTTTGGGACATGGTTTGACCCCCTTAGGAAAGCGCTATCATCATGAAACGTTCAGATCACTTACAACTCAATAGATTCTACCTTCCTGTAACGTTTCAGCCTGATTGGACCTTGTTTTCACACAAATGAACCCAGAATGATGTGAAATTGTGCTTCGTGCAACATAATTCTGGGTGCCATTTAAAAACCATAAGTGCTAATGACTCCATTCCTTTTTGTGGTTGTAGGGGCTGTTGATTGGAGTATACTAAAACAAACCTGATCTCTCAGGGACATTCAGAAGCCAAGTTATAAGCCCACAAATGTGTAACTGGACTACTTCTTTAAATTGACACCAGATCCGGTGACCTTTGGGACATGGTTTGACCCCCTTAGGAAAGTGCTATCATCATGAAACGTTCAGATCACTTACAACTCAATAGATTCTACCTTCCTGTAACGTTTCAGCCTGATTGGACCTTGTTTTCACACAAATCGACCCAGAATGATGTGAAATTGTGCTTCATGCAACATAATTCAGGGTGCCATTTACAAACCATAAGTGCTAATGACTCCATTCCTTTTTGTGGTTGTAGGGGCTGTTGATTGGAGTACACTAAAACAAACCTAACCTCTCTAGGACATTCAGAAGCCAAGTTATAAGCCCACAAAGGTGTAACTGGACTACTTCTTTAAAGTGACACCAGGCCCGGTGACCTTTGGGACATGGTTTTACCCCCTATAGGAATGTGTGATCATCTTGAAACGTTCAGATCACTTACAACTCAATAGATTCTACCTTCTTGTAGCGTTTCAGCCTGATTGGACCTTGTTTTCACACAAATTGACCCAGAATGATGTGAAATTGTGCTTCGTGCAACATAATTCTGGGTGCCATTTACAAACCATAAGTGCTAATGACTCCATTCCTTTTTGTGGTTGTAGGGGCTGTTGATTGGAGTACATTAAAACAAACCTGATCTCTCTAGGACATTCAGAAGCCAAGTTATAAGCCCAAAAATGTGTAACTGGACTACTTCTTTAAATTGACACCAGATCGGGTGACCTTTGGGACATGGTTTGACCCCCTTAGGAAAGTGCTATCATCATGAAACGTTCAGATCACTTACAACTCAATAGATTCTACCTTCCTGTAACGTTTCAGCCTGATTGGACCTTGTTTTCACACAAATGGACCCAGAATGATGTGAAATTGTGCTTCGTGCAACATAATTCTGGGTGCCATTTACAAAACATAAGTGCTAATGACTCCATTCCTTTTGTGGTTGTAGGGGCTGTTGATTGGAGCACACTAAAACAAACCTGACCTCTCTAGGACATTCAGAAGCCAAGTTATAAGCCCTTAAAGGTGTAACTGGACTACTTCTTTAAAGTGACACCAGGCCCGGTGACTTTTGGGACATGGTTTGACCCCCTTAGGAAAGTGCTATCATCATGAAACGTTCAGATCACTTACAACTCATTAGATTCTACCTTCCTGTAACGTTTCAGCCTGATTGGACCTTGTTTTCACACACATGAACCCAGAATGATGTGAAATTGTGCTTCGTGCAACATCATTCTGGGTGCCATTTAAAAACCATAAGTGCTAATGACTCCATTCCTTTTTGTGGTTGTAGGGGCTGTTGACTGGAGTACACTAAAACAAACCTGATCACTCTACGACATTCAGAAGCCAAGTTATAAGCCCACAAATGTGTAACTGGACTACTTCTTTAAAGTGACACGAGATCCGGTGACCTTTGGGACATGGTTTGACCCCCTTAGGAAAGCGCTATCATCATGAAACGTTCAGATCACTTACAACTCAATAGATTCTACCTTCCTGTAACGTTTCAGCCTGATAGGACCTTGTTTTCACACAAATGAACCCAGAATGATGTGAAATTGTGCTTCGTGCAACATAATTCTGGGTGCCATTTAAAAACCATAAGTGCTAATGACTCCATTCCTTTTTGTGGTTGTAGGGGCTGTTGATTGGAGTATACTAAAACAAACCTGATCTCTCAGGGACATTCAGAAGCCAAGTTATAAGCCCACAAATGTGTAACTGGACTACTTCTTTAAATTGACACCAGATCCGGTGACCTTTGGGACATGGTTTGACCCCCTTAGGAAAGTGCTATCATCATGAAACGTTCATATCACTTACAACTCAATAGATTCTACCTTCCTGTAACGTTTCAGCATGATTGGACCTTGTTTTCACACAAATCGACCCAGAATGATGTGAAATTGTGCTTCGTGCAACATAATTCTGGGTGCCATTTACAAACCATAAGTGCTAATGACTCCATTCCTTTTTGTGGTTGTAAGGGCTGTTGATTGGAGTACACTAAAACAAACCTAACCTCTCTAGGACATTCAGAAGCCAAGTTATAAGCCCACAAAGGTGTAACTGGACTACTTCTTTAAAGTGACACCAGGCCCGGTGACCATTGGGACATGGTTTTACCCCCTATAGTAATGTGCGATCATCTTGAAACGTTCAGATCACTTACAACTCAATAGATTCTACCTTCTTGTAGCGTTTCAGCCTGATTGGACCTTGTTTTCACACAAATTGACCCAGAATGATGTGAAATTGTGCTTCGTGCAACATAATTCTGGGTGCCATTTACAAAACATAAGTGCTAATGACTCCATTCCTTTTGTGGTTGTAGGGGCTGTTGATTGGAGTACACTAAAACAAACCTGACCTCTCTAGGACATTCAGAAGCCAAGTTATAAGCCCACAAAGGTGTAACTGGACTACTTCTTTAAAGTGACACCAGGCCCGGTGACTTTTGTGACATGGTTTGACCCCCTTAGGAAAGTGCTATCATCATGAAACGTTCAGATCACTTACAACTCATTAGATTCTACCTTCCTGTAACGTTTCAGCCTGATTGGACCTTGTTTTCACACACATGAACCCAGAATGATGTGAAATTGTGCTTCGTGCAACATAATTCTGGGTGCCATTTAAAAACCATAAGTGCTAATGACACCATTCCTTTTTGTGGTTGTAGGGGCTGTTGATTGGAGTACACTAAAACAAACCTGATCACTCTACGACATTCAGAAGCCAAGTTATAAGCCCACAATTGTGTAACTGGACTACTTCTTTAAATTGACACGAGATCCGGTGACCTTTGGGACATGGTTTGACCCCCTTAGGAAAGCGCTATCATCATGAAACGTTCAGATCACTTACAACTAAATAGATTCTACCTTCCTGTAACGTTTCAGCTGGATTGGACCTTGTTTTCACACAAATGAACCCAGAATGATGTGAAATTGTGCTTCGTGCAACATAATTCTGGGTGCCATTTACAAACCATAAGTGCTAATGACTCCATTCCTTTTTGTGGTTGTAGGGGCTGTTGATTGGAGTACATTAAAACAAACCTGATCTCTCTAGGACATTCAGAAGCCAAGTTATAAGCCCACAAATGTGTAACTGGACTACTTCTTTAAATTGACACCAGATCGGGTGACCTTTGGGACATGGTTTGACCCCCTTAGGAAAGTGCTATCATCATGAAACGTTCAGATCACTTACAACTCAATAGATTGTACCTTCCTGTAACGTTTCAGCCTGATTGGACCTTGTTTTCACACAAATGGACCCAGAATGATGTGAAATTGTGCTTCGTGCAACATAATTCTGGGTGCCATTTACAAAACATAAGTGCTAATGACTCCATTCCTTTTGTGGTTGTAGGGGCTGTTGATTGGAGTACATTAAAACAAACCTGACCTCTCTAGGACATTCAGAAGCCAAGTTATAAGCCCTTAAAGGTGTAACTGGACTACTTCTTTAAAGTGACACCAGGCCCGGTGACATTTGGGACATGGTTTGACCCCCTTAGGAAAGTGCTATCATCATGAAACGTTCAGATCACTTACAACTCATTAGATTCTACCTTCCTGTAACGTTTCAGCCTGATTGGACCTTGTTTTCACACACATGAACCCAGAATGATGTGAAATTGTGCTTCGTGCAACATAATTCTGGGTGCCATTTAAAAACCATAAGTGCTAATGACTCCATTCCTTTTTGTGGTTGTAGGGGCTGTTGATTGGAGTACACTAAAACAAACCTGATCACTCTACGACATTCAGAAGCCAAGTTATAAGCCCACAAATGTGTAACTGGACTACTTCTTTAAATTGACACGAGATCCGGTGACCTTTGGGACATGGTTTGACCCCCTTAGGAAAGCGCTATCATCATGAAACGTTCAGATCACTTACAACTCAATAGATTCTACCTTCCTGTAACGTTTCAGCCTGATTGGACCTTGTTTTCACACAAATGAACCCAGAATGATGTGAAATTGTGCTTCGTGCAACATAATTCTGGGTGCCATTTAAAAACCATAAGTGCTAATGACTCCATTCCTTTTTGTGGTTGTAGGGGCTGTTGATTGGAGTATACTAAAACAAACCTGATCTCTCAGGGACATTCAGAAGCCAAGTTATAAGCCCACAAATGTGTAACTGGACTACTTCTTTAAATTGACACCAGATCCGGTGACCTTTGGGACATGGTTTGACCCCCTTAGGAAAGTGCTATCATCATGAAACGTTCAGATCACTTACAACTCAATAGATTCTACCTTCCTGTAACGTTTCAGCCTGATTGGACCTTGTTTTCACACAAATCGACCCAGAATGATGTGAAATTGTGCTTCATGCAACATAATTCAGGGTGCCATTTACAAACCATAAGTGCTAATGACTCCATTCCTTTTTGTGGTTGTAGGGGCTGTTGATTGGAGTACACTAAAACAAACCTAACCTCTCTAGGACATTCAGAAGCCAAGTTATAAGCCCACAAAGGTGTAACTGGACTACTTCTTTAAAGTGACACCAGGCCCGGTGACCTTTGGGACATGGTTTTACCCCCTATAGGAATGTGCGATCATCTTGAAACGTTCAGATCACTTACAACTCAATAGATTCTACCTTCTTGTAGCGTTTCAGCCTGATTGGACCTTGTTTTCACACAAATTGACCCAGAATGATGTGAAATTGTGCTTCGTGCAACATAATTCTGGGTGCCATTTACAAACCATAAGTGCTAATGACTCCATTCCTTTTTGTGGTTGTAGGGGCTGTTGATTGGAGTACATTAAAACAAACCTGATCTCTCTAGGACATTCAGAAGCCAAGTTATAAGCCCAAAAATGTGTAACTGGACTACTTCTTTAAATTGACACCAGATCGGGTGACCTTTGGGACATGGTTTGACCCCCTTAGGAAAGTGCTATCATCATGAAACGTTCAGATCACTTACAACTCAATAGATTCTACCTTCCTGTAACGTTTCAGCCTGATTGGACCTTGTTTTCACACAAATGGACCCAGAATGATGTGAAATTGTGCTTCGTGCAACATAATTCTGGGTGCCATTTACAAAACATAAGTGCTAATGACTCCATTCCTTTTGTGGTTTTAGGGGCTGTTGATTGGAGTACACTAAAACAAACCTGACCTCTCTAGGACATTCAGAAGCCAAGTTATAAGCCCTTAAAGGTGTAACTGGACTACTTCTTTAAAGTGACACCAGGCCCGGTGACTTTTGGGACATGGTTTGACCCCCTTAGGAAAGTGCTATCATCATGAAACGTTCAGATCACTTACAACTCATTAGATTCTACCTTCCTGTAACGTTTCAGCCTGATTGGACCTTGTTTTCACACACATGAACCCAGAATGATGTGAAATTGTGCTTCGTGCAACATAATTCTGGGTGCCATTTAAAAACCATAAGTGCTAATGTCTCCATTCCTTTTTGTGGTTGTAGGGGCTGTTGACTGGAGTACACTAAAACAAACCTGATCACTCTACGACATTCAGAAGCCAAGTTATAAGCCCACAAATGTGTAACTGGACTACTTCTTTAAAGTGACACGAGATCCGGTGACCTTTGGGACATGGTTTGACCCCCTTAGGAAAGCGCTATCATCATGAAACGTTCAGATCACTTACAACTCAATAGATTCTACCTTCCTGTAACGTTTCAGCCTGATTGGACCTTGTTTTCACACAAATGAACCCAGAATGATGTGAAATTGTGCTTCGTGCAACATAATTCTGGGTGCCATTTAAAAACCATAAGTGCTAATGACTCCATTCCTTTTTGTGGTTGTAGGGGCTGTTGATTGGAGTATACTAAAACAAACCTGATCTCTCAGGGACATTCAGAAGCCAAGTTATAAGCCCACAAATGTGTAACTGGACTACTTCTTTAAATTGACACCAGATCCGGTGACCTTTGGGACATGGTTTGACCCCCTTAGGAAAGTGCTATCATCATGAAACGTTCAGATCACTTACAACTCAATAGATTCTACCTTCCTGTAACGTTTCAGCCTGATTGGACCTTGTTTTCACACAAATCGACCCAGAATGATGTGAAATTGTGCTTCGTGCAACATAATTCTGGGTGCCATTTACAAACCATAAGTGCTAATGACTCCATTCCTTTTAGTGGTTGTAGGGGCTGTTGATTGGAGTACACTAAAACAAACCTAACCTCTCTAGGACATTCAGAAGCCAAGTTATAAGCCCACAAAGGTGTAACTGGACTACTTCTTTAAAGTGACACCAGGCCCGGTGACCTTTGGGACATGGTTTTACCCCCTATAGGAATGTGCGATCATCTTGAAACGTTCAGATCACTTACAACTCAATAGATTCTACCTTCTTGTAGCGTTTCAGCCTGATTGGACCTTGTTTTCACACAAATTGACCCAGAATGATGTGAAATTGTGCTTCGTGCAACATAATTCTGGGTGCCATTTACAAAACATAAGTGCTAATGACTCCATTCCTTTTGTGGTTGTAGGGGCTGTTGATTGGAGTACACTAAAACAAACCTGACCTCTCTAGGACATTCAGAAGCCAAGTTATAAGCCCACAAAGGTGTAACTGGACTACTTCTTTAAAGTGACACCAGGCCCGGTGACTTTTGTGACATGGTTTGACCCCCTTAGGAAAGTGCTATCATCATGAAACGTTCAGATCACTTACAACTCATTAGATTCTACCTTCCTGTAACGTTTCAGCCTGATTGGACCTTGTTTTCACACACATGAACCCAGAATGATGTGAAATTGTGCTTCGTGCAACATAATTCTGGGTGCCATTTAAAAACCATAAGTGCTAATGACTCCATTCCTTTTTGTGGTTGTAGGGGCTGTTGATTGGAGTACACTAAAACAAACCTGATCACTCTACGACATTCAGAAGCCAAGTTATAAGCCCACAATTGTGTAACTGGACTACTTCTTTAAATTGACACGAGATCCGGTGACCTTTGGGACATGGTTTGACCCCCTTAGGAAAGCGCTATCATCATGAAACGTTCAGATCACATACAACTAAATAGATTCTACCTTCCTGTAACGTTTCAGCCGGAATGGACCTTGTTTTCACACAAATGAACCCAGAATGATGTGAAATTGTGCTTCGTGCAACATAATTCTGGGTGCCATTTAAAAACCATAAGTGCTAATGACTCCATTCCTTTTTGTGGTTGTAGGGGCTGTTGATTGGAGTATACTAAAACAAACCTGATCTCTCAGGGACATTCAGAAGCCAAGTTATAAGCCCACAAATGTGTAACTGGACTACTTCTTTAAATTGACAACGGATCCGGTGACCTTTGGGACATGGTTTGACCCCCTTAGGAAAGTTCTATCATCATGAAACGTTCAGATCACTTACATCTCAATAGATTCTACCTTCCTGTAACGTTTCAGCCTGATTGGACCTTGTTTTCACACAAATGGACCCAGAATGATGTGAAATTGTGCTTCGTGCAACATAATTCTGGGTGCCATTTACAAACCATAAGTGCTAATGACTCCATTCCTTTTTGTGGTTGTAGGGGCTGTTGATTGGAGTACACTAAAACAAACCTGACCTCTCTAGGACATTCAGAAGCCAAGTTATAAGCCCACAAAGGTGTAACTGGACTACTTCTTTAAAGTGACACCAGGCCCGGTGACCTTTGGGACATTGTTTGACCCCCTATAGGAATGTGTGATCATCATGAAACGTTCAGATCACTTACAACTCAATAGATTCTACCTTCTTGTAACGTTTCAGCCTGATTGGACCTTGTTTTCACACAAATGGACCCAGAATGATGTGAAATTGTGCGTCGTGCAACATAATTCTGGGTGCCATTTAAAAACCATAAGTGCTAATGACTCCATTCCTTTTTGTGGTTGTAGGGGCTGTTGATTGGAGTATACTAAAACAAACCTGATCTCTCAGGGACATTCAGAAGCCAAGTTATGAGCCCACAAATGTGTAACTGGACTACTTCTTTAAATTGACACCAGATCCGGTGACCTTTGGGACATGGTTTGACCCCCTTAGGAAAGTGCTATCATCATGAAACGTTCAGATCACTTACAACTCAATAGATTCTACCTTCCTGTAACGTTTCAGCCTGATTGGACCTTGTTTTCACACAAATGGACCCAGAATGATGTGAAATTGTGCTTCGTGCAACATAATTCTGGGTGCCATTTACAAAACATAAGTGCTAATGACTCCATTCCTTTTGTGGTTGTAGGGGCTGTTGATTGGAGTACACTAAAACAAACCTGACCTCTCTAGGACATTCAGAAGCCAAGTTATAAGCCCTTAAAGGTGTAACTGGACTACTTCTTTAAAGTGACACCAGGCCCGGTGACTTTTGGGACATGGTTTGACCCCCTTAGGAAAGTGCTATCATCATGAAACGTTCAGATCACTTACAACTCATTAGATTCTACCTTCCTGTAATGTTTCAGCCTGATTGGACCTTGTTTTCACACACATGAACCCAGAATGATGTGAAATTGTGCTTCGTGCAACATAATTCTGGGTGCCATTTAAAAACCATAAGTGCTAATGACTCCATTCCTTTTTGTGGTTGTAGGGGCTGTTGACTGGAGTACACTAAAACAAACCTGATCACTCTACGACATTCAGAAGCCAAGTTATAAGCCCACAAATGTGTAACTGGACTACTTCTTTAAATTGACACCAGATCCGGTGACCTTTGGGACATGGTTTGACCCCCTTAGGAAAGCGCTATCATCATGAAACGTTCAGATCACTTACAACTCAATAGATTCTACCTTCCTGTAACGTTTCAGCCTGATTGGACCTTGTTTTAACACAAATCGACCCAGAATGATGTGAAATTGTGCTTCGTGCAACATAATTCTGGGTGCCATTTACAAACCATAAGTGCTAATGACTCCATTCCTTTTTGTGGTTGTAGGGGCTGTTGATTGGAGTACACTAAAACAAACCTAACCTCTCTTGGACATTCAGAAGCCAAGTTATAAGCCCACAAAGGTGTAACTGGACTACTTCTTTAAAGTGACACCAGGCCCGGTGACCTTTGGGACATGGTTTTACCCCCTATAGGAATGTGCGATCATCTTGAAACGTTCAGATCACTTACAACTCAATAGATTCTACCTTCTTGTAGCGTTTCAGCCTGATTGGACCTTGTTTTCACACAAATTGACCCAGAATGATGTGAAATTGTGCTTCGTGCAACATAATTCTGGGTGCCATTTACAAAACATAAGTGCTAATGAATCCATTCCTTTTGTGGTTGTAGGGGCTGTTGATTGGAGTACACTAAAACAAACCTGACCTCTCTAGGACATTCAGAAGCCAAGTTATAAGCCCACAAAGGTGTAACTGGACTACTTCTTTAAAGTGACACCAGGCCCGGTGACTTTTGTGACATGGTTTGACCCCGTTAGGAAAGTGCTATCATCATGAAACGTTCAGATCACTTACAACTCATTAGATTCTACCTTCCTGTAACGTTTCAGCCTGATTGGACCTTGTTTTCACACACATGAACCCAGAATGATGTGAAATTGTGCTTCGTGCAACATAATTCTGGGTGCCATTTAAAAACCATAAGTGCTAATGACTCCATTCCTTTTTGTGGTTGTAGGGGCTGTTGATTGGAGTACACTAAAACAAACCTGATCACTCTGCGACATTCAGAAGCCAAGTTATAAGCCCACAATTGTGTAACTGGACTACTTCTTTAAATTGACACGAGATCCGGTGACCTTTGGGACATGGTTTGACCCCCTTAGGAAAGCGCTATCATCATGAAACGTTCAGATCACTTACAACTAAATAGATTCTACCTTCCTGTAACGTTTCAGCCTGATTGGACCTTGTTTTCACACAAATGAACCCAGAATGATGTGAAATTGTGCTTCGTGCAACATAATTCTGGGTGCCATTTAAAAACCATAAGTGCTAATGACTCCATTCCTTTTTGTGGTTGTAGGGGCTGTTGATTGGAGTATACTAAAACAAACCTGATCTCTCAGGGACATTCATAAGCCAAGTTATAAGCCCACAAATGTGTAACTGGACTACTTCTTTAAATTGACAACAGATCCGGTGACCTTTGGGACATGGTTTGACCCCCTTAGGAAAGTGCTATCATCATGAAACGTTCAGATCACTTACATCTCAATAGATTCTACCTTCCTGTAACGTTTCAGCCTGATTGGACCTTGTTTTCACACAAATCGACCCAGAATGATGTGAAATTGTGCTTCGTGCAACATAATTCTGGGTGCCATTTACAAACCATAAGTGCTAATGACTCCATTCCTTTTTGTGGTTGTAGGGGCTGTTGATTGGAGTACACTAAAACAAACCTGACCTCACTAGGACATTCAGAAGCCAAGTTATAAGCCCACAAAGGTGTAACTGGACTACTTCTTTAAAGTGACACCAGGCCCGGTGACCTTTGGGACATTGTTTGACCCCCTATAGGAATGTGTGATCATCATGAAACGTTCAGATCACTTACAACTCAATAGATTCTACCTTCTTGTAACGTTTCAGCCTGATTGGACCTTGTTTTCACACAAATGGACCCAGAATGATGTGAAACTGTGCTTCGTGCAACATAATTCTGGGTGCCATTTAAAAACCATAAGTGCTAATGACTCCATTCCTTTTTGTGGTTGTAGGGGCTGTTGATTGGAGTATACTAAAACAAACCTGATCTCTCAGGGACATTCAGAAGCCAAGTTATGAGCCCACAAATGTGTAACTGGACTACTTCTTTAAATTGACACCAGATCCGGTGACCTTTGGGACATGGTTTGACCCCCTTAGGAAAGGGCTATCATCATGAAACGTTCAGATCACTTACAACTCAATAGATTCTACCTTCCTGTAACGTTTCAGCCTGATTGGACCTTGTTTTCACACAAATGGACCCAGAATGATGTGAAATTGTGCTTCGTGCAACATAATTCTGGGTGCCATTTACAAACCATAAGTGCTAATGACTCCATTCCTTTTTGTGGTTGTAGGGGCTGTTGATTGGAGTACACTAAAACAAACCTAACCTCTCTAGGACATTCAGAAGCCAAGTTATAAGCCCACAAAGGTGTAACTGGACTACTTCTTTAAAGTGACACCAGGCCCGGTGACCTTTGGGACATGGTTTTACCCCATATAGGAATGTGCGATCATCTTGAAACGTTCAGATCACTTACAACTCAATAGATTCTACCTTCTTGTAGCGGTTCAGCCTGATTGGACCTTGTTTTCACACAAATTGACCCAGAATGATATGAAATTGTGCTTCGTGCAACATAATTCTGGGTGCCATTTACAAACCATAAGTGCTAATGACTCCATTCCTTTTTGTGGTTGTAGGGGCTGTTGATTGGAGTACATTAAAACAAACCTGATCTCTCTAGGACATTCAGAAGCCAAGTTATAAGCCCACAAATGTGTAACTGGACTACTTCTTTAAATTGACACCAGATCCGGTGACCTTTGGGACATGGTTTGACCCCCTTAGGAAAGTGCTATCATCATGAAACGTTCAGATCACTTACAGCTCAATAGATTCTACCTTCCTGTAACGTTTCAGCCTGATTGGACCTTGTTTTCACACAAATGGACCCAGAATGATGTGAAATTGTGCTTCGTGCAACATAATTCTGGGTGCCATTTACAAAACATAAGTGCTAATGACTCCATTCCTTTTGTGGTTGTAGGGGCTGTTGATTGGAGTATACTAAAACAAACCTGACCTCTCTAGGACATTCAGAAGCCAAGTTATAAGCCCACAAAGGTGTAACTGGACTACTTCTTTAAAGTGACACCAGGCCCGGTGACTTTTGGGACATGGTTTGACCCCCTTACGAAAGTGCTATCATCATGAAACGTTCAGATCACTTACAACTCATTAGATTCTACCTTCCTGTAACGTTTCAGCCTGATTGGTCCTTGTTTTCACACACATGAACCCAGAATGATGTGAAATTGTGCTTCGTGCAACATAATTCTGGGTGCCATTTAAAAACCATAAGTGCTAATGACTCCATTCCTTTTTGTGGTTGTAGGGGCTGTTGATTGGAGTACACTAAAACAAACCTGATCACTCTATGACATTCAGAAGCCAAGTTATAAGCCCACAAATGTGTAACTGGACTACTTCTTTAAATTGACACGAGATCCGGTGACCTTTGGGACATTGTTTGACCAACTTAGGAAAGCGCTATCATCATGAAACGTTCAGATCACTTACAACTCAATAGATTCTACCTTCCTGTAACGTTTCAGCCTGATTGGACCTTGTTTTCACACAAATGGACCCAGAATGATGTGAAATTGTGCTTCGTGCAACATAATTCTGGGTGCCATTTACAAACCATAAGTGCTAATGACTCCATTCCTTTTTGTGGTTGTAGGGGCTGTTGGTTGGAGTACACTAAAACAAACCTAACCTCTCTAGGACATTCAGAAGCCAAGTTATAAGCCCACAAAGGTGTAAAGGGACTCGTTCTTTAAAGTGACACCAGGCCCGGTGACCTTTGGGACATGGTTTTACCCCCTATAGGAATGTGCGATCATCTTGAAACGTTAAGATCACTTACAACTCAATAGATTCTACCTTCTTGTAGCGTTTCAGCCTGATTGGACCTTGTTTTCACACAAATTGACCCAGAATGGTGTGAAATTGTGCTTCGTGCAACATAATTCTGGGTGCCATTTACAAAACATAAGTGCTAATGACTCCATTCCTTTTGTGGTTGTAGGGGCTGTTGATTGGAGTACACTAAAACAAACCTGACCTCTCTAGGACATTCAGAAGCCAAGTTATAAGCCCTTAAAGGTGTAACTGGACTACTTCTTTAAAGTGACACCAGGCCCGGTGACTTTTGGGACATGGTTTGACCCCCTTAGGAAAGTGCTATCATCATGAAACGTTCAGATCACTTACAACTCATTAGATTCTACCTTCCTGTAACGTTTCAGCCTGATTGGACCTTGTTTTCACACACATGAACCCAGAATGATGTGAAATTGTGCTTCGTGCAACATAATTCTGGGTGCCATTTAAAAACCATAAGTGCTAATGACTCCATTCCTTTTTGTGGTTGTAGGGGCTGTTGATTGGAGTACACTAAAACAAACCTGATCACTCTACGACATTCAGAAGCCAAGTTATAAGCCCACAAATGTGTAACTGGACTACTTTTTTAAATTGACACTAGATCCGGTGACCTTTGGGACATGGTTTGACCCCCTTAGGAAAGCGCTATCATCATGAAACGTTCATATCACTTACAACTCAATAGATTCTACCTTCCTGTAACGTTTCAGCCTGATTGGACCTTGTTTTCACACAAATGAACCCAGAATGATGTGAAATTGTGCTTCGTGCAACATAATTCTGGGTGCCATTTAAAAACCATAAGTGCTAATGACTCCATTCCTTTTTATGGTTGTAGGGGCTGTTGATTGGAGTATACTAAAACAAACCTGATCTCTCAGGGACATTCAGAAGCCAAGTTATAAGCCCACAAATGTGTAACTGGACTACTTCTTTAAATTGACACCAGATCCGGTGACCTTTGGGACATGGTTTGACCCCCTTAGGAAAGTGCTATCATCATGAAACGTTCAGATCACTTACAACTCAATAGATTCTACCTTCCTGTAACGTTTCAGCCTGATTGGACCTTGTTTTCACACAAATGAACCCAGAATGATGTGAAATTGTGCTTCGTGCAACATAATTCTGGGTGCCATTTAAAAACCATAAGTGCTAATGACTCCATTCCTTTTTGTGGTTGTAGGGGCTGTTGATTGGAGTATACTACAACAAACCTGATCTCTCAGGGACATTCAGAAGCCAAGTTATAAGCCCACAAATGTGTAACTGGACTACTTCTTTAAATTGACACCAGATCCGGTGACCTTTGGGACATGGTTTGACCCCCTTAGGAAAGTGCTATCATCATGAAACGTTCAGATCACTTACAACTCAATAGATTCTACCTTCCTGTAATGTTTCAGCCTGATTGGACCTTGTTTTCACACAAATGGACCCAGAATGATGTGAAATTGTGCTTCGTGCAACATAATTCTGGGTGCCATTTACAAACCATAAGTGCTAATGACTCCATTCCTTTTTGTGGTTGTAGGGGCTGTTGGTTGGAGTACACTAAAACAAACCTAACCTCTCTAGGACATTCAGAAGCCAAGTTATAAGCCCACAAAGGTGTAAAGGGACTACTTCTTTAAAGTGACACCAGGCCCGGTGACCTTTGGGACATGGTTTTACCCCCTATAGGAATGTGCGATCATCTTGAAACGTTAAGATCACTTACAACTCAATAGATTCTACCTTCTTGTAGCGTTTCAGCCTGATTGGACCTTGTTTTCACACAAATTGACCCAGAATGATGTGAAATTGTGCTTCGTGCAACATAATTCTGGGTGCCATTTAGAAAACATAAGTGCTAATGACTCAATTCCTTTTGTGGTTGTAGGGGCTGTTGATTGGAGTACACTAAAACAAACCTGACCTCTCTAGGACATTCAGAAGCCAAGTTATAAGCCCTTAAAGGTGTAACTGGACTACTTCTTTAAAGTGACACCAGGCCCGGTGACTTTTGGGACATGGTTTGACCCCCTTAGGAAAGTGCTATCATCATGAAACGTTCAGATCACTTACAACTCATTAGATTCTACCTTCCTGTAACGTTTCAGCCTGATTGGACCTTGTTTTCACACAAATCGACCCAGAATGATGTGAAATTGTGCTTCGTGCAACATAATTCTGGGTGCCATTTACAAACCATAAGTGCTAATGACTCCATTCCTTTTTGTGGTTGTAGGGGCTGTTGATTGGAGTACACTAAAACAAACCTAACCTCTCTAGGACATTCAGAAGCCAAGTTATAAGCCCACAAAGGTGTAACTGGACTACTTCTTTAAAGTGACACCAGGCCCGGTGACCTTTGGGACATGGTTTTACCCCCTATAGGAATGTGCGATCATCTTGAAACGTTCAGATCACTTACAACTCAATAGATTCTACCTTCCTGTAACGTTTCAGCCTGATTGGACCTTGTTTTCACACAAATGAACCCAGAATGATGTGAAATTGTGCTTCGTGCAACATAATTCTGGGTGCCATTTAAAAACCATAAGTGCTAATGACTCCATTCCTTTTTGTGGTTGTAGGGGCTGTTGATTGGAGTATACTAAAACAAACCTGATCTCTCAGGGACATTCAGAAGCCAAGTTATGAGCCCACAAATGTGTAACTGGACTACTTCTTTAAATTGACACCAGATCCGGTGACCTTTGGGACATGGTTTGACCCCCTTAGGAAAGTGCTATCATCATGAAACGTTCAGATCACTTACAACTCAATAGATTCTACCTTCCTGTAACGTTTCAGCCTGATTGGACCTTGTTTTCACACAAATGGACCCAGAATGATGTGAAATTGTGCTTCGTGCAACATAATTCTGGGTGCCATTTACAAACCATAAGTGCTAATGATTCCATTCCTTTTTGTGGTTGTAGGGGCTGTTGGTTGGAGTACACTAAAACAAACCTAACCTCTCTAGGACATTCAGAAGCCAAGTTATAAGCCCTTAAAGGTGTAACTGGACTACTTCTTTAAAGTGACACCAGGCCCGGTGACTTTTGGGACATGGTTTGACCCCCTTAGGAAAGTGCTATCATCATGAAACGTTCAGATCACTTACAACTCATTAGATTCTACCTTCCTGTAACGTTTCAGCCTGATTGGACCTTGTTTTCACACGCATGAACCCAGAATGATGTGAAATTGTGCTTCGTGCAACATTATTCTGGGTGCCATTTAAAAACCATAAGTGCTAATGACTCCATTCCTTTTTGTGGTTGTAGGGGCTGTTGATTGGAGTACACTAAAACAAACCTGATCACTCTACGACATTCAGAAGCCAAGTTATAAGCCCACAAATGTGTAACTGGACTACTTTTTTAAATTGACACGAGATCCGGTGACCTTTGGGACATGGTTTGACCCCCTTAGGAAAGCGCTATCATCATGAAACGTTCATATCACTTACAACTCAATAGATTCTACCTTCCTGTAACGTTTCAGCCTGATTGGACCTTGTTTTCACACAAATGAACCCAGAATGATGTGAAATTGTGCTTCGTGCAACATAATTCTGGGTGCCATTTAAAAACCATAAGTGCTAATGACTCCATTCCTTTTTGTGGTTGTAGGGGCTGTTGATTGGAGTACACTAAAACAAACCTAACCTCTCTAGGACATTCAGAAGCCAAGTTATAAGCCCACAAAGGTGTAACTGGACTACTTCTTTAAAGTGACACCAGGCCCGGTGACCTTTGGGACATGGTTTTACCCCCTATAGGAATGTGCGATCATCTTGAAACGTTCAGATCACTTACAACTCAATAGATTCTACCTTCTTGTAGTGTTTCAGCCTGATTGGACCTTGTTTTCACACAAACTGACCCAGAATGATGTGAAATTGTGCTTCGTGCAACATAATTCTGGGTGCCATTTACAAAACATAAGTGCTAATGACTCCATTCCTTTTGTGGTTGTAGGGGCTGTTGATTGGAGTACACTAAAACAAACCTGACCTCTCTAGGACCTTCAGAAGCCAAGTTATAAGCCCACAAAGGTGTAACTGGACTACTTCTTTAAAGTGACACCAGGCCCGGTGACTTTTGGGACATGGTTTGACCCCCTTAGGAAAGTGCTATCATCATGAAACGTTCAGATCACTTACAACTCATTAGATTCTACCTTCCTGTAACGTTTCAGCCTGATTGGACCTTGTTTTCACACACATGAACCCAGAATGATGTGAAATTGTGCTTCATGCAACATAATTCTGGGTGCCATTTAAAAACCATAAGTGCTAATGACTCCATTCCTTTTTGTGGTTGTAGGGGCTCTTGACTGGAGTACACTAAAACAAACCTGATCACTCTACGACTTTCAGAAGCCAAGTTATAAGCCCACAAATGTGTAACTGGACTACTTCTTTAAATTGACACGAGATCCGGTGACCTTTGGGACATGGTTTGACCCCCTTAGGAAAGCGCTATCATCATGAAACGTTCAGATCACTTACAACTCAATAGATTCTACCTTCCTGTAACGTTTCAGCCTGATTGGACCTTGTTTTCACACAAATGAATCCAGAATGATGTGAAATTGTGCTTCGTGCAACATAATTCTGGGTGCCATTTAAAAACCATAAGTGCTAATGACTCCATTCCTTTTTGTGGTTGTAGGGGCTGTTGATTGGAGTATACTAAAACAAACCTGATCTCTCAGGGACATTCAGAAGCCAAGTTATAAGCCCACAAATGTGTAACTGGACTACTTCTTTAAATTGACAACAGATCCGGTGACCTTTGGGACATGGTTTGACCCCCTTAGGAATGTGCTATCATCATGAAACGTTCAGATCACTTACATCTCAATAGATTCTACCTTCCTGTAATGTTTCAGCCTGATTGGACCTTGTTTTCACACAAATCGACCCAGAATGATGTGAAATTGTGCTTCGTGCAACATAATTCTGGGTGCCATTTACAAACCATAAGTGCTAATGACTCCATTCCTTTTTGTGGTTGTAGGGGCTGTTGATTGGAGTACACTAAAACAAACCTGACCTCTCTAGGACATTCAGAAGCCAAGTTATAAGCCCACAAAGGTGTAACTGGACTACTTCTTTAAAGTGACATCAGGCCCGGTGACCTTTGGGACATGGTTTGACCCCCTATAGGAATGTGCGATCATCATGAAACGTTCAGATCACTTACAACTCAATAGATTCTACCTTCTTGTAACGTTTCAGCCTGATTGGACCTTGTTTTCACACAAATGGACCCAGAATGATATGAAATTGTGCTTCGTGCAACATAATTCTGGGTGCCATTTAAAAACCATAAGTGCTAATGACTCCATTCCTTTTTGTGGTTGTAGGGGCTGTTGATTGGAGTATACTAAAACAAACCTGATCTCTCAGGGACATTCAGAAGCCAAGTTATAAGCCCACAAATGTGTAACTGGACTACTTCTTTAAATTGACACCAGATCCGGTGACCTTTGGGACATGGTTTGACCCCCTTAGGAAAGTGCTTTCATCATGAAACGTTCAGATCACTTACAACTCAATAGATTCTACCTTCCTGTAACGTTTCAGCCTGATTGGACCTTGTTTTCACACAAATGGACCCAGAATGATGTGAAATTGTGCTTCGTGCAACATAATTCTGGGTGCCATTTACAAACCATAAGTGCTAATGACTCCATTCCTTTTTGTGGTTGTAGGGGCTGTTGATTGGAGTACACTAAAACAAACCTGACCTCTCTAGGACATTCAGAAGCCAAGTTATAAGCCCACAAAGGTGTAACTGGACTATTTCTTTAAAGTGACACCAGGCCCGGTGACCTTTGGGACATGGTTTGACCCCCTAGAGGAATGTGCGATCATCATGAAACGTTCAGATCACTTACAACTCAATAGATTCTACCTTCTTGTAACGTTTCAGCCTGATTGGACCTTGTTTTCACACAAATGAACCCAGAATGATGTGAAATTGTGCTTCGTGCAACATAATTCTGGGTGCCATTTAAAAACCATAAGTGCTAATGACTCCATTCCTTTTTGTGGTTGTAGGGGCTGTTGATTGGAGTACACTAAAACAAACCTAACCTCTCTAGGACATTCAGAAGCCAAGTTATAAGCTCACAAAGGTGTAACTGGACTACTTCTTTAAAGTGACACCAGGCCCGGTGACCTTTGGGACATGGTTTTACCCCCTATAGGAATGTGCGATCATCTTGAAACGTTCAGATCACTTACAACTCAATAGATTCTACCTTCTTGTAGCGTTTCAGCCTGATTGGACCTTGTTTTCACACAAATTGACCCAGAATGATGTGAAATTGTGCTTCGTGCAACATAATTCTGGGTGCCATTTACAAAACATAAGTGCTAATGACTCCATTCCTTTTGTGGTTGTAGGGGCTGTTGATTGGAGTACACTAAAACAAACCTGACCTCTCTAGGACATTCAGAAGCCAAGTTAAAAGCCCACAAAGGTGTAACTGGACTACTTCTTTAAAGTGACACCAGGCCCGGTGACTTTTGGGACATGGTTTGACCCCCTTAGGAAAGTGCTATCATCATGAAACGTTCAGATCACTTACAACTCAATAGATTCTACCTTCTTGTAGCGTTTCAGCCTGATTGGACCTTGTTTTCACACAAATTGACCCAGAATGATGTGAAATTGTGCTTCGTGCAACATAATTCTGGGTGCCATTTACAAAACATAAGTGCTAATGACTCCATTCCTTTTGTGGTTGTAGGGGCTGTTTATTGGAGTACACTAAAACAAACCTGACCTCTCTAGGACATTCAGAAGCCAAGTTATAAGCCCACAAAGGTGTAACTGGACTACTTCTTTAAATTGACACCAGATCCGGTGACCTTTGGGACATGGTTTGACCCCCTTAGGAAAGTGCTATCATCATGAAACGTTCAGATCACTTACAACTCAATAGATTCTACCTTCTTGTAACGTTTCAGCCTGATTGGACCTTGTTTTCACACAAATGAACCCAGAATGATGTGAAATTGTGCTTCGTGCAACATAATTCTGGGTGCCATTTCAAAACCATAAGTGCTAATTACTCCATTCCTTTTTGTGGTTGTAGGGGCTGTTGATAGGAGTATACTAAAACAAACCTGATCTCTCAGGGACATTCAGAAGCCAAGTTATAAGCCCACAAATGTGTAACTGGACTACTTCTTTAAATTGACACCATATCCGGTGACCTTTGGGACATGGTTTGACCCCCTTAGGAAAGTGCTATAATCATGAAACGTTCAGATCACTTACAACTCAATAGATTCTACCTTTCTGTAACGTTTCAGCCTGATTGGACCTTGTTTTCACACAAATCGACCCAGAATGATGTGAAATTGTGCTTCGTGCAACATAATTCTGGGTGCCATTTACAAACCATAAGTGCTAATGACTCCATTCCTTTTTTTGGTTGTAGGGGCTGTTGATTGGAGTACACTAAAACAAACCTAACCTCTCTAGGACATTCAGAAGCCAAGTTATAAGCTCACAAAGGTGTAACTGGACTACTTCTTTAAAGTGACACCAGGCCCGGTGACCTTTGGGACATGGTTTTACCCCCTATAGGAATGTGCGATCATCTTGAAACGTTCAGATCACTTACAACTCAATAGATTCTACCTTCTTGTAGCGTTTCAGCCTGATTGGACCTTGTTTTCACACAAATTGACCCAGAATGATGTGAAATTGTGCTTCGTGCAACATAATTCTGGGTGCCATTTACAAAACATAAGTGCTAATGACTCCATTCCTTTTGTGGTTGTAGGGGCTGTTGATTGGAGTACACTAAAACAAACCTGACCTCTCTAGGACATTCAGAAGCCAAGTTATAAGCCCACAAAGGTGTAACTGGACTACTTCTTTAAAGTGACACCAGGCCCGGTGACTTTTGGGACATGGTTTGACCCCCTTAGGAAAGTGCTATCATCATGAAACGTTCAGATCACTTACAACTCATTAGATTCTACCTTCCTGTAACGTTTCAGCCTGATTGGACCTTGTTTTCACACACATGAACCCAGAATGATGTGAAATTGTGCTTCGTGCAACATAATTCTGGGTGCCATTTAAAAACCATAAGTGCTAATGACTCCATTCCTTTTTGTGGTTGTAGGGGCTGTTTATTGGAGTACACTAAAACAAACCTGATCACTCTACGACATTCAGAAGCCAAGTTATAAGCCCACAAATGTGTAACTGGACTACTTCTTTAAATTGACACGAGATCCGGTGACCTTTGGGACATGATTTGACCCCCTTAGGAAAGCGCTATCATCATGAAACGTTCAGATCACTTACAACTCAATAGATTCTACCTTCCTGTAACGTTTCAGCCTGATTGGACCTTGTTTTCACACAAATGAACCCAGAATGATGTGAAATTGTGCTTCGTGCAACATAATTCTGGGTGCCATTTAAAAACCATAAGTGCTAATGACTCCATTCCTTTTTGTGGTTGTAGGGGCTGTTGATTGGAGTATACTAAAACAAACCTGATCTCTCAGGGACATTCAGAAGCCAAGTTATAAGCCCACAAATGTGTAACTGGACTACTTCTTTAAATTGACAACAGATCCGGTGACCTTTGGGACATGGTTTGACCCCCTTAGGAAAGTGCTATCATCATGAAACGTTCAGATCACTTACATCTCAATAGATTCTACCTTCCTGTAACGTTTCAGCCTGATTGGACCTTGTTTTCACACAAATGGACCCAGAATGATGTGAAATTGTGCTTCGTGCAACATAATTCTGGGTGCCATTTACAAACCATAAGTGCTAATGACTCCATTCCTTTTTGTGGTTGTAGGGGTTGTTGATTGGAGTACACTAAAACAAACCTGACCTCTCTAGGACATTCAGAAGCCAAGTTATAAGCCCACAAAGGTGTAACTGGACTACTTCTTTAAAGTGACACCAGGCCTGGTGACCTTTGGGACATGGTTTGACCCCCTATAGGAATGTGCGATCATCATGAAACGTTCAGATCACTTACAACTCAATAGATTCTACCTTCTTGTTACGTTTCAGCCTGATTGGACCTTGTTTTCACACAAATGGACCCAGAATGATGTGAAATTGTGCTTTGTGCAACATAATTCTGGGTGCCATTTACAAACCATACGTGCTAATGACTCCATTCCTTTTTGTGGTTGTAGGGGCTGTTGATTGGAGTACACTAAAACAAACCTGATCTCTCTAGGACATTCAGAAGCCAAGTTATAAGCCCACAAATGTGTAACTGGACTACTTCTTTAAATTGACACCAGATCCGGTGACCTTTGGGACATGGTTTGACCCCCTTAGGAAAGTGCTATCATCATGAAACGTTCAGATCACTTACAACTCAATAGATTCTACCTTCCTGTAACGTTTCAGCCTGATTGGACCTTGTTTTCACACAAATGGACCCAGAATGATGTGAAATTGTGCTTCGTGCAACATAATTCTGGGTGCCATTTACAAACCATAAGTGCTAATGACTTCATTCCTTTTGTGTTTGTAGGGGCTCTTGATTGGAGTACACTAAAACAAACCTGACCTCTCTAGGACATTCAGAAGCCAAGTTATAAGCCCACAAATGTGTAACTGGACTACTTCTTTAAAGTGACACCAGGCCCGGTGACTTTTGGGACATGGTTTGACCCCCTTAGGAAAGTGCTATCATCATGAAACGTTCAGATCACTTACAACTCAATAGATTCTACCTTCCTGTAACGTTTCAGCCTGATTGCACCTTGTTTTCACACAAATCGACCCAGAATGATGTGAAATTGTGCTTCGTGCAACATAATTCTGGGTGCCATTTACAAACCATAAGTGCTAATGACTCCATTCCTTTTTGTGGTTGTAGGGGCTGTTGATTGGAGTACACTAAAACAAACCTGACCTCTCTAGGACATTCAGAAGCCAAGTTATAAGCCCACAAAGGTGTAACTGGACTACTTCTTTAAAGTGACACCAGGCCCGGTGACCTTTGGGACATGGTTTGACCCCCTATAGGAATGTGCGATCATCATGAAACGTTCAGATCACTTACAACTCAATAGATTCTACCTTCTTGTAACGTTTCAGCCTGATTGGACCTTGTTTTCACACAAATGGACCCAGAATGATGTGAAATTGTGCTTTGTGCAACATAATTCTGGGTGCCATTTACAAACCATACGTGCTAATGACTCCATTCCTTTTTGTGGTTGTAGGGGCTGTTGATTGGAGTACACTAAAACAAACCTGATCTCTCTAGGACATTCAGAAGCCAAGTTATAAGCCCACAAATGTGTAACTGGACTACTTCTTTAAATTGACACCAGATCCGGTGACCTTTGGGACATGGTTTGACCCCCTTAGGAAAGTGCTATCATCATGAAACGTTCAGATCACTTACAACTCAATAGATTCTACCTTCCTGTAACGTTTCAGCCTGATTGGACCTTGTTTTCACACAAATGGACCCAGAATGATGTGAAATTGTGCTTCGTGCAACATAATTCTGGGTGCCATTTACAAGCCATAAGTGCTAATGACTCCATTCCTATTGTGGTTGTAGGGGCTCTTGATTGGAGTACACTAAAACAAACCTGACCTCTCTAGGACATTCAGAAGCCAAGTTATAAGCCCACAAATGTGTAACTGGACTACTTCTTTAAAGTGACACCAGGCCCGGTGACTTTTGGGACATGGTTTGACCCCCTTAGGAAAGTGCTATCATCATGAAACGTTCAGATCACTTACAACTCAATAGATTCTACCTTCCTGTAACGTTTCAGCCTGATTGCACCTTGTTTTCACACAAATCGACCCAGAATGATGTGAAATTGTGCTTCGTGCAACATAATTCTGGGTGCCATTTACAAACCATAAGTGCTAATGACTCCATTCCTTTTTGTGGTTGTAGGGGCTGTTGATTTGAGTACACTAAAACAAACCTGACCTCTCTAGGACATTCAGAAGCCAAGTTATAAGCCCACAAAGGTGTAACTGGACTACTTCTTTAAAGTGACACCAGGCCCGGTGACCTTTGGGACATGGTTTGACCCCCTATAGGAATGTGCGATCATCATGAAACGTTCAGATCACTTACAACTCAATAGATTCTACCTTCTTGTAACGTTTCAGCCTGATTGGACCTTGTTTTCACACAAATGGACCCAGAATGATGTGAAATTGTGCTTCGTGCAACATAATTCTGGGTGCCATTTAAAAACCATAAGTGCTAATGACTCCATTCCTTTTTGTGGTTGTAGGGGGCTGTTGATTGGAGTATACTAAAACAAACCTGATCTCTCAGGGACATTCAGAAGCCAAGTTATGAGCCCACAAATGTGTAACTGGACTACTTCTTTAAATTGACACCAGATCCGGTGACCTTTGGGACATGGTTTGACCCCCTTAGGAAAGTGCTATCATCATGAAACGTTCAGATCACTTACAACTCAATAGATTCTACCTTCCTGTAACGTTTCAGCCTGATTGGACCTTGTTTTCACACAAATGGACCCAGAATGATGTGAAATTGTGCTTCGTGCAACATAATTCTGGGTGCCATTTACAAACCATAAGTGCTAATGACTACATTCCTTTTGTGGTTGTAGGGGCTCTTGATTGGAGTACACTAAAACAAACCTGACCTCTCTAGGACATTCAGAAGCCAAGTTATAAGCCCACAAATGTGTAACTGGACTACTTCTTTAAAGTGACACCAGGCCCAGTGACTTTTGGGCCATGGTTTGACCCCCTTAGGAAAGTGCTATCATCATGAAACGTTCAGATCACTTACAACTCAATAGATTCTACCTTCCTGTAACGTTTCAGCCTGATTGCACCTTGTTTTCACACAAATCGACCCAGAATGATGTGAAATTGTGCTTCGTGCAACATAATTCTGGGTGCCATTTACAAACCATAAGTGCTAATGACTCCATTCCTTTTTGTGGTTGTAGGGGCTGTTGATTGGAGTACACTAAAACAAACCTGACCTCTCTAGGACATTCAGAAGCCAAGTTATAAGCCCACAAAGGTGTAACTGGATTACTTCTTTAAAGTGACACCAGGCCCGGTGACCTTTGGGACATGGTTTGACCCCCTATAGGAATGTGCGATCATCATGAAACGTTCAGATCACTTACAACTCAATAGATTCTACCTTCTTGTAACGTTTCAGCCTGATTGGACTTTGTTTTCACACAAATGGACCCAGAATGATGTGAAATTGTGCTTCGTGCAACATAATTCTGGGTGCCATTTAAAAACCATAAGTGCTAATGACTCCATTCCTTTTTGTGGTTGTAGGGGCTGTTGATTGGAGTATACTAAAACAAACCTGATCTCTCAGGGACATTCAGAAGCCAAGTTATGAGCCCACAAATGTGTAACTGGACTACTTTAAATTGACACCAGATCCGGTGACCTTTGGGACATGGTTTGACCCCCTTAGGAAAGTGCTATCATCATGAAACGTTCAGATCACTTACAACTCAATAGATTCTACCTTCCTGTAACGTTTCAGCCTGATTGGACCTTGTTTTCACAAAAATGGACCCAGAATGATGTGAAATTGTGCTTCGTGCAACATAATTCTGGGTGCCATTTACAAACCATAAGTGCTAATGACTCCATTCCTTTTTGTGGTTGTAGGGGCTGTTGATTGGAGTACACTAAAACAAACCTGACCTTTCTAGGACATTCAGAAGCCAAGTTATAAGCCCACAAAGGTGTAACTGGACTACTTCTTTAAAGTGACACCAGGCCCGGTGACCTTTGGGACATGGTTTGACCCCCTATAGGAATGTGCGATCATCATGAAACGTTCAGATCACTTACAACTCAATAGATTCTACCTTCTTGTAACGTTTCAGCCTGAATGGACCTTGTTTTCACACAAATGGACCCAGAATGATGTGAAATTGTGCTTCGTGCAACATAATTCTGGGTGCCATTTACAAAACATAAGTGCTAATGACTCCATTCCTTTTGTGGTTGTAGGGGCTGTTGATTGGAGTACACTAAAACAAACCTGACCTCTCTAGGACATTCAGAAGCCAAGTTATAAGCCCTTAAAGGTGTAACTGGACTACTTCTTTAAAGTGACACCAGGCCCAGTGACTTTTGGGACATGGTTTGACCCCCTTAGGAAAGTGCTATCATCATGAAACGTTCAGATCACTTACAACTCATTAGATTCTACCATCCTGTAACGTTTCAGCCTGATTGGACCTTGTTTTCACACACATGAACCCAGAATGATGTGAAATTGTGCTTCGTGCAACATAATTCTGGGTGCCATTTAAAAACCATAAGTGCTAATGACTCCATTCCTTTTTGTGGTTGTAGGGGCTGTTGATTGGAGTACACTAAAACAAACCTGATCACTCTACGACATTCAGAAGCCAAGTTATAAGCCCACAAATGTGTAACTGGACTACTTCTTTAAATTGACACGAGATCCGGTGACCTTTGGGACATGGTTTGACCCCCTTAGGAAAGGGCTATCATCATGAAACGTTCAGATCACTTACAACTCAATAGATTCTACCTTCCTGTAACGTTTCAGCCTGATTGGACCTTGTTTTCACACAAATGGACCCAGAATGATGTGAAATTGTGCTTCGTGCAACATAATTCTGGGTGCCATTTACAAAACATAAGTGCTAATGACTCCATTCCTTTTGTGGTTGTAGGGGCTGTTGATTGGAGTATACTAAAACAAACCTGATCTCTCAGGGACATTCAGAAGCCAAGTTATAAGCCCACAAATGTGTAACTGGACTGCTTCTTTAAATTGACACCAGATCCGGTGACCTTTGGGACATGGTTTGACCCCCTTAGGAAAGTGCTATCATAATGAAACGTTCAGATCACTTACAACTCAATAGATTCTACCTTCCTGTAACGTTTCAGCCTGATTGGACCTTGTTTTCACACAAATGGACCCAGAATGATGTGAAATTGTGCTTCGTGCAACATAATTCTGGGTGCCATTTACAAACCATAAGTGCTAATGACTCCATTCCTTTTTGTGGTTGTAGGGGCTGTTGATTGGAGTACACTAAAACAAACCTAACCTCTCTAGGACATTCAGAAGCCAAGTTATAAGCCCACAAAGGTGTAACTGGACTACTTCTTTAAAGTGACACCAGGCCGGGTGACCTTTGGGACATGGTTTTACCCCCTATAGGAATGTGCGATCATCTTGAAACGTTCAGATCACTTACAACTCAATAGATTCTACCTTCTTGTAGCGTTTCAGCCTGATTGGACCTTGTTTTCACACAAATTGACCCAGAATGATGTGAAATTGTGCTTCGTGCAACATAATTCTGGGTGCCATTTACAAAACATAAGTGCTAATGACTCCATTCCTTTTGTGGTTGTAGGGGCTGTTGATTGGAGTACACTAAAAAAACCTGACCTCTCTAGGACATTCAGAAGCCAAGTTATAAGCCCACAAAGGTGTAACTGGACTACTTCTTTAAAGTGACACCAGGCCCGGTGACTTTTGGGACATGGTTTGACCCCCTTAGGAAAGTGCTATCATCATGAAACGTTCAGATCACTTACAACTCATTAGATTCTACCTTCCTGTAACGTTTCAGCCTGATTGGACCTTGTTTTCACACACATGAACCCAGAATGATGTGAAATTGTGCTTCGTGCAACATAATTCTGGGTGCCATTTACAAACCATAAGTGCTAATGACTCCATTCCTTTTTGTGGTTGTAGGGGCTGTTGATTGGAGTACACTAAAACAAACCTGACCTCTCTAGGACATTCAGAAGCCAAGTTATAAGCCCACAAAGGTGTAACTGGACTACTTCTTTAAAGTGACACCAGGCCCGGTGACCTTTGGGACATGGTTTGACCCCCTATAGGAATGTGCGATCATCATGAAACGTTCAGATCACTTACAACTCAATAGATTCTACCTTCTTGTAACGTTTCAGCCTGATTGGACCTTGTTTTCACACAAATGGACCCAGAATGATGTGAAATTGTGCTTCGTGCAACATAATTCTGGGTGCCATTTAAAAACCATAAGTGCTAATGACTCCATTCCTTTTTGTGGTTGTAGGGGCTGTTGATTGGAGTATACTAAAACAAACCTGATCTCTCAGGGACATTCAGAAGCCAAGTTATGAGCCCACAAATGTGTAACTGGACTACTTCTTTAAATTGACACCAGATCCGGTGACCTTTGGGACATGGTTTGACCCCCTTAGGAAAGTGCTATCATCATGAAACGTTCAGATCACTTACAACTCAATAGATTCTACCTTCCTGTAACGTTTCAGCCTGATTGGACCTTGTTTTCACACAAATGGACCCAGAATGATGTGAAATTGTGCTTCGTGCAACATAATTCTGGGTGCCATTTACAAACCATAAGTGCTAATGACTCCATTCCTTTTTGTGGTTGTAGGGGCTGTTGATTGGAGTACACTAAAACAAACCTGACCCCTCTAGGACATTCAGAAGCCAAGTTATAAGCCCACAAAGGTGTAACTGGACTACTTCTTTAAAGTGACACCAGGCCCGGTGACCTTTGGGACATGGTTTGACCCCCTATAGGAATGTGCGATCATCATGAAACGTTCAGATCACTTACAACTCAATAGATTCTACCTTCTTGTAACGTTTCAGCCTGATTGGACCTTGTTTTCACACAAATGGACCCAGAATGATGTGAAATTGTGCTTCGTGCAACATAATTCTGGGTGCCATTTACAAAACATAAGTGCTAATGACTCCATTCCTTTTGTGGTTGTAGGGGCTGTTGATTGGAGTACACTAAAACAAACCTGACCTCTCTAGGACATTCAGAAGCCAAGTTATAAGCCATTAAATGTGTAACTGGACTACTTCTTTAAAGTGACACCAGGCCCGGTGTCTTTTGGGACATGGTTTGACCCCCTTAGGAAAGTGCTATCATCATGAAACGTTCAGATCACTTACAACTCATTAGATTCTACCATCCTGTAACGTTTCAGCCTGATTGGACCTTGTTTTCACACACATGAACCCAGAATGATGTGAAATTGTGCTTCGTGCAACATAATTCTGGGTGCCATTTAAAAACCATAAGTGCTAATGACTCCATTCCTTTTTGTGGTTGTAGGGGCTGTTGATTGGAGTACACTAAAACAAACCTGATCACTCTACGGCATTCAGAAGCCAAGTTATAAGCCCACAAATGTGTAACTGGACTACTTCTTTAAATTGACACGAGATCCGGTGACCTTTGGGACATGGTTTGACCCCCTTAGGAAAGCGCTATCATCATGAAACGTTCAGATCACTTACAACTCAATAGATTCTACCTTCCTGTAACGTTTCAGCCTGATTGGACCTTGTTTTCACACAAATGGACCCAGAATGATGTGAAATTGTGCTTCGTGCAACATAATTCTGGGTGCCATTTACAAAACATAAGTGCTAATGACTCCATTCCTTTTGTTTTTGTAGGGGCTGTTGATTGGAGTACACTAAAACAAACCTGACCTCTCTAGGACATTCAGAAGCCAAGTTATAAGCCCTTAAAGGTGTAACTGGACTACTTCTTTAAAGTGACACCAGGCCCGGTGACTTTTGGGACATGGTTTGACCACCTTAGGAAAGTGCTATCATCATGAAATGTTCAGATCACTTACAACTCATTAGATTCTACCTTCCTGTAACGTTTCAGCCTGATTGGACCTTGTTTTCACACACATGAACCCAGAATGATGTGAAATTGTGCTTCGTGCAACATAATTCTGGGTGCCATTTACAAACCATAAGTGCTAATGACTCCATTCCTTTTTGTGGTTGTAGGGGCTGTTGATTGGAGTACACTAAAACAAACCTGATCACTCTACGACATTCATAAGCCAAGTTATAAGCCCACAAATGTATAACTGGACTACTTCTTTAAATTGACACGAGATCCGGTGACCTTTGGGACATGGTTTGACCCCCTTAGGTAAGCGCTATCATCATGAAACGTTCAGATCGCTTACAACTTAATAGATTCTACCTTCATGTAACGTTTCAGCCTGATTGGACCTTGTTTTCACACAAATGGACCCAGAATGATGTGAAATTGTGCTTCGTGCAACATAATTCTGGGTGCCATTTAAAAACCATAAGTGCTAATGACTCCATTCCTTTTTGTGGTTGTAGGGGCTGTTGATGGAGTATACTAAAACAAACCTGATCTCTCAGGGACATTCAGAAGCCAAGTTATGAGCCCACAAATGTGTAACTGGACTACTTCTTTAAATTGACACCAGATCCTGTGACCTTTGGGACATGGTTTGACCCCCTTAGGAAAGTGCTATCATCATGAAACGTTCAGATCACTTACAACTCAATAGATTTTACCTTCCTGTAACGTTTCAGCCTGATTGGACCTTGTTTTCACACAAATGGACCCAGAATGATGTGAAATTGTGCTTCGTGCAACATAATTCTGGGTGCCATTTACAAACCATAAGTGCTAATGACTCCATTCCTTTTTGTGGTTGTAGGGGCTGTTGATTGGAGTACACTAAAACAAACCTGACCCCTCTAGGACATTCAGAAGCCAAGTTATAAGCCCACAAAGGTGTAACTGGACTACTTCTTTAAAGTGACACCAGGCCCGGTGACCTTTGGGACATGGTTTGACCCCCTATAGGAATGTGCGATCATCATGAAACGTTCAGATCACTTACAACTCAATAGATTCTACCTTCTTGTAACGTTTCAGCCTGATTGGACCTTGTTTTCACACAAATGGACCCAGAATGATGTGAAATTGTGCTTCGTGCAACATAATTCTGGGTGCCATTTACAAAACATAAGTGCTAATGACTCCATTCCTTTTGTGGTTGTAGGGGCTGTTGATTGGAGTACACTAAAACAAACCTGACCTCTCTAGGACATTCAGAAGCCAAGTTATAAGCCATTAAAGGTGTAACTGGACTACTTCTTTAAAGTGACACCAGGCCCGGTGTCTTTTGGGACATGGTTTGACCCCCTTAGGAAAGTGCTATCATCATGAAACGTTCAGATCACTTACAACTCATTAGATTCTACCATCCTGTAACGTTTCAGCCTGATTGGACCTTGTTTTCACACACATGAACCCAGAATGATGTGAAATTGTGCTTCGTGCAACATAATTCTGGGTGCCATTTAAAAACCATAAGTGCTAATGACTCCATTCCTTTTTGTGGTTGTAGGGGCTGTTGATTGGAGTACACTAAAACAAACCTGATCACTCTACGGCATTCAGAAGCCAAGTTATAAGCCCACAAATGTGTAACTGGACTACTTCTTTAAATTGACACAAGATCCGGTGACCTTTGGGACATGGTTTGACCCCCTTAGGAAAGCGCTATCATCATGAAACGTTCAGATCACTTACAACTCAATAGATTCTACCTTCCTGTAACGTTTCAGCCTGATTGGACCTTGTTTTCACACAAATGGACCCAGAATGATGTGAAATTGTGCTTCGTGCAACATAATTCTGGGTGCCATTTACAAAACATAAGTGCTAATGACTCCATTCCTTTTGTGGTTGTAGGGGTTGTTGATTGGAGTACACTAAAACAAACCTGACCTCTCTAGGACTTTCAGAAGCCAAGTTATAAGCCCTTAAAGGTGTAACTGGACTACTTCTTTAAAGTGACACCAGGCCCGGTGACTTTTGGGACATGGTTTGACCACCTTAGGAAAGTGCTATCATCATGAAACGTTCAGATCACTTACAACTCATTAGATTCTACCTTCCTGTAATGTTTCAGCCTGATTGGACCTTGTTTTCACACACATGAACCCAGAATGATGTGAAATTGTGCTTTGTGCAACATAATTCTGGGTGCCATTTAAAAACCATAAGTGCTAATGACTCCATTCCTTTTTGTGGTTGTAGGGGCTGTTGATTGGAGTACACTAAAACAAACCTGATCACTCTACGACATTCAGAAGCCAAGTTATAAGCCCACAAATGTGTAACTGGACTACTTCTTTAAATTGACACGAGATCCGGTGACCTTTGGGACATGGTTTGACCCCCTTAGGAGAGCGCTATCATCATGAAACGTTCAGATCACTTACAACTCAATAGATTCTACCTTCCTGTAACGTTTCAGCCTGATTGGACCTTGTTTTCACACAAATGAACCCAGAATGATGTGAAATTGTGCTTCGTGCAACATAATTCTGGGTGCCATTTAAAAACCATAAGTGCTAATGACTCCATTCCTTTTTGTGGTTGTAGGGGCTGTTGATTGGAGTATACTAAAACAAACCTGATCTCTCAGGGACATTCAGAAGCGAAGTTATAAGTCCACAAATGTGTAACTGGACTAATTCTTTAAATTGACACCAGATCCGGTGACCTTTGGGACATGGTTTGACCCCCTTAGGAAAGTGCTATCATCATGAAACGTTCAGATCACTTACAACTCAATAGATTCTACCTTCCTGTAACGTTTCAGCCTGATTGGACCTTGTTTTCACACAAATCGACCCAGAATGATGTGAAATTGTGCTTCGTGCAACATAATTCTGGGTGCCATTTACAAAACATAAGTGCTAATGACTCCATTCCTTTTTGTGGTTGTAGGGGCTGTTGATTGGAGTACACTAAAACAAACCTAACCTCTCTAGGACATTCAGAAGCCAAGTTATAAGCCCACAAAGGTGTAACTGGACTATTTCTTTAAAGTGACACCAGGCCGGGTGACCTTTGGGACATGGTTTTACCCCCTATAGGAATGTGCGATCATCTTGAAACGTTCAGATCACTTACAACTCAATAGATTCTAACTTCTTGTAGCGTTTCAGCCTGATTGGACCTTGTTTTCACACAAATTGACCCAGAATGATGTGAAATTGTGCTTCGTGCAACATAATTCTGGGTGCCATTTACAAAACATAAGTGCTAATGACTCCATTCCTTTTGTGGTTGTAGGGGCTGTTGATTGGAGTACACTAAAAAAAACCTGACCTCTCTAGGACATTCAGAAGCCAAGTTATAAGCCCACAAAGGTGTAACTGGACTACTTCTTTAAAGTGACACCAGGCCCGGTGACTTTTGGGACATGGTTTGACCCCCTTAGGAAAGTGCTATCATCATGAAACGTTCAGATCACTTTCAACTCATTAGATTCTACCTTCCTGTAACGTTTCAGCCTGATTGGACCTTGTTTTCACACACATGAACCCAGAATGATGTGAAATTGTGCTTCGTGCAACATAATTCTGGGTGCCATTTACAAAACATAAGTGCTAATGACTCCATTCCTTTTGTGGTTGTAGGGGCTGTTGATTGGAGTACACTAAAACAAACCTGACCTCTCTAGGACATTCAGAAGCCAAGTTATAAGCCCTTAAAGGTGTAACTGGACTACTTCTTTAAAGTGACACCAGGCCCGGTGACTTTTGGGACATGGTTTGACCACCTTAGGAACGTGCTATCATCATGAAACGTTCAGATCACTTACAACTCATTAGATTCTACCTTCCTGTAACGTTTCAGCCTGATTGGACCTTGTTTTCACACACATGAACCCAGAATGATGTGAAATTGTGCTTCGTGCAACATAATTCTGGGTGCCATATAAAAACCATAAGTGCTAATGACTCCATTCCTTTTTGTGGTTGTAGGGGCTGTTGATTGGAGTACACTAAAACAAACCTGATCACTCTACGACATTCAGAAGCCAAGTTATAAGCCCACAAATGTGTAACTGGACTACTTCTTTAAATTGACACGAGATCCGGTGACCTTTGGGACATGGTTTGACCCCCTTAGGAAAGCGCTATCATCATGAAACGTTCAGATCACTTACAACTCAATAGATCCTACCTTCCTGTAACGTTTCAGCCTGATTGGACCTTGTTTTCACACAAATGAACCCAGAATGATGTGAAATTGTGCTTCGTGCAACATAATTCTGGGTGCCATTTAAAAACCATGAGTGCTAATGACTCCATTCCTTTTTGTGGTTGTAGGGGCTGTTGATTGGAGTATACTAAAACAAACCTGATCTCTCAGGGACATTCAGAAGCCAAGTTATAAGCCCACAAATGTGTAACTGGACTACTTCTTTAAATTGACACCAGATCCGGTGACCTTTGGGACATGGTTTGACCCCCTTAGGAAAGTGCTTTCATCATGAAACGTTCAGATCACTTACAACTCAATAGATTCTACCTTCCTGTAACGTTTCAGCCTGATTGGACCTTGTTTTCACACAAATGGACCCAGAATGATGTGAAATTGTGCTACGTGCAACATAATTCTGGGTGCCATTTACAAACCATAAGTGCTAATGACTCCATTCCTTTTTGTGGTTGTAGGGGCTGTTGATTGGAGTACACTAAAAAAAACCTGACCTCTCTAGGACATTCAGAAGCCAAGTTATAAGCCCACAAAGGTGTAACTGGACTACTTCTTTAAAGTGACACCAGGCCCGGTGACCTTTGGGACATGGTTTGACCCCCTATAGGAATGTGCGATCATCATGAAACGTTCAGATCACTTACAACTCAATAGATTCTACCTTCTTGTAACGTTTCAGCCTGATTGGACCTTGTTTTCACACAAATGGACCCAGAATGATGTGAAATTGTGCTTCGTGCAACATAATTCTGGGTGCCATTAACAAACCATACGTGCTAATGACTCCATTCCTTTTTGTGGTTGTAGGGGCTGTTGATTGGAGTACACTAAAACAAACCTGATCTCTCTAGGACATTCAGAAGCCAAGTTATAAGCCCACAAATGTGTAACTGGACTACTTCTTTAAATTGACACCAGATCCGGTGACCTTTGGGACATGGTTTGACCCCCTTAGGAAAGTGCTATCATCATGAAACGTTCAGATCACTTAAAACTCAATAGATTCTACCTTCCTGTAACGTTTCAGCCTGATTGGACCTTGTTTTCACACAAATGGACCCAGAATGATGTGAAATTGTGCTTCGTGCAACATAATTCTGGGTGCCATTTACAAACCATAAGTGCTAATGACTCCATTCCTTTTGTGGTTGTAGGGGCTCTTGATTGGAGTACACTAAAACAAACCTGACCTCTCTAGGACATTCAGAAGCCAAGTTATAAGCCCACAAAGGTGTAACTGGACTACTTCTTTAAAGTGACACCAGGCCCGGTGACCTTTGGGACATGGTTTGACCCCCTATAGGAATGTGCGATCATCATGAAACGTTCAGATCACTTACAACTCAATAGATTCTACCTTCTTGTAACGTTTCAGCCTGATTGGACCTTGTTTTCACACAAATGGACCCAGAATGATGTGAAATTGTGCTTCGTGCAACATAATTCTGGGTGCCATTTAAAAACCATAAGTGCTAATGACTCCATTCCTTTTTGTGGTTGTAGGGGCTGTTGATTGGAGTATACTAAAACAAACCTGATCTCTCAGGGACATTCAGAAGCCAAGTTATGAGCCCACAAACGTGTAACTGGACTACTTCTTTAAATTGAGACCAGATCCGGTGACCTTTGGGACATGGTTTGATCCCCTTAGGAAAGTGCTATCATCATGAAACGTTCAGATCACTTACAACTCAATAGATTCTACCTTCCTGTAACGTTTCAGCCTGATTGGACCTTGTTTTCACACAAATGGACCCAGAATGATGTGAAATTGTGCTTCGTGCAACATAATTCTGGGTGCCATTTACAAACCATAAGTGCTAATGACTCCATTCCTTTTTGTGGTTGTAGGGGCTGTTGATTGGAGTACACTAAAACAAACCTGACCTCTCTAGGACATTCAGAAGCCAAGTTATAAGCCCACAAAGGTGTAACTGGACTACTTCTTTAAAGTGACACCAGGCCCGGTGACCTTTGGGACATGGTTTGACCCCCTATAGGAATGTGTGATCATCATGAAACGTTCAGATCACTTACAACTCAATAGATTCTAACTTCTTGTAACGTTTCAGCCTGATTGGACCTTGTTTTCACACAAATCGACCCAGAATGATGTGAAATTGTGCTTCGTGCAACATAATTATGGGTGCCATTTACAAAACATAAGTGCTAATGACTCCATTCCTTTTGTGGTTGTAGGGGCTGTTGATTGGAGTACACTAAAACAAACCTGACCTCTCTAGGACATTCAGAAGCCAAGTTATAAACCCTTAAAGGTGTAACTGGACTACTTCTTTAAAGTGACACCAGGCCCGGTGACTTTTGGGACATGGTTTGACCCCCTTAGGAAAGTGCTATCATCATGAAACGTTCAGATCACTTACAACTCATTAGATTCTACCATCCTGTAACGTTTCAGCCTGATTGGACCTTGTTTTCACACACATGAACTCAGAATGATGTGAAATTGTGCTTCGTGCAACATAATTCTGGGTGCCATTTAAAAACCATAAGTGCTAATGACTCCATTCCTTTTTGTGGTTGTAGGGGCTGTTGATTGGAGTATACTAAAACAAACCTGATCTCTCTAGGACATTCAGAAGCCAAGTTATAAGCCCACAAATGTGTAACTGGACTACTTCTTTAAATTGACACCAGATCCGGTGACCTTTGGGACATGGTTTGACCCCCTTAGGAAAGTGCTATACTCATGACACGTTCAGATCACTTACAACTCAATAGATTCTACCTTCCTGTAACGTTTCAGCCTGATTGGACCTTGTTTTCACACAAATCGACCCAGAATGATGTGAAATTGTGCTTCGTGCAACATAATTCTGGGTGCCATTTACAAACCATAAGTGCTAATGACTCCATTCCTTTTTGTGGTTGTAGGGGCTGTTGATTGGAGTACACTAAAACAAACCTAACCTCTCTAGGACATTCAGAAGCCAAGTTATAAGCCCACAAAGGTGTAACTGGACTACTTCTTTAAAGTGACACCAGGCCCGGTGACCTTTGGGACATGGTTTCACCCCCTATAGGAATGTGCGATCATCTTGAAACGTTCAGATCACTTACAACTCAATAGATTCTACCTTCTTGTAGCGTTTCAGCCTGATTGGACCTTGTTTTCACACAAATTGACCCAGAATGATGTGAAATTGTGCTTCGTGCAACATAATTCTGGGTGCCATTTACAAAACATAAGTGCTAATGACTCCATTCCTTTTGTGGTTGTAGGGGCTGTTGATTGGAGTACACTAAAACAAACCTGACCTCTCTAGGACATTCAGAAGCCAAGTTATAAGCCCACAAATGTGTAACTGGACTACTTCTTTAAAGTGACACCAGGCCCGGTGACTTTTGGGACATGGTTTGACCACCTTAGGAAAGTGCTATCATCATGAAACGTTCAGATCACTTACAACTCATTAGATTCTACCTTCCTGTAACGTTTCAGCCTGATTGGACCTTGTTTTCACACACATGAACCCAGAATGATGTGAAATTGTGCTTCGTGCAACATAATTCTGGGTGCCATTTAAAAACCATTAGTGCTAATGACTCCATTCCTTTTTGTGGTTGTAGGGGCTGTTGATTGGAGTACACTAAAACAAACCTGATCACTCTACGACATTCAGAAGCCAAGTTATAAGCCCACAAATGTGTAACTGGACTACTTCTTTAAATTGACACGAGATCCGGTGACCTTTGGGACATGGTTTGACCCCCTTAGGAAAGCGCTATCATCATGAAACATTCAGATCACTTACAACTCAATAGATTCTACCTTCCTGTAACGTTTCAGCCTGATTGGACCTTGTTTTCACACAAATGAACCCAGAATGATGTGAAATTGTGCTTCGTGCAACATAATTCTGGGTGCCATTTAAAAACCATAAGTGCTAATGACGCCATTCCTTTTTGTGGTTGTAGGGGCTGTTGATTGGAGTACACTAAAACAAACCTGATCTCTCTAGGACATTCAGAAGCCAAGTTATAAGCCCACAAATGTGTAACTGGACTACTTCTTTAAATTGACACCAGATCCGGTGACCTTTGGGACATGGTTTGACCCCCTTAGGAAAGTGCTATCATCATGAAACGTTCAGATCACTTACAACTCAATAGATTCTACCTTCCTGTAACGTTTCAGCCTGATTGGACCTTGTTTTCACACAAATGGACCCAGAATGATGTGAAATTGTGCTTCGTGCAACATAATTCTGGGTGCCATTTACAAACCATAAGTGCTAATGACTCCATTCCTTTTTGTGGTTGTAGGGGCTGTTGATTGGAGTACACTAAAACAAACCTGACCTCTCTAGGACATTCAGAAGCCAAGTTATAAGCCCACAAATGTGTAACTGGACTACTTCTTTAAAGTGACACCAGATCCGGTGACCTTTGGCACATGGTTTGACCCCCTTAGGAAAGTGCTATCATCATGAAACGTTCAGATCACTTACAACTCAATAGATTCTACCTTCCTGTAACGTTTCTGCCTGATTGGACCTTGTTTTCACACAAATGAACCCAGAATGATGTGAAATTGTGCTTCGTGCAACATAATTCTGTGTGCCATTTAGAAACCATAAGTGCTGATGACTCCATTCCTTTTTGTGGTTGTAGGGGCTGTTGATTGGAGTACATTAAAACAAACCTGACCTCTCTAGGACATTCAGAAGCCAAGTTATAAGCCCACAAAGGTGTAACTGGACTACTTCTTTAAAGTGACACCAGGCCCGGTGACTTTTGGGACATAGTTTGACCCCCTTAGGAAAGTGCTATCATCATGAAACGTTCAGATCACTTACAACTCAATAGATTCTACCTTCCTGTAACGTTTCAGCCTGATTTCACCTTGTTTTCACACAAATGGACCCAGAATGATGTGAAATTGTGCTTCGTGCAACATAATTCTGGGTGCCATTTACAAACCATAAGTGCTAATGACTCCATTCCTTTTGTGGTTGTAGGGGCTCTTGATTGGAGTACACTAAAACAAACCTGACCTCTCTAGGACATTCAGAAGCCAAGTTATAAGCCCACAAAGGTGTAACTGGACTACTTCTTTAAAGTGACACCAGGCCCGGTGACTTTTGGGACATAGTTTGACCCCCTTAGGAAAGTGCTATCATCATGAAACGTTCAGATCACTTACAACTCAATAGATTCTACCTTCCTGTAACGTTTCAGCCTGATTTCACCTTGTTTTCACACAAATCGACCCAGAATGATGTGAAATTGTGCTTCGTGCAACATAATTCTGGGTGCCAATTACAAACCATAAGTGCTAATGACTCCATTCCTTTTTGTGGTTGTAGGGGCTGTTGATTGGAGTACACTAAAACAAACCTGATCTCTCTAGGACATTCAGAAGCCAAGTTATAAGCCCACAAATGTGTAACTGGACTACTTCTTTAAATTGACACCAGATCCGGTGACATTTGGGACATGGTTTGACCCCCTTAGGAAAGTGCTATCATCTTGAAACGTTCAGATCACTTACAACTCAATAGATTCTACCTTTCTGTAACGTTTCAGCCTGATTGGACCTTGTTTTCACACAAATGGACCCAGAATGATGTGAAATTGTGCTTCGTGCAACATAATTCTGGGTGCCATTTACAAACCATAAGTGCTAATGACTCCATTCCTTTTTGTGGTTGTAGGGGCTGTTGATTGGAGTACACTAAAACAAACCTGACCTCTCTAGGACATTCAGAAGCCAAGTTATAAGCCCACAAAGGTGTAACTGGACTACTTCTTTAAAGTGACACCAGGCCCGGTGACCTTTGGGACATGGTTTGACCCCCTATAGGAATGTGCGATCATCATGAAACGTTCGGATCAATTAAAACTCAATAGATTCTACCTTCTTGTAACGTTTCAGCCTGATTGGACCTTGTTTTCACACAAATGGACCCAGAATGATGTGAAATTGTGCTTCGTTCAACATAATTCTGGGTGCCATTTACAAACCATAAGTGCTAATGACTCCATTCCTTTTTGTGGTTGTAGGGGCTGTTGATTGGAGTACACTAAAACAAACCTGATCTCTCTAGGACATTCAGAAGCCAAGTTATAAGCCCACAAATGTGTAACTGGACTACTTCTTTAAATTGACACCAGATCCGGTGACCTTTGGGACATGGTTTGACCCCCTTAGGAAAGTGCTATCATCGTGAAACGTTCAGATCACTTACAACTCAATAGATTCTACCTTCCTGTAACGTTTCAGCCTGATTGGACCTTGTTTTCACACAAATGAACCCAGAATGAGGTGAAATTGTGCTTCGTGCAACATAATTCTGGGTGCCATTTAAAAACCATAAGTGCTAATGACTCCATTCCTTTTTGTGGTTGTAGGGGCTGTTGATTGGAGTATACTAAAACAAACCTGATCTCTCTAGGACATTCAGAAGCCAAGTTATAAGCCCACAAATGTGTAACTGGACTACTTCTTTAAATTGACACCAGATCCGGTGACCTTTGGGACATGGTTTGACCCCCTTAGGAAAGCGCTATCATCATGAAACCTTCAGATCACTTACAACTCAATAGATTCTACATTCCTGTAACGTTTCAGCCTGATTGGACCTTGTTTTCACACAAATGAACCCAGAATGATGTGAAATTGTGCTTCGTGCAACATAATTCTGGGTGCCATTTAAAAACCATAAGTGCTAATGACTCCATTCCTTTTTGTGGTTGTAGGGGCTGTTGATTGGAGTACACTAAAACAAACCTGACCTCTCTAGGACATTCAGAAGCCAAGTTATAAGCCCACAAAGGTGTAACTGGACTACTTCTTTAAAGTGACACCAGGCCCGGTGACCTTTGGGACATGGTTTTACCCCCTATAGGAATGTGCGATCATCTTGAAACGTTCAGATCACTTACAACTCATTAGATTCTACCTTCTTGTAGCGTTTCAGCCTGATTGGACCTTGTTTTCACACAAATGGACCCAGAATGATGTGAAATTGTACTTCGTGCAACATAATTCTGGGTGCCATTTACAAACCATAAGTGCTAATGACTCCATTCCTTTTTGTGGTTGTAGGGGCTGTTGATTGGAGTACACTAAAACAAATCTGATTTCTCTAGGACATTCAGAAGCCAAGTTACAAGCCCACAAATGTGTAACTGGACTACTTCTTTAAATTGACACCAGATCCGGTGACATTTGGGACATGGTTTGACCCCCTTAGGAAAGTGCTATCATCTTGAAACGTTCAGATCACTTACAACTCAATAGATTCTACCTTCCTGTAACGTTTCAGCCTGATTGGACCTTGTTTTCACACAAATGGACCCAGAATGATGTGAAATTGTGCTTTGTGCAACATAATTCTGGGTGCCATTTACAAACCTTAAGTGCTAATGACTCCATTCCTTTTTGTGGTTGTAGGGGCTGTTGATTGGAGTACACTAAAACAAACCTGACCTCTCTAGGACATTCAGAAGCCAAGTTATAAGCCCACAAAGGTGTAACTGGACTACTTCTTTAAAGTGACACCAGGCCCGGTGACCTTTGGGACATGGTTTGACCCCCTATAGGAATGTGCGATCATCATGAAACGTTCGGATCAATTAAAACTCAATAGATTCTACCTTCTTGTAACGTTTCAGCCTGATTGGACCTTGTTTTCACACAAATGGACCCAGAATGATGTGAAATTGTGCTTCGTTCAACATAATTCTGGGTGCCATTTACAAACCATAAGTGCTAATGACTCCATTCCTTTTTGTGGTTGTAGGGGCTGTTGATTGGAGTACACTAAAACAAACCTGATCTCTCTAGGACATTCAGAAGCCAAGTTATAAGCCCACAAATGTGTAACTGGACTACTTCTTTAAATTGACACCAGATCCGGTGACCTTTGGGACATGGTTTGACCCCCTTAGGAAAGTGCTATCATCGTGAAACGTTCAGATCACTTACAACTCAATAGATTCTACCTTCCTGTAACGTTTCAGCCTGATTGGACCTTGTTTTCACACAAATGAACCCAGAATGATGTGAAATTGTGCTTCGTGCAACATAATTCTGGGTGCCATTTAAAAACCATAAGTGCTAATGACTCCATTCCTTTTTGTGGTTGTAGGGGCTGTTGATTGGATTATACTAAAACAAACCTGATCTCTCTAGGACATTCAGAAGCCAAGTTATAAGCCCACAAATGTGTAACTGGACTACTTCTTTAAATTGACACCAGATCCGGTGAATTTTGGGACATGGTTTGACCCCCTTAGGAAAGCGCTATCATCATGAAACGTTCAGATCACTTACAACTCAATAGATTCTACCTTCCTGTAACGTTTCAGCCTGATTGGACCTTGTTTTCACACAAATGAACCCAGAATGATGTGAAATTGTGCTTCGTGCAACATAATTCTGGGTGCCATTTAAAAACCATAAGTGCTAATGACTCCATTCCTTTTTGTGGTTGTAGGGGCTGTTGATTGGAGTACACTAAAACAAACCTGACCTCTCTAGGACATTCAGAAGCCAAGTTATAAGCCCACAAAGGTGTAACTGGACTACTTCTTTAAAGTGACACCAGAACCGGTGACCTTTGGGACATGGTTTTACCCCCTATAGGAATGTGCGATCATCTTGAAACGTTCAGATCACTTACAACTCAATAGATTCTACCTTCTTGTAGCGTTTCAGCCTGATTGGACCTTGTTTTCACAAAAATGGACCCAGAATGATGTGAAATTGTGCTTCGTGCAACATAATTCTGGGTGCCATTTACAAACCATAAGTGCTAATGACTCCATTCCTTTTTGTGGTTGTAGGGGCTGTTGATTGGAGTACACTAAAACAAACCTGATCTCTCTAGGACTGTCAGAAGCCAAGTTATAAGCCCACAAAGGTGTAACTGGACTACTTCTTTAAAGTGACACCAGAACCGGTGACCTTTGGGACATGGTTTTACCCCCTATAGGAATGTGCGATCATCTTGAAACGTTCAGATCACTTACAACTCAATAGATTCTACCTTCTTGTAGCGTTTCAGCCTGATTGGACCTTGTTTTCACAAAAATGGACCCAGAATGATGTGAAATTGTGCTTCGTGCAACATAATTCTGGGTGCCATTTACAAACCATAAGTGCTAATGACTCCATTACTTTTTGTGGTTGTAGGGGCTGTTGATTGGAGTACACTAAAACAAACCTGATCTCTCTAGGACTTTCAGAAGCCAAGTTATAAGCCCACAATCGGTAACTGGACTACTTCTTTAAATTGACACCAGATCCGGTGACCTTTGGGATATGGTTTGACCCCCTTAGGAAAGTGCTATCATCATGAAACGTTCAGATCACTTACAACTCAATAGATTCTACCTTCCTGTAACGTTTCAGCCTGATTGGACCTTGTTTTCACACAAATGAACCCAGAATGATGTGAAATATTGCTTCGTGCAACATAATTCTGGGTGCCATTTACAAACCATAAGTGCTAATGACTCCATTCCTTTTTTTGGTTGTAGGGGCTGTTGATTGGAGTACATTAAAACAAACCTGATCTCTCTAGGACATTCAGAAGCCAAGTTTTAAGCCCACAAATGTGTAACTGGACTACTTCTTTAAATTGACACCAGATCCGGTGACCTTTGGGACATGGTTTGACCCCCTTAGGAAAGTGCTATCATCATGAAACGTTCAGATCACTTACAACTCAATAGATTCTACCTTCCTGTAACGTTTCAGCCTGATTGGACCTTGTTTTCACACAAATGAACCCAGAATGATGTGAAATTGTGCTTCGTGCAACATAATTCTGGGTGCCATTTAAAAACCATAAGTGCTAATGACTCCATTCCTTTTTGTGGTTGTAGGGGCTGTTGATTGGAGTATACTAAAACAAACCTGATCTCTCTAGGACATTCAGAAGCCAAGTTATAAGCCCACAAATGTGTAACTGGACTACTTCTTTAAATTGACACCAGATCCGGTGACCTTTGGGACATGGTTTGACCCCCTTAGGAAAGTGCTATCATCATGAAACGTTCAGATCACTTACAACTCAATAGATTCTACCTTCCTGTAACGTTTCAGCCTGATTGGACCTTGTTTTCACACAAATGGACCCAGAATGATGTGAAATTGTGCTTTGTGCAACATAATTCTGGGTGCCATTTACAAACCATAAGTGCTAATGACTCCATTCCTTTTGTGGTTGTAGGGGCTGTTGATTGGAGTACACTAAAACAAACCTGACCTCTCTAGGACATTCAGAAGCCAAGTTATAAGCCCACAAAGGTGTAACTGGACTACTTCTTTAAAGTGACACCAGGCCCGGTGACCTTTGGGACATGGTTTGACCCCCTATAGGAATGTGCGATCATCATGAAACGTTCAGATCACTTACAACTAAATAGATTCTACCTTCTTGTAACGTTTCAGCCTGATTGGACCTTGTTTTCACACAAATGGACCCAGAATGATGTGAAATTGTGCTTCGTGCAACATAATTCTTTGTGCCATTTACAAACCATAAGTGCTAATGACTCCATTCCTTTTTGTGGTTGTAGGGGCTGTTTATTGGAGTACACTAAAACAAACCTGACTTCTCTAGGACATTCAGAAGCCAAGTTATAAGCCCACAAATGTGTAACTGGACTACTTCTTTAAAGTGACACCAGGCCCGGTGACCTTTGGGACATGGTTTTACCCCCTATAGGAATGTGCGATCATCTTGAAACGTTCAGATCACTTACAACTCAATAGATTCTACCTTCTTGTAGCGTTTCAGCCTGATTGGACCTTGTTTTCACACAAATGGACCCAGAATGATGTGAAATTGTGCTTCGTGCAACATAATTCTGGGTGCCATTTACAAACCATAAGTGCTAATGACTCCATTCCTTTTAGTGGTTGTAGGGGCTGTTGATTGGAGTACACTAAAACAAACCTGATCTCTCTAGGACATTCAGAAGCCAAGTTATAAGCCCACAAATGTGTAACTGGACTACTTCTTTAAACTGACACCAGATCCGGTGACCTTTGGGACATGGTTTGACCCCCTTAGGAAAGTGCTATCATGATGAAACGTTCAGATCACTTACATATCAGTAGATTCTACCTTCCTGTAACGTTTCAGCCTGATTGGACCTTGTTTTCACACAAATGAACCCAGAATGATGTGAAATTGTGCTTCGTGCAACATAATTCTGGGTGCCATTTACAAACCATAAGTGCTAATGACTCCATTCCTTTTTGTGGTTGTAGGGGCTGTTGATTGGAGTACATTAAAACAAACCTGATCTCTCTTGGACATTCAGAAGCCAAGTTATAAGCCCACAAATGTGTAACTGGACTACTTCTTTAAATTGACACCAGATCCGGTGACCTTTGGGACATGGTTTGACCCCCTTAGGAAAGTGCTATCATCATGAAACGTTCAGATCACTTACAACTCAATAGATTCTACCTTCCTGTAACGTTTCAGCCTGATTGGACCTAGTTTTCACACAAATGAACCCAGAATGATGTGAAATTGTGCTTCGTGCAACATAATTCTGGGTGCCATTTAAAAACCATAAGTGCTAATGTCTCCATTCGTTTTTGTGGTTGTAGGGGCTGTTGATTGGAGTACACTAAAACAAATCTGATCGCTCTAGGACATTCAGAAGCCAAGTTATAAGTCCACAAATGTGTAACTGGACTACTTCTTTAAATTGACACCAGATCCGGTGACCTTTGGGACATGGTTTGACCCCCTTAGGAAAGTTCTATCATCATGAAACGTTCAGATCACTTACAACTCAATAGCTTCTACCTTCCTGTAACGTTTCAGCCTGATTGGACCTTGTTTTCACACAAATGGACCAAGAATGATGTGAAATTGTGCTTCGTGCAACATAATTCTGGGTGCCATTTACAAACCATAAGTGCTAATGACTCCATTCCTTTTTGTGGTTGTAGGGGCTGTTGATTGGAGTACACTAAAACAAACCTGACTTCTCTAGGACATTCAGAAGCCAAGTTATAAGCCGACAAATGTGTAACTGGACTACTTCTTTAAAGTGACACCAGATCCGGTGACCTTTGGGACATGGTTTGACCCCCTTAGGAAAGTGCTATCATCATGAAACGTTCAGATCACTTACAACTCAATAGATTCTACCTTCCTGTAACGTTTCAGCCTGATTGGACCTTGTTTTCACACAAATGAACCCAGAATGATGTGAAATTGTGCATCGTGCAACATAATTCTGGGTGCCATTTAAAAACCATAAGTGCTAATGACTCCATTCCTTTTTGTGGTTGTAGGGGCTGTTGATTGGAGTACACTAAAACAAACCTAACCTCTCTAGGACATTCGGAAGCAGAGTTATAAGCCCACAAATGTGTAACTGGACTACTTCTTTAAATTGACACCAGATCCGGTGACCTTTGGGACATGGTTTGACCCCCTTAGGAAAGTGCTATCATCATGAAACGTTCAGATCACTTACAACTCAATAGATTCTACCTTCCTGTAACGTTTCAGCCTGATTGGACCTTGTTTTCACACAAATGAACCCAGAATGATGTGAAATTGTGCTTCGTGCAACATAATTCTGGGTGCCATTTAAAAACCATAAGTGCTAATGTCTCCATTCCTTTTTGTGGTTGTAGGGGCTGTTGATTGGAGTACACTAAAACAAATCTGATCGCTCTAGGACATTCAGAAGCCAAGTTATAAGTCCACAAATGTGTAACTGGACTACTTCTTTAAATTGACACCAGATCCGGTGACCTTTGGGACATGGTTTGACCCCCTTAGGAAAGTTCTATCATCATGAAACGTTCAGATCACTTACAACTCAATAGATTCTACCTTCCTGTAACGTTTCAGCCTGATTGAACCTTGTTTTCACACAAATGGACCCAGAATGATGTGAAATAGTGCTTCGTGCAACATAATTCTGGGTGCCATTTACAAACCATAAGTGCTAATGACTCCATTCCTTTTTGTGGTTGTAGGGGCTGTTGATTGGAGTACACTAAAACAAACCTGATCTCTCTAGGACATTCAGAAGCCAAGTTATAAGCCCACAAATGTGTAACTGGACTACTTCTTTAAATTGACACCAGATCCGGTGACCTTTGGGACATGGTTTGACCCCCTTAGTAAAGTGCTATCATCATGAAACGTTCAGATCACTTACAACTCAATAGATTCTACCTTCTTTAACGTTTCAGCCTGATTGGACCTTGTTTTCACACAAATGAACCCAGAATGATGTGAAATTGTGCTTCGTGCAACATAATTCTGGGTGCCATTTACAAACCATAAGTGCTAATGACTCCATTCCTTTTTGTGGTTGTGGGGGCTTTTGATTGGAGTACACTGAAACAAACCTAACCTCTCTAGGACATTCAGAAGCCAAGTTATAAGCCCACAAAGGTGTAACTGGACTACATCTTTAAAGTGACACCAGGCCCGGTGACCTTTGGGACATGGTTTTACCCCCTATAGGAATGTGCGATCATCTTGAAACGTTCAGATCACTTACAACTCAATAGATTCTACCTTCTTGTAGCGTTTCATCCTGATTGGACCTTGTTTTCACACAAATGGACCCAGAATGATGTGAAATTGTGCTTCGTGCAACATAATTCTGGGTGCCATTTACAAACCATAAGTGCTAATGACTCCATTCCTTTTTGTGGTTGTAGGGGCTGTTGATTGGAGTACACTAAAACAAACCTGATCTCTCTAGGACATTCAGAAGCCAAGTTCAATTCAGTTTTCAGTTCAGTTTTAGTTTATTTGTCATATGCAAGTTAGCACAGGGTCAACATTGCAATGAAACGTGTATGACGAGCAGCGGTCTCTCAGCAACATGATACAGGAGAAAATATAATAAAATATAATAAAATAAAGCAAAAAAATATAGTAAGGAGCAAAATATTAGAGAGACATGGTAAAAGGGAAAAGATGACTAAATATATATGTGTCAATAAAGAAAATCCTGAAAAGAAATATGACGGGAGGGCAGATGGGATATTGCACAGGAATGAGCTGCAGAAAATTACAGTATTGCACTTTAGATATAAATTACAGTATTGCAGGATATAAATTATGCAGGATATAGATTACAGTGTTGCACTTTGAATATAAATTACAATAACAATTAAAGCTGCAAGCAGCGTCGTTCGGCCCTCGCAGCGAAGCTGCTCGCCCTCCGTCCTTACCCCCTCCGCTCCATCCCCAATGCTCTCAAAACCCAGCACCCCGCCGCTCCTTCCTGACCAGCAGCCCGGGACAACAGGGCGCGTCAGCAGAACAGAAACGTCCACCAGAACAGAATTCACCATGGCATCAAAGCCCCTCCCTTTCTGAAAAGCTATCAGATCTGAATGGTCATTACAACATCATGAAGACAGTGCATGACCTTTGTGTCATGTTGACTAAATTAGAGGGGACAAATATGGGCATTTCACCATAAAACAGTAAACTTCCTGTAGTCAGGGGGTGGGGCTTAGGTGATGCCAGCTGTCCACATTGTCACTGTCTTCAGATGTGGTCAGTGATAACACAGACAAAGTTTGAAATTGATCTGATCATGCACATGAGAGTTACTAAGTCAAGTAACGTAATGGCGACTGGTCAAAGTTTGAGGCTTAGCCACGCCCACATCTTTATACTTATTTGAAATCCGACGGTTGAATTTTTTCCTCTATGTCTTAAGAGTATATAGCAGGAGTTTGAAGGTGATCGGTGGAAAGGTCGACGAGACATCATTCTCCTAATAACGTGTGCGAAAACCACTAAATCGCGTACTTGGACCAAAATGGCCGACCTCCTGTGCGACATTGTGCTTGACTCCAAGAGACTTTTTTGTAGGTCCTGAGACACTACATTAGTGTGCCAAATTTCGTGATCCTCAGTCAAAGCAAGGCTTGGGGCTGACAGTTTTAATGGTCCTAGGGGGTGCTATTTCAGAAAATAGGCCACGCCCACAAACTTCAGCTGTCCAAATCTATTAGGGGTCAGAGTAGGATCACTCATCAGAAATTGTGTGGCGATGTCACAGTGATAGAAGAAATGAGAGACAAACGTATTTCCATGGCGTGATGGCGAATTTCGCCATGCTCCCAAAGCCCCGCCTTTATTCGAAACCTGCCAGTATTATAGACCAATTGACCTCAACTTGTCTGCTGCTATTAGCCAGTGATTGCTGGTGATTGGTTAAAAGGAGGCCAATAGGGAGCTGTGAAAAAAAGAGTGGCGTGGCGACAGGTCAAAGTTTGAGGCTTAGCCACGCCCACACCTTTATACTTATTTAAAATCCGACGGTTGAATTTTTTCATCTATGTCTTAAGAGTGTATGACAGAGGTTTGAAGGTGATTGGTGAAAAGAGTGATGGAGCATCCTTCTCCAAACGTGTGCGAAAACCACTAAATCCAGTACTTGGACCAAAATGGCCGACTTCCTGTGTGACTTCGCACTTGGCTCCAAGAGACTTTTTTGTAGGTCCTGAGACACCACATTAGTGTACCAAATTTCGTACTCCTCAGTCAAAGCATGGCTTGGGGCTGACAGTTTTAATGGTCCTAGGGGGCGCTATTTCAGAAAATAGGCCACGCCCACCGGATGTTCACATCAGATTCTTTTGGGGGCCAGACTAGGATCACTCCCAAGAAGTGTCGTGGCGATATCTCTAGAAATGACGAAATGGGAGGCAAACGTAAGGCCACGTCGGTACGCCTGATTTCGCCGTGCCGCCACTGCCCCGCCTTCTGCAGAAAACTCCCATAAAGTGACGCCAAGAAACCCCAACTTGTCTTCAGTTACCAGCTACAAATTTGGGATGATTATTTGAAAGGGCGAATTTTGGAAAATTTCCCAGTAAAACTTGACCTTTTAAGTACTGAGGGGGCGGGGCTTATGTGACATCACCAATCAACCATTCATTTGTCTTCGGGGGGCGATGACGATTGTCCATAGAATGTTACTTTAACTGTAATTCTTTCATTTATGAAATTATAGCAATTTGAATTTTCTTGGCGAGTGCTCGAACTTTGAGGCCTGGCCCCGCCCCTTCAGTATTTACGAAAAATCAATTTTATTTTCTCATTTGAATCGGCCATCGCTTCTGTTCGATCGCACACAATTTTTGAGACGATCGTGCGAAAAATGACCAAACTGTTCAACCAAATATAGACCCTAGAAATGGCCAAAATGGCTAAAAATCGCCATTTCAACCTAAAATGGCCGACTTCCTGTGTGATATAGACCATGGTTGCAAGAGACTTTTCTGTGCGGACTGTTGAGTACTACAAGTGTACCAAATTTCATAACTGTACGATAAACTAAGCTTTATGGAGAGGGGTATTTTTCACTTTCTAGGGGGCGCTGTTCAGCCAATTTTTTACGAACTTTCACATCGCCAGTGAAATACGTAAATTTCACGCACTTTCTATATTGGGCCAGAATTTGGTGACTTTTTGGATATGCTAAGACCCCCTAAAGGCCATTCAAAGACGCGGAAGAAAAAAGAATAATAATTAAAGCTGCAAGCAGCGTCGTTCGGCCCTCGCAGCTCCGCACCGCTCCGGTCTGGACGGCAGCCCGGGGCACCAGTGCACGTCTGACAGAACAGAAACGTCAACCACCCCGACACCAGAAACCGCGAATGGCCTCCTAGTCCGCACCTCACCCTGACTCAGCATCCCCTCTGAGCTCACCATTAAATTGAATATTAAGATTACGGCGTTACGGCAGAATTCGCCATGGCATCAAAGCCCCTCCCTTTCTGGAAAGCTATCAGAATCTGAATGGTCAATACAGCATCATGAAGACAGTGCATGACCTTTGTTTCATGTTGACTAAATTAGAGGGGACAAATATGGGCAGTTCACCATAAAACAATAGGCTTCCTGTAGTCAGGGGGCGGGGCTTAGGTGATGTCAACTGTCCACATTGTCATTGTTTACAGATATGGTCAATGATCACACAGACAAAGTTCGAAAAAGATCTGATCATGCACATGGGAGTTATTAAGTCAAGTAAAGTAATGGCGAAAGGTCAAAGTTTGAGGCTTAGCCACGCCCACATCTTTCAACTTTTGAAAAATCCGACGGTTGAATTTTTTCCCCTATGTCTTAAGAGTATATAGCAGAAGTTTGAAGGCGATTGGTGAAAAGGGCGACGGAGCATCACTCTCCAAACAACGTGTGCGAAAACCACTAAATTGCGTACTTGGACCAAAATGGCCGACTTCCTGTGCAATGTTGTGCTTGGCTCCAAGAGACTTTTTTGTAGGTCCTGAGACACCACATTAGTGTACCAAATTTCGTAATCCTCAGTCAAAGCATGGCTTGGGGCTGATAGTTTAAATGGTCCTAGAGGCGCTATTTAAGACAAGAGGCCACGCCCACAAACTTCAGCTATGGATATCTCTTGGGGCTCAGGCTAGGATCACTTACAAGAAGTTTCGTAGCGCTATCACAATAACTGAAGAAATGAGAGGCAAACGTATTTCCATGGCGTGATGGCGATTTTCGCCATGCTGCCAAAGCCCCGCCTTTACTCGAAACCTGCCAGTACTGGATACCAAGTGACCTCAAGTTGTCTACTGCTATTTGCCAGAGATTATGGGTGATTGGGTAAAAGGAGTCCAATAGGAAGCTGTGGAAAAAAAGAGTGGCGTGGCGAAAGGTCAAAGTTTGAGGCTTAGCCACGCCCACACCTTTCAACTTTTGAAAAATCCGACGGTTGAATTTTTTCCCCTACGTCTTAAGAGTACATGGCAGAAGTTTGAAGGCGATTGGTGAAAAGGGCGACGGAGCATCACTCTCCAAACAACGTGTGCGAAAACCACTAATTCGAGTACTTGGACCAAAATGGCCGACTTCCTGTGCGACTTTGTTCTTGGCTCCAAGAGACTTTTTTGTAGGTCCTGAGACACCACATTAGTGTACCAAATTTCGTAATCCTCAGTCAAAGCATGGCTTGGGGCTGACAGTTTTAATGGCTCTAGGGGGCGCTATTTAAGAAAATAGGCCACGCCCACAAACTTCAGCTGTCTATTTCTCTTGGGGCTCAGACTAGGATCACTCACCAGAAGTTTCGTAGCGATATCACGAAAACTGAAGAAATGAGAGGCAAACGTATTTCCTTGGCGTGATGGCGATTTTCGCCATGCTCCCAAAGCCCCGCCTTTTTTCGAAACCTAACTGTACTGGATACCAAGTGACCTCAACTTGTCTACTGCTATTTGCCAGAGATTCCTATTGATTGGGTAAAAGGAGTCCAATAGGGAGATGTGAAAATAAGAGTGGCGTGGCGAAAGGTCAAAGTTTGAGGCTTAGCCACGCCCACACCTTTCAACTTTTGAACAATCCGACGGTTGAATTTTTTCCCCTTCGTCTTAAGAGTATATAGCAGAAGTGTGAAAGTGATTTGTGAAAAGAGCAACGGAGCATCACTCTCCAAACAACGTGTGCGAAAACCACTAAATTGCGTACTTGGACCAAAATGGCCGACTTCCTGTGCGACTTTGCGCTTGGCTCCAAGAGACTTTTTTGTAGGTCCTGAGACACCACATTAGTGTACCAAATTTCGTAATCCTCAGTAAAAGCATAGCTTGGGGCTATTAGTTTAAATGGTCCTAGGGGGCGCTATTTAAGAAAATAGGCCACGCCCACAAATTTCAGATGTCTATGTCGCTTGGGGGTCAGACTAGGATCACGCACCAGAAGTTTCGTAGCGATATCACGATAACTGAAGAAATGAGAGGCAAACATACTTCCATGGCGTGATGGCGATTTTCGCCATGCTCCTGAAGCCCCGCCTTTTTTTGAAACCTGCCAGTACTGGATACCAAGTGACCTCAAGTTGTCTACTGCTGTTTGCCAGAGATTCCTGCTGATTGGGTAAAAGGAGTCCAGTAGGGAGCTGTGAAAAAATGAGTGGCGTGGCGACAGGTCAAAGTTTGAGGCTTAGCCACGCCCACACCGTTAAACTTTTGAAAAATCCGACGGTTGAATTTTTTCCTCTTTGTCTTAAGAGTATATAGCAGACGTTTCAAGGAGATTGGTGAAAAGGGCGACGGAGCATCACTCTCCAAACAAGGTGTGCGAAAACCAGTAAATCGCGTACTTGGACCAAAATGGCCGACTTCCTGTGCGACTTTGCACTTGGGTCCAAGAGACTTTTGTGTAGGTCCTGAGACACCACATTAGTGTACCAAATTTCGTAATCCTCAGTCAAAGCATGGCTTGGGGCTGACAGTTTTAATGGTCCTAGGGGGCGCTATTTCAGAAAATAGGCCACGCCCACCGGATGTTCACATCAGATCTTTTGGGGGGCCAGACTAGGATCACTCACAAGAAGTTTCGTGATGATATCTTTAGAAATGACGAAATGGGAGGCAAACGTAAGGCCACGGTGGTACGCCTGACTTCGCCGCGCCGCCACAGCCCCGCCCTCTGCCGAAAACTCACATAATGTGACGCCAAGCAACCCCCACTTGTCTTGAGTTACCAGCTACAAATTTGTGGTGATTTAGTGAAATGGGGCAATTTGGGACCTTTCACAGTAAAACTTAACCTTTTTGGTCCTGAGGGGGCGGGGCTTGTGTGATGTCATCATGCGACCATTCAATTTACTTTGTGAGGTGATGACGAATGACCACAGAAAGTTTGGTAACTCTATTCCATTCAGTTATGAAGTTATAGCAATTTAAATATTTTTGGCGAGTAGTCAAACTTCGAGGCCTGGCTCCGCCCCTTCAACATATACGAAAACTCAGAATCCTTATCTCATTTTGTTCGCCCATCCCTTCTGAGCAATTTTACACAATTTTTGAGACGATCGTGCGAAAAATGATCGAGCAATCCAATCAGAAACGGACCCTAAAAACGGCCAAAACTGCAAAAAATCGCCATTTCAACCCAAAATGGCCGACTTCCTGTTTGATATTGACCATGCTTGCAAGAGACTTTTCTGTGCGGACTATTGAGTACTATAAGTGTACCAAATTTCATAACTGTACGATAAACTAAGCTTTATGGAGAGGGGTTTTTTTATTTTCTAGGGGGCGCTGTTCAGCCATTTTCTTTGCGATTTTTTTGGGACCTTTAAAATATCAAATTTTTCACCAGGCCTGACAAGTGTGCAAAATATTGTGAGTTTTGGGGTATGTTAAGGTCCCCAAAAAGCTGTTCAAAGGGGGCACGGAATAACAAAAAATAATTAAAGCTGCAAGCAGCGTCGTTCGGCCCTCGCAGCGAAGATGCTCACCCTCCTTCCGCACCCCCTCCGCTCCATCCCCGATGCTCTCCAAACCCAACTCCCCGCCGCTCCGTCCTGGCCGGCAGCACGGGGCACCAGGGCACGTCCACGGACTGAAACGTCCACCACCCTGACACCAAGAAAAGCTAACAGTCACCTCATCCACACCTCACCCTGAATCAGCATCCCCTCCGAGCCTACCATTATATTACATGTCTCACCACTAGGGCATACTTTATCTTTAGCACACTGTTGGTGTGATGACACAGACCAACTTTAGTGCTTTTTTGCCCATATTTATTAAAGTTTTCGAAAGTTAAAGTTATCTAGGGGGCGCTGTGATCAATTACAGAAAAATCCCATTGAGGTCAGCTTTGGTTGACAAGGACAGTTTTCTGTTATTTTGGCATCAAACGGACGTTGTGTGTGTTATCTAAAGCCAGTGAGCTGAAAGGGGCGGAGCTACAGGGATTTGAATCAACAACCACATCAATGTGTTTGGTGCAGTCACGTGATGTCACAAGCCAAGTATAATGCCATTCTGACTTTGACTTTAGAAGTTAATAAAGTTTGAACCCATCTAGGGGGCGTTGTGACCATTTACAAGTAAATGCCATAGAGGTCATCTTTGGTCATCAAAGATGGTTTTCTGTTAATTTGGAATCAATCAAACGTTGCATGGGTCATCTAGAGACAAAAAGCTGTAAGTGGGTGGAGTTAAAGTGAATTGAACAAGTGATCACATACATGTGTTGATTGCAGATGTGTGATGACTCCCACAATGTTTGATGTAGTTTGGAACTTTTTTGCAGAAGTTACAAAGGTTTTTTGTATCTAGGGGGCGCTGTCCCAAATTTAAGAATTATTCCATGAAGAAGTTTGTAGGTTGATGACAGTCATTTGTGTGCAGTTTGGTGTGAATTGCATCATGCATGTGTTATTAAGGGCCTAATATCTGTCAGGGGGCGGAGCTAAAGCAATATCAACAACTTACCACAGGACTGTGGTGGGTGCCATTGTGTGAGTACACATAGCAAGTTTGGTGCAGTTACGACCTCGTCTGTAGGAGTTATTACAGTTTTAATGGTGTGTAGGGGGCGCTGTGGTGACATTACACAACTTTCACCAACGGTGTGTGCCTCGTTGAATAAAGGGCATGATTGTTGATTGCCATGTTCAGTCTCGGGCAGATCGGAGGTTGTTAGTGGAAGTTACAGTCAAACGTAAGGTCACGGCGTCACGCCAGAATTCGCCGTGGCATCAAAGCCCTTCCCTTTCTGAAAAGCTATCAGATCTGAATGGTCATTACAACATCATGAAGACAGTGCATGACCTTAGTGTCATGTTGACTAAAGTAGAGGGGACAAATATGGGCATTTCACCATTAAAAAATAGACTTCCTGTAGTCAGGGGGCGGGGCATAGGTGATGTCAGCTGTCCACATTGTCATTGTCTTGAGATGTGGTCAATGATCACACAGACGGAGTTTGATATAGATCTGATCATGCACATGGGAGTTGTTAAGTCAAGTAATGTAATGGCGAAAGGTCAAAGTTTGAGGCTTAGCCACGCCCACACCTTTATACTTGTATAAAATCCGACGGTTGAATTTTTTCCTCTATGTCTTAAGATTATATAGCAGGAGTTTGAAGGTGATAGGTGGAAAGGACGACGAGACATCATTCTCCTAATAACGTGTGTGAAAACCACTAAATCGAGTAATTGGACCAAAATGGCCGACTTCCTGTGCGACTTTGCACTTGGCTCAAAGAGACTTTTTTGTAGGTCCTGAGACCCCACATTAGTGTACCAAATTTCGTACTCCTCAGTCAAAGCATGGCTTGGGGCTGACAGTTTTAATGGACCTAGGGGGCGCTATTTCAGAAAATAGGCCACGCCCATTTGATGTTCACATGAGATCTTTTGGGGGGCCGGACTAGGATCACTCACAAGACGTTTCGTGACTGTATCTATAGAAATGACGACATGGGAGGCACATGTATGGTCACGGCGGTACGCCTGACTTCGCCGCGTCGCCACAGCCCCGCCTTCTGCAGAAAACACCCATAAAGTGACGTCAAGCAACGCCAACTTCTCTTCAGTTACCTGCTACAAATTCGGGCTGATTATTCGACAGGGCGAATTTTGGAAAATTTCCCAGTAAAACTTGACGTTTTAAGTCCTGAGGGGGCGGGGCTTGTGTGACATCATCCAGCGACCATTCATTTGTCTTCGGGGGGCGATGACGATTATCCATAGAAAGTTACTTTAACTGTAATTCTTTCATTTGTGAAATTATAGCAATTTGAATTTTTTTGGCGAGTGCTCGAACTTTGAGGCCTGGCCCCGCCCCTTCAGTATTTACGAAAAGTCAATTTTATTTTCTCATTTGAAGCGTCCATCGCTTCTGTTCGATGGCACACTATTTTTGAGACTATGGTACGAAAAATGACGAAACTGTTCAACCAAATATAGACCCTAGAAATGGCCAAAACGGCTAAAAATCGCCATTTCAACCCAAAATGGCCGACTTCCTGTTTTATATTGACCATGGTTGCAAGAGGCTTTTTTGTGCGGACTGTTGAGTAGTACCAGTATACCAAATTTCATAACTGTACGATAAACTAAGCTTTATGGAGAGGGGTATTTTTCACTCTTTAGGGGGCGCTGTCGAGCCACTTTTTTATCAACTTTCACATCGCCAGTGAAATACGTAAATTTCACGCACTTTCTATATTGGGCCAGAATTTGGTGACTTTTTGGATATGCTAAGACCCCCTAAAGGCCACCCAAAGACGCGGAAGAAAAAAGAAAGCGTAATAATAATAAACGGAGCAGATACAATAGGCCTTCGCAGCGCTTCGCTGCTCGGGCCTAATAATAATCAGAGCAAAAACAAGAGGCCTTCGCAGCGCTTTCACTGCTCGGGCCTAATTAAAGCTGCAAGCAGCGTCGTTCGGCCCTCGCAGCTCCGCGCCGTTCCGGCCTGGCTGGCAGCCCGGGGCACCAGGGCATTTCTTGCAGAACAGAAACGTCAACCACCCCGACACCAGAAACCGCAAATGGCCTCCTAGTCCGCACCTCACCCTGACTCAGCATCCCCTCTGAGCTCACCATTAAATTGAATTGTAAGGTTACAGCATTACGCCAGAATTCGCCATGGCATCAAAGCCCCTCCCTTTCTGGAAAGCTATCAGATCTGAATGGTCAATACAGCATCATGAAGACAGTGCTTGACCTTGGTGTCATGTTGACTAAATTAGAGGGGACAAATATGGGCATTTCAGCATAAAAAATAAATTCCTGTAGTCAGGGGGCGGGGCTTAGGTGATTTCAGCTGTCCACATTGTCATTTTTTACAGATATGCTCAATGATCACACAGACAAAGTTTGAAAAAGATCTGATCATGCACATGGGAGTTATTAAGTCAAGTAAAGTAATGGCGAAAGGTCAAAGTTTGAGGCTTAGCCACGCCCACACCTTTCAACTTTTGAAAAATCCGACGGTTGAATTTTTCCCCCTACGTCTTAAGAGTATATAGTAGAAGTTTGAAATGGATTGGTGAAAAGGGCGACGGAGCATCACTCTCCAAACAACGTGTGCGAAAACCACTAAATTGCGTACTTGGACCAAAATGGCCGACTTCCTGTGCGTTTTTGCCCTTGGCTCCAAGAGACTTTTTTGTAGGTCCTGAGACACCACATTAGTGTATCAAATTTCGTAATCCTCAGTCAAAGCATGGCTTGGGGCTGACAGTTTTAATGGTCCTAGGGGGCGCTATTTCAGAAAAATGGCCACGCCCACAAATTTTAGCTGTCCATTTCTATTGGGGGTCAGACTAGGATCACTCACAACAAATTTCGAGGTGATATCTCGATAACTTAAGAAATGAGAGGCAAACGTATTTCCATGGCGTGATGGCGATTTTCGCCATGCTCCCAAAGCCCCGCCTTTTTTCAAAACCTGCCAGTACTGGAGACAAAGTAACCTCAACTTGTCTACTGCTGTTTGCCACAGAATCCTGGTGTTTGGGTAAAAGGAGTCCAGTAGGGAGCTGTGAAAAAAAGAGTGGCGTGGCGACAGGTCAAAGTTTGAGGCTTAGCCACGCCCACACCTTTCAACTTTTGAAAAATCCGACGGTTGAATTTTTTCCCCTATGTCTTAAGAGTATATAGCAGAAGTTTGAAGGAGATTGGTGAAAAGGGCGACGGAGCATCACTCTCCAAACAACGTGTGCGAAAACCACTAAATCGCGCACTTGGACCAAAATGGCCGACTTCCTGTGCGACTTTGCGCTTGGCTCCAAGAGACTTTTTTGTAGGTGCTGAGACACCACATTAGTGTACCAAATTTCGTAATCCTCAGTCAAAGCATAGCTTGGGGCTATTAGTTTAAATGGTCCTAGGGGGCGCTATTTAAGAAAATAGGCCACGCCCACAAATTTCAGATATCTATGTCGCTTGGGGGTCAGACTAGGATCACGCACCAGAAGTTTCGTATCAATATCACGATAACTGAAGAAATGAGAGGCAAACATACTTCCATGGCGTGATGGCGATTTTCGCCATGCTCCTGAAGCCCCGCCTTTTTTTGAAACCTGCCAGTACTGGATACCAAGTGACCTCAAGTTGTCTACTGCTGTTTGCCAGAGATTCCTGCTGATTGGGTAAAAGGAGTCCAGTAGGGAGCTGTGAAAAAATGAGTGGCGTGGCGACAGGTCAAAGTTTGAGGCTTAGCCTCGCCCACACCGTTAAACTTTTGAAAAATCCGACGGTTGAATTTTTTCCTCTTTGTCTTAAGAGTATATAGCAGACGTTTCAAGGAGATTGGTGAAAAGGGCGACGGAGCATCACTCTCCAAACAAGGTGTGCGAAAACCAGTAAATCGCGTACTTGGACCAAAATGGCCGACTTCCTGTGCGACTTTGCACTTGGGTCCAAGAGACTTTTTTGTAGGTCCTGAGACACCACATTAGTGTACCAAATTTCGTAATCCTCAGTCAAAGCATGGCTTGGGGCTGACAGTTTTAATGGTCCTAGGGGGCGCTATTTCAGAAAATAGGCCACGCCCACCGGATGTTCACATCAGATCTTTTGGGGGGCCAGACTAGGATCACTCACAAGAAGTTTCGTGATGATATCTTTAGAAATGACGAAATGGGAGGCAAACGTAAGGCCACTGCGGTACGCCTGACTTCGCCGCGCCGCCACAGCCCCGCCCTCTGCCGAAAACTCACATAATGTGACGCCAAGCAACCCCCACTTGTCTTGAGTTACCAGCTACAAATTTGTGGTGATTTAGTGAAATGGGGCAATTTGGGACCTTTCACAGTAAAACTTAACCTTTTTGGTCCTGAGGGGGCGGGGCTTGTGTGATGTCATCATGCGACCATTCAATTTACTTTGTGAGGTGATGACGAATGACCACAGAAAGTTTGGTAACTCTATTCCATTCAGTTATGAAGTTATAGCAATTTAAAAATTTTTGGCGAGTAGTCAAACTTCGAGGCCTGGCCCCGCCCCTTCAGTATTTACGAAAAGTCAATTTTATTGTCTCATTTTGTTCGCCCATCTCTTCTGAGCAATTTTACACAATTTTTGAGATGATCGTGCAAAAAATGATCGAGCAATCCAATCAGAAACGGACCCTAAAAACGGCCAAAACGGCAAAAAATCGCCATTTCAACCCAAAATGGCCGACTTCCTGTTTGATATTGACCATGCTTGCAAGAGACTTTTCTGTGCGGACTATTGAGTACTATAAGTGTACCAAATTTCATAACGGTACGATAAACTAAGCTTTATGGAGAGGGTTTTTTTTCATTTTCTAGGGGGCGCTGTTCAGCCAATTTCTTTGCGATTTTTTTGGGACCTTTAAAATATCAAATTTTTCACCAGGCCTGACAAGTATGCAAAATATTGTGAGTTTTGGGGTATGTTAAGGTCCCCAAAAAGCCATTCAAAGCGGCACCGGAATAATAAATAAAAATAATTAAAGCTGCAAGCAGCGTCGTTCGGCCCTCGCAGCTCTGCGCCGCTCCGGCCTGGCCAGCAGCCCGGGGCACCAGGGCACGTCTGGCAGAACAGAATCGTCAACCACCCCGACGCCAGAATCTGCAAATGGCTTCCTAGTCCGCACCTCACCCTGACTCAGCATCCCCTCTGAGCTCACCATTAAATTGAATTGTAAGGTTACGGCGTTACGCCAGAATTCGCCATGGCATAAAAGCCCCTCCCTTTCTGGAAAGCAATCAGATCTGAATGGTCATTACAACATCATGAAGACAGTGTATGACCTTAGTGTCATGTTCACTAAATTAGAGGGGACAAATATGGGTATTTCAGAATAAAAAATAGACTTCCTGTAGTCAGGGGGTGGGGCTTAGGTGATGTCAGCTGTCCACATTGTCATTTTTTACAGATATGGTCAATGATCACACAGACAAAGTTTGAAAAAGATCTGATCATGCACATGGGAGTTATTAAGTCAAGTAAAGTAATGGCGAAAGGTCAAAGTTTGAGGCTTAGCCACGCCCACACCTTTCAACTTTTGAAAAATCCGACGGTTGAATTTTTTCCCCTACGTCGTATGAGTATACAGCAGAAGTTTGAAAGTGATTGGTGAAAAGGGCGACAGAGCATCACTCTCCAAACAACGTGTGCGAAAACCACTAAATCGCGTACTTGGACCAAAATGGCCGACTTCCTGTGCGACTTTGTCCTGGCTCCAAGAGACTTTTTTGTAGGTCCTGAGACACCACATTAGTGTACCAAATTTCGTAATCCTCAGTCAAAGCATGGCTTGGGGCTATTAGTTTAAATGGTCCTAGGGGGCGCTATTTAAGAGAATAGGCCACGCCCACAAACTTCAGCTGTCTATTTCTCTTGGGGGTCAGACTAGGATCACTCACCAGAAGTTTCGTAGCGATATCACGATAACTGAAGAAATGAGAGGCAAACGTATTTCCATGGCGTGATGGCGATTTTCGCCATGCTCCCAAAGCCCCGCCTTTTTTCAAAACCTGCCAGTACTGGAGACTAAGTAACCTCAAGTTGTCTACTGCTGTTTCCCACAGAATCCTGGTGATTGGGTAAAAGGAGTCCAGTAGGGAGCTGTGAAAAAAAGAGTGGCGTGGCGACAGGTCAAAGTTTGAGGCTTAGCCACGCCCACACCTTTCAACTTTTGAAAAATCCGACGGTTGAATTTTTCCCCCTATGTCTTAAGAGTATATAGCAGAAGTTTGAAGGAGATTGGTGAAAAGGGCGACGGAGCATCACTCTCCAAACAACGTGTGCGAAAACCACTAAATCGCGTACTTGGACCAAAATGGCCGACTTCCTGTGCGACTTTGCACTTGGCTCCAAGAGACTTTTTTGTAGGTCCTGAGACACCACATTAGTGTACCAAATTTCGCAATCCTCAGTCAAAGCTTGGCTTGGGGCTATTAGTTTAAATGGACCTAGGGGGCGCTATTTAAGAGAATAGGCCACGCCCACAAACTTCAGCTGTCTACTTCTCTTGGGGGTCAGACTAGGATCACTCACCAGAAGTGTCGGAGCGATATCACGATAACTGAAGAAATGAGAGGCAAACGTATTTCCATGGCGTGATGGCGATTTTCGCCATGCTCCCAAAGCCCCGCCTTTTTTCAAAACCTGCCAGTACTGGAGACCAAGTAACCTCAAGTTGTCTACTGCTGTTTCCCACAGAATCCTGGTGATTGGGTAAAAGGAGTCCAGTAGGGAGCTGTGAAAAAAAGAGTGGCGTGGCGGCAGGTCAAAGTTTGAGGCTTAGCCACGCCCACACCTTTCAACTTTTGAAAAATCCGACGGTTGAATTTTTTTCCCTATGTCTTACGAGTACATAGCAGAAGTTTGAAGGAGAATGGTGAAAAGGGCGACGGAGCATCACTCTCCAAACAACGTGTGCGAAAACCACTAAATCGCGTACTTGGACCAAAATGGCCGACTTCCTGTGCGACTTTGCACTTGGCTCCAAGAGACTTTTTTGTAGGTCCTGAGACAGCACATTAGTGTACCATATTTCGTAATCCTCAGTCAAAGCATGGCTTGGGGCTGACAGTTTTAATGGTCCTAGGGGGCGCTATTTCAGAAAATAGGCCACGCCCACCGGATGTTCACATCAGATCTTTTGATGGGCCGGACTAGGATCACTCACAAGAAGTTTCGTGACGATATCTTTGGAAATGACGAAATGGGAGGCAAACGTAAGGCCAAGGCGGTACGCCTGAATTCGCCGCGCCGCCACAGCCCCGCCCTCTGCCGAAAACTCCCATAAAGTGACGCCAAGCAACCCCCACTTGTCTTGAGTTACCAGCTACAAATTTGTGGTGATTAAGTGAAATGGGGCAATTTGGGACCTTTCACAGTAAAACTTGATCTTTTTGGTCCTGAGGGGGCGGGGCTTGTGTGATGTCATCATCCGACCATTCAATTTACTTTGTGGGTGGATGACGAATGACCACAGAAAGTTTGGTAACTCTATTCCATTCAGTTATGAAGTTATAGCAATTTAAATATTTTTGGCGAGTAGTCAAACTTCGAGGCCTGGCTCCGCCCCTTCAACATATACGAAAACTCAGAATCCTTATCTCATTTTGTTCGCCCATCCCTTCTGAGCAATTTTACACAATTTTTGAGACGATCGTGCGAAAAATGATCGAGCAATCCAATCAGAAACGGACCCTAAAAACGGCAAAAACGGCAAAAAATCGCCATTTCAACCCAAAATGGCCGACTTCCTGTTTGATATTGACCATGGTTGCAAGAGACTTTTCTGTGCGGACTGTTGAGTACTACAAGTGTACCAAATTTCATAACTGTACGATAAACTAAGCTTTATGGAGAGGGGTTTTTTTCACTTTGTAGGGGGCGCTGTTCAGCCATTTTCTTTGCGATTTTTTCGGGACCTTTAAAATATCAAATTTTTCACCAGGCCTGACAAGTGTGCAAAATATTGTGAGTTTTGGGGTATGTTAAGGTCCCCAAAAAGCTGTTCAAAGGGGGCACGGAATAACAAAAAATAATAATAATCAGAGCAAAAACAAGAGGCCTTCGCAGCGCTTTCGCTGCTCGGGCCTAATAATAAACAGAGCAAAAACAAGAGGCCTTCGCAGCGCTTTCGCTGCTCGGGCCTAATTAAAGCTGCAAGCAGCGTCGTTCGGCCCTCGCAGCTCCGCGCCGCTCCGGCCTGGCCGGCAGCCCGGGGCACCAGGGCATGTCTGGCAGAACAGAAACGTCAATCATCCCGTCACCGGAAACAGCAAATGGCCTCCTAGTCCGCACCTCACCCTGACTAAGCATCCCCTCTGAGCTCACCATTAAATTGAATTGTAAGGTTACGGCATACGCAAGAATTCGCCATGGCATCAAAGCCCCTCCCTTTCTGGAAAGCTATCAGATTTGAATGGCCATTACAGCATCATGAAGACAGTGCATGACCTAGGTGTCATGTTGACTAAATTAGAGGGGACAAATATGGGCATTTCAGCATAAAATAATAACTTCCTTTAGTCAGGGGGCGGGGCTTAGATGATGTCAGCTGTCCACATTGTCATTGTTTACAGATATGGTCAATGATCACACAGACAAAGTTCGAAAAAGATCTGATCATGCACATGGGAGTTATTAAGTCAAGTAATGGCGAAAGGTCAAAGTTTGAGGCTTAGCCACGCCCACACCTTTCAACTTTTGAAAAATCCGACGGTTGAATTTTTTCCCCTATGCCTTAAGAGTATATAGCAGAAGTTTGAAGGCGATTGGTGAAAAGGGCGACGGAGCATCACTCTCCAAACAACGTGTGCGAAAACCACTAAATCGCGTACTTGGACCAAAATGGCCGACTTCCTGTGCAATTTTGTGCTTGGCTCCAAGAGACTTTTTTGTAGGTCCTGGGACACCACATTAGTGTACCAAATTTCGTAATCCTCAGTGAAAGCATGGCTTGGGGCTATTAGTTTAAATGGTCCTAGGGGGCGCTATTTCAGAAATTAGGCCACGCCCACATATTTCAGCTGTCTATGTCTCTTTGGGGTCAGACTAGGATCACTCACCAGAAGTTTCGTAACGATATCACGATAAATGAAGAAATGAGAGGCAAACGTATTTCCATGGCGTGATGGCGATTTTCGCCATGCTCCCAAAGCCCCGCCTTTTTTTGAAACCTTCCAGTACTGGATACCAAGTGACCTCAAGTTGTCTACTGCTATTTGCCAGAGACTCCTGCTGATTGGGTAAAAGGAGTCCAGTAGGGAGCTGTGAAAAAAAGAGTGGCGCGGCGACACGTCAAAGTTTGAGGCTTAGCCACGCCCACACCTTTCAACTTTTGAAAAATCCGACGGTTGAATTTTTTCCCCTATGCCTTAAGAGTATATAGCAGAAGTTTGAAGGCGATTGGTGAAAAGGGCGACGGAGCATCACTCTCCAAACAACGTGTGCGAAAACCACTAAATCGCGTACTTGGACCAAAATGGCCGACTTCCTGTGCAATTTTGTGCTTGGCTCCAAGAGACTTTTTTGTAGGCCCTGGGACACCACATTAGTGTACCAAATTTCGTAATCCTCAGTCAAAGCATGGCTTGGGGCTATTAGTTTAAATGGTCCTAGGGGGCGCTATTTCAGAAATTAGGCCACGCCCACATATTTCAGCTGTCTATGTCTCTTTGGGGTCAGACTAGGATCACTCACCAGAAGATTCGTAATGATATCACGATAAATGAAGAAATGAGAGGCAAACGTATTTCCATGGCGTGATGGCGATTTTCGCCATGCTCCCAAAGCCCTGCCTTTTTTTGAAACCTTCCAGTACTGGAGACCAAGTGACCTCAAGTTGTCTACTGCTATTTGCCAGAGACTCCTGCTGATTGGGTAAAAGGAGTCCAGTAGGGAGCTGTGAAAAAAAGAGTGGCGCGGCGACAGGTCAAAGTTTGAGGCTTAGCCACGCCCACACCTTTCAACTTTTGAAAAATCCGACGGTTGAATTTTTTCCTCTATGTCTTAAGAGCAGATGGCAGAAGTTTGAAGGAGATTGGTGAAAATGGCGACGGAGCATCACTCTCCAAACAACGTGTGCGAAAACCACTAAATTGCGTACTTGGACCAAAATGGCCGACTTCCTGTGCAACTTTGCACTTGGCTCCAAGAGACTTTTTTGTAGGTCCTGAGACACCACATTAGTGTACCAAATTTCGTACTCCTCAGTCAAAGCATGGCTTGGGGCTGACAGTTTTAATGGTCCTAGGGGGCGCTATTTCAGAAAATAGGCCACGCCCACCGGATGTTCACATCAGATCTTTTGAGGGGCCGGACTAGGATCACTCACAACAAGTTTCGTGACGATATCTTTAGAAATGACGAAATGGAAGGCAAACGTAAGGCCATGGCGGTACGCCTGACTTCGGCGCGCCGCCACAGCCCCACCTTCTGCCGAAAACTCCCATAAAGTGACGCCAAGCAACCTCCACTTGTCTTGAGTTAACAGCTACAAGTTTGTGGTGATTAAGTGAAATGGGGCAATTTGGGACCTTTCACAGTAAAACTTGACCTTTTTGGTCCTGAGGGGGCGGGGCTTGTGTGATGTCATCATCCGACCATTCAATTTACTTTGTGGCTGGATGACGAATGACCACAGAAAGTTTGGTAATTCTATTCCTTTCAGTTATGAAGTTATAGCAATTTAAAATTTTTTGGCGAGTAGTCAAACTTCGAGGCCTGGCCCCGCCCCTTCAACATGTACGAAAAGTCAGAATCTTTGTCTCATTTTGTTCGCCCATCCCTTCTGAGCAATTTTACACAATTTTTGAGACGATCGTGCAAAAAATGATCGAGCAATCCAATCAGAAACGGACCCTAAAAAGGGCCAAAACGGCAAAAAATCGCCATTTCAACCCAAAATGGCCGACTTCCTGTTTGATATTGACCATGCATGCAAGAGACTTTTCTGTGCGGACTGTTTAGTACTATAAATGTACCAAATTTCATAACTGTACGATAAACTAAGCTTTATGGAGAGGGGTTTTTTTCACTTTGTAGGGGGCGCTGTTAGGCCATTTTCTTTGCGATTTTTTTGTGACCTTTAAAATATCAAATTTTTCACCAGGCCTGACAAGTTTGCAAAATATTGTGAGTTTTGGGGTATGTTAAGGTCCCCAAAAAGCTGTTCAAAGGGGGCACGGAATAACAAAAAATAATCAGAGCAAAAACAAGAGGCCTTCGCAGCGCTTTCGCTGCTCGGGCCTAATAATTAAAGCTGCAAGCAGCGTCGTTCGGCCCTCGCAGCTCCGCGCCGCTCCGGCCTGGCCGGCAGCCCGGGGCACCAGGGCATGTCTGGCAGAACAGAAACGTCAATCATCCCGTCACCGGAAACAGCAAATGGCCTCCTAGTCCGCACCTCACCCTGACTAAGCATCCCCTCTGAGCTCACCATTAAATTGAATTGTAAGGTTACGGCATACGCAAGAATTCGCCATGGCATCAAAGCCCCTCCCTTTCTGGAAAGCTATCAGATTTGAATGGCCATTACAGCATCATGAAGACAGTGCATGACCTAGGTGTCATGTTGACTAAATTAGAGGGGACAAATATGGGCATTTCAGCATAAAATAATAACTTCCTTTAGTCAGGGGGCGGGGCTTAGATGATGTCAGCTGTCCACATTGTCATTGTTTACAGATATGGTCAATGATCACACAGACAAAGTTCGAAAAAGATCTGATCATGCACATGGGAGTTATTAAGTCAAGTAATGGCGAAAGGTCAAAGTTTGAGGCTTAGCCACGCCCACACCTTTCAACTTTTGAAAAATCCGACGGTTGAATTTTTTCCCCTATGCCTTAAGAGTATATAGCAGAAGTTTGAAGGCGATTGGTGAAAAGGGCGACGGAGCATCACTCTCCAAACAACGTGTGCGAAAACCACTAAATCGCGTACTTGGACCAAAATGGCCGACTTCCTGTGCAATTTTGTGCTTGGCTCCAAGAGACTTTTTTGTAGGTCCTGGGACACCACATTAGTGTACCAAATTTCGTAATCCTCAGTGAAAGCATGGCTTGGGGCTATTAGTTTAAATGGTCCTAGGGGGCGCTATTTCAGAAATTAGGCCACGCCCACATATTTCAGCTGTCTATGTCTCTTTGGGGTCAGACTAGGATCACTCACCAGAAGTTTCGTAACGATATCACGATAAATGAAGAAATGAGAGGCAAACGTATTTCCATGGCGTGATGGCGATTTTCGCCATGCTCCCAAAGCCCCGCCTTTTTTTTAAACCTTCCAGTACTGGATACCAAGTGACCTCAAGTTGTCTACTGCTATTTGCCAGAGACTCCTGCTGATTGGGTAAAAGGAGTCCAGTAGGGAGCTGTGAAAAAAAGAGTGGCGCGGCGACAGGTCAAAGTTTGAGGCTTAGCCACGCCCACACCTTTCAACTTTTGAAAAATCCGACGGTTGAATTTTTTCCCCTATGCCTTAAGAGTATATAGCAGAAGTTTGAAGGCGATTGGTGAAAAGGGCGACGGAGCATCACTCTCCAAACAACGTGTGCGAAAACCACTAAATCGCGTACTTGGACCAAAATGGCCGACTTCCTGTGCAATTTTGTGCTTGGCTCCAAGAGACTTTTTTGTAGGCCCTGGGACACCACATTAGTGTACCAAATTTCGTAATCCTCAGTCAAAGCATGGCTTGGGGCTATTAGTTTAAATGGTCCTAGGGGGCGCTATTTCAGAAATTAGGCCACGCCCACATATTTCAGCTGTCTATGTCTCTTTGGGGTCAGACTAGGATCACTCACCAGAAGTTTCGTAATGATATCACGATAAATGAAGAAATGAGAGGCAAACGTATTTCCATGGCGTGATGGCGATTTTCGCCATGCTCCCAAAGCCCTGCCTTTTTTTGAAACCTTCCAGTACTGGAGACCAAGTGACCTCAAGTTGTCTACTGCTATTTGCCAGAGACTCCTGCTGATTGGGTAAAAGGAGTCCAGTAGGGAGCTGTGAAAAAAAGAGTGGCGCGGCGACAGGTCAAAGTTTGAGGCTTAGCCACGCCCACACCTTTCAACTTTTGAAAAATCCGACGGTTGAATTTTTTCCTCTATGTCTTAAGAGCAGATGGCAGAAGTTTGAAGGAGATTGGTGAAAATGGCGACGGAGCATCACTCTCCAAACAACGTGTGCGAAAACCACTAAATTGCGTACTTGGACCAAAATGGCCGACTTCCTGTGCAACTTTGCACTTGGCTCCAAGAGACTTTTTTGTAGGTCCTGAGACACCACATTAGTGTACCAAATTTCGTACTCCTCAGTCAAAGCATGGCTTGGGGCTGACAGTTTTAATGGTCCTAGGGGGCGCTATTTCAGAAAATAGGCCACGCCCACCGGATGTTCACATCAGATCTTTTGAGGGGCCGGACTAGGATCACTCACAACAAGTTTCGTGACGATATCTTTAGAAATGACGAAATGGAAGGCAAACGTAAGGCCATGGCGGTACGCCTGACTTCGCCGCGCCGCCACAGCCCCACCTTCTGCCGAAAACTCCCATAAAGTGACGCCAAGCAACCTCCACTTGTCTTGAGTTAACAGCTACAAGTTTGTGGTGATTAAGTGAAATGGGGCAATTTGGGACCTTTCACAGTAAAACTTGACCTTTTTGGTCCTGAGGGGGCGGGGCTTGTGTGATGTCATCATCCGACCATTCAATTTACTTTGTGGCTGGATGACGAATGACCACAGAAAGTTTGGTAATTCTATTCCTTTCAGTTATGAAGTTATAGCAATTTAAAATTTTTTGGCGAGTAGTCAAACTTCGAGGCCTGGCCCCGCCCCTTCAACATGTACGAAAAGTCAGAATCTTTGTCTCATTTTGTTCGCCCATCCCTTCTGAGCAATTTTACACAATTTTTGAGACGATCGTGCAAAAAATGATCGAGCAATCCAATCAGAAACGGACCCTAAAAAGGGCCAAAACGGCAAAAAATCGCCATTTCAACCCAAAATGGCCGACTTCCTGTTTGATATTGACCATGCATGCAAGAGACTTTTCTGTGCGGACTGTTTAGTACTATAAATGTACCAAATTTCATAACTGTACGATAAACTAAGCTTTATGGAGAGGGGTTTTTTTCACTTTGTAGGGGGCGCTGTTCAGCCATTTTCTTTGCGATTTTTTTGTGACCTTTAAAATATCAAATTTTTCACCAGGCCTGACAAGTTTGCAAAATATTGTGAGTTTTGGGGTATGTTAAGGTCCCCAAAAAGCTGTTCAAAGGGGGCACGGAATAACAAAAAATAATCAGAGCAAAAACAAGAGGCCTTCGCAGCGCTTTCGCTGCTCGGGCCTAATAATTAAAGCTGCAAGCAGCGTCGTTCGGCCCTCGCAGCTCCGCGCCGCTCCGGCCTGGCCGGCAGCCCTGGGCACCAGGGCACGTCCGCAGAACACAAACGTCGACCACCCCAACACCAGAAACGGCTAACGGCCACCTTGTCCGCACCTCACCCTGACTCAGCATCCCCTTTGAGCTCACCATTACATTTTATGTCTCACCACTAGGGAATCCTCTATCTTTACCACACTGGTGGTGTGATGACAGTGACCAACTTTAATGCTATTCTGACCATGTTTTTTAAAGTTATCGAAGGATAACGTTATCTAGGTGGCGCTGTGACCAACTACAGAAAAGTCCCATTGAGGTCAGCTTTGGTGACATTATATAACATTCACCAACCGTTTGTGCCTCATTGGCTAAAGGGCACTATTGTTCATTGCCATATTCAGTTTCGGGCAAATCGGAGGCCGTTTGTGGAAGTTACAGTCAAATGTAAGGTCATGGCGTCACGCCAGCATTCACCATGGCATCAAAGCCCCTCCCTTTCTGGAAAGCTATCAGATCTGAATGGTCATTAAAACATCATGAAGACAATGTATGACCTGAGTGTCATTTTCACTAAATTAGAGGGGACAAATATGGCCATTTCACCATAAAACAATAGACTTCCTGTTGTCAGGGGGCGGGGCTTAGGTGATGTCAGCTGTCCACATTGTCGTTGTCTTGAGATGTGGTCAGTGATCACACAGACAAAGTTTGAATTAGATCTGATCATGCACATGGGAGTTATTAAGTCAAGTAATGTCATGGCGAAAGGTCAAAGTTTGAGGCTTAGCCACGCCCACACCTTTATACTTATTTAAAATCCGACGGTTGAATTTTTTCCCCTTTGACTTAAAAGTACATAGCATAAGTTTGAAGGTGATCTGTGTAAAGGGCGACGGGCCATCAATGTCCAAACAACGTGTGCGAAAACCACTAAATCGAGTACTTGGACCAAAATGGCCGACCTCCTGTGCGAAATTTTGCTTGGCTCCAAGAGACTTTTTTGTAGGTCCAGAGACCCTACATGAGTGTACCAATTTTCGTAATCCTCAGTCAAACCTTGTCTTGGGGCTGACAGTTTTAAAGGTCCTAGGGGGCGATATTTCAGAATTAAGGCCACGCCCACAAATCTCAGCTGCCCAATTCTATTGGGGGTCAGACTAGGATCACTCACCAGACATTTTGTGGCGATGTCACGATAATTGAAGAAATGAGAGGCAAACGTATTGCCATGGCGTGATGGCGAATTTCGCCATGCTCCCAAAGCCCCGCCTTTTTTCAAAACCTGCCAGTACTGTAGACCAAGTGACCTCAACTTGTCAGCTTTTATTTGCCAGAGATTGCTGGTGATTGCGTAAAAGGAGTCCAATAGGGAGCTGTGAAAAAAAGAGTGGCGTGGCGACAGGTCAAAGTTTGAGGCTTAGCCACGCCCACACCTTTATACTTATTTAAAATCCGACGGTTGAATTTTTTACTTTATGTCTTAAGAGTATATAGCAGATGTTTGAAGGCGATTGGTGAAAAGGGCGATGGAGCATCACTCTCCAAACAACGTGTGCGAAAACCAGTAAATCACGTACTTGGACCAAAATGGCTGACTTCCTGTGCAACTTTGCACTTGGCTCCAAGAGACTTTTTTGTAGGTCCTGAGACACCACATTAGTGTACCAAATTTCGAAATCCTCAGTCAAAGCATGGCTTGGGGCTGACAGTTTTAATGGTCCTAGAGGGCGCTATTTCATAAAATAGGCCACGCCCACCGGATGTTCACATCAAATTTTTTGGGGGGCTGGACTAGGATCACTCACAAGAGGTTTTGTGGCGATATCTTTAGAAATGACGAAATGGGAGGCAAACGTAAGGCCACGTCGGTACGCCTGACTTCGCCGCGCCGCCACAGCCCCGCCTTCTGGAGAAAACTCCCATAAAGTGACGCCAAGCAATCCCAACTTGTCTACAGTTACCTGCTACAAATATGGGGTGATTAGTTGAAAGGGCGAATTTTGGACAATTTCCCAGTAAAACTTGACCTTTTAAGGCCTGAGGGGGCGGGGCTTATGTGACATCATCAATCAACCATTCATTTGTCTTCGGGGGGCGATGACGATTGTCCATAGAAAATTACTTTAAATGTAATTCTTTTATTTATGAAATTAAAGATATTTGAATTTTTTTGGCGAGTGCTCGAACTTTGAGGCCTGGTCCCGCCCCTTCAGTATTTACGAAAAGTCAGTTTTATTTTCTCATTTTAATCGTCCATCGCTTCTGTTCGATCGCACACTATTTTTGAGACAATCGTGCGAAAAATGACCAAACTGTTCAACCAAATATAGAGCCTAGAAATGGCCAAAACGGGGTAAAAATGGCCACTTTAGTCCAAAATGGCCGACTTCCTGTTTGATATTGACCATGGGTGCAAGAGGCTTTTCTGTGCGTATTGTTGAGTTCTACAGGTGTACCAAATTTCATCACTCTACTATGAAAAAAGGTCAATGCGGAGGGGTATTTTTAATTTTCCAGGGGGCGCTGTTGAAACATTTTTATACCAACTTTCATGTTGACAGTGAAATACGTAAATTTCACGCACTTTCTATATTGGGCCAGAATTTGGTGACTTTTTGGATATGCTAAGACCCCCTAAAGGCCACCCAAAGACGCGGAAGAAAAAAAAAGAAATTAAAGCTGCAAGCAGCGTCGTTCGGCCCTCGCAGCTCCGCGCCGCTCCGGCCTGGCCGACAGCCCGGGGCACCAGGGCACGTCTGGCAGAACAGAAACGTCAACCGCCCCGACACTAGAAACCGCAAATGGCCTCCTAGTCCGCACCTCACCCTTACTCAGCATCCCCTCTGAGCTCACCATTAAATTGAATTGTAAGGGTGCGGCGTTACGCCAGAATTCGCCATGGCATCAAAGCCCTTCCCTTTCTGGAAAGCTATCAGATCTGAATGGTCAATACAGCATCATGAAGACAGTGCATGACCTTGGTGTCTTGTTGACTAAATTAGAGGGGACTAATATGGGCATTTCAGCATAAAAAAATAGACTTCCTGTGGTCAGGGGGCGGGGCTTAGGTGATGTCAGCTGTCCACATTGTCATTTTTTACAGATATGGTCAATGATCACACAGACAAAGTTTGAAAAAGATCTGATCTTGCACATGGGAGTTATTAAGTCAAGTAAAGTAATGGCGAAAGGTCAAAGTTTGAGACTTAGCCACGCCCACACCTTTCAACTTTTGAAAAATGCGACGGTTGAATTTTTTCCCCTACGTCTTAAGAGTATATAGTAGAAGTTTGAAAGTGATTGGTGAAAAGGGCGACGGAGCATCACTCTCCAAACAACGTGTGCGAAAACCACTAAATCGCGTACTTGGACCAAAATGGCTGACTTCCTGTACGACTTTACGCTTGGCTCCAAGAGACTTTTTTGTAGGTCCTGAGACCCCACATTAGTGTACCAAATTTCGTAATCTTCAGTCAAAGCATGGCTTGGGGCTATTAGTTTAAATGGTCCTAGGGGGCGCTATTTAAGAAAATAGGCCACGCCCACAAATTTCAGCTATGTTTGTCTCTTGGGGGTCAGACAAGGATCACTTATAAGAAGTTTCGTAGCGCTATCACAATAACTGAAGAAATGAGAGGCAAACGTATTTCCATGGCGTGATGGTGATTTTCGCCATGCTGCCAAAGCCCCGCCTTTACTCGAAACCTGCCAGTACTGGATACCAAGTGACCTCAAGTTGTCTACTGCTATTTGCCAGAGATTATTGGTGATTGGGTAAAAGGAGTCCAATAGGAAGCTGTGAAAAAAAGAGTGGCGTGGCGAAAGGTCAAAGTTTGAGGCTTAGCCACGCCCACACCTTTCAACTTTTGAAAAATCCGACGGTTGAATTTTTTCCCCGATGACTTAAGAGCATATGGCAGAAGTTTGAAGGAGATTGGTGAAAAGGACGACGGAGCATCACTCTCCAAACAACGTGTGCGAAAACCACTAAATCGCGTACTTGGACCAAAATGGCCGACTTCCTGTACGACTTTGCACTTGGGTCCAAGAGACTTTTTTGTAGGTCCTGAGACACCACATTAGTGTACCAAATTTCGTAATCCTCAGTCAAAGCATGGCTTGGGGCTGACAGTTTTAATGGTCCTAGGGGGCGCTATTTCAGAAAATAGGCCACGCCCACCGGATGTTCACATCAGTTCTTTTGAGGGGCCGGACTAGGATCACTCACAAGAAGTTTCGTGACGATATTTTTAGAAATGACGAAATGGGAGGCAAACGTAAGGCCACGGCGGTACGCCTGACTTCGCCGCGCCGCCACAGCCCCGCCCTCTGTCGAAAACTCCCATAAAGTGACGCCAAGCAACCCCCACTTGTCTTGAGTTAACAGTTACAAATTTGTGGGGATTGAGTGAAATGGGGCCATTTGGGACCTTTCATAGTAAAACTTGACCTTTTTGGTCCTGAGGGGGCGGGGCTTGTGTGATGTCATCATCCGACCATTCATTTTACTTTGTGGGAGGATGACAAATGACCACAGAAAGTTTGGTAACTCTATTCCATTCAATTATGAAGTTATAGCAGTTTTAATTTTTTTGGCGAGTAGTCAAACTTCGAGGCCTGGCCCCGCCCCTTCAGCATATACGAAAACTCAGAATCCTTGTCTCATTTTGTTCGGCCATTTCTTCTGAGCAATTTTATACCATTTTTGAGACGATCGTGCGAAAATTGATCGAGCAATCCAATCAGAGACTGACCCTAAAAACGGCAAAAACGGCCAAAAATCGCCATTTCATCCCAAAATGGCCGACTTCCTGTTTGATATTGACCATGCTTGCAAGAGACTTTTCTGTGCGGACTGTTGAGTACTACAAGTGTACCAAATTTCATAACTGTACGATAAACTAAGCTTTATGGAGAGGGGTTTTTTTCACTTTGTAGGGGGCGCTGTTCAGCCATTTTCTTTGCGATTTTTTTGGGACCTTTAAAATATCAAATTTTTCACCAGGCCTGACAATTGTGCAAAATATTGTGAGTTTTGGGGTATGTTAAGGTCCCCAAAAAGCCATTCATTTCGCGCACGGAATAATAAATAATAATAATAATTAAAGCTGCAAGCAGCGTCGTTCGGCCCTCGCAGCTCCGCGCCGCTCCGGCCTGGCCGGCAGCCCGGGGCACCAGGGCATGTGTGGCAGAACAGAAACGTCAATCATCCCGTCACCGGAAACAGCAAATGGCCTCCTAGTCCGCACCTCACCCTGACTAAGCATCCCCTCTGAGCTCACCATTAAATTGAATTGTAAGGTTACGGCGTTACGCCAGAATTCGCCATGGCATCAAAGCCCCTCCCTTTCTGGAAAGCTATCAGATTTGAATGGCCATTACAGCATCATGAAGACAGTGCATGACCTAGGTGTCATGTTGACTAAATTAGAGGGGACAAATATGGGCATTTCAGCATAAAATAATAACTTCCTTTAGTCAGGGGGCGGGGCTTAGATGATGTCAGCTGTCCACATTGTCATTGTTTACAGATATGGTCAATGATCACACAGACAAAGTTCGAAAAAGATCTGATCATGCACATGGGAGTTATTAAGTCAAGTAATGGCGAAAGGTCAAAGTTTGAGGCTTAGCCACGCCCACACCTTTCAACTTTACAAAAATCCGACGGTTGACTTTTTTCCCCTATGCCTTAAGAGTATATAGCAGAAGTTTGAAGGCGATTGGTGAAAAGGGCGAAGGAGCATCACTCTTCAAACAACGTGTGCGAAAACCACTAAATCGCGTACTTGGACCAAAATGGCCGACTTCCTGTGCAATTTTGTGCTTGGCTCCAAGAGACTTTTTTGTAGGTCCTGGGACACCACATTAGTGTACCAAATTTCGTAATCCTCAATGAAAGCATGGCTTGGGGCTAATAGTTTAAATGGTCCTAGGGGGCGCTATTTCAGAAATTAGGCCACGCCCACATATTTCAGCTGTCTATGTCTCTTTGGGGTCAGACTAGGATCACTCACCAGAAGTTTCGTAACAATATCACGATAAATGAAGAAATGAGAGGCAAACGTATTTCCATGGCGTGCTGGCGATTTTCGCCATGCTCCCAAAGCCCCGCCTTTTTTTGAAACCTTCCAGTACTGGATACCAAGTGACCTCAAGTTGTCTACTGCTATTTGCCAGAGACTCCTGCTGATTGGGTAAAAGGAGTCCAGTAGGGAGCTGTGAAAAAAAGAGTGGCGCGGCGACAGGTCAAAGTTTGAGGCTTAGCCACGCCCACACCTTTCAACTTTTGAAAAATCCGACGGTTGAATTTTTTCCCCTATGCCTTAAGAGTATATAGCAGAAGTTTGAAGGCGATTGGTGAAAAGGGCGACGGAGCATCACTCTCCAAACAACGTGTGCGAAAACCACTAAATCGCGTACTTGGACCAAAATGGCCGACTTCCTGTGCAATTTTGTGATTGGCTCCAAGAGACTTTTTTGTAGGTCCTGGGACACCACATTAGTGTACCAAATTTCGTAATCCTCAGTCAAAGCATGGCTTGGGGCTATTAGTTTAAATGGTCCTAGGGGGCGCTATTTCAGAAATTAGGCCACGCCCACATATTTCAGCTGTCTATGTCTCTTTGTGGTCAGACTAGGATCACTCACCAGAAGTTTCGTAACGATATCACGATAAATGAAGAAATGAGAGGCAAACGTATTTCCATGGCGTGATGGCGATTTTCGCCATGCTCCCAAAGCCCTGCCTTTTTTTGAAACCTTCCAGTACTGGATACCAAGTGACCTCAAGTTGTCTACTGCTATTTGCCAGAGACTCCTGCTGATTGGGTAAAAGGAGTCCAGTAGGGAGCTGTGAAAAAAAGAGTGGTGCGGCGACAGGTCAAAGTTTGAGGCTTAGCCACGCCCACACCTTTCAACTTTTGAAAAATCCGACGGTTGAATTTTTTCCTCTATGTCTTAAGACTATATAGCAGAAGTTTGAAAGTGATTGGTGAAAAGGGCGACGGAGTATCACTCTCCAAACAACGTGTGTGAAAACCACTAAATCGCGCACTTGGACCAAAATGGCCGACTTCCTGTGCGACTTTGCACTTGGCTTCAAGAGACTTTTTTGTAGGTCCTGAGACACCACATTAGTGTACCAAATTTCGTAATCCTCAGTCAAAGCATGGCTTGGGGCTGACAGTTTTAATGGTCCTAGGGGGCGCTATTTCAGAAAATAGGCCACGCCCACCAGATGTTCACATCAGATCTTTTGGGGGGCCGGACTAGGATCACTCACAAGAAGTTTCGTGACGATATCTTTGGAAATGACGAAATGGGAGGCAAACGTAAGGCCAAGGCGGTACGCCTGAATTCGCCGCGCCGCCACAGCCCCGCCCTCTGCCGAAAACTCCCATAAAGTGACGCCAAGCAACCCCCACTTGTCTTGAGTTACCAGCTACAAATTTGTGGTGATTAAGTGAAATGGGGCAATTTGGGACCTTTCACAGTAAAACTTGATCTTTTTGGTCCTGAGGGGGCGGGGCTTGTGTGATGTCATCATCCGACCTTTCAGTTTACTTTGTGGGTGGATGACGAATGACCACAGAAAGTTTGGTAACTCTATTCCATTCAGTTATGAAGTTATAGCAATTTAAATATTTTTGGCGAGTAGTCAAACTTCGAGGCCTGGCTCCGCCCCTTCAACATATACGAAAACTCAGAATCCTTATCTCATTTTGTTCGCCCATCCCTTCTGAGCAATTTTACACAATTTTTGAGACGATCGTGCGAAAAATGATCGAGCAATCCAATCAGAAACGGACCCTAAAAACGGCAAAAACGGCAAAAAATCGCCATTTCAACCCAAAATGGCCGACTTCCTGTTTGATATTGACCATGGTTGCAAGAGACTTTTCTGTGCGGACTGTTGAGTACTACAAGTGTACCAAATTTCATAACTGTACGATAAACTAAGCTTTATGGAGAGGGTTTTTTTTCACTTTGTAGGGGGCGCTGTTCAGCCATTTTCTTTGCGATTTTTTTGGGACCTTTAAAATATCAAATTTTTCACCAGGCCTGACAAGTGTGCAAAATATTGTGAGTTTTGGGGTATGTTAAGGTCCCCAAAAAGCTGTTCAAAGGGGGCACGGAATAACAAAAAATAATAATAATCAGAGCAAAAACAAGAGGCCTTCGCAGCGCTTTCGCTGCTCGGGCCTAATTAAAGCTGCAAGCAGCGTCGTTCGGCCCTCGCAGCTCTGCGCCGCTCCGGCCTGGCCAGCAGCCCGGGGCACCAGGGCACGTCTGGCAGAACAGAATCGTCAACCACCCCGACGCCAGAATCTGCAAATGGCTTCCTAGTCCGCACCTCACCCTGACTCAGCATCCCCTCTGAGCTCACCATTAAATTGAATTGTAAGGTTACGGCGTTACGCCAGAATTCGCCATGGCATAAAAGCCCCTCCCTTTCTGGAAAGCAATCAGATCTGAATGGTCATTACAACATCATGAAGACAGTGTATGACCTTAGTGTCATGTTCACTAAATTAGAGGGGACAAATATGGGTATTTCAGAATAAAAAATAGACTTCCTGTAGTCAGGGGGCGGGGCTTAGGTGATGTCAGCTGTCCACATTGTCATTTTTTACAGATATGGTCAATGATCACACAGACAAAGTTTGAAAAAGATCTGATCATGCACATGGGAGTTATTAAGTCAAGTAAAGTAATGGCGAAAGGTCAAAGTTTGAGGCTTAGCCACGCCCACACCTTTCAACTTTTGAAAAATCCGACGGTTGAATTTTTTCCCCTACGTCGTATGAGTATACAGCAGAAGTTTGAAAGTGATTGGTGAAAAGGGCGACAGAGCATCACTCTCCAAACAACGTGTGCGAAAACCACTAAATCGCGTACTTGGACCAAAATGGCCGACTTCCTGTGCGACTTTGTCCTGGCTCCAAGAGACTTTTTTGTAGGTCCTGAGACACCACATTAGTGTACCAAATTTCGTAATCCTCAGTCAAAGCATGGCTTGGGGCTATTAGTTTAAATGGTCCTAGGGGGCGCTATTTAAGAGAATAGGCCACGCCCACAAACTTCAGCTGTCTATTTCTCTTGGGGGTCAGACTAGGATCACTCACCAGAAGTTTCGTAGCGATATCACGATAACTGAAGAAATGAGAGGCAAACGTATTTCCATGGCGTGATGGCGATTTTCGCCATGCTCCCAAAGCCCCGCCTTTTTTCAAAACCTGCCAGTACTGGAGACTAAGTAACCTCAAGTTGTCTACTGCTGTTTCCCACAGAATCCTGGTGATTGGGTAAAAGGAGTCCAGTAGGGAGCTGTGAAAAAAAGAGTGGCGTGGCGACAGGTCAAAGTTTGAGGCTTAGCCACGCCCACACCTTTCAACTTTTGAAAAATCCGACGGTTGAATTTTTTCCCCTATGTCTTAAGAGTATATAGCAGAAGTTTGAAGGAGATTGGTGAAAAGGGCGACGGAGCATCACTCTCCAAACAACGTGTGCGAAAACCACTAAATCGCGTACTTGGACCAAAATGGCCGACTTCCTGTGCGACTTTGCACTTGGCTCCAAGAGACTTTTTTGTAGGTCCTGAGACACCACATTAGTGTACCAAATTTCGCAATCCTCAGTCAAAGCTTGGCTTGGGGCTATTAGTTTAAATGGACCTAGGGGGCGCTATTTAAGAGAATAGGCCACGCCCACAAACTTCAGCTGTCTACTTCTCTTGGGGGTCAGACTAGGATCACTCACCAGAAGTGTCGGAGCGATATCACGATAACTGAAGAAATGAGAGGCAAACGTATTTCCATGGCGTGATGGCGATTTTCGCCATGCTCCCAAAGCCCCGCCTTTTTTCAAAACCTGCCAGTACTGGAGACCAAGTAACCTCAAGTTGTCTACTGCTGTTTCCCACAGAATCCTGGTGATTGGGTAAAAGGAGTCCAGTAGGGAGCTGTGAAAAAAAGAGTGGCGTGGCGGCAGGTCAAAGTTTGAGGCTTAGCCACGCCCACACCTTTCAACTTTTGAAAAATCCGACGGTTGAATTTTTTTCCCTATGTCTTACGAGTACATAGCAGAAGTTTGAAGGAGAATGGTGAAAAGGGCGACGGAGCATCACTCTCCAAACAACGTGTGCGAAAACCACTAAATCGCGTACTTGGACCAAAATGGCCGACTTCCTGTGCGACTTTGCACTTGGCTCCAAGAGACTTTTTTGTAGGTCCTGAGACAGCACATTAGTGTACCATATTTCGTAATCCTCAGTCAAAGCATGGCTTGGGGCTGACAGTTTTAATGGTCCTAGGGGGCGCTATTTCAGAAAATAGGCCACGCCCACCGGATGTTCACATCAGATCTTTTGATGGGCCGGACTAGGATCACTCACAAGAAGTTTCGTGACGATATCTTTGGAAATGACGAAATGGGAGGCAAACGTAAGGCCAAGGCGGTACGCCTGAATTCGCCGCGCCGCCACAGCCCCGCCCTCTGCCGAAAACTCCCATAAAGTGACGCCAAGCAACCCCCACTTGTCTTGAGTTACCAGCTACAAATTTGTGGTGATTAAGTGAAATGGGGCAATTTGGGACCTTTCACAGTAAAACTTGATCTTTTTGGTCCTGAGGGGGCGGGGCTTGTGTGATGTCATCATCCGACCATTCAATTTACTTTGTGGGTGGATGACGAATGACCACAGAAAGTTTGGTAACTCTATTCCATTCAGTTATGAAGTTATAGCAATTTAAATATTTTTGGCGAGTAGTCAAACTTCGAGGCCTGGCTCCGCCCCTTCAACATATACGAAAACTCAGAATCCTTATCTCATTTTGTTCGCCCATCCCTTCTGAGCAATTTTACACAATTTTTGAGACGATCGTGCGAAAAATGATCGAGCAATCCAATCAGAAACGGACCCTAAAAACGGCAAAAACGGCAAAAAATCGCCATTTCAACCCAAAATGGCCGACTTCCTGTTTGATATTGACCATGGTTGCAAGAGACTTTTCTGTGCGGACTGTTGAGTACTACAAGTGTACCAAATTTCATAACTGTACGATAAACTAAGCTTTATGGAGAGGGGTTTTTTTCACTTTGTAGGGGGCGCTGTTCAGCCATTTTCTTTGCGATTTTTTCGGGACCTTTAAAATATCAAATTTTTCACCAGGCCTGACAAGTGTGCAAAATATTGTGAGTTTTGGGGTATGTTAAGGTCCCCAAAAAGCTGTTCAAAGGGGGCACGGAATAACAAAAAATAATAATAATCAGAGCAAAAACAAGAGGCCTTCGCAGCGCTTTCGCTGCTCGGGCCTAATTAAAGCTGCAAGCAGCGTCGTTCGGCCCTCGCAGCGAAGCAGCTCGCCCTCCTTCCGCACCCCCTCCGCTCCATCCCCGACGCTCTCCAAACCCAGCTCTGCGCTTCTCCATCCTGGCCGGCAGCCGGGAGCACCAGGGCACGTCTGGCAGAACAGACAGTCAACCACCCCGACACCAGAAACCGTGAATGGCCTCCTCGTCCACACCTCACCCTGACTCAGCATCCCCTCTGAGCCCACCATTACACGTCTCACCACTAGGAGATACTCTATCTTTACCACACTGGTGATGTGATGTTCAGTCTCGGGCAAATCGGAGGCCGTTTGTGGAAGTTACAGTCAAACGTAAGGTCACAGCTTCACGCCAGAAATCGCCATGGCATCAAAGCCCCTCCCTTTCTGAAAAGCTATCAGATCTGAATGGTCATTACAACATCATGAAGACAGTGCATGACCTTAGTGTCATGTTGACTAAATTAGAGGGGACAAATATGGGCATTTCACCATAAAACAGTAGACTTCCTGTAGTCAGGGGGCGGGGCTTAGGTGATGTCAGCTGTCCACATTGTCACTGTCTTCAGATGTGGTCAGTGATCACACAGACAAAGTTTGAAATTGATCTGATCATGCACATGGGAGTTATTAAGTCAAGTAACGTAATGGCGACTGGTCAAAGTTTGAGGCTTAGCCACGCCCACACCTTTATACTTATTTAAAATCCGACGGTTGAATTTTTTCCTCTATGTCTTAAGAGTATATAGCAGGAGTTTGAAGGTGATCGGTGGAAAGGACGACGAGACATCATTCTCCTAATAACGTGTGGGAAAACCACTAAATCGAGTACTTGGACCAAAATGGCCGACCTCCTGTGCGACATTGGACTTGGCTCCAAGAGACTTTTTTGTAGGTCCTGAGACACTACATTAGTGTGCCAAATTTCGTGATCCTCAGTCAAAGCATGGCTTGGGGCTGATAGTTTTAATGGTCCTAGGGGGCGCTATTTCAGAAAATAGGCCACGCCCACAAACTTCAGCTGTCCAATTCTATTAGGGGTCAGAGTAAGATCACTCATCAGAAATTGTGTGGTGATGTAACAATGATTGAAGAAATGAGAGACAAACGTATTTCCATGGCGTGATGGTGAATTTCGCCATGCTCCCAAAGCCCCGCCTTTATTCGAAACCTGCCAGTACTATAAACCAAGTGACCTCAACTTGTCTGCTGCTATTTGCCAGTGATTGCTGGTGATTGGTTAAAAGGAGTCCAATAGGGAGCTGTGAAAAAAAGAGTGGCGTGGCGACAGGTCAAAGTTTGAGGCTTAGCCACGCCCACACCTTTATACTTATTTAAAATCCGACGGTTGAATTTTTTCATCTATGTCTTAAGAGTGTATAGCAGATGTTTGAAGGTGATTGGTGAAAAGGGCGATGGTGCAACACTCTCCAAACAACGTGTGCGAAAACCACTAAATCGAGTACTTGGACCAAAATGGCCGACTTCCTGTGCGACTTGGTGCTGGCTCCAAGAGACTTTTTTGTAGGTCCTGAGACACCACATTAGTGTACCAAATTTCGTAATCCTCAGTCAAAGCCTGGCTTGGGGCTGACAGTTTTAATGGTCCTAGAGGGCGCTATTTCAGAAAATAGGCCACGCCCACAGGATTTTCACATCACATTTTTTGGGGGGCAGGACTAGGATCACTCCCAAGAAGTTTTGTGGCGATATCTTTAGAAATGACGAAATGGGAGGCAAACGTAAGGCCTAAGCGGTACGCCTGACTTCGCCGCGCCGCCACAGCCCCGCCTTCTGCAGAAAACTCCCATAAAGTGACGCCAAGCAACCCCAACTTGTCTTCAGTTACCTGCTACAAATTTGGGGTGATTATTTGAAAGGGCGAATTTTGGAAAATTTCCCAGTAAAACTTGACCTTTTAAGTCCTGAGGGGGCGGGGCTTGTGTGACATCATCTATCGACCATTCATTTGTCTTCGGGGGGCGATGGCAATTGTCCTTAGAAATTGTTTTAACTGTAATTCTTTCATTTGTGAAATTATAGCAATTTGAATTTTTTTGGCGAGTGCTCGAACTTTGAGGCCTGGCCCCGCCCCTTCAGTATTTACGAAAAGTCAATTTTATTGTCTCATTTGAATCGTCCATCGCTTCTGTTCGATCTCGCACTATTTTTGAGACGATGGTGCGAAAAATGACCAAACTGTTCAACCAAATATAGACCCTAGAATTGGCCAAAACGGCTAAAAATCCTCATTTCAACCCAAAATGGCCGACTTCCTGTTTTATATTGACCATGGTTGCAAGAGGCTTTTCTGTGCGGACTGTTGAGTATTATCAGTATACCAAATTTCATAACTGTACGATAAACTAAGCTTTATGGAGAGGGGTATTTTTCACTTTCTAGGGGGCACTGTCGAGCCACTTTTTTATGAACTTTCACATCGCCAGTGAAATACGTAAATTTCACGCACTTTCTATATTGAGCCAGAATTTGGTGACTTTTTGGATATGCTAAGACCCCCTAAAGGCCACCCAAAGACGCGGAAGAAAAAAGAATAATAATAATTAAAGCTGCAAGCAGCGTCGTTCGGCCCTCGCAGCGAAGCTGCTCGCCCTCCTTCCGCACCCCCTCCGCTCCATCCCCGACGCTCTCCAAACCCAGCTCCGCGCTTGTCCATCCTGGCCGGCAGCCGGGGGCACCAGGGCACGTCTGGCCGAACAGAAAGTCAACCACCCCGACACCAGAAACCGTGAACGGCCTCCTCGTCCACACCTCACCCTGATTCAGCATCCCCTCTGAGCCCAGCATTACACGTCTCACCACTAGGAGATACTCTATCTTTACCACACTGGTGATGTGATGTTCAGTCTCTGGCAAATCGGAGGCTGTTTGTGGAAGTTACAGTCAAACGTAAGGTCACAGCGTCACGCCAGAAATCGCCATGGCATCAAAGCTCCTCCCTTTCTGAAAAGCTATCAGATCTGAATAGTCATTACAACATCATGAAGACAGTGCATGACCTTAGTGTCATGTTGACTAAATTAGAGGGGACAAATATGGGCATTTCACCATAAAACAGAAGACTTCCTGTAGTCAGGGGGCGGGGCTTAGGTGATGCCAGCTGTCCACATTGTCACTGTCTTCAGATGTGGTCAGTGATCACACGGACAAAGTTTGAAATTGATCTGATCATGCACAAGGGAGTTATTGAGTCAAGTAACGTAATGGCGACTGGTCAAAGTTTGAGGCTTAGCCACGCCCACACCTTTATACTTATTTAAAATCCGACGGTTGAATCTTTTCCTCTATGTCTTAAGAGTATATAGCAAGAGTTTGAAGGTGATCGGTGGAAAGGGCGACGAGACATCATTCTCCTAATAACGTGTGCGAAAACCACTAAATCGAGTACTTGGACCAAAATGGCCGACTTCCTGTGCGACTTTGCACTTGGCTCCAAGAGACTTTTTTGTAGGACCGGAGACACCACATTAGTGTACCAGATTTCGTACTCCTCAGTCAAAGCATGGCTAGGGGCTGACAGTTTTAATGGTCCTAGAGGGCGCCATTTCAGAAAATAGGCCACGCCCACAAACTACAGCTGTCCAAATCTATTGGGGGTCAGACTAGGAACACTCACCAGACATTTTGTGGTGATGGCACGATAATTGAAGAAATGAGAGGCAAACGTATTGCCATGGCGTGATGGTGAATTTTGCCATGCTCCCAAAGCCCCGCCTTTTTTCAAAACCTGCCAGTACTGGAGACTAAGTGACCTCAACTTGTCAGCTGCTATTCGCCAGAGATTGCTGGCGGTTGGGTAAAAGGAGTCCAATAGGTAGCTGTGAAAAAAAGAGTGGCGTGGTGACAGGTCAAAGTTTGAGGCTTAGCCACGCCCACACCTTTATACTTATTTAAAATCCGACGGTTGAATTTTTTCCTTTATGTCTTAAGAGTCTATAGCAGAAGTTTGAAGGCGATTGGTGAAAAGGGCGATGGAGCATCACTCTCCAAACAACGTGTGCGAAAACCACTAAATCGAGTACTTGGACCAAAATGGCCGACTTCCTGTGCGACTTTGCACTTGGCTCCAAGAGACTTTTTTGTAGGTCCTGAGACACCACATTAGTGTGCCAAATTTCATAATGCTCAGTCAAAGCATGACTTGGGGCTGACAGTTTTAATGGTCCTAGGGGGCGCTATTTCAGAAAATAGGCCACGCCCACCGGATGTTCACATCACATTTTGTGGGGGGCTGAACTAGGATCACTCCCAAGAGTTTTTGTGGCGATATCTCTAGAAATGACGAAATGGGAGGCAAACGTAAGGCCTAAGCGGCACGCCTGACTTCGCCGCGCCGCCACAGCCCCGCCTTCTGGAGAAAACTCCCATAAAGTGACGCCAAGCAACCCCGACTTGTCTTCAGTTACCCGCTACAAATTTGGGGTGATTATTGGAAAGGGCAAATTTTGGAAAATTTCCCAGTAAATCTTGACCTTTTAAGTCCTGAGGGGGCGGGGCTTATGTGACATCATCAATCGACCATTCATTTGTCTTCGGAGGGCGACGACGATTGTCCTTAGAACATTTCTTTAACTGTAATTCTTTCATTTATGAATCTATAGCAATTTGAATTTTTTTGGCGAGTGCTCGAACTTTGAGGCCTGGTTCCGCCCCTTCAGTATTTACGAAAAGTCAATTTTATTGTCTCATTTTAATCGTCCATCGCTTCTGTTCGATCGCACACTATTTTTGAGACGATCGTGCGAAAAATGACCAAACTGTTAAACCAAATATAGACCCTAGAAATGGCCAAAACGGGGTCAAAATGGCCACTTTAGTCCAAAATGGCCGACTTCCTGTTTGATATTGACCATGGGTGCAAGAGGCTTTTCTGTGCGTATTGTTGAGTTCTACAAGTGTACCAAATTTCATCACTCTACTATGAAAAAAGGTCAAAGCGGAGGGGTATTTTTAATTTTCCAGGGGGCGCTGTTGACACATTTTTTACCAACTTTCACGTTGCCAGTGAAATACGTAAATTTCACGCACTTTCTATATTGGGCCAGAATTTGGTGACTTTTTGGATATGCTAAGACCCCCTAAAGGCCATCCAAAGACGCGGAAGAAAAAAAAAGAAAGAAAGAAAAAAAAAAAAATAATAAATGGAGCAGATACAATAGGCCTTCGCAGCTTCACTGCTCGGGCCTAATTAAAGCTGCAAGCAGCGTCGTTCGGCCCTCGCAGCGAAGCTGCTCGCCCTCCTTCCGCACCCCCTCCGCTCCATCCCCGACGCTCTCCAAACCCAGCTCCGCGCTTCTCCATCCTGGCCGGCAGCCGGGGGCACCAGGGCACTTCTGGCAGAACAGAAAGTCAACCACCCCGACACCAGAAACCGTGAACGGCCTCCTCGTCCACAACTCACCCTGACTCATCATCCCCTCTGAGCCCACCATTACACGTCTCACCACTAGGAGATACTCTATCTTTACCACACTGGTGATGTGATGTTCAGTCTCGGGCAAATCGGAGGCTGTTTGTGGAAGTTACAGTCAAACGTAAGGTCACAGCGTCATGCCAGAAATCGCCATGGCATCAAAGCCCCTCCTTTTCTGAAAAGCTATCAGATCTGAATGGTCATTACAACATCTTGAAGACAGTGCATGACCTTAGTGTCATCTTGACTAAATTAGAGGGGACAAATATGGGCATTTCACCATAAAACAGTAGACTTCCTGTAGTCAGGGGGCGGGGCTTAGGTGATGTCAGCTGTCCACATTGTCACTGTCTTCAGATGTGGTCAGTGATAACACAGACAAAGTTTGAAATTGATCTGATCATGCACATGGGAGTTATTAAGTTAAGTAACGTAATGGCGACTGGTCAAAGTTTGAGGCTTAGCCACGCCCACACGTTTATACTTATTTAAAATCCGACGGTTGAATTTTTTCCTCTATGTCTTAAGAGTATACAGCAGGAGTTTGAAGGTGATCGGTGGAAAGGACGACGAGACATCATTCTCCTAATAAAGTGTGCGAAAACCACTAAATCGAGTACTTGGTCCAAAATGGCCGACCTCCTGTGCGACATTGCGCTTGGCTCCAAGAGACTTTTTTGTAGGTCCTGAGACACCACATTAGTGTGTCAAATTTCGTGTTCTTCAGTCAAAGCATGGCTTGGGGCTGACAGTTTTAATGGTCCTAGGGGGCGCTATTTCAGAAAATAGGCCACACCCACAAACTTAAGCGTTCCATTTCTATTAGGGGTCAGAGTAGGATCACTCATCAGAAATTGTGTGGCGATGTCACAATGATTGAAGAAATGAGAGACAAACGTATTTCCCTGGCGTGATGGCGAATTTCGCCATGCTCCCAAAGCCCCGCCTTTATTCGAAACCTGCCAGTACTACAGACCAAGTGACCTCAACTTGTCTGCTGCTATTAGCCAGTGATTGGTGGTGATTGGCTAAAAGGAGCCCAATAGGGAGCTGTGAAAAAAAAGAGTGGCGTGGCGACAGGTCAAAGTTTGAGGCTTAGCCACGCCCACACCTTTACACTTATTTAAAATCCAACGGTTCAATTTTTTCATCTATGTCTTAAGAGTGTATAATAGATGTTTGAAGGTGATTGGTGAAAAGGGTGATGGAACATCCTTCTCCAAACAACGTGTCCGAAAACCACTAAATTGAGTACTTGGACCAAAATGGCCGACTTCCTGTGCGACTTTGCACTTGGCTCCAAGAGACTTTTTTGTAGGTGCTGAGACACCACATTAGTGTACCAAATTTCGTACTCCTCAGTCAAAGCATTGCTTGGGGCTGACAGTTTTAATGGTCCTAGGGGGCGCTATTTCAGAAAATAGGCCACGCCCACCAGATGTTCACATCAGATTCTTTTGGGGGCCGGACTAGGATCACTCCCAAGAAGTGTCGTGGCGATATCTCTAGAAATGACGAAATGGAAGGCAAACGTAAGGCCACGTTGGTAACCCTGACTTCGCCGCGCCGCCACAGCCCCGCCTTCTGCAGAAAACTCCCATAAAGTGACGCCAAGCAACCCCAACTTGTCTTCAGTTACCTGCTACAAAGTTGGGATGATTATTTGAAAGGGCGAATTTTTGAAAATTTCTCAGTAAAACTTGACCTTTTAAGTCCTGAGGGGGCGGAGCTTATGTGACATCATCAATCGACCATTCATTTGTCTTCAGGGGGCGATGACGATTGTCCACAGAAAGTTGCTTTAACTGTAATTCTTTCATTTATGAAATTATATCAATTTGAATTTTTTTGGCGAGTGCTCGAACTTTGAGGCCTTGTCCCGCCCCTTCAGTATTTATGAAAAGTCAATTTTATTATCTCATTTTAATCGTCCATTGCTTCTGTTCGATCGCACACTATTTTTGAGACGATCGTGCGAAAAATGACCAAACTGTTCAACCAAATATAGACCCTAGAAATGGCCAAAATGGCTAAAAATCGCCATTTCAACCTAAAATGGCCGACTTCCTGTTTGATATTGACCATGGTTGCAAGAGAATTTTCTGTGCGGACTGTTGAGTACTACAAGTATACCAAATTTCATAACTGTACGATAAACTAAGCTTTATGGAGAGGGGTATTTTTCACTTTCTAGGGGGCGCTGTTCAGCCACTTTTTTATGAACTTTTGCATTGCCAGTGAAATACGTAAATTTCACGCACTTTCTATATTGGGCCAGAATTTGGTGACTTTTTGGATATGCTAAGACCCCCTAAAGGCCAGCCAAAGACGCGGAAGAAAAAAGAAAGAAAGCGTAATAATAATAAGAAACGGAGCAGATACAATAGGCCTTCGCAGCTTCACTGCTCGGGCCTAATTAAAGCTGCAAGCAGCGTCGTTCGGCCCTCGCAGCGAAGCTGCTCGCCCTCTGTCCGCACCCCCTCCGCTCCATCCCCGACGCTCTCCAAACCCAGCTCCGCGCCGCTCCGTTCTGGCCGGCAGCCGGGGGCACCAGGGCACGTCTGGCACAACAGAAACATCAACCACCCCGACACCAGAAACCGTGAACGGCCTCCTCGTCCACACCTCACCCTGACTCAGCATCCCCTTTGAGCCCAGCATTACACGTCTCACCACTAGGAGATACTCTATCTTTACCACACTGGTGATGTGATGTTCAGTCTCGGGCAAATCGGAAGCTGTTTGTGGAAGTTACAGTCAAACGTAAGGTCACAGCGTCACGCCAGAATTTGCCATGGCATCAAAGACCCTCCCTTTCTGAAAAGCTAGCAGATCTGAATGGTCATTACAACATCATGAAGACAGTGCATGACCTTAGTGTCATGTTGACTAAATTAGAGGGGACAAATATGGGCAGTTCACCATAAAACAGTAGACTTCCTGTAGTCAGGGGGCGGGGCTTAGGTGAAGTCAGCTGTCCACATTGTCGCTGTCTTCAGATGTAGTCAGTGATCACACAGACAAAGTTTGAATTTGATCTGATCATGCACATGGAAGTGATTAAGTCAAGTAACGTAATGGCGACTGGTCAATGTTTGAGGCTTAGCCACGCCCACACCTTTATACTTATTTAAAATCCGACGGTTGAATTTTTTCCTCTATGTCTTAAGAGTATATAGCAGGAGTTTGAAGGTGATCGGTGGAAAGGACGACGAGACGTCATTCTCCTAATAACGTGTGCGAAAACCACTAAATCGAGTACTTGGACCAAAATGGCTGACCTCCTGTGCGACATTGCGCTTGGCTCCAAGAGACTTTTTTGTAGGTCCTGAGACACTACATTAGTGTGCCAAATTTCGTGATCCTCAGTCCAAGCATGGCTTGGGGCTGACAGTTTTAATGGTCCTAGGGGGCGCTATTTCAGAAAATAGGCCACGCCCACAAACTTCAGCTGTCCAATTCTATTAGGGGTCAGATTAGGATCACTCATCAGAAATTGTGTGGCGATGTCACAATGATTGAAGAAATAAGAGACAAACGTATTTCCATGGCTTGATGGTGAAATTCGCCATGCTCCCAAAGCCCCGCCTTTATTCGAAACCTGCCAGTGCTATAGACCAAGTGACCTCAACTTGTCTGCTGCTATTTGCCAGTGATTGCTGGTGATTGGTTAAAAGGAGTCCAATAGGGAGCTGTGAAAAAAAGAGTGGCGTGGCGACAGATCAAAGTTTGAGGCTTAGCCACGCCCACACCTTTATACTTATTTAAAATCCGACGGTTGAATTTTTTCATCTATGTCTTAAGAGTGTATAAAAGATGTTTGGAGGTGATTGGTGAAAAGGGTGTTGGTGCAACACTCTCCAAACAACGTGTGCGAAAACCACTAAATCGAGTACTTGGACCAAAATGGCCGACTTCCTGTGCGACTTTGCACTTGGCTCCAAGAGACTTTTTTGTAGGTCCTGAGACAGCACATTAGTGTACCAAATTTCGTACTCCTCAGTCAAAGCATGGCTTGGGGCTGACAGTTTTAATGGTCCTAGGGGGCGCTATTTCAGAAAATAGGCCACGCCCACCAGATGTTGACATCTGATTCTTTTGGGGGCCGGACTAGGATCACTGCCAAGAGGTGTCGTGGCGATATCTCTAGAAATGACGAAATGGGAGGCAAACATATGTCCACGTCGGTACGCCTGACTTCGCCGCACCGCCACAGCCCCGCCTTCTGCAGAAAACTCTCATAAAGTGACGCCAAGCAACCCCAACTTGTCTTCAGTTACCTGCTACAAATCTGAGATGATTATTTGAAAGGGCGAATTTTGGAAAATTTCCCAGTAAAACTTGACCTTTTAAGTCCTGAGGGGGCGGGGCTTATGTGACATCACCAATCGACCATTCATTTGTCTTCGGGGGGCGATGACGATTGTCCTTAGAAATTGTTTTAACTGTAATTCTTTCATTTATGAAATTATAGCAATTTGAATTTTTTTGGCGAGTGCTCGAACTTTGAGGTCTGGCCCCGCCCCTTCAGTATTTACGAAAAGTCAATTTTATTTTCTCATTTGAATCGTCCATCGCTTCTGTTCGATAGTACACTATTTTTGAGACAATCGTGCGAAAATTGACCAAACTGTTCAACCAAATGTAGACCCTAGAAATGGCCAAAACGGCTAAAAATCTCCATTTCAACCCAAAATGGCCGACTTCCTGTTTGATATTGACCATGGTTGCAAGAGACTTTTCTGTGCGGACTGTTGAGTACTACAAGTAAACCAAATTTCATAACTGTACGATAAACTAAGCTTTATGGAGAGGGGTATTTTTCACTTTCTAGAGGGCGCTGTTCAGCCACTTTTTTATGAACTTTTACATCGCCAGTGAAATACGTAAATTTCACGCACTTTCTATATTGGGCCAGAATTTGGTGACTTTTTGGATATGCTAAGACCCCCTAAAGGCCACCCAAAGACGCGGAAGAAAAAAAAAAAAAATAATAATAATAATAAATAATAATAATAAACGGAGCAGATACAATAGGCCTTCGCAGCTTCACTGCTCGGGCCTAATTAAAGCTGCAAGCAGCGTCGTTCGGCCCTCGCAGCTCCGCGCCGCTCCGGCCTGGCCGGCAGCCCGGGGCACCAGGGCACATCCCCGGAACAGAAAGTCCACCACCCCGACACCAGAAACCGCTAACGGTCACCTTGTCCGCACCTCACCATGACTCAGCATCCCCTCTGAGCTTACCATTGAATTACACGTCTCACCACTAGGGCATACTCTATCTTTACCACACTGATGGTGTGATGACAGTGACCAACTTTAATGCTATTCTGACCATGTTTTTTTAAGTCATCGAAGGTTAAAGATATCTAGGGGGCGCTGTGACCAACTACAGAAAAGTCCCATTGAGGTCAGCGTTGGTTGACAAAGATGGTTTTCTGTTATTTTGGCATCAATCGGACGTTGTGTGCGTTATCTAAAGCCAGTGAGTGAAAGGGGCGGAGCTACAGGGATTTGAACCAACAACTCAATCAATGTGTTTGGTGCAGTCACGTGATGTCACAAGCCAAGTATAATGCCATTCTGACCTTGTCTTTAGAAGTTAATAAAGTTTGAACCCATCTAGGAGGCGCTGTGACCATTTACAACAAAATGCCATAGAGGTCATCTTTGGTCATCAAAGATGGTTTTCTGTTAATTTGGCATCAATCAAACGTTGCATGGGTCATCTAGAGACAAAAAGCTGTAAGTGCGTGGAGTTAAAGTGAATTGAACAAGTGAGCACTTACATGTGTTTATTGCAGTTGTGTGATGACTCCCACAAAGTTTGATATAGTTTGGAGCGCTTTTGCAGAAGTTACAAAGGTTTTATGTATCTAGGGGGCGCTGTCTCAAATTTAGGAATTAATCAATGAAGAAGTTCATAGGTTGATAACAGTCATTTGTGTGCAGTTTGGTGTGAATTGCATCATGCATGTGTTATTCAGGGCCTAATATCTATCAGGGGGCGGAGCTAAAGGGATATCAACCAATTACCACAGGATTGTGTTGGGTGCCTTTGTGTGATGACACATAGCAAGTTTGGTGCAGTAACGACCTGGTCTGTAGGAGTTATTACAGTTTTAATGGTGTGTAGGGGGCGCTGTGGTGACAACATACAAATCTGACCAACTGTTTGTGTCTCATTCGATAAAGGGCATCATTGTTGATTGTCATGTTCAGTCTCGTGCAGATGGGAGGCTGTTTGTGGAAATTACGATCAAACGTAAGGTCACGGCGTCATGCCAGAATTCGCTATGGCATCAAAGCCCCTCCCTTTCTGTAAAGTTATCAGATCAGAATGGTCATTACAACATCATGAAGACAGTGCATGACCTTAGTGTCATGTTGACTAGATTAGAGGGGACAAATATGGGCATTTCACCATTAAACAATAGACTTCCTGTTGTCAGGGGGCGGGGCTTAGGTGTTGTCAGCTGTCCACAATGACGTTGCCTTGAGATGTGGTCAGTGATCACACAGACAAAGTTTGATATAGATCTGATCGTGCACATGGGAGTTATTAAGTCAAGTAATGTAATGGCGAAAGGTCAAAGTTTGAGGCTTAGCCACGCCCACACCTTTATACTTATTTAAAATCCGACGGTTGAATTTTTTCCTCTATGTCTTAAGAGGATATAGCAGAAGTTTGAAGGCGATTGGTGAAAAGGGCGATGGAGCATCACTCTCCAAACAACGTGTGCGAAAACCACTAAATCGAGTACTTGGACCAAAATGGCCGACTTCCTGTGCGACTTTGCACTTGGCTCCAAGAGACTTTTTTGTAGGTCCTGAGACACCACATTAGTGGACCAAATTTCGTAATCCTCAGTCAAAGCATGGCTTGGGGCTGACAGTTTTAATGGTCCTAGGGGGCGCTAATTCAGAAAATAGGCCACGCCCACAAACTTAAACTGACCATTTCTATTGGGGGTCAGACTAGGATCACTCACAACAAATTTTGAGGTGATATCACGATAAATGAAGAAATGAGAGGCAAACGTATTTCCATGGCGTGATGGCGAATTTCGCCATGCTCCCAAAGCCCCGCCTTTTTTCAAAACCTTCCAGTACTGGAGACCAAGTGACCTCAACTTGTCTGCTGCTATGTACCAGAGATTCCTGGTGATTGGGTAAAAGGAGTCCAATAGGGAGCTGTGAAAAAAAGAGTGGCATGGCGAAAGGTCAAAGTTTGAGGCTTAGCCACGCCCACACCTTTATACTTATTTAAAATCCGACGGTTGAATCTTTTCCTCTTTGTCTTAAGAGTATATAGCAGAAGTTTGAAGGCGTTTGGTGAAAAGGGCGACGGAGCATCACTCTCCAAACAACGTGTGTGAAAACCACTAAATCGCGCACTTGGACCAAAATGGCCGACTTCCTGTGCGACTTGGTGCTTGGCTCCAAGAGACTTTTTTGTAGGTCCTGAGACACCACATTAGTGTACCAAATTTCGTAATCCTCAGTCAAAGCATGGCTTGGGGCTGACAGTTTTAATGGTCCTAGAGGGCGCTATTTCAGAAAATAGGCCACGCCCACCGGATGTTCACATCAGATCTTTTGGGGGGCCGGACTAGGATCACTCACAAGAAGTTTCGTGACGATATCTTTAGAAATGACGAAATGGGAGGCAAACGTAAGGCCACGGTGGTATGCCTGACTTCGCCGCGCCGCCACAGCCCCGCCCTCTGCCGAAAACTCCTATTAAGTGACGCCAAGCAACCCCCACTTGTCTTGAGTTACCAGCTACAAATTCGTGGTGATTAAGTGAAATGGGGCAATTTGGGACCTTTCACAGTAAAACTTGATCTTTTTGGTCCTGAGGGGGCGGGGCTTGTGTGATGTCATCATCTGACCATTCAATTTACTTTGTGGATGGATGACGAATGACCACAGAAAGTTTGGTAAATCTATTCCATTCAGTTATGAAGTTATAGCAATTTAAATATTTTTGGCGAGTAGTCAAACTTCGAGGCCTGGCCCCGCCCCTTCAGTATTTACAAAAAGTCAATTTTATTGTCTCATTTTGTTCGCCCATCCCTTCTGAGCAATTGTACACCATTTTTGAGATGATCGTGCGAAAAATGATCAAGCAATCCAATCAGAAACGGACCCTAAAAACGGCCAAAACGCCAAAAAATCGCCATTTCAACCCAAAATGGCCGACTTCCTGTTTGATATTGACCATGCTTGCAAGAGACTTTTCTGTGCGGACTGTTGAGTACTACAAGTGTACCAAATTTCATAACTGTACAATAAACTAAGCTTTATGGAGAGGGTTTTTTTTCACTTTCTAGGGGGCGCTGTTCAGCCATTTTCTTTGCGATTTTTTTGGGACCTTTAAAATATCAAATTTTTCACCAGGCCTGACAAGTGTGCAAAATATTGTGAGTTTTGGGGTATGTTAAGGTCCCCAAAAAGCCGTTCAAAGCGGACACGGAATAATAAAAAATAATAAACAGAGCAAAAACAAGAGGCCTTCGCAGCGCTTTCGCTGCTCGGGCCTAATTAAAGCTGCAAGCAGCGTCGTTCGGCCCTCGCAGCGAAGCTGCTCGTCCTCCGTCCGCGCCCCCTCCGCTCGATCCCAGATGCTCTCCAAACCCAGCTCCGCGCTTCTCCGTCCTGGCCGGCAGCCGGGGGCTCCAGGGCACGTCTGGCGGAACAGAAAGTCAACCACCCCGACACCAGAAACCGTGAACGGCCTCCTCGTCCACACCTCACCCTGACTCAGCATCCCCTCTGAGCCCACCATTACACATCTCACCACTAGGAGATACTCTATCGTTACCACACTGGTGATGTGATGTTCAGTCTCGGGCAAATCGGAGGCTGTTTGTGGAAGTTACAGTCAAACGTAAGGTCACAGCGTCACGCCAGAAATCACCATGGCATCAAAGCAGCCTCCCTTTCTGAAAAGCTATCAGATCTGAATGGTCATTACAACATCATGAAGACAGTGCATGACCTTAGTGTCATGTTGACTAAATTAGAGGGGACAAATATGGGCATTTCACCATAAAACAGTAGACTTCCTGTAGTCAGGGGGCGGAGCTTAGGTGATGTCAGCTGTCCACATTGTCACTGTCTTCAGATGTGGTCAGTGATCACACAGACAAAGTTTGAAATTGATCTGATCATGCACATGGGAGTTATTAAGTCAAGTAATGTAATGGCGACTGGTCAAAGTTTGAGGCTTAGCCACGCCCACACCTTTTTACTTATTTAAAATCCGACGGTTGAATTTTTTCCTCTATGTCTTAAGAGTATATAGCAGGAGTTTGAAGGTGATCGGTGGAAAGGACGACGAGACATCATTCTCCTAATAACGTGTGCGAAAACCACTAAATCGAGTACTTGGACCAAAATGGCCGACCTCCTGTGCGACATTGGACTTGGCTCCAAGAGACTTTTTTGTAGGTCCTGAGACACTACATTAGTGTGCCAAATTTCGTGATCCTCAGTCAAAGCATGGCTTGGGGCTGATAGTTTTAATGGTCCTAGGGGGCGCTATTTCAGAAAATAGGCCACGCCCACAAACTTCAGCTGTCCAATTCTATTAGGGGTCAGAGTAAGATCACTCATCAGAAATTGTGTGGTGATGTCACAATGATTGAAGAAATGAGAGACAAACGTATTTCCATGGCGTGATGGTGAATTTCGCCCCGCCTTTATTCGAAACCTGCCAGTACTATAAACCAAGTGACCTCAACTTGTCTGCTGCTATTTGCCAGTGATTGGTGGTGATTGGTTAAAAGGAGTCCAATAGGGAGCTGTGAAAAAAAGAGTTGCGTGGCGACAGGTCAAAGTTTGAGGCTTAGCCACGCCCACACCTTTATACTTATTTAAAATCCGTAGGTTGAATTTTTTCCCCTTTGTCTTAAGAGTCTATAGCAGAAGTTTGAAGGTGATTGGTGAAAAGGGCGATGGTGCAACACTCTCCAAACAACGTGTGCGAAAACCACTAAATCGAGTACTTGGACCAAAATGGCCGACTTCCTGTGCGACTTGGTGCTTGGCTCCAAGAGACTTTTTTGTAGGTCCTGAGACACCACATTAGTGTACCAAATTTCGTAATCCTCAGTCAAAGCATGGCTTGGGGCTGACAGTTTTAATGGTCCTAGAGGGCGCTATTTCAGAAAAAGGCCACGCCCACCAGATTTTCACATCACATTTTTTGGGGGGCAGGACTAGGATCACTCCCAAGAAGTTTTGTGGCGATATCTTTAGAAATGACGAAATGGGAGGCAAACGTAAGGCCTAAGCGGTACGCCTGACTTCGCCGCGCCGCCACAGCCCCGCCTTCTGCAGAAAACTCCCATAAAGTGACGCCAAGCAACCCCATCTTGTCTTCAGTTACCTGCTACAAATTTGGGATGATTATTTGAAAGGGCGAATTTTGGAAAATTTCCCAGTAAAACTTGACCTTTTAAGTCCTGAGGGGGCGGGGCTTATGTGACATCATCAATCGACCATTCATTTGTCTTCGGAGGGTGATGACGATTGTCCATAGAACATTTCTTTAACTGTAATTCTTTCATTTATGAAATTATAGCAATTTGAATTTTTTTGGCGAGTGCTCGAACTTTGAGGCCTGGTCCCGCCCCTTCAGTATTTACGAAAAGTCAATTTTATTATCTCATTTGATTCGTCCATCGCTTCTGCTCGATCGCACACTATTTTTGAGACGATCGTGCGAAAAATGACCAAACTGTTCAACCAAATATAGACCCTAGAAATGGTCAAAACGGGGTCAAAATGGCCACTTTAGTCCAAAATGGCCGACTTCCTGTTTGATATTGACCATGGGTGCAAGAGGCTTTTCTGTGCGTATTGTTGAGATCTACAAGTGTACCAAATTTCATCGCTCTACAATGAAAAAAGGTCAAAGCGGAGGGGTATTTTTAATTTTCCAGGGGGCGCTGTTGAAACATGTTTTAACCGACTTTAGCGTTGCCAGTGAAATACGTAAATTTCACGCACTTTCTATATTGGGCCAGAATTTGGTGAGTTTTTGGATATGCTAAGACCCCCTAAAGGCTATCCAAAGACGCGGAAGAAAAAAAAAGAAAGAAAGAAAGAAAGAAAGAAAAAAAATTAAAGCTGCAAGCAGCGTCGTTCGGCCCTCGCAGCAAAGCTGCTCGCCCTCCTTCCGCACCCCCTCCGCTCCATCCCCGACGCTCTCCAAACCCAGCTCCGCGCTTGTCCATCCTGGCCGGCAGCCGGGGGCACCAGGGCACGTCTGGCAGAACAGAAAGTCAACCGCCCCGACACCAGAAACCGTGAACGGCCTCCTCGTCCACACCTCACCCTGATTCAGCATCCCCTCTGAGCCCAGCATTACACGTCTCAACACTAGGAGATACTCTATCTTTACCACACTGGTGATGTGATGTTCAGTCTCGGGCAAATCGGAGGCTGTTTGTGGAAGTTACAGTCAAACGTAAGGTCACAGCGTCACGCCAGAAATCGCCATGGCATCAAAGCTCCTCCCTTTCTGAAAAGCTATCAGATCTGAATAGTCATTACAACATCATGAAGACAGTGCATGACCTTAGTGTCATGTTGACTAAATTAGAGGGGACAAATATGGGCATTTCACCATAAAACAGTAGACTTCCTGTAGTCAGGGGGCGGGGCTTAGGTGATGCCAGCTGTCCACATTGTCACTGTCTTCAGATGTGGTCAGTGATCACACAGACAAAGTTTGAAATTGATCTGATCATGCACATGGGAGTTATTAAGTCAAGTAACGTAATGGCGACTGGTCAAAGTTTGAGGCTTAGCCACGCCCACACCTTTATACTTATTTAAAATCCGACGGTTGAATTTTTTCCTCTATGTCTTAAGAGTATATAGCAGAGGTTTGAAGGTGATCGGTGGAAAGGGCGAGGAGATATCATTCTCCTAATAACGTGTGCGAAAACCACTAAATTGAGTACTTGGACCAAAATGGCCGACCTCCTGTGCGACATTGTGCTTGGCTCCAAGAGACTTTTTTGTAGGTCCTGGTACACTACATTAGTGTGCCAAATTTTGTGATCCTCAGTCAAAGCATGGCTTGGGGCTGACTGTTTTAATGGTCCTAGGGGGCGCTGTTTCAGAAAATAGGCCACGCCCACAAACTTCAGCTGTCCAATTCTATTAGGGGTCAGAGTAGGATCACTCATCAGAACTTGTATGGCGATGTCACAATGACTGAAGAAATGAGAGACAAACGTATTTCCATGTCGTGATGGCGAATTTCGCCATTCTCCCAAAGCCCCGCCTTTATTCGAAACCTGCCAGTACTATAGACCAAGTGACCTCAACTTGTCTGCTGCTATTCGCCACTGTTTGGTGGTGATTGGTTAAAAGGAGTCCAATAGGGAGCTGTGAAAAAAAAGAGTGGCGTGGCGACAGGTCAAAGTTTGAGGCTTAGCCACGCCCACACCTTTATACTTATTTAAAATCCGACGGTTGAATTTTTTCATCTATGTCTTAAGAGTATGTAGCCGAAGTGTGAAGGCAATTGGTGAAAAGGGCGACGGAGCATCACTCTCCAAACAACGTGTGCGAAAACCACTAAATTGCGCACTTGGACCAAAATGGCCGACTTCCTGTGCGACAATGCACTTGGCTCCAAGAGACTTTTTTGTAGGTCCTTAGACACCACATTAGTGTACCAAATTTCGTAATCCTCAGTCAAAGCATGGCTTGGGGCTGTCAGTTTTAATGGTCCTAGGGGGCGCTATTTCAGAAAATAGACCACGCCCACCGGAATTTCACATCAGATCTTTTGGGGGGCCAGACTAGGATCACTCACAAGAAGCTTCGTGGCGATATCTCTTGAAATGACGAAATGGGAGGCAAACGTAAGGCCTAAGCGGTACGCCTGAATTCGCCGCGCCGCCACAGCCCCGCCTTCTGCAGAAAACTCCCATAAAGTGAAGCCAAGCAACCCCAACTTGTCTTCAGTTTCCCGCTACAAATTTGGGGTGATTATTGGAAAGGGCGAATTTTGGAAAATTTCCCAGTAAAACTTGACCTTTTAAGTCCTGAGGGGGCGGGGCTTATGTGACATCATCAATCGACCATTCATTTGTCTTCGGAGGGCGATGACAATTGTCCACAGAACATTTCTTTAACTGTAATTCTTTCATTTATGAAATTATAGCAATTTGAATTTTTTTGGCGAGTGCTCGAACTTTGAGGCCTGGCCCCGCCCCTTCAGTATTTACGAAAAGTCAATTTTATTGTCTCATTTGAATCGTCCATCGCTTCTGTTCGATCTCGCACAATTTTTGAGACGATGGTGCGAAAAATGACCAAACTGTTCAACCAAATATAGACCCTAGAAATGGCCAAAACGGGGTCAAAATGGCCACTTTACTCCAAAATGGCCGACTTCCTGTTTGATATTGACCATGGTTGCAAGAGACTTTTCTGTGCGGACTGTTGAGTACTACAAGTATACCAAATTTCATAACTGTACGATAAACTAAGCTTTATGGAGAGGGGTATTTTTCACTTTCTAGGGGGCGCTGTTCAGTCACTTTTTGACGAACTTTCACATCGCCAGTGAAATACGTAATTTTCACGCACTTTCTATATTGGGCCAGAATTTGGTGACTTTTTGGATATGCTAAGACCCCCTAAAGGCCATTCAAAGACGCGGAAGAAAAAAGAATAATAATTAAAGCTGCAAGCAGCGTCGTTCGGCCCTCGCAGCGAAGCTGCTCGCCCTCCTTCCGCACCCCCTCCGCTCCATCCCCGACGCTCTCCAAACCCAGCTCCGCGCTTGTCCATCCTGGCCGGCAGCCGGGGGCACCAGGGCACGTCTGGCAGAACAGAAAGTCAACCACCCCAACACCAGAAACCGTGAACGGCCTCCTCGTCCACACCTCACCCTGATTCAGCATCCCCTCTGAGCCCAGCATTACACGTCTCACCACTAGGAGATACTCTATCTTTACCACACTGGTGATGTGATGTTCAGTCTCTGGCAAATCGGAGGCTGTTTGTGGAAGTTACAGTCAAACGTAAGGTCACAGCGTCACGCCAGAAATCGCCATGGCATCAAAGCTCCTCCCTTTCTGAAAAGCTATCAGATCTGAATAGTCATTACAACATCATGAAGACAGTGCATGACCTTAGTGTCATGTTGACTAAATTAGAGGGGACAAATATGGGCATTTCACCATAAAACAGAAGACTTCCTGTAGTCAGGGGGCGGGGCTTAGGTGATGCCAGCTGTCCACATTGTCACTGTCTTCAGATGTGGTCAGTGATCACACGGACAAAGTTTGAAATTGATCTGATCATGCACAAGGGAGTTATTGAGTCAAGTAACGTAATGGCGACTGGTCAAAGTTTGAGGGTTAGCCACGCCCACACCTTTATACTTATTTAAAATCCGACGGTTGAATCTTTTCCTCTATGTCTTAAGAGTATATAGCAAGAGTTTGAAGGTGATCGGTGGAAAGGGCGACGAGACATCATTCTCCTAATAACGTGTGCGAAAACCACTAAATCGAGTACTTGGACCAAAATGGCCGACCTCCTGTGCGACATTGCGCTTGGCTCCATGAGACTTTTTTGTAGGTCCTGAGACACTACATTAGTGTGCCAAAGTTCCTGATCCTCAGTCAAAGCACGGCTTGGGGCTGACAGTTTTAATGGTCCTAGGGGGCGCTATTTCAGAAAATAGGCCACGCCCACAAACTTCAGCTGTCCAATTCTATTAGGGGTCAGAGTAGGATCACTCATCAGAAATTGTGTGGCGATGTCACAATGATTGAAGAAATGAGAGACAAACGTATTTCCATGGCGTGATGGCGAATTTCGCCATGCTCCCAAAGCCCCGCCTTTATTCGAAACCTGCCAGTACTATAGACCAAGTGACCTCAACTTGTCTGCTGCTATTTGCCAGTGATTGCTGGTGATTGGTTAAAAGGAGTCCAATAGGGAGCTGTGAAAAAAAGAGTGGCGTTGCGACAGGTCAAAGTTTGAGGCTTAGCCACGCCCACACCTTTATACTTATTTAAAATCCGTAGGTTGAATTTTTTCCCCTTTGTCTTAAGAGTCTATAGCAGAAGTTTGAAGGTGATTGGTGAAAAGGGCAATGGTGTAACACTCTCCAAACAACGTGTGCGAAAACCACTAAATCGACTACTTGGACCAAAATGGCCGACTTCCTGTGCGACTTTGCACTTGGCTCCAAGAGACTTTTTTGTAGGACCGGAGACACCACATTAGTGTACCAGATTTCGTACTCCTCAGTCAAAGCATGGCTAGGGGCTGACAGTTTTAATGGTCCTAGAGGGCGCCATTTCAGAAAATAGGCCACGCCCACAAACTACAGCTGTCCAAATCTATTGGGGGTCAGACTAGGATCACTCACCAGACATTTTGTGGTGATTGCACGATAATTGAAGAAATGAGAGGCAAACGTATTGCCATGGCGTGATGGTGAATTTTGCCATGCTCCCAAAGCCCCGCCTTTTTTCAAAACCTGCCAGTACTGGAGACTAAGTGACCTCAACTTGTCAGCTGCTATTCGCCAGAGATTGCTGGCGATTGGGTAAAAGGAGTCCAATAGGTAGCTGTGAAAAAAAGAGTGGCGTGGTGACAGGTCAAAGTTTGAGGCTTAGCCACGCCCACACCTTTATACTTATTTAAAATCCGACGGTTGAATTTTTTCCTTTATGTCTTAAGAGTCTATAGCAGAAGTTTGAAGGCGATTGGTGAAAAGGGCGATGGAGCATCACTCTCCAAACAACGTGTGCGAAAACCACTAAATCGAGTACTTGGACCAAAATGGCCGACTTCCTGTGCGACAATGCACTTGGCTCCAAGAGACTTTTTTGTAGGTCCTGAGACACCACATTAGTGTACCAAATTTCGTAATCCTCAGTCAAAGCCTGGCTTGGGGCTGACAGTTTTAATGTTCCTAGAGGGCGCTATTTCAGAAAATAGGCCACGCCCACAGGATTTTCACATCACATTTTTTGGGGGGCAGGACTAGGATCACTCCCAAGAAGTTTTGTGGCGATATCTTTAGAAATGACGAAATGGGAGGCAAACGTAAGGCCTAAGCGGTACACCTGACTTCGCCGCGCCGCCACAGCCCCGCCTTCTGCAGAAAACTCCCATAAAGTGACGCCAAGCAACCCCAACTTGTCTTCAGTTACCTGCTACAAATTTGGGGTGATTATTTGAAAGGGCGAATTTTGGAAAATTTCCCAGTAAAACTTGACCTTTTAAGTCCTGAGGGGGCGGGGCTTGTGTGACATCATCTATCGACCATTCATTTGTCTTCGGGGGGCGATGGCAATTGTCCTTAGAAATTGTTTTAACTGTAATTCTTTCATTTGTGAAATTATAGCAATTTGAATTTTTTTGGCGAGTGCTCGAACTTTGAGGCCTGGCCCCGCCCCTTCAGTATTTACGAAAAGTCAATTTTATTGTCTCATTTGAATCGTCCATCGCTTCTGTTCGATCTCGCACTATTTTTGAGACGATGGTGCGAAAAATGACCAAACTGTTCAACCAAATATAGACCCTAGAATTGGCCAAAACGGCTAAAAATCCTCATTTCAACCCAAAATGGCCGACTTCCTGTTTTATATTGACCATGGTTGCAAGAGGCTTTTCTGTGCGGACTGTTGAGTATTATCAGTATACCAAATTTCATAACTGTACGATAAACTAAGCTTTATGGAGAGGGGTATTTTTCACTTTCTAGGGGGCACTGTCGAGCCACTTTTTTATGAACTTTCACATCGCCAGTGAAATACGTAAATTTCACGCACTTTCTATATTGAGCCAGAATTTGGTGACTTTTTGGATATGCTAAGACCCCCTAAAGGCCACCCAAAGACGCGGAAGAAAAAAGAATAATAATAATATAATAAGAAGAAGAAACGGAGCAGATACAATAGGCCTTCGCAGCTTCACTGCTCGGGCCTAATTAAAGCTGCAAGCAGCGTCGTTCGGCCCTCGCAGCGAAGCAGCTCGCCCTCCTTCCGCACCCCCTCCGCTCCATCCCCGACGCTCTCCAAACCCAGCTCTGCGCTTCTCCATCCTGGCCGGCAGCCGGGAGCACCAGGGCACGTCTGGCAGAACAGACAGTCAACCACCCCGACACCAGAAACCGTGAATGGCCTCCTCGTCCACACCTCACCCTGACTCAGCATCCCCTCTGAGCCCACCATTACACGTCTCACCACTAGGAGATACTCTATCTTTACCACACTGGTGATGTGATGTTCAGTCTCGGGCAAATCGGAGGCTGTTTGTGGAAGTTACAGTCAAACGTAAGGTCACAGCTTCACGCCAGAAATCGCCATGGCATCAAAGCCCCTCCCTTTCTGAAAAGCTATCAGATCTGAATGGTCATTACAACATCATGAAGACAGTGCATGACCTTAGTGTCATGTTGACTAAATTAGAGGGGACATATATGGGCATTTCACCATAAAACAGTAGACTTCCTGTAGTCAGGGGGCGGGGCTTAGGTGATGTCAGCTGTCCACATTGTCACTGTCTTCAGATGTGGTCAGTGATCACACAGACAAAGTTTGAAATTGATCTGATCATGCACATGGGAGTTATTAAGTCAAGTAACGTAATGGCGACTGGTCAAAGTTTGAGGCTTAGCCACGCCCACACCTTTATACTTATTTAAAATCCGACGGTTGAATTTTTTCCTCTATGTCTTAAGAGTATATAGCAGGAGTTTGAAGGTGATCGGTGGAAAGGACGACGAGACATCATTCTCCTAATAACGTGTGGGAAAACCACTAAATCGAGTACTTGGACCAAAATGGCCGACCTCCTGTGCGACATTGGACTTGGCTCCAAGAGACTTTTTTGTAGGTCCTGAGACACTACATTAGTGTGCCAAATTTCGTGATCCTCAGTCAAAGCATGGCTTGGGGCTGATAGTTTTAATGGTCCTAGGGGGCGCTATTTCAGAAAATAGGCCACGCCCACAAACTTCAGCTGTCCAATTCTATTAGGGGTCAGAGTAAGATCACTCATCAGAAATTGTGTGGTGATGTAACAATGATTGAAGAAATGAGAGACAAACGTATTTCCATGGCGTGATGGTGAATTTCGCCATGCTCCCAAAGCCCCGCCTTTATTCGAAACCTGCCAGTACTATAAACCAAGTGACCTCAACTTGTCTGCTGCTATTTGCCAGTGATTGCTGGTGATTGGTTAAAAGGAGTCCAATAGGGAGCTGTGAAAAAAAGAGTGGCGTGGCAACAGGTCAAAGTTTGAGGCTTAGCCACGCCCACACCTTTATACTTATTTAAAATCCGACGGTTGAATTTTTTCATCTATGTCTTAAGAGTGTATAGCAGATGTTTGAAGGTGATTGGTGAAAAGGGCGATGGTGCAACACTCTCCAAACAACGTGTGCGAAAACCACTAAATCGAGTACTTGGACCAAAATGGCCGACTTCCTGTGCGACTTGGTGCTTGGCTCCAAGAGACTTTTTGTAGGTCCTGAGACACCACATTAGTGTACCAAATTTCGTAATCCTCAGTCAAAGCCTGGCTTGGGGCTGACAGTTTTAATGGTCCTAGGGGGCGCTATTTCAGAAAATAGGCCACGCCCACAGGATTTTCACATCACATTTTTTGGGGGGCAGGACTAGGATCACTCCCAAGAAGTTTTGTGGCGATATCTTTAGAAATGACGAAATGGGAGGCAAACGTAAGGCCTAAGCGGTACGCCTGACTTCGCCGCGCCGCCACAGCCCCGCCTTCTGCAGAAAACTCCCATAAAGTGACGCCAAGCAACCCCAACTTGTCTTCAGTTACCTGCTACAAATTTGGGGTGATTATTTGAAAGGGCGAATTTTGGAAAATTTCCCAGTAAAACTTGACCTTTTAAGTCCTGAGGGGGCGGGGCTTGTGTGACATCATCTATCGACCATTCATTTGTCTTCGGGGGGCGATGGCAATTGTCCTTAGAAATTGTTTTAACTGTAATTCTTTCATTTGTGAAATTATAGCAATTTGAATTTTTTTGGCGAGTGCTCGAACTTTGAGGCCTGGCCCCGCCCCTTCAGTATTTACGAAAAGTCAATTTTATTGTCTCATTTGAATCGTCCATCGCTTCTGTTCGATCTCGCACTATTTTTGAGACGATGGTGCGAAAAATGACCAAACTGTTCAACCAAATATAGACCCTAGAATTGGCCAAAACGGCTAAAAATCCTCATTTCAACCCAAAATGGCCGACTTCCTGTTTTATATTGACCATGGTTGCAAGAGGCTTTTCTGTGCGGACTGTTGAGTATTATCAGTATACCAAATTTCATAACTGTACGATAAACTAAGCTTTATGGAGAGGGGTATTTTTCACTTTCTAGGGGGCACTGTCGAGCCACTTTTTTATGAACTTTCACATCGCCAGTGAAATACGTAAATTTCACGCACTTTCTATATTGAGCCAGAATTTGGTGACTTTTTGGATATGCTAAGACCCCCTAAAGGCCACCCAAAGACGCGGAAGAAAAAAGAATAATAATAATAATAATTAAAGCTGCAAGCAGCGTCGTTCGGCCCTCGCAGCGAAGATGCTCACCCTCCTTCCGCACCCCCTCCGCTCCATCCCCGATGCTCTCCAAACCCAACTCCCCGCCGCTCCGTCCTGGCCGGCAGCACGGGGCACCAGGGCACGTCCACGGACTGAAACGTCCACCACCCTGACACCAAGAAAAGCTAACAGTCACCTCATCCACACCTCACCCTGAATCAGCATCCCCTCCGAGCCTACCATTATATTACATGTCTCACCACTAGGGCATACTTTATCTTTAGCACACTGTTGGTGTGATGACACAGACCAACTTTAGTGCTTTTTTGCCCATATTTATTAAAGTTTTCGAAAGTTAAAGTTATCTAGGGGGCGCTGTGATCAATTACAGAAAAATCCCATTGAGGTCAGCTTTGGTTGACAAGGACAGTTTTCTGTTATTTTGGCATCAAACGGACGTTGTGTGTGTTATCTAAAGCCAGTGAGCTGAAAGGGGCGGAGCTACAGGGATTTGAATCAACAACCACATCAATGTGTTTGGTGCAGTCACGTGATGTCACAAGCCAAGTATAATGCCATTCTGACTTTGACTTTAGAAGTTAATAAAGTTTGAACCCATCTAGGGGGCGTTGTGACCATTTACAAGTAAATGCCATAGAGGTCATCTTTGGTCATCAAAGATGGTTTTCTGTTAATTTGGAATCAATCAAACGTTGCATGGGTCATCTAGAGACAAAAAGCTGTAAGTGGGTGGAGTTAAAGTGAATTGAACAAGTGATCACATACATGTGTTGATTGCAGATGTGTGATGACTCCCACAATGTTTGATGTAGTTTGGAACATTTTTGCAGAAGTTACAAAGGTTTTTTGTATCTAGGGGGCGCTGTCCCAAATTTAAGAATTATTCCATGAAGAAGTTTGTAGGTTGATGACAGTCATTTGTGTGCAGTTTGGTGTGAATTGCATCATGCATGTGTTATTAAGGGCCTAATATCTGTCAGGGGGCGGAGCTAAAGCAATATCAACAACTTACCACAGGACTGTGGTGGGTGCCATTGTGTGAGTACACATAGCAAGTTTGGTGCAGTTACGACCTCGTCTGTAGGAGTTATTACAGTTTTAATGGTGTGTAGGGGGCGCTGTGGTGACATTACACAACTTTCACCAACGGTGTGTGCCTCGTTGAATAAAGGGCATGATTGTTGATTGCCATGTTCAGTCTCGGGCAGATCGGAGGTTGTTAGTGGAAGTTACAGTCAAACGTAAGGTCACGGCGTCACGCCAGAATTCGCCGTGGCATCAAAGCCCTTCCCTTTCTGAAAAGCTATCAGATCTGAATGGTCATTACAACATCATGAAGACAGTGCATGACCTTAGTGTCATGTTGACTAAAGTAGAGGGGACAAATATGGGCATTTCACCATTAAAAAATAGACTTCCTGTAGTCAGGGGGCGGGGCATAGGTGATGTCAGCTGTCCACATTGTCATTGTCTTGAGATGTGGTCAATGATCACACAGACGGAGTTTGATATAGATCTGATCATGCACATGGGAGTTGTTAAGTCAAGTAATGTAATGGCGAAAGGTCAAAGTTTGAGGCTTAGCCACGCCCACACCTTTATACTTGTATAAAATCCGACGGTTGAATTTTTTCCTCTATGTCTTAAGATTATATAGCAGGAGTTTGAAGGTGATAGGTGGAAAGGACGACGAGACATCATTCTCCTAATAACGTGTGTGAAAACCACTAAATCGAGTAATTGGACCAAAATGGCCGACTTCCTGTGCGACTTTGCACTTGGCTCAAAGAGACTTTTTTGTAGGTCCTGAGACCCCACATTAGTGTACCAAATTTCGTACTCCTCAGTCAAAGCATGGCTTGGGGCTGACAGTTTTAATGGACCTAGGGGGCGCTATTTCAGAAAATAGGCCACGCCCATTTGATGTTCACATGAGATCTTTTGGGGGGCCGGACTAGGATCACTCACAAGACGTTTCGTGACTGTATCTATAGAAATGACGACATGGGAGGCACATGTATGGTCACGGCGGTACGCCTGACTTCGCCGCGTCGCCACAGCCCCGCCTTCTGCAGAAAACACCCATAAAGTGACGTCAAGCAACGCCAACTTCTCTTCAGTTACCTGCTACAAATTCGGGCTGATTATTCGACAGGGCGAATTTTGGAAAATTTCCCAGTAAAACTTGACGTTTTAAGTCCTGAGGGGGCGGGGCTTGTGTGACATCATCCAGCGACCATTCATTTGTCTTCGGGGGGCGATGACGATTATCCATAGAAAGTTACTTTAACTGTAATTCTTTCATTTGTGAAATTATAGCAATTTGAATTTTTTTGGCGAGTGCTCGAACTTTGAGGCCTGGCCCCGCCCCTTCAGTATTTACGAAAAGTCAATTTTATTTTCTCATTTGAAGCGTCCATCGCTTCTGTTCGATGGCACACTATTTTTGAGACTATGGTACGAAAAATGACGAAACTGTTCAACCAAATATAGACCCTAGAAATGGCCAAAACGGCTAAAAATCGCCATTTCAACCCAAAATGGCCGACTTCCTGTTTTATATTGACCATGGTTGCAAGAGGCTTTTTTGTGCGGACTGTTGAGTAGTACCAGTATACCAAATTTCATAACTGTACGATAAACTAAGCTTTATGGAGAGGGGTATTTTTCACTCTTTAGGGGGCGCTGTCGAGCCACTTTTTTATCAACTTTCACATCGCCAGTGAAATACGTAAATTTCACGCACTTTCTATATTGGGCCAGAATTTGGTGACTTTTTGGATATGCTAAGACCCCCTAAAGGCCACCCAAAGACGCGGAAGAAAAAAGAAAGCGTAATAATAATAAACGGAGCAGATACAATAGGCCTTCGCAGCGCTTCGCTGCTCGGGCCTAATTAAAGCTGCAAGCAGCGTCGTTCGGCCCTCGCAGCTCCGCGCCGCTCCGGCCTGGCCGGCAGCCCGGGGCACCAGGGCACGTCCACAGAACACAAACGTCGACCACCCCAACACCAGAAACTGCTAACGGCCACCTTGTCCGCAACTCACCCTGACTCAGCATCCCCTTTGAGCCCACCATTATATTTTATGTCTCACCACTAGGGAATCCTCTATCTTTACCACACTGGTGGTGTGATGACAGTGACCAACTTTAATGCTATTCTGACCATGTTTTTTAAAGTTATCGAAGGATAACGTTATCTAGGTGGCGCTGTGACCAACTACAGAAAAGTCCCATTGAGGTCAGCTTTGGTGACATTATATAACATTCACCAACCGTTTGTGCCTCATTGGCTAAAGGGCATGATTGTTCATTGCCATATTCAGTTTCGGGCAAATCGGAGGCCGTTTGTGGAAGTTACAGTCAAATGTAAGGTCATGGCGTCACGCCAGCATTCACCATGACATCAAAGCCCCTCCCTTTCTGGAAAGCTATCAGATCTGAATGGTCTTTAAAACATCATGAAGACACTGTATGACCTGAGTGTCATTTTCATTAAATTAGAGGGGACAAATATGGGCATTTCACCATAAAACAATAGACTTCCTGTTGTCAGGGGGCGGGGCTTAGGTGATGTCAGCTGTCCACATTGTCTTTGTCTTGAGATGTGGTCAGTGATCACACAGACAAAGTTTGAATTAGATCTGATCATGCACATGGGAGTTATTAAGTCAAGTAATGTCATGGCGAAAGGTCAAAGTTTGAGGCTTAGCCACGCCCACACCTTTATACTTATTTAAAATCCGACGGTTGAATTTTTCCCCTTTGACTTAAAAGTACATAGCATAAGTTTGAAGGTGATCGGTGTAAAGGGCAACGGGCCATCAATGTCCAAACAACGTGTGCGAAAACCACTAAATCGAGTACTTGGACCAAAATGGCCGACCTCTTGTGCGAAATTGCGCTTGGCTCCAAGAGACTTTTTTGTAGGGCCAGAGACCCTACATGAGTGTACCAATTTTCGTAATCCTCAGTCAAACCTTGTCTTGGGGCTGACAGTTTTAATGGTCCTAGGGGGCGCTATTTCAGAATATAGGCCACGCCCACAAATCTCAGATGCCCATTTCTATTGGGGGTCAGACTAGGATCACTCACCAGACATTTTGTGGCGATGTCACGATAATTGAAGAAATGAGAGGCAAACGTATTGCCATGGCGTGATGGCGAATTTAGCCATGCTCCCAAAGCCCCGCCTTTTTTCAAAACCTGCCAGTACTGTAGACCAAGTGACCTCAACTTGTCAGCTGCTATTTACCAGAGATTCCAGGTGATTGGGTAAAAGGAGTCCAATAGGGAGCTGTGAAAAAAGAGTGGCGTGGCGAAAGGTCAAAGTTTGAGGCTTAGCCACGCCCACACCTTTATACTTATTTAAAATCCGACGGTTTAATTTTTTCCTCTATGTCTTAAGAGTATATAGCAGAAGCTCGAAGGCGATTGGTGAAAAGGGCGACGGAGCATCACTCTCCAAACAACGTGTGTGAAAACCACTAAATCGAGTACTTGGACCAAAATGGCCGACTTCCTGTGCGACTTTGCACTTGGCTCCAAGAGACTTTTTTGTAGGTCCTGAGACACCACATTAGTGTACCAAATTTCGTAATCCTCAGTCAAAGCATGGCTTGGGGCTGACAGTTTTAATGGTCCTAGGGGGCGCTAATACAGAAAATAGGCCACGCCCACAAACTTAAGCTGACCTTTTCTATTGGGGGTCAGACTAGGATCACTCACAACAATGGTCGAGGTGATATCACGATAAATGAAGAAATGAGAGGCAAACGTATTTCCATGGCGTGATGGCGAATTTCGCCATGCTCCCAAAGCCCCGCCTTTTTTCAAAACCTTCCAGTACTGGAGACCAAGTGACCTCAACTTGCCTGCTGCTATCTACCAGAGATTCCTGGTGATTGGGTAAAAGGAGTCCAATAAGGAGCTGTGAAAAAAAGAGTGGCGTGGCGAAAGGTCAAAGTTTGAGGCTTAGCCACGCCCACACCTTTATACTTATTTAAAATCCGACGGTTGAATTTTTTCCTCTATGTCTTAAGACTATATAGCAGAAGTTTGAAAGTGATTGGTGAAAAGGGCGACGGAGTATCACTCTCCAAACAACGTGTGTGAAAACCACTAAATCGCGCACTTGGACCAAAATGGCCGACTTCCTGTGCGACTTTGCACTTGGCTCCAAGAGACTTTTTTGTAGGTCCTGAGACACCACATTAGTGTACCAAATTTCGTAATCCTCAGTCAAAGCATGGCTTGGGGCTGACAGTTTTAATGGTCCTAGGGGGCGCTATTTCAGAAAATAGGCCACGCCCACCAGATGTTCACATCAGATCTTTTGGGGGGCCGGACTAGGATCACTCACAAGAAGTTTCGTGACGATATCTTTGGAAATGACGAAATGGGAGGCAAACGTAAGGCCACGGCGGTACGCCTGAATTCGCCGCGCCGCCACAGCCCCGCCCTCTGCCGAAAACTCCCATAAAGTGACGCCAAGCAACCCCCACTTGTCTTGAGTTACCAGCTACAAATTTGTGGTGATTAAGTGAAATGGGGCAATTTGGGACCTTTCACAGTAAAACTTGATCTTTTTGGTCCTGAGGGGGCGGGGCTTGTGTGATGTCATCATCCGACCATTCAATTTACTTTGTGGGTGGATGACAAATGACCACAGAAAGTTTGGTAACTCTATTCCATTCAGTTATGAAGTTATAGCAATTTAAATATTTTTGGCGAGTAGTCAAACTTCGAGGCCTGGCCCCGCCCCTTCAGCATATACGAAAACTCAGAATTCTCATCTCATTTTGTTCGCCCATCCCTTCTTAGCAATTTTACACAATTTTTGAGACGATCGTGCGAAAAATGATCGAGCAATCCAATCAGGAACGGACCCTAAAAACGGCAAAAACGGCCAAAAATCGCCATTTCAACCCAAAATGGCCGACTTCCTGTTTGATATTGACCATGGTTGCAAGAGACTTTTCTGTGCGGACTGTTGAGTACTACAAGTGTACCAAATTTCATAACTGTACGATAAACTAAGCTTTATGGAGAGGTTTTTTTTTCACCTTCTAGGGGGCGCTGTTCAGCCAACTTCTTTGCGATTTTTTTGGGACCTTTAAAATATCAAATTTTTCACCAGGCCTGACAAGTTTGCAAAATATTGTGAGTTTTGGGGTATGTTAAGGTCCCAAAAAAGCCATTCGTTTCGCGCACGGAATAATAAATAATAATAATAATCAGAGCAAAAACAAGAGGCCTTCGCAGCGCTTTCGCTGCTCGGGCCTAAAAAAAAAAAAAAAGAATAAACGGAGCAGATACAATAGGCCTTCGCAGCTTCACTGCTCGGGCCTAATAAGAAGAAGCAGACATATAATATGAAGAAGCAGAAACAGAAGGAGCAGAAGAAGCAGCAGAAGGAGAAGCAGAATAAGAAGAACAAGAAGAAGCAGCAGAAGCAGTAGAAGCAGAAGATGATGAAGCAGAAGCAGCAGCAGCAGAAGAAGCAGAAGTAGAACTAGAAGGTGGAACTTTGACGCAGGTCTGGCCACTCACGAACCTTCATACCAAATGGTAACGTCAGAGTGATCCAGGACTCATGGGAGATGAGCGCAGTGGAGAAATGCTGTTACAAGAAAGGCTGAAGGGTTAAACTTGCTAAGGTTCTTCAGTAATCAGACAGGCTGGTGCTAAAGAAGCCCAATAATAAGCTTCTAACACAGACAAGGTACTTGTGTTGTTTCATAACCAAACCCTTTTGAATAGCATTTAACAGTTGAAAAAATCTAATTAAATCCTTGATTATTTCTTCAGACATGTCTGAGGGAAAAAAAATCAGAACATAAAGTTTAAATCTAACTTATGTCAGAGATCAAAGTCACTAATTGTTGTTTTCTCTCCTCTAAATTTCTACTGTAAGAGACTATTTGTCATTTTTGCTAAGCCACCATTCTGTTTCAGTTTTTTTAAATTCTGGGGGAAAAAAGACAATTTATCAAAAAAGTTTGGATTTATTATAATGGGATGTTGATATTGGTGGAAAATTGTAAAAACAATCAAATCATGCATATATCATACAAAGCAAACAATGTTTAAGGAAATGGTGCTAAAGTGATTTAATTTGCTGAGCTACTAAAAACATTTACCAGTGTTGTGTAATAAAATACAACAAGTTTGGAATGTTTGTGACTTTATTTGTTGATGTTGTTCAAGTTTTAATTCATCTAGATGTTGCTGTCTTTAATTCACGTAAAATCTCTTTGAGCTGTTCTTGAGAGAATTAAAATCAATGTGGTGTAAATTGGTGTAAATCACACTGCATTATTTATCTAGAGCCAATTGTCTGTAGAAATTATTACACTTTTAAAAGTGTGTAGGTGGCACTGTAGAGAAAATGGATCACATGCTTTAACAATTTTCACATAGTTCAGTTAGACGCTGCATTTATAGGCGCTTACCAACTGCATAAGTTCCTAGAACCATACTTCCAGTAAGAACATTTTCACATTGCATTCGCACAGCACTCAGAAACGTCTCACCACTAGGGCATACTCTATCTTTACCACACTGGTGGTGTGATGACGGAGACAAACTTTAATGCTTTTCTGACCACGTTTTTTGAAGTTATTGTAGGTTAAATTTATCTAGAGGGCGTTGTGACCAACCACAGAAAAATCCCATTGAGGTCAGCTTTGGTTGACAAAGATGGTTTTCTGTTATTTTGACATCAATCAGACATTGTGTGGTCTTTCTAGAACCAATGAGCTGAAAGGGGCGGAGCTACAGGGATTAAAACCAACAACCACATCAATGTGTTTGGTGCAATCACGTGATGTCACAAGCCAAGTATATTGCCATTCTGACTTTGTCTTCAGAAGTTAATAAAGTTTGAACCTATCTAGGGGTGCTGTGACCATTTACAACTACTGTAAATCCCATAGAGGTAATCTTTGCTAATCAAAGATGGTTTCCTGGTAATTTAGCATCAATCAAATGTTGCATGTGTCATCTAGAGACAAAAGGCTCTAAGTGGGCAGAGTTAAAGTGATTTGAACAAGTGAGCAACATACATGTGTTGATTGCAGTTGTGTGATGACTCCCACCAAGTTTAATATAGTTTAGACCTTTTTTGCAGAAGTTACAAAAGTTTTATTGTATCTAAGGGGCGCTGTCCCAAATTTAGGAAATATTCCATGAAGAAGTTTGTAGGTTGATAACAGTCATTTGTGTGCAGTTTGGTGTGAATTGCATCATGCATGTGTTATTCAGGGCCTAATAACTGTTAGGGGGCGGAGCTAAAGCTATATATACCAATTACCACATGATTGTGTTGGGTTCCTTTGTGACACATAGCAAGTTTGATGCAGTTACGACCTCTTCTGTAGGAGTTATTACAGTTTTAAAGGTATGTAGGGGGCGCTGTGGTGATATTATACAACGTTCTCCAACCCTTTGTGCCTCGTTGACTAAAGGGCATGATTGTTCATTGCCATGTTCAGTCTCAGGCAGATCGGAGGCTGTTTGTGGAAGTTACAGTCAAACATAAGGTCATGGCGTCATGCCAGAATTCGCCATGGCATCAAAGTCCCTCCCTATCTGGAAAGCTATCAGATCTGAATGGTCATTACAACATCATGAAGACAGTGCATGACCTTAGTGTCATGTTGACTAAATTAGAGGGGACAAATATGGGCATTTCACCATAAAAATATAGACTTCCTGTAGTCAGGGGGCGGGGCTTAGGTGATGTCAGCTGTCCACATTGTCACTGTCTTCAGATGTGGTCAGTGATCACACAGACAAAGTATGAAATTGATCTGATCATGCACATGGGAGTTGTTAAGTCAAATAAGGTAATGGCGACTGGTCAAAGTTTGAGGCTTAGCCACGCCCACACCTTTATACTTATTTAAAATCCGACGGTTGAATTTTTTCCTCTATGTCTTAAGAGTATATAGCAGAAGTTTGAAGGTGATCGGTGGAAAGGGCGAGGAGATATCATTCTCCTAATAACGTGTGCGAAAACCACTAAATTGAGTACTTGGACCAAAATGGCCGACCTCCTGTGCGACATTGCGCTTGGCTCCAAGAGACTTTTTTGTAGGTCCTGATACACTACATTAGTGTGCCAAATTTTGTGAACCTCAGTCAAAGCATGGCTTGGGGCTGACTGTTTTAATGGTCCTAGGAGGCGCTGTTTCAGAAAATAGGCCACGCCCACAAACTTCAGCTGTCCAATTCTATTAGGGGTCAGAGTAGGATCACTCATCAGAACTTGTGTGGCGATGTCACAATGACTGAAGAAATGAGAGACAAACGTATTTCCATGTCGTGATGGCGAATTTTGCCATGCTCCCAAAGCCCCGCCTTTATTCGAAACCTGCCAGTACTATAGACCAAGTGACCTCAACTTGTCTGCTGCTATTTGCCACTGTTTGGTGGTGATTGGTTAAAAGTAGTCCAATAGGGAGCTGTGAAAAAAAGAGTGGCGTGGCGACAGGTCAAAGTTTGAGGCTTAGCCACGCCCACACCTTTATACTTATTTAAAATCCGACGGTTGAATTTTTTCATCTATGTCTTAAGAGTATATAGCAGAAGTGTGAAGGCGATTGGTGAAAAGGGCGACGGAGCATCACTCTCCAAACAACGTGTGCGAAAACCACTAAATCGCGCACTTGGACCAAAATGGCCGACTTCCTGTGCGACATTGCACTTGGCTCCAAGAGACTATTTTGTAGGTCCTGAGACACCACATTAGTGTACCAAATTTCGTAATCCTCAGTCAAAGCATGGCTTGGGGCTGTCAGTTTTAATGGTCCTAGAGGGCGCTATTTCAGAAAATAGACCACGCCCACCAGAATTTCACATCAGATCTTTTGGGGGGCCAGACTAGGATCACTCACAAGAAGTTTCGTGGCGATATCTCTAGAAATGACGAAATGGGAGGCAAACGTAAGGCCTAAGCGGTACGCCTGACTTCGCCGCGCCGCCACAGCCCCGCCTTCTGGAGAAAACTCCCATAAAGTGACGCCAAGCAACCCCAACTTGTCTTCAGTTACCCGCTACAAATTTGGGGTGATTATTGGAAAGGGCGAATTTTGGAAAATTTCCCAGTAAAACTTGACCTTTTAAGTCCTGAGGGGGCGGGGCTTATGTGACATCATCAATCGACCATTCATTTGTCTTCGGAGGGCGACGACGATTGTCCATAGACCATTTCTTTAACTGTAATTCTTTCATTTATGAATCTATAGCAATTTGAATTTTTTTGGCGAGTGCTCGAAATTTGAGGCCTGGTCCCGCCCCTTCAGTATTTACGAAAAGTCAATTTTATTGTCTCATTTTAATCGTCCATCGCTTCTGTTCGATCGCACACTATTTTTGAGACGATCGTGCGAAAAATGACCAAACTGTTCAACCAAATATAGACCCTAGAAATGGCCAAAACGGGGTCAAAATGGCCACTTTAGTCCAAAATGGCCGACTTCCTGTTTGATATTGACCATGGGTGCAAGAGGCTTTTCTGTGCGTATTGTTGAGTTCTACAAGTGTACCAAATTTCATCACTCTACTATGAAAAAAGGTCAAAGCGGAGGGGTATTTTTAATTTTCCAGGGGGCGCTGTTGAAACATTTTTTTACCAACTTTCACGTTGCCAGTGAAATACGTAAATTTCACGCACTTTCTATATTGGGCCAGAATTTGGTGACTTTTTGGATATGCTAAGACCCCCTAAAGGCCATCCAAAGACGCGGAAGAAAAAAAAAGAAAGAAAGAAAGAAAGAAAGAAAAATTAAAGCTGCAAGCAGCGTCGTTCGGCCCTCGCAGCGAAGCTGCTCGCCCTCTGTCCGCACCCCCTCCGCTCCATCCCCGACGCTCTCCAAACCCGGCTCCGCGCTTTTCCATCCTGGCCGGCAGCCGAGGGCACCAGGGCATGCCTGGCGGAACAGAAAGTCAGCCACCCCAACACCGGAAACCGTGAAAGGCCTCCTCGTCCACACCTCACCCTGACTCAGCATCCCTTCTGAGCCCACCATTACATGTCTCACCCCTAGGAGATACTCTATCTTTACCACACTGGTGATGTGATGTTCAGTCTCGGGCAAATCGGAGGCTGTTTGTGGAAGTTACAGTCAAACGTAAGGTCACAGCGTCACGCCAGAAATCGCCATGGCATCAAAGCCCCTCACTTTCTGAAAAGCTATCAGATCTGAATGGTCATTACAACATCATGAAGACAGTGCATGACCTTAGTGTCATCTTGACTAAATTAGAGGGGACAAATATGGGAAGTTCACCATAAAACAATAGACTTCCTGTAGTCAGGGGGCGGGGCTTAGGTGATGTCAGCTGTCCACATTTTCACTGTCTTCAGATGTGGTCAGTGATCACACAGACAAAGTATGAAATTGATCTGATCATGCACATGGGAGTTGTTAAGTCAAATAAAGTAATGGCGACTGGTCAAAGTTTGAGGCTTAGCCACGCCCATACCTTTATACTTATTTAAAATCCGACGGTTGAATTTTTTCCTCTATGTCTTAAGAGTATATAGCAGAAGTTTGAAGGTGATCGGTGGAAAGGGCGAGGAGATATAATTCTCCTAATAACGTGTGCGAAAACCACTAAATTGAGTAATTGCACCAAAATGGCCGACCTCCTGTGCGACATTGCGCTTGGCTCCAAGAGACTTTTTTGTAGGTCCTGAGACACTACATTAGTGTGCCAAATTTTGTGATCCTCAGTCAAAGCATGGCTTGGGGCTTACTGTTTTAATGGTCCTAGGGGGCACTGTTTCGGAAAATAGGCCACGCCCACAAACTTCAGCTGTCCAGTTATATTAGGGGTCAGAGTAGGATCACTCATCAGAAATTGTGTGGCAATGTCACAATGATTGAAGAAATGAGAGACAAACGTATTTCCATGGCGTGATGGTGAATTTCGCCATGCTCCCAAAGCTCCGCCTTTATTCGAAACCTGCCAGTACTATAGACCAAGTGACCTTAACTTGTCTGCTGCTATTTGCCACTGTTTGGTGGTGATTGGATAAAAGGAGTCCAATAGGGAGCTGTGAAAAAAAGAGTGGCGTGGCGACAGGTCAGAGTTTGAGGCTTAGCCACGCCCACACCTCTATACTTATTTAAAATCCGACGGTTGAATTTTTTCATCTATGTCTTAAGAGTATATAGCAGAAGTGTGAAGGCGATTGGTGAAAAGGGCGATGGAGCATCACTCTCCAAACAACGTGTGCGAAAACCACTAAATCGCGCACTTGGACCAAAATGGCCGACTTCCTGTGCGACTTTGCACTTGGCTCCAAGAGACTTTTTTGTAGGTCCTGAGACACCACATTAGTGTACCACATTTCGTAATCCTCAGTCAAAGCATGGCTTGGGGCTGTCAGTTTTAATGGTCCTAGGGGGCGCTATTTCAGAAAATAGACCACGCCCACCGGAATTTCACATCAGATTTTTTTGGGGGCCGGACTAGGATCACTCACAAGAAGTTTCGTGGCGATATCTCTAGAAATGACGAAATGGGAGGCAAACGTAAGGCCTAAGCGGTACGCCTGAGTTCGCCGCGCCGCCACAGCCCCGCCTTCTCCAGAAAACTCCCATAAAGTGACGCCAAGCAACCCCAACTTGTCTTCAGTTACCTGATACAAATTTAGGATGATTATTCGAAAGGGCGAATTTTGGAAAATTTCCTAGTAAAACTTGACCTTTTAAGTCCTGAAGGGGCGGGGCTTATGTGACATCATCAATCGACCATTCATTTGTCTTCGGGGGGCGATGATGATTGTCCATAGAAAGTTACTTTATCTGTAATTCTTTCATTTATGAAATTATAGCAATTTGAATTTTTTTGGCGAGTGCTCGAACTTTGAGGCCTGGTCCCGCCCCTTCATTATTTACGAAAAGTCAATTTTATTGTCTCATTTTAATCGTCCGTCGCTTCTGTTCGATCCCACACTATTTTTGAGACGATCGTGCGAAAAATGACCAAACTGTTCAACCAAATATAGACCCAAGAAATGGCCGAAACAGGGTCAAAATGGCCACTTTAGTCCAAAATGGCCGACTTCCTGTTTGATATTGACCATGGATGCAAGAGGCTTTTCTGTGCATATTGTTGAGTTCTACAAGTGTACCAAATTTCATAACTGTACGATAAACTAAGCTTTATGGAGAGGGGTATTTTTCACTTTCTAGGGGGCGCTGTTCAGCCATTTTTTTATGAACTTTCACATCGCCAGTGAAATACGTAAATTTCACGCACTTTCTATATTGGGCCAGAATTTGGTGACTTTTTGGATATGCTAAGACCCCCTAAAGGCCAGTCAAAGACGCGGAAGAAAAAAGAAAGAAAGAAAGAAAGCGTAATAATAAACGGAGCAGATACAATAGGCCTTCGCAGCTTCACTGCTCGGGCCTAAAAATAATAAACGGAGCAGATACAATAGGCCTTCGCAGCTTCACTGCTCGGGCCTAATAAGAAACGGAGCAGATACAATAGGCCTTCGCAGCTTCACTGCTCGGGCCTAATTAAAGCTGCAAGCAGCGTCGTTCGGCCCTCGCAGCTCCGCGCCGCTCCGGCCTGGCCGGCAGCCCGGGGCACCAGGGCATGTCTGGCAGAACAGAAACGTCAATCATCCCGTCACCGGAAACAGCAAATGGCCTCCTAGTCCGCACCTCACCCTGACTAAGCATCCCCTCTGAGCTCACCATTAAATTGAATTGTAAGGTTACGGCATACGCAAGAATTCGCCATGGCATCAAAGCCCCTCCCTTTCTGGAAAGCTATCAGATTTGAATGGCCATTACAGCATCATGAAGACAGTGCATGACCTAGGTGTCATGTTGACTAAATTAGAGGGGACAAATATGGGCATTTCAGCATAAAATAATAACTTCCTTTAGTCAGGGGGCGGGGCTTAGATGATGTCAGCTGTCCACATTGTCATTGTTTACAGATATGGTCAATGATCACACAGACAAAGTTCGAAAAAGATCTGATCATGCACATGGGAGTTATTAAGTCAAGTAATGGCGAAAGGTCAAAGTTTGAGGCTTAGCCACGCCCACACCTTTCAACTTTTGAAAAATCCGACGGTTGAATTTTTTCCCCTATGCCTTAAGAGTATATAGCAGAAGTTTGAAGGCGATTGGTGAAAAGGGCGACGGAGCATCACTCTCCAAACAACGTGTGCGAAAACCACTAAATCGCGTACTTGGACCAAAATGGCCGACTTCCTGTGCAATTTTGTGCTTGGCTCCAAGAGACTTTTTTGTAGGTCCTGGGACACCACATTAGTGTACCAAATTTCGTAATCCTCAGTGAAAGCATGGCTTGGGGCTATTAGTTTAAATGGTCCTAGGGGGCGCTATTTCAGAAATTAGGCCACGCCCACATATTTCAGCTGTCTATGTCTCTTTGGGGTCAGACTAGGATCACTCACCAGAAGTTTCGTAACGATATCACGATAAATGAAGAAATGAGAGGCAAACGTATTTCCATGGCGTGATGGCGATTTTCGCCATGCTCCCAAAGCCCCGCCTTTTTTTGAAACCTTCCAGTACTGGATACCAAGTGACCTCAAGTTGTCTACTGCTATTTGCCAGAGACTCCTGCTGATTGGGTAAAAGGAGTCCAGTAGGGAGCTGTGAAAAAAAGAGTGGCGCGGCGACAGGTCAAAGTTTGAGGCTTAGCCACGCCCACACCTTTCAACTTTTGAAAAATCCGACGGTTGAATTTTTTCCCCTATGCCTTAAGAGTATATAGCAGAAGTTTGAAGGCGATTGGTGAAAAGGGCGACGGAGCATCACTCTCCAAACAACGTGTGCGAAAACCACTAAATCGCGTACTTGGACCAAAATGGCCGACTTCCTGTGCAATTTTGTGCTTGGCTCCAAGAGACTTTTTTGTAGGCCCTGGGACACCACATTAGTGTACCAAATTTCGTAATCCTCAGTCAAAGCATGGCTTGGGGCTATTAGTTTAAATGGTCCTAGGGGGCGCTATTTCAGAAATTAGGCCACGCCCACATATTTCAGCTGTCTATGTCTCTTTGGGGTCAGACTAGGATCACTCACCAGAAGTTTCGTAATGATATCACGATAAATGAAGAAATGAGAGGCAAACGTATTTCCATGGCGTGATGGCGATTTTCGCCATGCTCCCAAAGCCCTGCCTTTTTTTGAAACCTTCCAGTACTGGAGACCAAGTGACCTCAAGTTGTCTACTGCTATTTGCCAGAGACTCCTGCTGATTGGGTAAAAGGAGTCCAGTAGGGAGCTGTGAAAAAAAGAGTGGCGCGGCGACAGGTCAAAGTTTGAGGCTTAGCCACGCCCACACCTTTCAACTTTTGAAAAATCCGACGGTTGAATTTTTTCCTCTATGTCTTAAGAGCAGATGGCAGAAGTTTGAAGGAGATTGGTGAAAATGGCGACGGAGCATCACTCTCCAAACAACGTGTGCGAAAACCACTAAATTGCGTACTTGGACCAAAATGGCCGACTTCCTGTGCAACTTTGCACTTGGCTCCAAGAGACTTTTTTGTAGGTCCTGAGACACCACATTAGTGTACCAAATTTCGTACTCCTCAGTCAAAGCATGGCTTGGGGCTGACAGTTTTAATGGTCCTAGGGGGCGCTATTTCAGAAAATAGGCCACGCCCACCGGATGTTCACATCAGATCTTTTGAGGGGCCGGACTAGGATCACTCACAACAAGTTTCGTGACGATATCTTTAGAAATGACGAAATGGAAGGCAAACGTAAGGCCATGGCGGTACGCCTGACTTCGCCGCGCCGCCACAGCCCCACCTTCTGCCGAAAACTCCCATAAAGTGACGCCAAGCAACCTCCACTTGTCTTGAGTTAACAGCTACAAGTTTGTGGTGATTAAGTGAAATGGGGCAATTTGGGACCTTTCACAGTAAAACTTGACCTTTTTGGTCCTGAGGGGGCGGGGCTTGTGTGATGTCATCATCCGACCATTCAATTTACTTTGTGGCTGGATGACGAATGACCACAGAAAGTTTGGTAATTCTATTCCTTTCAGTTATGAAGTTATAGCAATTTAAAATTTTTTGGCGAGTAGTCAAACTTCGAGGCCTGGCCCCGCCCCTTCAACATGTACGAAAAGTCAGAATCTTTGTCTCATTTTGTTCGCCCATCCCTTCTGAGCAATTTTACACAATTTTTGAGACGATCGTGCAAAAAATGATCGAGCAATCCAATCAGAAACGGACCCTAAAAAGGGCCAAAACGGCAAAAAAATCGCCATTTCAACCCAAAATGGCCGACTTCCTGTTTGATATTGACCATGCATGCAAGAGACTTTTCTGTGCGGACTGTTTAGTACTATAAATGTACCAAATTTCATAACTGTACGATAAACTAAGCTTTATGGAGAGGGGTTTTTTTCACTTTGTAGGGGGCGCTGTTCAGCCATTTTCTTTGCGATTTTTTTGTGACCTTTAAAATATCAAATTTTTCACCAGGCCTGACAAGTTTGCAAAATATTGTGAGTTTTGGGGTATGTTAAGGTCCCCAAAAAGCTGTTCAAAGGGGGCACGGAATAACAAAAAATAATCAGAGCAAAAACAAGAGGCCTTCGCAGCGCTTTCGCTGCTCGGGCCTAATTAAAGCTGCAAGCAGCGTCGTTCGGCCCTCGCAGCTCCGCGCCGCTCCGGCCTAGCCGGCAGCCCGGGGCACCAGGGCACATCTGCGGAACAGAAAAGTCGGCCACCCCGACACCAGACACCGCAAACGATCACCTCATCCGCACCTCACCCTGACTCAGCATCACCTCTTATCCCACCATTATATTACACGTCCCACAACTAGGGCATACTCTACCTTTACGACTCTGGTGGTGTGATGACACAGACCAACTGTAATGCTTTTCTGACCACGTTTTTTGAAGTTATTGTAGGTTAAACTTATCTATGGGCGCTGGAAAGCTTTCAGATCATGACAAACATGGGCATTTCACCATAAAACAATAGACTTCCTGTAGTAGGGGGCGGGACTTAGGGGATGTCAGCTGTCCACATTGTCATTGTCTTCAGATGTGGTCAGTGATCACACAGACAAAGTTTGATATAGATCTGATCGTGTACATGGGAGTTATTAGGTCAAGTAATGTTATGGCGACAGGTTAAAGTTTGAGGCTTAGCCACGCCCACACCTTTCTACTTATTTAAAATCCGACGGTTGAATTTTTTCCTCTATGTCTTAAGAGTGTATAGCAGAAGCTTGAAGGTGATTGGTGAAAAGGGCGATGGAGCATCACTCTCCAAACAACGTGTGCGAAAACCACTAAATCAAGTACTTGGACCAAAATGGCCGACTTCCTGTGCGACTTTGCACGTGGCTCCAAGAGACTTTTTTGTAGGGCCTGAGACACCACATTAGTGTACCAAATTTCGTAATCCTCAGTAAAAGCATGGCTTGGGGTTGACAGTTTTAATGGTCCTAGGGGGCGCTATTTCAGAAAGTAGGCCACGCCCACAAACTTGAGCTGACCATTTCTATTGGGGGTGAGACTAGAATCACTCACAACAAATTTCGAGGTGATATCACGATAAATGAAGAAATGAGAGGCAAACGTATTTCCATGGCGTGATGGCGAATTTCGCCATGCTCCCAAAGCCCCGCCTTTTTTCAAAACCTTACAGTACTGGAGACCAAGTGACCTCAACTTGTCTGCTGCTATTTACCAGAGATTCCTGGTGATTGGGTAAAAGGAGTCCAATAGGGAGCTGTGAAAAAAAGAGTGGCGTGGCGAAAGGTCAAAGTTTGAGGCTTAGCCACGCCCACACCTTTATACTTATTTAAAATCCGACGGTTGAATTTTTTCCTCTATGTCTTAAGACTATATAGCAGAAGTTTGAAAGTGATTGGTGAAAAGGGCGACGGAGTATCACTCTCCAAACAACGTGTGCGAAAACCAATAAATCGCGTACTTGGACCAAAATGGCCGACTTCCTGTGCGACTTTGCACTTGGCTCCAAGAGACTTTTTTGTAGGTCCTGAGACACCACATTAGTGTACCAAATTTCGTAATCCTCAGTAAAAGCATGGCTTGGGGCTGACAGTTTTAATGGACCTAGGGGGCGCTAATTCAGAAAGTAGGCCACGCCCACAAACTTAAGCTGGCCATTTCTATTGGGGGTGAGACTAGGATCACTCACAACAAATTTCGAGGTGATATCACGATAAATGAAGAAATGAGAGGCAAACGTATTTCCATGGCGTGATGGCGAATTTCGCCATGCTCCCAAAGCCCCACCTTTTTTCAAAACCTTCCAGTACTGGAGACCAAGTGACCTCAACTTGCCTGCTGCTATTTACCAGAGATTCCTGGTGATTGGGTAAAAGGAGTCCAATAGGGAGCTGTGAAAAAAAGAGTGGCGTGGCGAAAGGTCAAAGTTTGAGGCTTAGCCACGCCCACACCTTTATACTTATTTAAAATCCGACGGTTGAATTTTTTCCTCTATGTCTTAAGACTATATAGCAGAAGTTTGAAAGTGATTGGTGAAAAGGGCGACGGAGCATCATTCTCCAAACAACGTGTGTGAAAACCACTAAATCGCGCACTTGGACCAAAATGGCCGACTTCCTGTGCGACTTTGCACTTGGCTCCAAGAGACTTTTTTGTAGGTCCTGAGACATCACATTAGTGTACCAAATTTCGTAATCCTCAGTCAAAGCATGGCTTGGGGCTGACAGTTTTAATGGTCCTAGGGGGCGCCATTTCAGAAAATAGGCCACGCCCACCCGATGTTCACATCAGATCCTTTGGGGGGCCGGACTAGGATCGCTCCCAAGAAGTTTCGTGACGATATCTTTAGAATTGACGAAATGGGAGGCAAACGTATGGCCACGGCGTTATGCCTGAATTCGCCGTGCCGCCACAGCCGCGCCCTCTGCCGAAAACTCCCATAAAGTGACGCCAAGCAACCCACACTTGTCTTGAGTTACCAGCTGCAAATTCTTGGTGATTAAGTGAAATGGGGCAATTTGGGACCTTTCACAGTAAAACTTGACCTTTTTGGTCCTGAGGGGGCGGGGCTTGTGTGATGTCATCATCCGACCATTCAGTTTACTTTGTGGGTGGATGACGAATGACCACAGAAAGTTTGGTAACTCTATTCCATTCAGTTATGAAGGTATAGCAGTTTAAATTTTTTTGGCGAGTAGTCAAACTTTGAGGCCTGGCCCCGCCCCTTCAGCATATACGAAAAGTCAGAATCTTTGTCTCATTTTGTTCGCCCATCCCTTCTGAGCAATTTTACACCATTTTTGAGACGATCGTGCGAAAAATGATCGAGCAATCCAATCAGAAACGGACCCTAAAAACGGCAAAAACGGCTAAAAATTGCCATTTCAACCCAAAATGGCTGACTTCCTGTTTGATATTGACCATGGTTGCAAGAGACTTTTCTGTGCGGACTGTTGAGGACTACAAGTGTACCACATTTCATAACTGTACGATAAACTAAGCTTTATGGAGAGGGGTATTTTTCACCTTGTAGGGGGCGCTGTTCAGCCATTTTCTTTGCGATTTTTTTGGGACCTTTAAAATATCAAATTTTTCACCAGGCCTGACAAGTGTGCAAAATATTGTGAGTTTTGGGGTATGCTAAGGTCCCCAAAAAGCCGTTCAAAGGGGCACGAGAATAATAAAAAAGAAAGAATAAACAGAGCAAAAACAAGAGGCCTTCACAGCGCTTTCGCTGCTCGGGCCTAATTAAAGCTGCAAGCAGCGTCGTTCGGCCCTCGCAGCGAAGCTGCTCGCCCTCCTTCCGCACCCCCTCCACTCCATCCCCGACGCTCTCCAAACCCAGCTCCACGCTTCTCCATCCTGGCCGGCAGCCGGGGGCACCAGGGCACGTCTGGCAGAACAGAAAGTCAACCACCCCGACACCAGAAACCGTGAACGGCCTTCTTGTCCACACCTCACCCTGACTCAGCATCCCCTCTTAGCCCACCATTACACGTCTCACCACTAGGATACACTCTATCTTTACCACACTGGTGATGTGATGTTCAGTCTCGGGCAAATCGGAGGCTGTTTGTGGAAGTTACAGGCAAACGTAAGGTCACAGCGTCACGCCAGAAATCGCCATGGCATCAAAGCCCCTCCCTTTCTGAAAAGCTATCAGATCGGAATGGTCATTACAACATCATGAAGACAGTGCATGACCTTAGTGTCATGTTGACTAAATTAGAGGGGACAAATATGGGCATTTCACCATAAAACAGTAGACTTCCTGTAGTCAGGGGGCGGGGCTTAGGTGATGTCAGCTGTCCACATTGTCACTGTCTTCAGATGTGGTCAGTGATCACACAGACAAAGTTTGAAATTGATCTGATCATGCACATGGGAGTTATTAAGTCAAGTAACGTAATGGCGACTGGTCAAAGTTTGAGGCTTAGCCACGCCCACACCTTTATACTTATTTAAAATCCGACGGTTGAATTTTTTCCTCTATGTCTTAAGAGTATATAGCAGGAGTTTGAAGGTGATCGGTGGAAAGGACGACGAGACATCATTCTCCTAATAACGTGTGCGAAAACCACTAAATCGAGTACTTGGACCAAAATGGCCGACCTCCTGTGCGACATTGTACTTGGCTCCAAGAGACTTTTTTGTAGGTCCTGAGACACTACATTAGTGTGCCAAATTTCGTGATCCTCAGTCAAAGCATGGCTTGGGGCTGATAGTTTTAATGGTCCTAGGGGGCGCTATTTCAGAAAATAGGCCACGCCCACAAACTTCAGCTGTCCAATTCTATTAGGGGTCAGAGTAAGATCACTCATCAGAAATTGTGTGGTGATGTCACAATGATTGAAGAAATGAGAGACAAACGTATTTCCATGGCTTGATGGTGAATTTCGCCATGCTCCCAAAGCCCCGCCTTTATTCGAAATCTGCCAGTACTATAAACCAAGTGACCTCAACTTGTCTGCTGCTATTTGCCAGTGATTGCTGGTGATTGGTTAAAAGGAGTCCAATAGGGAGCTGTGAAAAAAAGAGTGGCGTGGCGACAAGTCAAAGTTTGAGGCTTAGCCACGCCCACACCTTTATACTTATTTAAAATCCGTAGGTTGAATTTTTTCCCCTTTGTCTTAAGAGTCTATAGCAGAAGTTTGAAGGTGATTGGTGAAAAGGGCGATGGTGCAACACTCTCCAAACAACGTGTGCGAAAACCACTAAATCGAGTACTTGGACCAAAATGGCCAACTTCCTGTGCGACTTGGTGCTTGGCTCCAAGAGACTTTTTTGTAGGTCCTGAGACACCACATTAGTGTACCAAATTTCGTAATCCTCAGTCAAAGCATGGCTTGGGGCTGACAGTTTTAATGGTCCTAGGGGGCGCTATTTCAGAAAATAGGCCACGCCCACCGGATTTTCACATCATATTTTTTGGGGGGCAGGACTAGGATCACTCCCAAGAAGTTTCGTGGCGATATCTTTAGAAATGATGAAATGGGAGGCAAACGTAAGGCCTAAGCGGTACGCCTGACTTCGCCGCGCCGCCACAGCCCCGCCTTCTGCAGAAAACTCCCATAAAGTGACGCCAAGCAACTCCAACTTGTCTTCAGTTACCTGCTACAAATTTGGGGTGATTATTTGAAAGGGCGAATTTTGGAAAATTTCCCAGTAAAACTTGACCTTTTAAGTCCTGAGGGGGCGGGGCTTATGTGACATCATCAATCGACCATTCATTTGTCTTCGGAGGTTGATGACGATTGTCCATAGAACATTTCTTTAACTGTAGTTCTTTCATTTATGAAATTATAGCAATTTGAATTTTTTTGGCGAGTGCTCGAACTTTGAGGCCTGGTCCCGCCCCTTCAGTATTTACGAAAAGTCAATTTTATTGTCTCATTTGATTCGTCCATCGCTTCTGTTCGATCGCACACTATTTTTGAGACGATCGTGCGAAAAATGGCCAAACTGTTGAACCAAATATAGACCCTAGAAATGGTCAAAACGGGGTCAAAATGGCCAATTTAGTCCAAAATGGCCGACTTCCTGTTTGATATTGACCATGGGTGCAAGAGACTTTTCTGTGCGGACTGCTGAGTACTACAAGTGTACCAAATTTCATAACTGTACGATAAACTAAGCTTTATGGAGAGGGGTATTTTTCACTTTTTAGGGGGCGCTGTCGAGCCACTTTCTTATCAACTTTCACATCGCCAAGGAAATACGTAAATTTCACGCACTTTCTATATTGGGCCAGATTTTGGTGACTTTTTGGATATGCTAAGACCCCCTAAGGGCCAGTCAAAGACGCGGAAGAAAAAAAAAAAATAATAATAATAATAATAAATAATAATAATAATAAACGGAGCAGATACAATAGGCCTTCGCAGCTTCACTGCTCGGGCCTAATTAAAGCTGCAAGCAGCGTCGTTCGGCCCTCGCAGCGAAGCTGCTCGCCCTCCTTCCGCACCCCCTACCCTCCATCCCCGACCCTCTCCAAACCCAGCTCCGCGCTTCTCCATCCTGTCCGGCAGCCGGGGGCACCAGGGCACGTCTGGCAGAACAGAAAGTCAACCAACCCGACACCAGAAACCGTGAACGGCCTCCTCGTCCACACCTCACCCTGACTCAGCATCCCCTCTGAGCCCACCATTACACGTCTCACCACTAGGAGATACTCTATCTTTACCACACTGGTGATGTGATGTTCAGTCTCGGGCAAATCGGAGGCTGTTTGTGGAAGTTACAGTCAAACGTAAGGTCACAGCGTCACGCCAGAATTCGCCATGGCATCAAATCCCCTCCCTTTCTGAAAAGCTAGCAGATCTGAATGGTCATTACAACATCATGAAGACAGTGCATGACCTTAGTGTCATGTTCACTAAATTAGAGGGGACAAATATGGGCATTTCACCATGAAAAAATCGACTTCCTGTAGTCAGGGGGCGGGGCTTAGGTGATGTCAGCTGTCCACATTGTCATTGTCTTGAGTTGTGGTCAATGATCACACAGACACAGTTTGATATAGATCTGATCATGCACATGGGAGTTGTTAAGTCAAGGAATGTAATGGCGAAAGGTCAAAGTTTGAGGCTTAGCCACGCCCACACCTTTATACTTATTTGAAATCCGATGGTTGAATTTTTCCCCCTTTGTCTTAAGAGTATGTAGCAGAAGTTTGAAGGCGATTGGTGAAAAGGGCGATGGTGCAACACTCTCCAAACAATGTGTGCGAAAACCACTAAATCGAGTACTTGGACCAAAATGGCCGACTTCCTGTGCGACTTTGCACTTAGCTCCAAGAGACTTTTTTGTAGGTCCTGAGACACCACATTAGTGTGCCAAATTTCGTGTTCCTCAGTCAAAGCATGGCTTGGGGCTGACAGTTTTAATGGTCATAGGGGGCGCTATTTCAGAAAATAGGCCACGCCCACAAACTTCAGCTGTCCTTTTCTATTAGGGGTCAGAGTAGGATCACTCATCAGAAATTGTGTGGCGATGTCACAATGATTGAAGAAATGAGAGACAAACGTATTTCCATGGCGTGATGGCGAATTTCGCCATGCTCCCAAAGCCCCGCCTTTATTCGAAACCTGCCAGTACTATAGACCAAGTGACCTCAACTTGTCTGCTGCTATGTGCCAGTGATTGCTGGTGATTGAGTAAAAGGAGTCCAATAGGGAGCTGTGAAAAAAAGAGTGGCGTGGCGACAAGTCAAAGTTTGAGGCTTAGCCACGCCCACACCTTTATACTTATTTAAAATCCGACGGTTGAATTTTTTCTTCTATGTCTTAAGAGTGTATAGCAGATGTTTGAAGGTGATTGGTGAAAAGGGTGATGGAGCATCACTCTCCAAACAACGTGTGCAAAAACCACTAAATCGAGTACTTGGACCAAAATGGGCGACTTCCTGTGCGACTTTGCACTTGGCTCCAAGAGACATTTTTGTAGGTCCTGAGACACCACATTAGTGTACCAAATCTCATACTCCTCAGTCAAAGCATGGCTTGGGGCTGACAGTTTTAATGGTCCTAGGGGGCGCTATTTCAGAAAATAGGCCACGCCCACCAGATGTTCACACCAGATCTTTTGGGGGGCCGGACTAGGATCACTCCCAAGAAGTGTCGTGGCGATATCTCTAGAAATGGCGAAATGGAAGGCAAACGTAAGGCCACGTCGGTACGCCTGACTTCGCCGCGCCGCCACAGCCCCGCCTTCTGCAGAAAACTCCCATAAAGTGACGCCAAGCAACCCCAACGTGTCTTCAGTTACCTGCTACAAATTTGGGTTGATTTTTTGAAAGGGCGAATTTTGGAAAATTTCCCAGTAAAACTTAACCTTTTAAGTCCTGAGGGGGCGGGGCTTATGTAACATCATCAATCGACCATTCATTTGTCTTCGGGGGGCGATGACGATTGTCCATAGAAAGTTACTTTAACTGTAATTCTTTCATTTATGAAATTATAGCAATTTGAATTTTTTTGGCGAGTGCTCGAACTTTGAGGCCTGGTCCCGCCCCTTCAGTATTCACGAAAAGTCAATTTTATTGTCTCATTTGAATCGTCTATCGCTTCTGTTCGATCTCGCACTATTTTTGAGATGATCGTGCGAAAAATGACCAAACTGTTCAACCAAATATAGACCCTAGAAATGGCCAAAACGGGGTCAAAATGGCCACTTTACTCCAAAATGGCCGACTTCCTGTTTGATATTGACCATGGATGCAAGAGGCTTTTCTGTGCGTATTGTTGAGTTCTACAAGTGTACCAAATTTCAGCACTCTACTATGAAAAAAGGTCAAAGCGGAGGGGTATTTTAAATTTTCCAGGGGGCACTGTCGAAACATTTTTTTACCAACCGCGCCCCCTCTGCTCCATCCCAGATGCTCTCCAAACCCAGCTCCGCCTTTCTCCATCCTGGCCGGCAGCCGGGAGCACCAGGGCACGTCTGGCGGAACAGAAAGTCAACCACCCTGACACCAGAAACCGTGACCGGCCTCCTGTCCACACCTCACCCTGACTCAGCATCCCCTCTGAGCCCACCATTACACGTCTCACCACTAGGAGATACTCTATCTTTACCACACTGGTGATGTGATGTTCAGTCTCGGGCAAATCGCAGGCTGTTTGTGGTAGTTACAGTCAAACGTAAGGTCACAGCGTCACGCCAGAAATCGCCATGGCATCAAAGCCCCCCTTTCTGAAAAGCTATCAGATCTGAATGGTCATTACAACATCATGAAGACAGTGCATGACCTTAGTGTCATGTTGACTAAATTAGAGGGGACAAATATGGGCATTTCACCATAAAACAGTAGACTTCCTGTAGTCAGGGGGCGGGGCTTAGGTGATGTCCACATTGTCACTGTCTTCAGCTGTGGTCAGTGATCACACAGACAAAGTTTGAAATTGATCTGATCATGCACGTGGGAGTTATTAAGTCAAGTAACATAATGGTGACTGGTCAAAGTTTGAGGCTTAGCCACACCCACACCTTTATACTTATTTAAAATCCGACGGTTGAATTTTTTCCTCTATGTCTTAAGAGTATATAGCAGGAGTTTGAAGGTGATCGGTGGAAAGGACGACGAGACATCATTCTCCTAATAACGTGTGCGAAAACCACTAAATCGAGTAATTGGTCCAAAATGGCCGACCTCCAGTGCGACATTGCGCTTGGCTCCAAGAGACTTTTTTGTAGGTCCTGAGACACTACATTAGTGTGCCAAATTTCATGATCCTCAGTCAAAGCAAGGCTTGGGGCTGACAGTTTTAATGGTACTAGGGGGCGCTATTTCAGAAAATAGGCCACGCCCACAAACTTCAGCTGTCCATTTCTATTAGGGGTCAGAGTCAGATCACTCATCAGAAATTGTGTGGTGATGTCACAATGATTGAAGAAATGAGAGACAAACGTATTTCCATGGCGTAATGGCGAATTTCGCCATGCTCCCAAAGCCCCGCCTTTATTCGAAACCTGCCAGTACTACAGACCAAGTGACCTCAACTTGTCTGCTGCTATTTGACAGTGATTGCTGGTGATTGGGTAAAAGGAGTCCAATAGGGAGCTGTGAAAAAAAGAGTGGCATGGCGACAGGTCAAAGTTTGAGGCTTAGCCACGCCCACACCTTTACACTTATTTAAAATCAGACGGTTGAATTTTTTCTTCTATGTCTTAAGAGTGTATAGCAGATGTTTGAAGGTGATTGGTGAAAAGGGTGATGGAGCATCCTTCTCCAAACAACGTGTGTGAAAACCACTAAATCGAGTACTTGGACCAAAATGGCCGACTTCCTGTGCGACTTTGCACTTGGCTCCAAGAGACATTTTTGTAGGTCCTGAGACACCACATTAGTGTACCAAATTTCGTACTCCTCACTCAAAGCATGGCTTGGGGCTGACAGTTTTAATGGTCCTAGGGGGCGCTATTTCAGAAAATAGGCCACGCCCACTGGATGTTCACATCAGATTCTCTTGGGGGCCGGACTATGATCACTCCCAAGAAGTGTCGTGGCGATATCTCTAGAAATGGCGAAATGGAAGGCAAACGTAAGGCCACGTCGGTACGCCTGACTTCGCCGCGCCGCCACAGCCCCGCCTTCTGCAGAAAACTCCCATAAAGTGACGCCAAGCAACCCCAACGTGTCTTCAGTTACCTGCTACAAATTTGGGTTGATTTTTTGAAAGGGCGAATTTTGGAAAATTTCCCAGTAAAACTTAACCTTTTAAGTCCTGAGGGGGCGGGGCTTATGTAACATCATCAATCGACCATTCATTTGTCTTCGGGGGGCGATGACGATTGTCCATAGAAAGTTACTTTAACTGTAATTCTTTCATTTATGAAATTATAGCAATTTGAATTTTTTTGGCGAGTGCTCGAACTTTGAGGCCTGGTCCCGCCCCTTCAGTATTCACGAAAAGTCAATTTTATTGTCTCATTTGAATCGTCCATCGCTTCTGTTCGATCTCGCACTATTTTTGAGATGATCGTGCGAAAAATGACCAAACTGTTCAACCAAATATAGACCCTAGAAATGGCCAAAACGGGGTCAAAATGGCCACTTTACTCCAAAATGGCCGACTTCCTGTTTGATATTGACCATGGATGCAAGAGGCTTTTCTGTGCGTATTGTTGAGTTCTACAAGTGTACCAAATTTCAGCACTCTACTATGAAAAAAGGTCAAAGCGGAGGGGTATTTTAAATTTTCCAGGGGGCACTGTCGAAACATTTTTTTACCAACTTTCACGTTGCCAGTGAAATACGTAAATTTCACGCACTTTCTATATTGGGCCAGAATTTGGTGACTTTTTAGATATGCTAAGACCCCCTAAAGGCCATCCAAAGACGCGGAAGAAAAAAAAAGAAAAAAAAAAGAAAGAAAAAAAAAAAAAGAAACGGAGCAGATACAATAGGCCTTCGCAGCGCTTCGCTGCTCGGGCCTAATTAAAGCTGCAAGCAGCGTCGTTCGGCCCTCGCAGCTCCGCGCCGCTCCGGCCTGGCCGGCAGCCCGGGGCACCAGGCTACATTTGCGAAACAGAAACGTCGACCACCCCGACACCAGAAACTGCTAACGGCCACCTTGTCCGCACCTCACACTGACTCAGCATCCCCTTTGAGCCCACCATTATATTTTACGTCTCACCACTAGGGAATCCTCTATCTTTACCATACTGGTGGTGTGATGACAGTGACCACCTTTAATGCTATTCTGACCATGTCTTTTAAAGTTATCGAAGGATAACGTTATCTAAGGGGCGCTGTGACCAACTACAGAAAAGTCCCATTGAGGTCAGCTTTGGTAACATTATATAACATTCACCAACAGTTTGTGCCTCATTGGCTAAAGGGCATGATTGTTCATTGCCATGTTCAGTCCCGGGCAAATCGGAGGCCGTTTCTAGAAGTTACAAACAAATGTAAGGTCATGGCGTCACACCAGCATTCACCATGGCATCAAAGCCCCTCCCTTTCTGGAAAGCTATCAGATCTGAATGGTCACTACAACATCATGAAGACAGTGTATGACCTTAGTGTCATGTTCACTAAATTAGAGGGGACAAATATGGGCATTTCACCATAAAACAATAGACTTCCTGTTGTCAGGGGGCGGGGCTTAGGTGATGTCAGCTGTCCACATTGTCGTTGTCTTGAGATGTGGTCAGTGATCAAACAGACAAAGTTTGAAATAGATCTGATCATGCACTTGGGAGTTATTAAGTCATGTAATGTAATGGCGAAAGGTTAAAGTTTGATGCTTAGCCACGCCCACACCTTTCAACTTTTGAAAAATCCGACGGTTGAATTTTTCCCTCTATGTCTTAAGAGTATATAGCAGAAGTTTGAAGGAGATTGGTGCAAAGGACGATGGAGCATCGCTGTCCAAACAATGTGTGCGAAAACCACTAAATCGAGTATTTGGACCAAAATGGCCGACTTCCTGTGCAACTTTGCACTTGGCTCCCAGAGACTTTTTTGTAGTTCCTGAGACACCACATTAGTGTACCAAATTTCGTAATCCTCAGTCAAAGCATGGCTTGGGGCTGACAGTTTTAATGGCTCTAGGGGGCGCTATTTAAGAAAATAGGCCACGCCCACAAATTTGAGCTGTCTATTTCTCTTGGGGGTCAGACTAGGATCACTCACCAGAAGTTCCGTAGCGATATCACGATAACTGAAGAAATGAGAGGCAAACGTATTTCCATGGCGTGATGGCGATTTTCGCCATGCTCCCAAAGCCCCGCCTTTTTTTGAAACCTGCCAGTACTGGACGCCAAGTAACCTCAACTTGTCTACTGCTATTTAACAGAGATTCCTGCTGATTGGGTAAAAGGAGTCCAGTAGGGAGCTGTGAAAAAAAGAGTGGCGTGGCGCCAGGTCAAAGTTTGAGGCTGAGCCACGCCCACACCTTTCAACTTTTGAAAAATCCGACGGTTGAATTTTTTCCCCTATGTCTTAAGAGTATATAGCAGAAGTTTGAAGGGGATTGGTGAAAAGGGCGACGGAGCATCACTCTCCAAACAACGTGTACGAAAACCACTAAATCGCGTGCTTGGACCAAAATGGCCGACTTCCTGTGCGACTTTGCGCCTTGCTCCAAGAGAGTTTTTTGTAGGTCCTGAAACACCACATTAGTGTACCAAATTTCGTAGTCCTCGGTGAAAGCATGGCTTGGGGCTATTAGTTTAAATGGTCCTAGGGGGCGCTATTTCAGAAAATAAGCCACGCCCACATATTTCAGCTGTCAATGTCTCTTGGGGGTCAGACTAGGATCACTCACCAGAAGTTCCGTAGCGATATCACGATAACTGAAGAAATGAGAGGCAAACGTATTTCCATGGCGTGATGGCGATTTTCGCCATGCTCCCAAAGCCCCGCCTTTTTTCGAAACCTGCCAGTACTGGAGACCAAGTGACCTCAAGTTAACTACTGCTATTTGCCAGAGATTCCTGGTGATTGGGTAAAAGGAGTCCAGTAGGGAGCTGTGAAAAAAAGAGTGGTGTGGCGACAGGTTAAAGTTTGAGGCTTAGCCACGCCCACACCTTTCAACTTTTGAAAAATCCGACGGTTGAATTTTTTACCCTATGTCTTTAGAGTATATAGCAGAAGTTTGAAGGCGATTGGTGAAAAGGGCGACGGAGCATCACTCTCCAAACAACGTGTGCGAAAACCACTAAATCGCGTACTTGGACCAAAATGGCCGACTTCCTGTGCGACTTTGCACTTGGGTCCAAGAGACTTTTTTGTAGATCCTGAGACACTACATTAGTGTACCAAATTTCGTAATCCTCAGTCAAAGCTTGGCTTGGGGCTGACAGTTTTAATGGTCCTAGGGGGCGCTATTTCAGACAATAGGCCACGCCCACCGGATGTTCACATCAGATCCTTTTGGGGGTCGGACTAGGATCATTCACAAGAAGTTTCGTGATGATATCTTTAGAAATGATGAAATGGGAGGCAAACGTAAGGCCACGGCGGTACGCCTGACTTTGCCGCGCCGCCGCAGCCCCGCCTTCTGCCGAAAACTCCCATAAAGTGACGCCAAGCATCCCCCACTTGTCTTAAACTACCAGCTACAAAGTTGTGGTGATTAAGTTAAATGGGGCAATTTGGGACCTTTCACAGTAAAACTTGACCTTTTTGGTCCTGAGGGGGCGGGGCTTGTGTGATGTCATCAATCGACCATTTAAATTACTTTGTGGGTGGATGATGAATGACCACAGAAAGTGTGGTAACTCTATTTTATTCAATTATGAAGTTATAGCAATTAAAAAATTTTTGGCGAGTAGTCAAACTTCGAGGCCTGGCCCTGCCCCTTCAACATATACGAAAACTCAGAATCCTTGTCTCATTTTGTTCGCCCATCTCTTCTGAGCAAATTTACACCAGTTTTGAGACGATCGTGCGAAAAATGATCGAGCAATCCAATCAGAAACGGACCCTAAAAACGGCAAAAAAATCGCCATTTCAACCCAAAATGGCCGACTTCCTGTTTGATATTGACCATGCTTGCAAGAGACTTTTCTGTGCGGACTGTTGAGTACTACAAGTGTACCAAATTTCATAACTGTACGATAAACTAAGCTTTATGGAGAGGGTTTTTTTTCACTTTGTAGGGGGCGCTGTTCAGCCATTTTCTTTGCGATTTTTTTGGGACCTTTAAAATATCAAATTTTTCACCAGGCCTGACATGTCTGCAAAATATTGTGAGTTTTGGGGTATGTTAAGGTCCCCAAAAAGCCGTTCAAAGCGGGCTAAGAATAATAAATAAAAAAGAATAAACAGAGCAAAAATACAAGAGGCCTTCGCAGCGCTTTCGCTGCTCGGGCCTAATAAACGGAGCAGATACAATAGGCCTTCGCAGCTTCACTGCTCGGGCCTAATTAAAGCTGCAAGCAGCGTCGTTCGGCCCTCGCAGCTCCGCGCCGCTCCGGCCTGCCCGGCAGCCCGGGACACCAGGGCACGTCCGCGGAACAGAAACGTCGACCACCCCGACACCAGAAACCGCTAACGGTCACCACGTCCGCACCTCACCCTGACTCAGCATCCCCTCTGAGCCCACCATTGTCTCACCACTAAGGCATACCATCTATCTTTACCTCACTGGTGGTGTGATGACAGTGACCCAATTTTATGCTATTCTGACCACGTTTGTTAAAGTTATCGAAGGTTAAAGTTCACTAGGGGGCGCTGTGAGCAACTACAGAAAAGTCCCATTGAGGTCAGCTTTGGTTGACATAGATGGTTTTCTGTTTACTTGCCATAAATCAGACGTTGTGTGTGTTATCTAAAGCCAGTGAGCTGAAAGGGGCGGAGCTACAGGGGTTTGAACCAACAACCACATCAATGTGTTTGGTGCAGTCACGTGATATCACAAGCCAAGTATAATGCCATTCTGACTTTGTCTTTAGAAGTTAATAAAGTTTGAACCCATCTAGGGGAGGCTGTGACCATTTACAACTAAATGCCATAGAGGTCATCTTTGGTCATCAATGATGGTTTTCTGTCAATTTGGCATCAATCAAACGTTGCATGGGTCATCTAGAGACAAAAAGCTGTAAGTGGGCGGTGTTAAAGTGAATTGAACAAGTGAGCACATACAATGTGTTGATTGCAGTTGTGTGATGACTCTCACCAAGTTTGATATAGGTTGGAGCTTTTTTGCAGAAGTTACAAAGGTTTTTTTGAATCTAGGGGGCACTGTCCAAAATTTAGGAAATATTCCATGAAGAAGTTTGTAGGTTGATAACAGTCATTTGTGTGCAGTTTGGTGTGAATTGCATCATGTGAATTGCATCATGCATGTGTTATTCAGGGCCTAATATCTGTCAGGGGCGGAGCTAAAGTGATATGAACCAATTACTACAGGATTGTGTTGGGTGCCTTTGTGTGATGACACATAGGACGTTTGGTGCAGTTAGGACCTCGTCTGTAGGAGTTATTACTGTTTTAAAGGTATGTAGGGGGCGCTGTGGTGATATCATACAACATTCACCAACCGTTTTTGCTTCGTTGGCTAAAGGGCATGATTGTTCATTGCCATGTTCAGTCTCGGACAGATCGGAGGCTGTTTGTGGAAGTTGCAGTCAAACGTACGGTCACGGCGTCACGCTAGAATTCGCCATGGCATCAAAGCCCCTCCCTATCTGAAAAGCTATCAGATCTGAATGGTCATTACAGCATCATGAAGACAGTGCATGACCTTAGTGTCATGTTGACTAAATTGGAGGTGACAAATATGGGCATTTCAGCATAAAACAATAGACTTCCTGTATTCAGGGGGCGGGGCTTAGGTGATGTCAGCTTTCCACATTGTCATTGTCTTGAGATGTGGTCAGTGATCACACAGACAAAGTTTGATATAGATCTGATCATGCACATGGGAGTTATTAAGTCAAGTAATGTAATGGCGAAAGGTCAAACTTTGAGGCTTAGCCACGCCCACACCTTTATACTTATTTAAAATCCGACGGTTGAATTTTTTCCTCTATGTCTTAAGAGTATATAGCAGAAGTTTGAAGGCGATTGGTGAAAAGGGCGACGGAGCATCACTCTCCAAACAACGTGTGCGAAAACCACTAAATCGAGTACTCGGACCAAAATGGCCGACTTCCTGTGCGACTTTGCACTTGGCTCCAAGAGACTTTTTTGTAGATCCTGAGACACCACATTAGTGTACCAAATTTCGTAATCCTCATTCAAAGCATGGCTTGGGGCTGAAAGTTTTAGTGGTCCTAGGGGGCGCTATTTAAAAAAATAGGCCACGCCCACAAAAGTCAGCTGTCTATTTCTATCGGGGGTCTGACTACGATCATTCACAACAAATTTCGAGGTGATATAACGATAAATGGAGAAATGAGAGACAAACGTATTTCCATGGCGTGATGGCGAATTTCACCATGCTACCAAAGCCCCGCCTTCTTTCAAAACCTGCCAGTACTGGAGACCAAGTGACCTCAACTAGTCTGCTGCTATTTGCCAGAGATTCCTTGTGATTGAGTAAAAGGAGTCCCATAGGGAGCTGTGAAAAAAAGAGTGGCGTGGCGACAGTTCAAAGTTTGAGGCTTAGCCACGCCCACACCTTTACACTTATTTAAAATCCGACGGTTGAATTTTTTCCTCTATGTCGTAAGAGTATATCGCCGAAGTTTGAAGGCGATTGATGAAAAGGGCGATGGAGCATCACTCTCCAAACAACGTGTGTGAAAACCACTAAATCGCGCACTTGGACCAAAATGGCCGACTTCCTGTGCGACTTTGCACTTGGCTCCAAGAGACTTTTTTGTAGGTCCTGTGACACCACATTAGTGTACCAAATTTCGTAATCCTCAGTCAAAGCATGGCTTGGGGCTGACAGTTTTAATGGTCCTAGGGGGCGCTATATCAGACAATAGGCCACGCCCACCGGATGTTCTCGTCAGATTTTTTGGGGGGCTGGGCTAGGATCACTCACAAGAAGTTTCGTGGCGATATCTTTAGAATTGACCAAATGAGAAGCAAACGTAAGGCCACGGCGGTACGCCTGACTTCGCCGCGCCACCGCAGCCCCGCCCTCTGCCGAAAACTCCCATAAAGTGACGCCAAGCAACCTCCACTTGTCGTGAGTTACCAGCTACAGTTTTGTGGTGATTAAGTGAAATGGGACACTTTGGGACCTTTCACAGTAAAACTTGACCTTTTTGGCCCTGAGGGGGCGGGGCTTGTGTGATGTCATAATCCGACCATTCAAATTACTTTGTGGGTGGATGATGAATGACCACAGAACGTTTGGTAACTATATTCCAATCAGTTATTAAGTTATAGCAATTTAAATTTTTTTGGCGAGTAGTCAAACTTCGAGGCCTGGCCCCGCCCCTTCAACATATACGAAAACTCAGAATCCTCGTCTCATTTTGTTCGCCCATCCCTTCTGAGCAATTTTACACAATTTTTGAGATGATCGTGCGAAAAATGATCGAGCAATCCAATCAGAAACAGACCCTAAAAACGGCAAAAATGGCTAAAAATCGCCATTTCAACCCAAAATGGCCGACTTCCTGTTTGATATTGACCATGGTTGCAAGAGACTTTTCTGTGCGGTCTGTTGAGAACTACAAGTGTACTAAATTTCATAACTGTACGATAAACTAAGCTTTATGGAGAGGGGTATTTTTCACCTTGTAGGGGGCGCTGTTCAGCCATTTTCTTTGCGATTTTTTGGGACCTTTAAAATATCAAATTTTTCACCAGGCTTGACAAGTTTGCAAAATATTGTGAGTTTTGGGGTATGTTAAGGTCCCCAAAAAGCCGTTCAAAGGGGCACGAGAATAATAAAAAAGAAAGAAAGAATTAAAGCTGCAAGCAGCGTCGTTCGGCCCTCGCAGCGAAGCTGCTCGCCCTCCTTCCGCACCCCCTCCGCTCCATCCCCTACGCTCTCCAAACCCAGCTCCGCGCTTCTCCGTCCTGGCCGGCAGCCGGGGGCACCAGGGCACGTCTGGCAGAACAGAAAGTCAACCACCCCGACACCAGAAACCGTGAACGGCCTCCTCGTCCACACCTCACCCTGACTCAGCATCCCCTCTGAGCCCACCATTACACGTCTCACCACTAGGAGATACTCTATCTTTACCACACTGGTGATGTGATGTTCAGTCTCGGGCAAATCGGAGGCTGTTTGTGGAAGTTACAGTCAAACGTAAGGTCACAGCGTCACGCCAGAAATCGCCATGGCATCAAAGCCCCTCCCTTTCTGAAAAGCTATCAGATCTGAATGGTCATTACAACATCATGAAGACAGTGCATGACCTTAGTGTCATGTTGACTTAATTAGAGGGGACAAATATGGGCATTTCACCATAAAACAGTAGACTTCCTGTAGTCAGGGGGCGGGGCTTAGGTGATGTCAGCTGTCCACATTGTCACTGTCTTCACATGTGGTCAGTGATCACACAGACAAAGTTTGACATTGATCTGATCATGCACATGGGAGTTATTAAGTCATGTAACGTAATGGCGACTGGTCAAAGTTTGAGGCTTAGCCACGCCCACACCTTTATACTTATTTAAAATCCGACGGTTGAATTTTTTCCTCTATGTCTTAAGAGTATATAGAAGGAGTTTGAAGGTGATCGGTGGAAAGGACGACGAGACATCATTCTCCTAATAACGTGTGCAAAAACCACTAAATCGAGTACTTGGACCAAAATGGCCGACCTCCTGTGCGACATTGTACTTGGCTCCAAGAGACTTTTTTGTAGGTCCTGAGACACTACATTAGTGTGCCAAATTTCGTGATCCTCAGTCAAAGCATGGCTTGGGGCTGATAGTTTTAATGGTCCTAGGGGGCGCTATTTCAGAAAATAGGCCACGCCCACAAACTTCAGCTGTCCAATTCTATTAGGGGTCAGAGTAAGATCACTCATCAGAAATTGTGTGGTGATGTCACAATGATTGAAGAAATGAGACACAAACGTATTTCCATGGCGTGATGGTGAATTTCGCCATGATCCCAAAGCCCCGCCTTTATTCGAAACCTGCCAGTACTATAGACCAAGTGACCTCAACTTGTCTGCTGCTATTTGCCAGTGAATGGTGGTGATTGGTTAAAAGGAGTCCAATAGGGAGCGGTGAAAAAAAAGAGTGGCGTGGCGACAGGTCAAAGTTTGAGGCTTAGCCACACCCACACCTTTATACTTATTTAAAATCCGTAGGTTGAATTTTTTCCCCTTTGTCTTAAGAGTCTATAGCAGAAGTTTGAAGGTGATTGGTGAAAAGGGCGATGGTGCAACACTCTCCAAACAACGTGTGCGAAAACCACTAAATCGAGTACTTGGACCAAAATGGCCGACTTCCTGTGCGACTTGGTTCTTGGCTCCAAGAGACTTTTTTGTAGGTCCTGAGACACCACATTAGTGTCCCAAATTTCGTAATCCTCAGTCAAAGCATGGCTTGGGGCTGACAGTTTTAATGCTCCTAGGGGGCGCTATTTCAGAAAATAGGCCACGCCCACCGGATTTTCACATCACATTTTTTGGGGGGCAGGACTAGGATCACTCCCAAGAAGTTTCGTGGCGATATCTTTAGAAATGACGAAATGGGAGGCAAACGTAAGGCCTAAGTGGTACGCCTGACTTCGCCGTGCCGCCACAGCCCCGCCTTCTGCAGAAAACTCCCATAAAGTGACGCCAAGCAACCCCAACTTGTCTTCAGTTAACTGGTACAAATTTGGGATGATTATTTGAAAGGGCGAATTTTAGAAAATTTCCCAGTAAAACTTGACCTTTTAAGTCCTGAGGGGGCGGGGCTTATGTGACATCATCAATCGACCATTCATTTGTCTTCGGGGGGGCGATGACGATTGTCCACAGAAAGTTACTTTAACTGTAATTCTTTCATTTATGAAATTATAGCAATTTGAATTTTTTTGGCGAGTGCTCGAACTTTGAGGCCTGGCCCCGCCCCTTCAGTATTTACGAAAAGTCAATTTTATTTTCTCATTTGAATCGTCCATCGCTTCTGTTCGATTGCACACTATTTTTGAGACGATCGTGCGAAAATGACCAAACTGTTCAACCAAATATAGACCCTAGAAATGGCCAAAATGGCTAAAATTCGCCATTTCAACCCAAAATGGCCGACTTCCTGTTTGATATTGACCATGGTTGCAAGAGACTTTTCTGTGCGGACTGTGGAGTACTACAAGTATACCAAATTTCATAACCGTACGATAAACTAAGCTTTATGGAGAGGGGTATTTTTCACTTTCTAGGGGGCGCTGTCCAGCCACTTTTTTACGAACTTTCACATCGCCAGTGAAATACGTAAATTTCACGCACTTTCTATATTGAGCCAGAATTTGGTGACTTTTTGAATATGCTAAGACCCCCTAAAGGCCATTCAAAGACGCGGAAGAAAAAAGAAAGAAAGAAAGAAAGAAAGAAAGAATAAACGGAGCAGATACAATAGGCCTTCGCAGCTTCACTGCTCGGGCCTAATTAAAGCTGCAAGCAGCGTCGTTCGGCCCTCGCAGCTCCGCGCCGCTCCGGCCTGGCCGGCAGCCCGGGGCACCAGGCTACGTCTGCGAAACAGAAACGTCAACCACCCCGACACCAGAAACTGCTAACGGTCACCTCATCCGCACCTCACCCTGACACAGCATCCCCTTTGAGCCCACCATTATATTACACGTCTCACCACTAGGGCATACTCTATCTTTACCACACTGGTGGTGTGATGACAGAGACAAACTTTAATGCTTTTCTGACCAGGTTTTTTAAGTTATTGTAGGTTAAATTTATCTAGAGGGTGTTGTGACCAACCACAGAAAAATCCCGTTGAGGTCAGCTTTGGTTGACAAAGATGGTTTTCTGTTATTTTGACATCAATCAGACACTGTGTGTTCTTTATAGAACCAGTGAGCTGAAAGGGGCAGAGCTACAGGGATTAAAACCAACAACCACATCAATGTGTTTGGTGCAGTCACGTGATATCACAAGCCAAGTATATTGCCATTCTGACTTTGTCTTTAGAAGTTAATAAAGTTTGAACCTATCTTGGGGTGCTGTGACCATTTACAACTAAATCCCATAGAGGTATCTTTGCTCATCAAAGATGGTTTGGCATCAATCAATTGTTGCATGTGTCATCTAGAGACAAAAGGCTGTAAGTGGGCAGAGTTAAAGTGATTTGAACAAGTGAGCACATACATGTGTTGATTGCAGTTGTGTGATGACTCCCATCAAGTTTAATATAGTTTGGAGCTTTTTTACAGAAGTAACAAAGGTTTTATCGTATCTAGGGGGTGCTGTTCCAAATTTAGGAAATATTCCATGAAGAAGTTTGTAGGTTGATAACAGTCATTTGTGTGCCGTTTGGTGTGAATTGCATCATGCATGTGTTATTAAGGGCCTAATATCTGTCAAGGGGCGGAGCTAAAGCTATATCCACCAATTGCCACATGATTGTGTTGGGTTCCTTTGTGTGATGACATATGGCAAGTTTGATGCAATTACGACCTCTTCTGTAGGAGTTGTTACAGTTTTAAAGGTATGTAGGGGGCGCTGTGGTGATATTACACAACATTCTCCAACTGTTTGTGCCTCGTTGGCTAAAGGGCATGATTGTTCATTGCCATGTTCAGTCTCGGGCAGATCGGAGGCTGTTTGTGGAAGTTACAGTCAAACGTAAGGTCATGGCGTCACGCCAGAATTCGCCATGGCATCAAAGTCCCTCCCTATCTAGAAAGCTATCAGATCTGAATGGTCATTACAACATCATGAAGACAGTGCATGACCTTAGTGTCATGTTGACTAAATTAAAGGGGACAAATATGGGCATTTCACCATAAAACAATAGACTTCCAATAGTCAGGGGGCGGGGCTTAGGTGATGTCAGCTGTCCACATTATCATTGTCTTCAGATGTGGTCAGTGATCACACAGACAACGTTTGATATACGATCTGATCATGCACATGGGAGTTAAGTCAGGTAATGTAATGGCGAAAGGTCAAAGTTTGAGGCTTAGCCACGCCCACACCTTGATACTTATTTAAAATCCGACGGTTGAATTTTTTCCCCTTTGTCTTAAGAGTACATAGCAGATGTTTGAAGGTGATCGGTGAAAAGGGCGACGGGGCATCAAGGTCCAAACAACATGTGCGAAAATCAACTAAATCAAGTACTTGGACCAAAATGGCCGACCTCCTGAACGACTTTGCACTTGGCTCCAAGAGACTTTTTTGTAGGTCCTGAGACACTACATTAGTGTACCAAATTTCGTGATCCTCAGTTAAAGCTTGGCTTGGGGCTGACAGTTTTAATGGTCCCAGGGGGCGCTATTTCAGAAAATAGGCCACGCCCACAAACTTCAACTGTCCAGTTCTATTGGGGGTCAGACTCGGATCACTCACCAGACATTTTGTGGCGATGTCACGATAATTGAAGAAATGAGAGGCAAACGTATAGCCATGGCGTGATGGCGAATTTTGCCATGCACCCAAAGCCCCGCCTTTTCTCAAAACCTTCCAGTACTGGAGACCAAGTGACCTCAACTTGTCTGCTGCTATTTACCAGAGATTCCTGGTGATTGGGTAAAATGGGTCCAATAGGGAGCTGTGAAAAAAAGAGTGGCGTGGCGAAAGGTCAAAATTTGAGGCTTAGCCACGCCCACACCTTTATACTTATTTAAAATCCGACGGTTGAATTTTTTCCTCTATGTCTTAAGAGTATATAGCAGACGTCTGAAGGCGATTGGTGAAAAGGGCGACGGAGCATCACTCTCCAAACAACGTGTGTGAAAACAACTAAATCGCGCACTTGGACCAAAATGGCCGACTTCCTGTGCGACCTTGCACTTGGCTCCAAGAGACTTTTTTGTAGGTCCTAAGACACCACATTAGTGTACCAAATTTCGTAGTCCTCAGTCAAAGCATGGCTTGGGGCTGACAGTTTTAATGGTCCTAGGGGGCGCTAATTCAGACAATAGGCCACGCCCACAAACTTAAGCTGACCATTTCTATTGGGGGTCAGACTAGGATCACTCACAACAAATTTCGAGGTGATATCACGATAAATGAAGAAATGAGAGGCAAACGTATTTTCATGGTGTGATGGCGAATTTCGCCATGCTCCCAAAGCCCCGCCTTTTTTCAAAACCTTCCAGTACTGGAGACCAAGTGACCTCAACTTGCCTGCTGCTATTTACCAGAGATTCCTGGTGATTGGGTAAAAGAAGTCCAATAGGGAGCTGTGAAAAAAGGGAGGCGTGGCGAAAGGTCAAAGTTTGAGGCTTAGCCACGCCCACACCTTTATACTTATTTAAAATCCGACGGTTGAATTTTTTCCTGTATGACTTAAGAGTATTTAGCAGGAGTTTGAAGGTGATTGGTGAAAAGGGCGATGGAGCATCACTCTCCAAACAAGGTGTGCGAAAACCACTAAATCGAGTACTTGGACCAAAATGGCCGACTTCCTGTACGACTTTGCACTTGGCTCCAAGAGACTTTTTTGTAGGTCCTGAGAAACCACATTAGTGTACCAGATTTCGTAATCCTCAGTCAAAGCATGGCTTGGGGCTGACAGTTTTAATGGTCCTAGGGGGCGCTAATTCAGAAGATAGGCCACGCCCACAAACTTAAGCTGACCATTTCTATTGGGGGTCAGACTAAGATCACTCACAACAAATTTCGAGGTGATATCACGATAAATGAAGAAATGAGAGGCAAACGTATTTCCATGGCGTGATGGCGAATTTCGCCATGCTCCCAAAGCCCCGCCTTTTTTCAAAACCTTCCAGTACTGGAGACCAAGTGACCTCAACTTGCCTGCTGCTATTTCCCAGAGATTCCTGGTGATTGGGTAAAAGGAGTCCAATAGGGAGCTGTGAAAAAAAGGGTGGCGTGGCGAAAGGTCAAAGTTTGAGGCTTAGCCACGCCCACACCTTTATACTTATTTAAAATCCGACGGTTGAATTTTTTCCTCTATGTCTTAAGAGGATATAGCAGAAGTTTGAAGGCGATTGGTGAAAAGGGCGACGGAGCATCACTCTCCAAACAACGTGTGTGAAAACCACTAAATTGCGCACTTGGACCAAAATGGCCGACTTCCTGTGCGACTTTGCACTTGGCTCCAAGAGACTTTTTTGTAGGTCCTGAGACACCACATTAGTGTACCAGATTTCGTAATCCTCAGTCAAAGCATGGCTTGGGGCTGACAGTTTTAATGGTCCTAGGGGGCGCTATTTCAGAAAATAGGCCACGCCCACCGGATGTTCACATCACATCTTTTGGGGGGCCAGACTAGGATCACTCACAAGAAGTTTCGTGACGATATCTTTAGAAATGACGAAATGGGAGGCAAACGTAAGGCCACGGCGGTACGCCTGAATTCGCTGCACCGCCAAAGCCCCGCCCTCTGCCGAAAACTCCCATAAAGTGACGCCAAGCAACTCCCACTTGTCTTGAGTTACCAGCTACAAATTCGTGGTGATTAAGTGAAATGGGGCAATTTGGGACCTTTCACAGTAAAACTTGATCTTTTTGGTCCTGAGGGGGCGGGGCTTGTGTGATGTCATCATCCGACCATTCAATTTACTTTGTGGGTGGATGACGAATGACCACAGAAAGTTTGGTAACTCTATTCCTTTCAGTTTTGAAGTTATAGCAATTTAAATATTTTTGGCGAGTAGTCAAACTTTGAGGCCTGGCCCCGCCCCTTCAACATATACGAAAACTCAGAATCCTCGTCTCATTTTGTTCGCCCATCCCTTCTGAGCAATTTTACACAATTTTTGAGACGATTGTCCGAAAAATGATCGAGCAATCCAATCAGAAACGGACCCTAAAAACGGCAAAAACGGCTAAAAATCGCCATTTCAACCCAAAATGGCCGACTTCCTGTTTGATATTGACCATGCTTGCAAGAGACTTTTCTGTGCGGACTGTTGAGTACTACAAGTGTACCAAATTTCATAACTGTACGATAAACTAAGCTTTATGGAGAGGGGTATTTTTCACCTTGTAGGGGGCGCTGTTCAGCCATTTTCTTTGCGATTTTTTTGGGACCTTTAAAATATCAAATTTTTCACAAGGCCTGACAAGTTTTCAAAATATTGTGAGTTTTGGGGTATGTTAAGGTCCCCAAAAAGCCATTCAAAGCGGGCTAAGAATAATAAAAAAAGAATAATTAAAGCTGCAAGCAGCGTCGTTCGGCCCTCGCAGCTCCGCGCCGCTCCGGCCTGGCCGGCAGCCCGGGGCACCAGGGCACGTCCGCAGAACACAAACGTCGACCACCCCAACACCAGAAACTGCTAACGGCCACCTTGTCCGCAACTCACCCTGACTCAGCATCCCCTTTGAGCCCACCATTATATTTTATGTCTCACCACTAGGGAATCCTCTATCTTTACCACACTGGTGGTGTGATGACAGTGACCAACTTTAATGCTATTCTGACCATGTTTTTTAAAGTTATCGAAGGATAACGTTATCTAGGTGGCGCTGTGACCAACTACAGAAAAGTCCCATTGAGGTCAGCTTTGGTGACATTATATAACATTCACCACCCGTTTGTGCCTCATTGGCTAAAGGGCATGATTGTTCATTGCCATATTCAGTTTCGGGCAAATCGGAGGCCGTTTGTGGAAGTTACAGTCAAATGTAAGGTCATGGCGTCACGCCAGCATTCACCATGACATCAAAGCCCCTCCCTTTCTGGAAAGCTATCAGATCTGAATGGTCTTTAAAACATCATGAAGACACTGTATGACCTGAGTGTCATTTTCATTAAATTAGAGGGGACAAATATGGGCATTTCACCATAAAACAATAGACTTCCTGTTGTCAGGGGGCGGGGCTTAGGTGATGTCAGCTGTCCACATTGTCTTTGTCTTGAGATGTGGTCAGTGATCACACAGACAAAGTTTGAATTAGATCTGATCATGCACATGGGAGTTATTAAGTCAAGTAATGTCATGGCGAAAGGTCAAAGTTTGAGGCTTAGCCACGCCCACACCTTTATACTTATTTAAAATCCGACGGTTGAATTTTTTCCCCTTTGACTTAAAAGTACATAGCATAAGTTTGAAGGTGATCGGTGTAAAGGGCAACGGGCCATCAATGTCCAAACAACGTGTGCGAAAACCACTAAATCGAGTACTTGGACCAAAATGGCCGACCTCCTGTGCGAAATTGCGCTTGGCTCCAAGAGACTTTTTTGTAGGGCCAGAGACCCTACATGAGTGTACCAATTTTCGTAATCCTCAGTCAAACCTTGTCTTGGGGCTGACAGTTTTAATGGTCCTAGGGGGCGCTATTTCAGAATATAGGCCACGCCCACAAATCTCAGATGCCCATTTCTATTGGGGGTCAGACTAGGATCACTCACCAGACATTTTGTGGCGATGTCACGATAATTGAAGAAATGAGAGGCAAACGTATTGCCATGGCGTGATGGCGAATTTCGCCATGCTCCCAAAGCCCCGCCTTTTTTCAAAACCTGCCAGTACTGTAGACCAAGTGACCTCAACTTATCAGCTGCTATTTACCAGAGATTCCAGGTGATTGGGTAAAAGGAGTCCAATAGGGAGCTGTGAAAAAAAGAGTGGCGTGGCGAAAGGTCAAAGTTTGAGGCTTAGCCACGCCCACACCTTTATACTTATTTAAAATCCGACGGTTGAATTTTTTCCTCTATGTCTTAAGAGTATATAGCAGAAGCTCGAAGGCGATTGGTGAAAAGGGCGACGGAGCATCACTCTCCAAACAACGTGTGTGAAAACCACTAAATCGAGTACTTGGACCAAAATGGCCGACTTCCTGTGCGACTTTGCCCTTGGCTCCAAGAGACTTTTTTGTAGGTCCTGAGACACCACATTAGTGTACCAAATTTCGTAATCCTCAGTCAAAGCATGGCTTGGGGCTGACAGTTTTAATGGTCCTAGGGGGCGCTAATACAGAAAATAGGCCACGCCCACAAACTTAAGCTGACCTTTTCTATTGGGGGTCAGACTAGGATCACTCACAACAATGGTCGAGGTGATATCACGATAAATGAAGAAATGAGAGGCAAACGTATTTCCATGGCGTGATGGCGAATTTCGCCATGCTCCCAAAGCCCCGCCTTTTTTCAAAACCTTCCAGTACTGGAGACCAAGTGACCTCATCTTGCCTGCTGCTATTTACCAGAGATTCCTGGTGATTGGGTAAAAGGAGTCCAATAAGGAGCTGTGAAAAAAAGAGTGGCGTGGCGAAAGGTCAAAGTTTGAGGCTTAGCCACGCCCACACCTTTATACTTATTTAAAATCCGACGGTTGAATTTTTTCCTCTATGTCTTAAGACTATATAGCAGAAGTTTGAAAGTGATTGGTGAAAAGGGCGACGGAGTATCACTCTCCAAACAACGTGTGTGAAAACCACTAAATCGCGCACTTGGACCAAAATGGCCGACTTCCTGTGCGACTTTGCACTTGGCTCCAAGAGACTTTTTTGTAGGTCCTGAGACACCACATTAGTGGACCAAATTTCGTAATCCTCAGTCAAAGCATGGCTTGGGGCTGACAGTTTTAATGGTCCTAGGGGGCGCTAATTCAGAAAATAGGCCACGCCCACAAACTTAAACTGACCATTTCTATTGGGGGTCAGACTAGGATCACTCACAACAAATTTTGAGGTGATATCACGATAAATGAAGAAATGAGAGGCAAACGTATTTCCATGGCGTGATGGCGAATTTCGCCATGCTCCCAAAGCCCCGCCTTTTTTCAAAACCTTCCAGTACTGGAGACCAAGTGACCTCAACTTGTCTGCTGCTATTTACCAGAGATTCCTGGTGATTGGGTAAAAGGAGTCCAATAGGGAGCTGTGAAAAAAAGAGTGGCGTGGCGAAAGGTCAAAGTTTGAGGCTTAGCCACGCCCACACCTTTAAACTTATTTAAAATCCGACGGTTGAATCTTTTCCTCTTTGTCTTAAGAGTATATAGCAGAAGATTGAAGGCGATTGGTGAAAAGGGCGACGGAGCATCACTCTCCAAACAACGTGTGTGAAAACCACTAAATCGCGCACTTGGACCAAAATGGCCGACTTCCTGTGCACCTTTGCACTTGGCTCCAAGAGACTTTTTTGTAGGTCCTGAGACACCACATTAGTGTACCAAATTTCGTAATCCTCAGTCAAAGCATGGCTTGGGGCTGACAGTTTTAATGGTCCTAGGGGGCGCTATTTCAGAAAATAGGCCACGCCCACAAACTTCAGCCATCCATTTCTATTGGGGGTCAGACTAGGATCACTTACAACAAATTTCGAGGTGATATCACGATAAATGAAGAAATGAGAGGCAAACGTATTTCCATGACGTGATGGCGAATTTCGCCATGCTCCCAAAGCCCCGCCTTTTCTCAAAACCTTCCAGTACTGGACACCAAGTGACCTCAACTTGTCTGCTGCTATTTACCAGAGATTCCTGGTGATTGGGTAAAATAGGTCCATTAGGGAGCTGTGAAAATAAGAGTGGCGTGGCGAAAGGTTAAAGTTTGAGGCTTAGCCACGCCCACACCTTTATACTTATTTAAAATCCGACGGTTGAATTTTTTCCTCTATGTCTTAAGAGTATATAGCAGAAGTTTGAAGGCGATTGGTGAAAAGGGCGACGGAGCATCACTCTCCAAACAACGTGTGTGAAAACCACTAAATCGCGCACTTGGACCAAAATGGCTGACTTCCTGTGCGACTTTGCACTTGGCTCCAAGAGACTTTTTTGTAGGTTCTGAGACACCACATTAGTGTACCAAATTTCGTAATCCTCAGTCAAAGCATGGCTTGAGGCTGACAGTTTTAATGGTCCTAGGGGGCGCTATTTCAGAAAATAGGCCACGCCCACCGGATGTTCACATCAGATCTTTTGGGGGGCCGGACTAGGATTACTCACAAGAAGTTTCATGACGATATCTTTAGAAATGACGAAATGGGAGGCAAACGTAAGGCCACGGCGGTACGCCTGACTTCGCCGCGCCGCCACAGCCCCGCCCTCTGCCGAAAACTCCCATAAAGTGATGCTAAGCAACCCCTACATGTCTTGAGTTACCAGCTACAAATTTGTGGTGATTGAGTGAAATGGGGCCATTTGGGACCTTTCACAGTAAAACTTGACCTTTTTGGTCCTGAGGGGGTGGGGCTTGTGTGATGTCATCATCTGACCATTCAATTTACTTTGTGGGTGGATGACGAATGACCACAGAAAGTTTGGTAACTCTATTCCATTCAATTATGAAGTTATAGCAGTTTAAAATTTTTTGGCGAGTAGTCAAACTTCGAGGCCTGGCCCCGCCCCTTCAGCATATACGAAAAGTCAGAATCCTTGTCTCATTTTGTTCGCCCATCCCTTCTGAGCAATTTTACACAATTTTTTAGATGATTGTGCGAAAAATGATCGAGCAATCCAATCAGAAACTGACCCTAAAAACGGCAAAAACGGCCAAAAATCGCCATTTCAACCCAAAATGGCCGACTTCCTGTTTGATATTGATCATGCTTGCAAGAGACTTTTCTGTGCGGACTGTGGAGTACTACAAGTGTACCAAATTTCATAACTGTACGATAAACTAAGCTTTATGGAGAGGGTTTTTTTTCACCTTCTAGGGGGCGCTGTTCAGCCATTTTCTTTGCGATTTTTTTGGGACCTTTAAAATATCAAATTTTTCACCAGGCCTGACAAGTTTGCAAAATATTGTGAGTTTTGGGGTATATTAAGGTCCCAAAAAAGCCATTCGTTTCGCGCACGGAATAATAAATGATAATTAAAGCTGCAAGCAGCGTCGTTCGGCCCTCGCAGCTCCGCGCCGCTCCGGCCTGGCCGGCAGCCCGGGGCACCAGGGCACGTCTGGCAGAACAGAAACGTCAACCACCCCGACACCAGAAACCGCAAATGGCCTCCTCGTCCGCACCTCACCCTGACTCAGCATCCCCTCTGAGCTCACCATTAAATTGAATTGTAAGGTTACGGCGTTACGCCAGAATTCGCCATGGCATCAAAGCCCCTCCCTATCTGGAAAGCTATCAGATCTGAATGGTCATTACAGCATCATGAAGACCGTGCATGACCTTAGTGTCATGTTGACTAAATTAGAGGGGACAAATATGGGCATTTCAGCATAAAACAATAGACTTCCTGTATTCAGGGGGCGGGGCTTAGGTGATGTCAGCTGTCCACATTGTCATTGTTTAAAGATATGGTCAATGATCACACAGACAAAGTTCGAAAAAGATCTGATCATGCACATGGGAGTTATTAAGTCAAGTAAAGTAATGGCGAAAGGTCAAAGTTTGAGACTTAGCCACGCCCACACCTTTCAACTTTTGAAAAATCCGACGGTTAAATTTTTTCTCCTATGTCTTAAGAGTAAATAGCAGAAGTTTGAAGGCGATTGGTGAAAAGGGCAACGGAGCATCACTCTCCAAACAACGTGTGCCAAAACAACTAAATCGCGTACTTGGACCAAAATGGCCGACTTCCTGTGCGACTTTGCACTTGGCTCCAAGAGACTTTTTTGTAGGTCCGGAGACACCTCATTAGTGTACCAAATTTCGTAATCCTCAGTCAAAGAATGGCTAGGGGCTGACAGTTTTAATGGTCCTAGGGGGCGCTATTTCAGAAAAATGGCAACGCCCACAAATTTTAGCTGTCCATTTCTATTGGGGGTCAGACTAGGATCAATCACAACAAATTTCGAGGTGATATCTCGATAACTTAAGAAATGAGAGGCAAACGTATTTCCATGGCGTGATGGCGATTTTCGCCATGCTCCCAAAGCCCCGCCTTTTTTCAAAACCTGCCAGTACTGGAGACAAAGTAACCTCAACTTGTCTACTGCTGTTTGCCACAGAATCCTGGTGTTTGGGTAAAAGGAGTCCAGTAGGGAGCTGTGAAAAAAAGAGTGGCGTGGCGACAGGTCAAAGTTTGAGGCTTAGCCACGCCCACATCTTTCAACTTTTGAAAAATCCGACGGTTGAATTTTTTCCCCTATGTCTTAAGAGTATATAGCAGAAGTTTGAAGGAGATTGGTGAAAAGGGCGACGGAGCATCACTCTCCAAACAACGTGTGCGAAAACCACTAAATCGCGCACTTGGACCAAAATGGCCGACTTCCTGTGCGACTTTGCGCTTGGCTCCAAGAGACTTTTTTGTAGGTCCTGAGACACCACATTAGTGTACCAAATTTCGTAATCCTCAGTCAAAGCATAGCTTGGGGCTATTAGTTTAAATGGTCCTAGGGGGCGCTATTTAAGAAAATAGGCCACGCCCACTAAATTCAGATATCTATGTCGCTTGGGGGTCAGACTAGGATCACGCACCAGAAGTTTCGTAGCAATATCACGATAACTGAAGAAATGAGAGGCAAACATACTTCCATGGCGTGATGGCGATTTTCGCCATGCTCCTGAAGCCCCGCCTTTTTTTGAAACCTGCCAGTACTGGATACCAAGTGACCTCAAGTTGTCTACTGCTGTTTGCCAGAGATTCCTGCTGATTGGGTAAAAGGAGTCCAGTAGGGAGCTGTGAAAAAATGAGTGGCGTGGCGACAGGTCAAAGTTTGAGGCTTAGCCACGCCCACACCGTTAAACTTTTGAAAAATCCGACGGTTGAATTTTTTCCTCTTTGTCTTAAGAGTATATAGCAGACGTTTCAAGGAGATTGGTGAAAAGGGCGACGGAGCATCACTCTCCAAACAAGGTGTGCGAAAACCAGTAAATCGCGTACTTGGACCAAAATGGCCGACTTCCTGTGCGACTTTGCACTTGGGTCCAAGATACTTTTTTGTAGGTCCTGAGACACCACATTAGTGTACCAAATTTCGTAATCCTCAGTCAAAGCATGGCTTGGGGCTGACAGTTTTAATGGTCCTAGGGGGCGCTATTTCAGAAAATAGGCCACGCCCACCGGATGTTCACATCAGATCTTTTGGGGGGCCAGACTAGGATCACTCACAAGAAGTTTCGTGATGATATCTTTAGAAATGACGAAATGGGAGGCAAACGTAAGGCCACGGCGGTACGCCTGACTTCGCCGCGCCGCCACAGCCCCGCCCTCTGCCGAAAACTCACATAATGTGACACCAAGCAACCCCCACTTGTCTTGAGTTACCAGCTACAAATTTGTGGTGATTTAGTGAAATGGGGCAATTTGGGACCTTTCACAGTAAAACTTAACCTTTTTGGTCCTGAGGGGGCGGGGCTTGTGTGATGTCATCATGCGACCATTCAATTTACTTTGTGAGGTGATGACGAATGACCACAGAAAGTTTGGTAACTCTATTCCATTCAGTTATGAAGTTATAGCAATTTAAAAATTTTTGGCGAGTAGTCAAACTTCGAGGCCTGGCCCCGCCCCTTCAGTATTTACGAAAAGTCAATTTTATTGTCTCATTTTGTTCGCCCATCTCTTCTGAGCAATTTTACAGAATTTTTGAGATGATCGTGCAAAAAATGATCGAGCAATCCAATCAGAAACGGACCCTAAAAACGGCCAAAACGGCAAAAAATCGCCATTTCAACCCAAAATGGCCGACTTCCTGTTTGATATTGACCATGCTTGCAAGAGACTTTTCTGTGCGGACTATTGAGTACTATAAGTGTACCAAATTTCATAACGGTACGATAAACTAAGCTTTATGGAGAGGGTTTTTTTTTCATTTTCTAGGGGGCGCTGTTCAGCCAATTTCTTTGCGATTTTTTTGGGACCTTTAAAATATCAAATTTTTCACCAGGCCTGACAAGTATGCAAAATATTGTGAGTTTTGGGGTATGTTAAGGTCCCCAAAAAGCCATTCAAAGCGGCACCGGAATAATAAATAAAAATTAAAGCTGCAAGCAGCGTCGTTCGGCCCTCGCAGCTCCGCGCCGCTCCGGCCTGGCCGGCAGCCCGGGGCACCAGGGCACGTCTGGCAGAACAGAAACGTCAACCACCCCGACACCAGAAACCGCAAATGGCCTCCTCGTCCGCACCTCACCCTGACTCAGCATCCCCTCTGAGCTCACCATTAAATTGAATTGTAAGGTTACGGCGTTACGCCAGAATTCGCCATGGCATCAAAGCCCCTCCCTATCTGGAAAGCTATCAGATCTGAATGGTCATTACAGCATCATGAAGACCGTGCATGACCTTAGTGTCATGTTGACTAAATTAGAGGGGACAAATATGGGCATTTCAGCATAAAACAATAGACTTCCTGTATTCAGGGGGCGGGGCTTAGGTGATGTCAGCTGTCCACATTGTCATTGTTTAAAGATATGGTCAATGATCACACAGACAAAGTTCGAAAAAGATCTGATCATGCACATGGGAGTTATTAAGTCAAGTAAAGTAATGGCGAAAGGTCAAAGTTTGAGACTTAGCCACGCCCACACCTTTCAACTTTTGAAAAATCCGACGGTTGAATTTTTTCTCCTATGTCTTAAGAGTAAATAGCAGAAGTTTGAAGGCGATTGGTGAAAAGGGCAACGGAGCATCACTCTCCAAACAACGTGTGCCAAAACAACTAAATCGCGTACTTGGACCAAAATGCCCGACTTCCTGTGCGACTTTGCACTTGGCTCCAAGAGACTTTTTTGTAGGTCCGGAGACACCTCATTAGTGTACCAAATTTCGTAATCCTCAGTCAAAGAATGGCTAGGGGCTGACAGTTTTAATGGTCCTAGGGGGCGCTATTTCAGAAAAATGGCCACGCCCACAAATTTTAGCTGTCCATTTCTATTGGGGGTCAGACTAGGATCACTCACAACAAATTTCGAGGTGATATCTCGATAACTTAAGAAATGAGAGGCAAACGTATTTCCATGGCGTGATGGCGATTTTCGCCATGCTCCCAAAGCCCCGCCTTTTTTCAAAACCTGCCAGTACTGGAGACAAAGTAACCTCAACTTGTCTACTGCTGTTTGCCACAGAAACCTGGTGTTTGGGTAAAAGGAGTCCAGTAGGGAGCTGTGAAAAAAAGAGTGGCGTGGCGACAGGTCAAAGTTTGAGGCTTAGCCACGCCCACATCTTTCAACTTTTGAAAAATCCGACGGTTGAATTTTTTCCCCTATGTCTTAAGAGTATATAGCAGAAGTTTGAAGGAGATTGGTGAAAAGGGCGACGGAGCATCACTCTCCAAACAACGTGTGCGAAAACCACTAAATCGCGCACTTGGACCAAAATGGCCGACTTCCTGTGCGACTTTGCGCTTGGCTCCAAGAGACTTTTTTGTAGGTCCTGAGACACCACATTAGTGTACCAAATTTCGTAATCCTCAGTCAAAGCATAGCTTGGGGCTATTAGTTTAAATGGTCCTAGGGGGCGCTATTTAAGAAAATAGGCCACGCCCACTAAATTCAGATATCTATGTCGCTTGGGGGTCAGACTAGGATCACGCACCAGAAGTTTCGTAGCAATATCACGATAACTGAAGAAATGAGAGGCAAACATACTTCCATGGCGTGATGGCGATTTTCGCCATGCTCCTGAAGCCCCGCCTTTTTTTGAAACCTGCCAGTACTGGATACCAAGTGACCTCAAGTTGTCTACTGCTGTTTGCCAGAGATTCCTGCTGATTGGGTAAAAGGAGTCCAGTAGGGAGCTGTGAAAAAATGAGTGGCGTGGCGACAGGTCAAAGTTTGAGGCTTAGCCACGCCCACACCGTTAAACTTTTGAAAAATCCGACGGTTGAATTTTTTCCTCTTTGTCTTAAGAGTATATAGCAGACGTTTCAAGGAGATTGGTGAAAAGGGCGACGGAGCATCACTCTCCAAACAAGGTGTGCGAAAACCAGTAAATCGCGTACTTGGACCAAAATGGCCGACTTCCTGTGCGACTTTGCACTTGGGTCCAAGAGACTTTTTTGTAGGTCCTGAGACACCACATTAGTGTACCAAATTTCGTAATCTTCAGTCAAAGCATGGCTTGGGGCTGACAGTTTTAATGGTCCTAGGGGGCGCTATTTCAGAAAATAGGCCACGCCCACCGGATGTTCACATCAGATCTTTTGGGGGGCCAGACTAGGATCACTCACAAGAAGTTTCGTGATGATATCTTTAGAAATGACGAAATGGGAGGCAAACGTAAGGCCACGGCGGTACGCCTGACTTCGCCGCGCCGCCACAGCCCCGCCCTCTGCCGAAAACTCACATAATGTGACACCAAGCAACCCCCACTTGTCTTGAGTTACCAGCTACAAATTTGTGGTGATTTAGTGAAATGGGGCAATTTGGGACCTTTCACAGTAAAACTTAACCTTTTTGGTCCTGAGGGGGCGGGGCTTGTGTGATGTCATCATGCGACCATTCAATTTACTTTGTGAGGTGATGACGAATGACCACAGAAAGTTTGGTAACTCTATTCCATTCAGTTATGAAGTTATAGCAATTTAAAAATTTTTGGCGAGTAGTCAAACTTCGAGGCCTGGCCCCGCCCCTTCAGTATTTACGAAAAGTCAATTTTATTGTCTCATTTTGTTCGCCCATCTCTTCTGAGCAATTTTACAGAATTTTTGAGATGACCGTGCAAAAAATGATCGAGCAATCCAATCAGAAACGGACCCTAAAAACGGCCAAAACGGCAAAAAATCGCCATTTCAACCCAAAATGGCCGACTTCCTGTTTGATATTGACCATGCTTGCAAGAGACTTTTCTGTGCGGACTATTGAGTACTATAAGTGTACCAAATTTCATAACGGTACGATAAACTAAGCTTTATGGAGAGGGTTTTTTTTTTCATTTTCTAGGGGGCGCTGTTCAGCCAATTTCTTTGCGATTTTTCTTGGGACCTTTAAAATATCAAATTTTTCACCAGGCCTGACAAGTATGCAAAATATTGTGAGTTTTGGGGTATGTTAAGGTCCCCAAAAAGCCATTCAAAGCGGCACCGGAATAATAAATAAAAAAAATAATAATAAACAGAGCAAAAACAAGAGGCCTTCGCAGCGCTTTCGCTGCTCGGGCCTAAAAATAATAATAAACAGAGCAAAAACAAGAGGCCTTCGCAGCGCTTTCGCTGCTCGGGCCTAATTAAAGCTGCAAGCAGCGTCGTTCGGCCCTCGCAGCTCCGCGCCGCTCCGGCCTGGCCGGCAGCCCGGGGCACCAGGGCACGTCCGCAGAACACAAACGTCGACCACCCCAACACCAGAAACTGCTAACGGCCACCTTGTCCGCAACTCACCCTGACTCAGCATCCCCTTTGAGCCCACCATTATATTTTATGTCTCACCACTAGGGAATCCTCTATCTTTACCACACTGGTGGTGTGATGACAGTGACCAACTTTAATGCTATTCTGACCATGTTTTTTAAAGTTATCGAAGGATAACGTTATCTAGGTGGCGCTGTGACCAACTACAGAAAAGTCCCATTGAGGTCAGCTTTGGTGACATTATATAACATTCACCAACCGTTTGTGCCTCATTGGCTAAAGGGCATGATTGTTCATTGCCATATTCAGTTTCGGGCAAATCGGAGGCCGTTTGTGGAAGTTACAGTCAAATGTAAGGTCATGGCGTCACGCCAGCATTCACCATGGCATCAAAGCCCCTCCCTTTCTGGAAAGCTATCAGATCTGAATGGTCTTTAAAACATCATGAAGACACTGTATGACCTGAGTGTCATTTTCATTAAATTAGAGGGGACAAATATGGGCATTTCACCATAAAACAATAGACTTCCTGTTGTCAGGGGGCGGGGCTTAGGTGATGTCAGCTGTCCACATTGCCGTTGTCTTGAGATGTGCTCAGTGATCACACAGACAAAGTTTGAATTAGATCTGATCATGCACATGGGAGTTATTAAGTCAAGTAATGTCATGGCGAAAGGTCAAAGTTTGAGGCTTAGCCACGCCCACACCTTTATACTTATTTAAAATCCGACGGTTGAATTTTTTCCCCTTTGACTTAAAAGTACATAGCATAAGTTTGAAGGTGATCGGTGTAAAGGGCAACGGGCCATCAATGTCCAAACAACGTGTGCGAAAACCACTAAATCGAGTACTTGGACCAAAATGGCCGACCTCCTGTGCGAAATTGCGCTTGGCTCCAAGAGACTTTTTTGTAGGGCCAGAGACCCTACATGAGTGTACCAATTTTCGTAATCCTCAGTCAAACCTTGTCTTGGGGCTGACAGTTTTAATGGTCCTAGGGGGCGCTATTTCAGAATATAGGCCACGCCCACAAATCTCAGATGCCCATTTCTATTGGGGATCAGACTAGGATCACTCACCAGACATTTTGTGGCGATGTCACGATAATTGAAGAAATGAGAGGCAAACGTATTGCCATGGCGTGATGGCGAATTTCGCCATGCTCCCAAAGCCCCGCCTTTTTTCAAAACCTGCCAGTACTGTAGACCAAGTGACCTCAACTTGTCAGCTGCTATTTACCAGAGATTCCAGGTGATTGGGTAAAAGGAGTCCAATAGGGAGCTGTGAAAAAAAGAGTGGCGTGGCGAAAGGTCAAAGTTTGAGGCTTAGCCACGCCCACACCTTTATACTTATTTAAAATCCGACGGTTGAATTTTTTCCTCTATGTCTTAAGAGTATATAGCAGAAGCTCGAAGGCGATTGGTGAAAAGGGCGACGGAGCATCACTCTCCAAACAACGTGTGTGAAAACCACTAAATCGAGTACTTGGACCAAAATGGCCGACTTCCTGTGCGACTTTGCACTTGGCTCCAAGAGACTTTTTTGTAGGTCCTGAGACACCACATTAGTGTACCAAATTTCGTAATCCTCAGTCAAAGCATGGCTTGGGGCTGACAGTTTTAATGGTCCTAGGGGGCGCTAATACAGAAAATAGGCCACGCCCACAAACTTAAGCTGACCTTTTCTATTGGGGGTCAGACTAGGATCACTCACAACAATGGTCGAGGTGATATCACGATAAATGAAGAAATGAGAGGCAAACGTATTTCCATGGCGTGATGGCGAATTTCGCCATGCTCCCAAAGCCCCGCCTTTTTTCAAAACCTTCCAGTACTGGAGACCAAGTGACCTCAACTTGCCTGCTGCTATTTACCAGAGATTCCTGGTGATTGGGTAAAAGGAGTCCAATAAGGAGCTGTGAAAAAAAGAGTGGCGTGGCGAAAGGTCAAAGTTTGAGGCTTAGCCACGCCCACACCTTTATACTTATTTAAAATCCGACAGTTGAATTTTTTCCTCTATGTCTTAAGACTATATAGCAGAAGTTTGAAAGTGATTGGTGAAAAGGGCGACGGAGTATCACTCTCCAAACAACGTGTGTGAAAACCACTAAATCGCGCACTTGGACCAAAATGGCCGACTTCCTGTGCGACTTTGCACTTGGCTTCAAGAGACTTTTTTATAGGTCCTGAGACACCACATTAGTGTACCAAATTTCGTAATCCTCAGTCAAAGCATGGCTTGGGGCTGACAGTTTTAATAGTCCTAGGGGGCGCTATTTCAGAAAATAGGCCACGCCCACCAGATGTTCACATCAGATCTTTTGGGGGGCCGGACTAGGATCACTCACAAGAAGTTTCGTGACGATATCTTTGGAAATGACGAAATGGGAGGCAAACGTAAGGCCAAGGCGGTACGCCTGAATTCGCCGCGCTGCCAGAGCCCCGCCCTCTGCCGAAAACTCCCATAAAGTGACGCCAAGCAACCCCCACTTGTCTTGAGTTACCAGCTATAAATTTGTGGTGATTAAGTGAAAAGGGGCAATTTGGGACCTTTCACAGTAAAACTTGATCTTTTTGGTCCTGAGGGGGCGGGGCTTGTGTGATGTCATCATCCGACCATTCAATTTACTTTGTGGGTGGATGACGAATGACCACAGAAAGTTTGGTAACTATTCCATTCAGTTATGAAGTTATAGCAATTTAAATATTTTTGGCGAGTAGTCAAACTTCGAGGCCTGGCTCCGCCCCTTCAACATATACGAAAACTCAGAATCCTTATCTCATTTTGTTCGCCCATCCCTTCTGAGCAATTTTACACAATTTTTGAGACGATCGTGCGAAAAATGATCGAGCAATCCAATCAGAAACGGACCCTAAAAACGGCAAAAACGGCAAAAAATCGCCATTTCAACCCAAAATGGCCGACTTCCTGTTTGATATTGACCATGGTTGCAAGAGACTTTTCTGTGCGGACTGTTGAGTACTACAAGTGTACCAAATTTCATAACTGTACGATAAACTAAGCTTTATGGAGAGGGTTTTTTTTCACTTTGTAGGGGGCGCTGTTCAGCCATTTTCTTTGCGATTTTTTTGGGACCTTTAAAATATCAAATTTTTCACCAGGCCTGACAAGTGTGCAAAATATTGTGAGTTTTGGGGTATGTTAAGGTCCCCAAAAAGCCGTTCAAAGGGGCACGAGAATAATAAAAAAAAAGAAAGAATAATTAAAGCTGCAAGCAGCGTCGTTCGGCCCTCGCAGCTCCGCGCCGCTCCGGCCTGGCCGGCAGCCCGGGGCACCAGGGCACGTCCGCAGAACACAAACGTCGACCACCCCAACACCAGAAACTGCTAACGGCCACCTTGTCCGCAACTCACCCTGACTCAGCATCCCCTTTGAGCCCACCATTATATTTTATGTCTCACCACTAGGGAATCCTCTATCTTTACCACACTGGTGGTGTGATGACAGTGACCAACTTTAATGCTATTCTGACCATGTTTTTTAAAGTTATCGAAGGATAACGTTATCTAGGTGGCGCTGTGACCAACTACAGAAAAGTCCCATTGAGGTCAGCTTTGGTGACATTATATAACATTCACCAACCGTTTGTGCCTCATTGGCTAAAGGGCATGATTGTTCATTGCCATATTCAGTTTCGGGCAAATCGGAGGCCGTTTGTGGAAGTTACAGTCAAATGTAAGGTCATGGCGTCACGCCAGCATTCACCATGGCATCAAAGCCCCTCCCTTTCTGGAAAGCTATCAGATCTGAATGGTCTTTAAAACATCATGAAGACACTGTATGACCTGAGTGTCATTTTCATTAAATTAGAGGGGACAAATATGGGCATTTCACCATAAAACAATAGACTTCCTGTTGTCAGGGGGCAGGGCTTAGGTGATGTCAGCTGTCCACATTGTCGTTGTCTTGAGATGTGGTCAGTGATCACACAGACAAAGTTTGAATTAGATCTGATCATGCACATGGGAGTTATTAAGTCAAGTAATGTCATGGCGAAAGGTCAAAGTTTGAGGCTTAGCCACGCCCACACCTTTATACTTATTTAAAATCCGACGGTTGAATTTTTTCCCCTTTGACTTAAAAGTACATAGCATAAGTTTGAAGGTGATCGGTGTAAAGGGCAACGGGCCATCAATGTCCAAACAACGTGTGCGAAAACCACTAAATCGAGTACTTGGACCAAAATGGCCGACCTCCTGTGCGAAATTGCGCTTGGCTCCAAGAGACTTTTTTGTAGGGCCAGAGACCCTACATGAGTGTACCAATTTTCGTAATCCTCAGTCAAACCTTGTCTTGGGGCTGACAGTTTTAATGGTCCTAGGGGGCGCTATTTCAGAATATAGGCCACGCCCACAAATCTCAGATGCCCATTTCTATTGGGGGTCAGACTAGGATCACTCACCAGACATTTTGTGGCGATGTCACGATAATTGAAGAAATGAGAGGCAAACGTATTGCCATGGCGTGATGGCGAATTTCGCCATGCTCCCAAAGCCCCGCCTTTTTTCAAAACCTGCCAGTACTGGAGACTAAGTGACCTCAACTTGTCAGCTGCTATTCGCCAGAGATTGCTGGCGATTGGGTAAAAGGAGTCCAATAGGTAGCTGTGAAAAAAAGAGTGGCGTGGTGACAGGTGAAAGTTTGAGGCTTAGCCACGCCCACACCTTTATACTTATTTAAAATCCGACGGTTGAATTTTTTCCTTTATGTCTTAAGAGTCTATAGCAGAAGTTTGAAGGCGATTGGTGAAAAGGGCGATGGAGCATCACTCTCCAAACAACGTGTGCGAAAACCACTAAATCGAGTACTTGGACCAAAATGGCCGACTTCCTGTGCGACTTTGCACTTGGCTCCAAGAGACTTTTTTGTAGGTCCTGAGACACCACATTAGTGTACCAAATTTTGTACTCCTCAGTCAAAGCATGGCTTGGGGCTGACAGTTTCAATGGTCCTAGGGGGCGCTATTTCAGAAAATAGGCCACGCCCACCAGATGTTCACATCAGATTCTTTTTGGGGCCGGACTAGGATCACTCCCAAGAAGTGTCGTGGCGATATCTCTAGAAATGACGAAATGGGAGGCAAACGTAAGGCCTAAGCGGTACGCCTGACTTCGCCGCACCGCCACAGCCCCGCCTTCTGCAGAAAACTCCCATAAAGTGACGCCAAGCAACCCCAACTTGTCTTCAGTTACCTGCTACAAATCTGGGATGATTATTTGAAAGGGCGAATTTTGGAAAATTTCCCAGTAAAACTTGACCTTTTAAGTCCTGAGGGGGCGGGGCTTATGTGACATCACCAATCGACCATTCATTTGTCTTCGGAGGGTGATGACGATTGTCCATAGAACATTTCTTTAACTGTAATTCTTTCATTTATGAAATTATAGCAATTTGAATTTCTTTGGCGAGTGCTCGAACTTTGAGGCTTGGCCCCGCCCCTTCAGTATTTATGAAAAGTCAATTTTATTGTCTCATTTGAATCGTCCATCGCTTCTGTTCGATCTCGCACTATTTTTGCGACGATGGTGCGAAAAATGACCAAACTGTTCAACCAAATATAGACCCTAGAAATGGCCAAAACGGGGTCAAAATGGCCACTTTACTACAAAATGGCCGACTTCCTGTTTGATATTGACCATGGGTGCAAGAGGCTTTTCTGTGCGTATTGTTGAGTTCTACAAGTGTACCAAATTTCATCATTCTACTATGAAAAAAGGTCAAAGCGGAGGGGTATTTTTAATTTTCCAGGGGGCGCTGTTGAAACATTTTTTTACCAACTTTCACATTGCCAGTGAAATACGTAAATTTCACGCACTTTCTATATTGGGCCAGAATTTGGTGAGTTTTTGGATATGCTAAGACCCCCTAAAGGCCACCCAAAGACGCGGAAGAAAAAGAAAAAAAAAAGAAAGAAAGAAATAATAAGAAACGGAGCAGATACAATAGGCCTTCGCAGCTTCACTGCTCGGGCCTAATTAAAGCTGCAAGCAGCGTCGTTCGGCCCTCGCAGCTCCGCGCCGCTCCGGCCTGGCCGGCAGCCCGGGGCACCAGGGCACGTCTGGCAGAACAGAAACGTCAACCACCCCGACACCAGAAACCGCAAATGGCCTCCTAGTCCGCACCTCACCCTGACTCAGCATCCCCTCTGAGCTCACCATTAAATTGAATTGTAAGGTCACGGCGTCATGCCAGAATTCGCCATGGCATCAAAGCCCCTCCCTTTCTGAAAAGCTAGCAGATCTGAATGGTCATTACAACATCATGAAGACAGTGCATGACCTTAGTGTCATGTTGACTAAATTAGAGGGGACAAATATGGGCATTTCACCATAAAACAATAGACTTCCTGTAGTCAGGGGGCGGGGCTTAGGTTATGTCAGCTGTCCACATTGTCATTGTCTTGAGATGTAGTCAATGATCACACAGACACAGTTTGATATAGATCTGATCATGCACATGGGAGTTGTTAAGTCAACTAATGTAATGGCGAAAGGTCAAAGTTTGAGGCTTAGCCACGCCCACACCTTTATACTTATTTAAAATCCGACGGTTGAATTTTTCCCCATTTGTCTTAAGAGTACATAGCAAAAGTTTGACGGTGATCGGTGAAAAGGGCGACGGGGCATCAATGTCCAAACAACGTGTGTGAAAACCACTAAATCGAGTACTTGGACGAAAATGGCCGACCTCCTGTGTGACATTGCACTTGGCTCCAAGAGACTTTTTTGTAGGTCCGGAGACACTACATTAGTGTGCCAAATTTCGTGATCCTCAGTCAAAGCATGGCTTGGGGCTGACGTTTTTAATGGTCCAAGGGGGCGCTATTTCAGAATAAAGGCCATGCCCACAAACTTCAGCTATCCAGTTCTATTAGGGGTCAGAGTAGGATCACTCATCAGAAATTGTGTGGCGATGTCACCATGATTGAAGAAATGAGAGACAAACGTATTTCCATGGCGTGATGGCGAATTTCGCCATGCTCCCAAAGCCCCGCCTTAATTCGAAACCTGCCAGTACTATAGACCAAGTGACCTCAACTTGTCTGCTGCTTTTTGCCAGTGATTGCTGGTGATTGGGTAAAAGGAGTCCAATAGGGAGCTGTGAAAAAAAAAGTGGCGTGGCGACAGGTCAAAGTTTGAGGCTTAGCCACGCCCACATCGTTATACTTATTTAAAATCCGATGGTTGAATTTTTTCTTCTATGTCTTAAGAGTGTATAGCAGATGTTTGAAGGTGATTGGTGAAAAGGGTGATGGAGCATCCTTTTCCAAACAACGTGTGCGAAAACCACTAAATCAAGTACTTGGACCAAAATGGCCGACTTCCTGTGCGACTTTGCACTTGGCTCCAAGAGACTTTTTTGTAGGTCCTGAGACACAATATTAGTGTACCAAATTTCGTACTCCTCAGTCAAAGCATGGCTTGGGGCTGACAGTTTTAATGGTCCTAGGGGGCGCTATTTCAGAAAATAGGCCACGCCCACCGGATGTTCACATCAGATTCTTTTGGGGGCCGGACTAGGATCACTCTGAAGAAGTGTCTTGGCGATATCTCTAGAAATGACGAAATGGAAGGCAAACGTAAGGCCACGTCGGTACGCCTGACTTCGCCGCGCCGCCACAGCCCCGCCTTCTGCAGAAAACTCCCATAAAGTGACGCCAAGCAACCCCAACTTGTCTTCAGTTACCTGCTACAAATTTGGGATGATTATTTGAAAGGGCGAATTTTGGAAAATTTCCCAGTAAAACTTGACCTTTTAAGTCCTGAGGGGGCGGGGCTTATGTGACATCATCAATCGACCATTCATTTGTCTTCGGGGGGCGATGACAATTGTCCATAGAAAGTTACTTTAACTGTAATTCTTTCATTTATGAAATTATAGCAATTTGAATTTTTTTGGCGAGTGCTCGAACTTTGAGGCCTGGTCCCGCCCCTTCAGTATTTACGAAAAGTCAATTTTTTTGTCTCATTTGAATCGTCCATCGCTTCTGTTCGATCGCACACTATTTTTGAGACGATCGTGCGAAAAATGACCAAACTGTTCAACCAAATATAGACCCTAGAAATGGCCAAAACGGGGTCAAAATGGCCACTTTAGCCCAAAATGGCCGACTTCCTGTTTGATATTGACCATGGGTGCAAGAGGCTTTTCTGTGCGTATTGTTGAGTTCTACAAGTGTACCAAATTTCATCACTCTACTATGAAAAAAGGTCAAAGCGGAGGGGTATTTTTAATTTTCTAGGGGGCGCTGTTGAAACATTTTTTCACCAACTTTCATGTTGACAGTGAAATACGTAAATTTCACGCACTTTCTATATTGGGCCAGAATTTGGTGAGTTTTTGGATATGCTAAGACCCCCTAACGGCCACCCAAAGACGCGGAAGAAAAAAAAAGAAAAAAGAATTAAAGCTGCAAGCAGCGTCGTTCGGCCCTCGCAGCTCCGCGCCGCTCCGGTCTGGACGGCAGCCCGGGGCACCAGTGCACGTCTGACAGAACAGAAACGTCAACCACCCCGACACCAGAAACCGCGAATGGCCTCCTAGTCCGCACCTCACCCTGACTCAGCATCCCCTCTGAGCTCACCATTAAATTGAATATTAAGATTACGGCGTTACGCCAGAATTCGCCATGGCATCAAAGCCCCTCCCTTTCTGGAAAGCTATCAGATCTGAATGGTCAATACAGCATCATGAAGACAGTGCATGACCTTTGTTTCATGTTGACTAAATTAGAGGGGACAAATATGGGCAGTTCACCATAAAACAATAGGCTTCCTGTAGTCAGGGGGCGGGGCTTAGGTGATGTCAGCTGTCCACATTGTCATTGTTTACAGATATGGTCAATGATCACACAGACAAAGTTCGAAAAAGATCTGATCATGCACATGGGAGTTATTAAGTCAAGTAAAGTAATGGCGAAAGGTCAAAGTTTGAGGCTTAGCCACGCCCACATCTTTCAACTTTTGAAAAATCCGACGGTTGAATTTTTTCCCCTATGTCTTAACAGTATATAGCAGAAGTTTGAAGGCGATTGGTGAAAAGGGCGACGGAGCATCACTCTCCAAACAACGTGTGCGAAAACCACTAAATCGCGTACTTGGACCAAAATGGCCGACTTCCTGTGCAATGTTGTGCTTGGCTCCAAGAGACTTTTTTGTAGGTCCTGAGACACCACATTAGTGTACCAAATTTCGTAATCCTCAGTCAAAGCATGGCTTGGGGCTGATAGTTTAAATGGTCCTAGAGGCGCTATTTAAGACAATAGGCCACGCCCACAAACTTCAGCTATGGATATCTCTTGGGGCTCAGGCTAGGATCACTTACAAGAAGTTTCGTAGCGCTATCACAATAACTGAAGAAATGAGAGGCAAACGTATTTCCATGGCGTGATGGCGATTTTCGCCATGCTGCCAAAGCCCCGCCTTTACTCGAAACCTGCCAGTACTGGATACCAAGTGACCTCAAGTTGTCTACTGCTATTTGCCAGAGATTATGGGTGATTGGGTAAAAGGACTCCAATAGGAAGCTGTGGAAAAAAAGAGTGGCGTGGCGAAAGGTCAAAGTTTGAGGCTTAGCCACGCCCACACCTTTCAACTTTTGAAAAATCCGACGGTTGAATTTTTTCCCCTACGTCTTAAGAGTACATGGCAGAAGTTTGAAGGCGATTGGTGAAAAGGGCGACGGAGCATCACTCTCCAAACAACGTGTGCGAAAACCACTAATTCGAGTACTTGGACCAAAATGGCCGACTTCCTGTGCGACTTTGTTCTTGGCTCCAAGAGACTTTTTTGTAGGTCCTGAGACACCACATTAGTGTACCAAATTTCGTAATCCTCAGTCAAAGCATGGCTTGGGGCTGACAGTTTTAATGGCTCTAGGGGGCGCTATTTAAGAAAATAGGCCACGCCCACAATTTTCAGCTGTCTATTTCTCTTGGGGCTCAGACTAGGATCACTCACCAGAAGTTTTGTAGCGATATCACGAAAACTGAAGAAATGAGAGGCAAACGTATTTCCTTGGCGTGATGGCGATTTTCGCCATGCTCCCAAAGCCCCGCCTTTTTTCGAAACCTAACTGTACTGGATACCAAGTGACCTCAACTTGTCTACTGCTATTTGCCAGAGATTCCTATTGATTGGGTAAAAGGAGTCCAATAGGGAGATGTGAAAAAAAGAGTGGCGTGGCGAAAGGTCAAAGTTTGAGGCTTAGCCACGCCCACACCTTTCAACTTTTGAAAAATCCGACGGTTGAATTTTTTCCCCTTCGTCTTAAGAGTATATAGCAGAAGTGTGAAAGTGATTGGTGAAAAGAGCAACGGAGCATCACTCTCCAAACAACGTGTGCGAAAACCACTAAATTGCGTACTTGGACCAAAATGGCCGACTTCCTGTGCGACTTTGCGCTTGGCTCCAAGAGACTTTTTTGTAGGTCCTGAGACACCACATTAGTGTACCAAATTTCGTAATCCTCAGTCAAAGCATAGCTTGGGGCTATTAGTTTAAATGGTCCTAGGGGGCGCTATTTAAGAAAATAGGCCACGCCCACAAATTTCAGATGTCTATGTCGCTTGGGGGTCAGACTAGGATCACGCACCAGAAGTTTCGTAGCGATATCACGATAACTGAAGAAATGAGAGGCAAACATACTTCCATGGCGTGATGGCGATTTTCGCCATGCTCCTGAAGCCCCGCCTTTTTTTGAAACCTGCCAGTACTGGAGACCAAGTGACCTCAAGTTGTCTACTGCTGTTTGCCAGAGATTCCTGCTGATTGGGTAAAAGGAGTCCAGTAGGGAGCTGTGAAAAAATGAGTGGCGTGGCGACAGGTCAAAGTTTGAGGCTTAGCCACGCCCACACCGTTTAACTTTTGAAAAATCCGACGGTTGAATTTTTTCCTCTTTGTCTTAAGAGTATATAGCAGACGTTTCAAGGAGATTGGTGAAAAGGGCGACGGAGCATCACTCTCCAAACAAGGTGTGCGAAAACCAGTAAATCGCGTACTTGGACCAAAATGGCCGACTTCCTGTGCGACTTTGCACTTGGGTCCAAGAGACTTTTGTGTAGGTCCTGAGACACCACATTAGTGTACCAAATTTTGTAATCCTCAGTCAAAGCATGGCTTGGGGCTGACAGTTTTAATGGTCCTAGGGGGCGCTATTTCAGAAAATAGGCCACGCCCACCAGATGTTCACATCAGATCTTTTGGGGGGCCAGACTAGGATCACTCACAAGAAGTTTCGTGATGATATCTTTAGAAATGACGAAATGGGAGGCAAACGTATGGCCACGGCGGTACGCCTGACTTCGCCGCGCCGCCACAGCCCCGCCCTCTGCCGAAAACTCACATAATGTGACGCCAAGCAACCCCCACTTGTCTTGAGTTACCAGCTACAAATTTGTGGTGATTTAGTGAAATGGGGCAATTTGGGACCTTTCACAGTAAAACTTAACCTTTTTGGTCCTGAGGGGGCGGGGCTTGTGTGATGTCATCATGCGACCATTCAATTTACTTTGTGAGGTGATGACGAATAACCACAGAAAGTTTGGTAACTCTATTCCATTCAGTTATGAAGTTATAGCAATTTAAAAAATTTTGGCGAGTAGTCAAACTTCGAGGCCTGGCCCCGCCCCTTCAGTATTTACGAAAAGTCAATTTTATTGTCTCATTTTGTTCGCCCATCTCTTCTGAGCAATTTTACACAATTTTTGAGATGATCGTGCAAAAAATGATCGAGCAATCCAATCAGAAACGGACCCTAAAAACGGCCAAAACTGCAAAAAATCGCCATTTCAACCCAAAATGGCCGACTTCCTGTTTGATATTGACCATGCTTGCAAGAGACTTTTCTGTGCGGACTATTGAGTACTATAAGTGTACCAAATTTCATAACGGTACGATAAACTAAGCTTTATGGAGAGGGTTTTTTTTCATTTTCTAGGGGGCGCTGTTCAGCCATTTTCTTTGCGATTTTTTTGGGACCTTTAAAATATCAAATTTTTCACCAGGCCTGACAAGTGTGCAAAATATTGTGAGTTTTGGGGTATGTTAAGATCCCCAAAAAGCCATTCAAAGCGGCACCGGAATAATAAATAAAAAAAATAATAAACGGAGCAAAAACAAGAGGCCTTCGCAGCGCTTTCGCTGCTCGGGCCTAAAAATAAGAAACGGAGCAGATACAATAGGCCTTCGCAGCGCTTCGCTGCTCGGGCCTAATAAACAGAGCAAAAACAAGAGGCCTTCGCAGCGCTTTCGCTGCTCGGGCCTAATTAAAGCTGCAAGCAGCGTCGTTCGGCCCTCGCAGCTCCGCGCCGCTCCGGCCTGGCCGGCAGCCCGGGGCACCAGGGCACGTCCGCAGAACACAAACGTCGACCACCCCAACACCAGAAACTGCTAACGGCCACCTTGTCCGCAACTCACCCTGACTCAGCATCCCCTTTGAGCCCACCATTATATTTTATGTCTCACCACTAGGGAATCCTCTATCTTTACCACACTGGTGGTGTGATGACAGTGACCAACTTTAATGCTATTCTGACCATGTTTTTTAAAGTTATCGAAGGATAACGTTATCTAGGTGGCGCTGTGACCAACTACAGAAAAGTCCCATTGAGGTCAGCTTTGGTGACATTATATAACATTCACCAACCGTTTGTGCCTCATTGGCTAAAGGGCATGATTGTTCATTGCCATATTCAGTTTCGGGCAAATCGGAGGCCGTTTGTGGAAGTTGCAGTCAAATGTAAGGTCATGGCGTCACGCCAGCATTCACCATGGCATCAAAGCCCCTCCCTTTCTGGAAAGCTATCAGATCTGAATGGTCTTTAAAACATCATGAAGACACTGTATGACCTGAGTGTCATTTTCACTAAATTAGAGGGGACAAATATGGGCATTTCACCATAAAACAATAGACTTCCTGTTGTCAGGGGGCGGGGCTTAGGTGATGTCAGCTGTCCACATTGTCGTTGTCTTGAGATGTGGTCAGTGATCACACAGACAAAGTTTGAATTAGATCTGATCATGCACATGGGAGTTATTAAGTCAAGTAATGTCATGGCGAAAGGTCAAAGTTTGAGGCTTAGCCAAGCCCACACCTTTATACTTATTTAAAATCCGACGGTTGAATTTTTTCCCCTTTGACTTAAAAGTACATAGCATAAGTTTGAAGGTGATCGGTGTAAAGGGCAACGGGCCATCAATGTCCAAACAACGTGTGCGAAAACCACTAAATCGAGTACTTGGACCAAAATGGCCGACCTCCTGTGCGAAATTGCGCTTGGCTCCAAGAGACTTTTTTGTAGGTCCAGAGACCCTACATGAGTGTACCAATTTTCGTAATCCTCAGTCAAACCTTGTCTTGGGGCTGACAGTTTTAATGGTCCTAGGGGGCGCTGTTTCAGAATATAGGCCACGCCCACAAATCTCAGATGCCCATTTCTATTGGGGGTCAGACTAGGATCACTCACCAGACATTTTGTGGCGATGTCACGATAATTGAAGAAATGAGAGGCAAACGTATTGCCATGGCGTGATGGCGAATTTCGCCATGCTCCCAAAGCCCCGCCTTTTTTCAAAACCTGCCAGTACTGTAGACCAAGTGACCTCAACTTGTCAGCTAATATTTACCAGAGATTCCAGGTGATTGGGTAAAAGGAGTCCAATAGGGAGCTGTGAAAAAAAGAGTGGCGTGGCGAAAGGTCAAAGTTTGAGGCTTAGCCACGCCCACACCTTTATACTTATTTAAAATCCGACAGTTGAATTTTTTCCTCTATGTCTTAAGAGGATATAGCAGAAGTTTGAAGGTGATTGGTGAAAAGGGCGATGGAGCATCACTCTCCAAACAACGTGTGCGAAAACCACTAAATCGAGTACTTGGACCAAAATGGCCGACTTCCTGTGCGACTTTGCACTTGGCTCCGAGAGACTTTTTTGTAGGTCCTGAGACACCACATTAGTGTACCAAATTTCGTAATCCTCAGTCAAAGCATGGCTTGGGGCTGACAGTTTTAATGGTCCTAGGGGGCGCTAATACAGAAAATAGGCCACGCCCACAAACTTAAGCTCACCTTTTCTATTGGGGGTCAGACTAGGATCACTCACAACAATGGTCGAGGTGATATCACGATAAATGAAGAAATGAGAGGCAAACGTATTTCCATGGCGTGATGGCGAATTTCGCCATGCTCCCAAAGCCCCGCCTTTTTTCAAAACCTTCCAGTACTGGAGACCAAGTGACCTCAACTTGCCTGCTGCTATTTACCAGAGATTCCTGGTGATTGGGTAAAAGGAGTCCAATAAGGAGCTGTGAAAAAAAGAGTGGCGTGGCGAAAGGTCAAAGTTTGAGGCTTAGCCACGCCCACACCTTTATACTTATTTAAAATCCGACGGTTGAATTTTTTCCTCTATGTCTTAAGACTACATAGCAGAAGTTTGAAAGTGATTGGTGAAAAGGGCGACGGAGTATCACTCTCCAAACAACGTGTGTGAAAACCACTAAATCGCGCACTTGGACCAAAATGGCCGACTTCCTGTGCGACTTTGCACTTGGCTTCAAGAGACTTTTTTGTAGGTCCTGAGACACCACATTAGTGTACCAAATTTCGTAATCCTCAGTCAAAGCATGGCTTGGGGCTGACAGTTTTAATGGTCCTAGGGGGCGCTATTTCAGAAAATAGGCCACGCCCACCAGATGTTCACATCAGATCTTTTGGGGGGCCGGACTAGGATCACTCACAAGAAGTTTCGTGACGATATCTTTGGAAATGACGAAATGGGAGGCAAACGTAAGGCCAAGGCGGTACGCCTGAATTCGCCGCGCCGCCACAGCCCCGCCCTCTGCCGAAAACTCCCATAAAGTGACGCCAAGCAACCCCCACTTGTCTTGAGTTACCAGCTATAAATTTGTGGTGATTAAGTGAAATGGGGCAATTTGGGACCTTTCACAGTAAAACTTGATCTTTTTGGTCCTGAGGGGGCGGGGCTTGTGTGATGTCATCATCCGACCATTCAATTTACTTTGTGGGTGGATGACGAATGACCACAGAAAGTTTGGTAACTCTATTCCATTCAGTTATGAAGTTATAGCAATTTAAATATTTTTGGCGAGTAGTCAAACTTCGAGGCCTGGCTCCGCCCCTTCAACATATACGAAAACTCAGAATCCTTATCTCATTTTGTTCGCCCATCCCTTCTGAGCAATTTTACACAATTTTTGAGACGATCGTGCGAAAAATGATCGAGCAATCCAATCAGAAACGGACCCTAAAAACGGCAAAAACGGCAAAAAATCGCCATTTCAACCCAAAATGGCCGACTTCCTGTTTGATATTGACCATGGTTGCAAGAGACTTTTCTGTGCGGACTGTTGAGTACTACAAGTGTACCAAATTTCATAACTGTACGATAAACTAAGCTTTATGGAGAGGGGTTTTTTTCACTTTGTAGGGGGCGCTGTTCAGCCATTTTTTTGCGATTTTTTTGGGACCTTTAAAATATCAAATTTTTCACCAGGCCTGACAAGTGTGCAAAATATTGTGAGTTTTGGGGTATGTTAAGGTCCCCAAAAAGCCGTTCAAAGGGGCACGAGAATAATAAAAATTAAAGCTGCAAGCAGCGTCGTTCGGCCCTCGCAGCTCCGCGCCGCTCCGGCCTGGCCGGCAGCCCGGGGCACCAGGGCATGTCTGGCAGAACAGAAACGTCAATCATCCCGTCACCGGAAACAGCAAATGGCCTCCTAGTCCGCACCTCACCCTGACTAAGCATCCCCTCTGAGCTCACCATTAAATTGAATTGTAAGGTTACGGCATACGCAAGAATTCGCCATGGCATCAAAGCCCCTCCCTTTCTGGAAAGCTATCAGATTTGAATGGCCATTACAGCATCATGAAGACAGTGCATGACCTAGGTGTCATGTTGACTAAATTAGAGGGGACAAATATGGGCATTTCAGCATAAAATAATAACTTCCTTTAGTCAGGGGGCGGGGCTTAGATGATGTCAGCTGTCCACATTGTCATTGTTTACAGATATGGTCAATGATCACACAGACAAAGTTCGAAAAAGATCTGATCATGCACATGGGAGTTATTAAGTCAAGTAATGGCGAAAGGTCAAAGTTTGAGGCTTAGCCACGCCCACACCTTTCAACTTTTGAAAAATCCGACGGTTGAATTTTTTCCCCTATGCCTTAAGAGTATATAGCAGAAGTTTGAAGGCGATTGGTGAAAAGGGCGACGGAGCATCACTCTCCAAACAACGTGTGCGAAAACCACTAAATCGCGTACTTGGACCAAAATGGCCGACTTCCTGTGCAATTTTGTGCTTGGCTCCAAGAGACTTTTTTGTAGGTCCTGGGACACCACATTAGTGTACCAAATTTCGTAATCCTCAGTGAAAGCATGGCTTGGGGCTATTAGTTTAAATGGTCCTAGGGGGCGCTATTTCAGAAATTAGGCCACGCCCACATATTTCAGCTGTCTATGTCTCTTTGGGGTCAGACTAGGATCACTCACCAGAAGTTTCGTAACGATATCACGATAAATGAAGAAATGAGAGGCAAACGTATTTCCATGGCGTGATGGCGATTTTCGCCATGCTCCCAAAGCCCCGCCTTTTTTTGAAACCTTCCAGTACTGGATACCAAGTGACCTCAAGTTGTCTACTGCTATTTGCCAGAGACTCCTGCTGATTGGGTAAAAGGAGTCCAGTAGGGAGCTGTGAAAAAAAGAGTGGCGCGGCGACAGGTCAAAGTTTGAGGCTTAGCCACGCCCACACCTTTCAACTTTTGAAAAATCCGACGGTTGAATTTTTTCCCCTATGCCTTAAGAGTATATAGCAGAAGTTTGAAGGCGATTGGTGAAAAGGGCGACGGAGCATCACTCTCCAAACAACGTGTGCGAAAACCACTAAATCGCGTACTTGGACCAAAATGGCCGACTTCCTGTGCAATTTTGTGCTTGGCTCCAAGAGACTTTTTTGTAGGCCCTGGGACACCACATTAGTGTACCAAATTTCGTAATCCTCAGTCAAAGCATGGCTTGGGGCTATTAGTTTAAATGGTCCTAGGGGGCGCTATTTCAGAAATTAGGCCACGCCCACATATTTCAGCTGTCTATGTCTCTTTGGGGTCAGACTAGGATCACTCACCAGAAGTTTCGTAATGATATCACGATAAATGAAGAAATGAGAGGCAAACGTATTTCCATGGCGTGATGGCGATTTTCGCCATGCTCCCAAAGCCCTGCCTTTTTTTGAAACCTTCCAGTACTGGAGACCAAGTGACCTCAAGTTGTCTACTGCTATTTGCCAGAGACTCCTGCTGATTGGGTAAAAGGAGTCCAGTAGGGAGCTGTGAAAAAAAGAGTGGCGCGGCGACAGGTCAAAGTTTGAGGCTTAGCCACGCCCACACCTTTCAACTTTTGAAAAATCCGACGGTTGAATTTTTTCCTCTATGTCTTAAGAGCAGATGGCAGAAGTTTGAAGGAGATTGGTGAAAATGGCGACGGAGCATCACTCTCCAAACAACGTGTGCGAAAACCACTAAATTGCGTACTTGGACCAAAATGGCCGACTTCCTGTGCAACTTTGCACTTGGCTCCAAGAGACTTTTTTGTAGGTCCTGAGACACCACATTAGTGTACCAAATTTCGTACTCCTCAGTCAAAGCATGGCTTGGGGCTGACAGTTTTAATGGTCCTAGGGGGCGCTATTTCAGAAAATAGGCCACGCCCACCGGATGTTCACATCAGATCTTTTGAGGGGCCGGACTAGGATCACTCACAACAAGTTTCGTGACGATATCTTTAGAAATGACGAAATGGAAGGCAAACGTAAGGCCATGGCGGTACGCCTGACTTCGCCGCGCCGCCACAGCCCCACCTTCTGCCGAAAACTCCCATAAAGTGACGCCAAGCAACCTCCACTTGTCTTGAGTTAACAGCTACAAGTTTGTGGTGATTAAGTGAAATGGGGCAATTTGGGACCTTTCACAGTAAAACTTGACCTTTTTGGTCCTGAGGGGGCGGGGCTTGTGTGATGTCATCATCCGACCATTCAATTTACTTTGTGGCTGGATGACGAATGACCACAGAAAGTTTGGTAATTCTATTCCTTTCAGTTATGAAGTTATAGCAATTTAAAATTTTTTGGCGAGTAGTCAAACTTCGAGGCCTGGCCCCGCCCCTTCAACATGTACGAAAAGTCAGAATCTTTGTCTCATTTTGTTCGCCCATCCCTTCTGAGCAATTTTACACAATTTTTGAGACGATCGTGCAAAAAATGATCGAGCAATCCAATCAGAAACGGACCCTAAAAAGGGCCAAAACGGCAAAAAATCGCCATTTCAACCCAAAATGGCCGACTTCCTGTTTGATATTGACCATGCATGCAAGAGACTTTTCTGTGCGGACTGTTTAGTACTATAAATGTACCAAATTTCATAACTGTACGATAAACTAAGCTTTATGGAGAGGGGTTTTTTTCACTTTGCAGGGGGCGCTGTTCAGCCATTTTCTTAGCGATTTTTTTGTGACCTTTAAAATATCAAATTTTTCACCAGGCCTGACAAGTTTGCAAAATATTGTGAGTTTTGGGGTATGTTAAGGTCCCCAAAAAGCTGTTCAAAGGGGGCACGGAATAACAAAAAATAATCAGAGCAAAAACAAGAGGCCTTCGCAGCGCTTTCGCTGCTCGGGCCTAATTAAAGCTGCAAGCAGCGTCGTTCGGCCCTCGCAGCTCCGCGCCGCTCCGGCCTGGCCGGCAGCCCGAGGCACCAGGTTACGTCCGTGGAACAAAAATTTTGACCACCCCGACACCAGAAACAGCTAACGGTCACCTCGTCCGCACCTCACCCTGACTGAGCATCCCCTCTGAGCACACCAAGTTTGGTGCAGTTACGACCTCGTCTGTAGGAGTTATTACAGTTTTAATGTTGTGTAGGGGGTGCTGTGGTGTTATTATACGAATTTCACCAACCATTTGTGTCTCATTGGCTAAAGGGCATGATTGTTGATTGCCATGTTCAGTCTCGTGCAGATGGGAGGCTATTTGTGGAAGTTACGATCAAACGTAAGGTCATGGCGTCATGCCAGAAATCGCCATGGCATCAAAGCCCCTCCCTATCTGGAAAGCTATCAGATCTGAATGGTCATTGCAACATCTTGAAGACAGTGCCTGACATTAGTGTCATGTTGACTAAATTAGAGAGGACAAATATGGGCATTTCACCATAAAACAATAGACTTCCTGGTGTCAGGGGGCGGGGCTTAGGTGATGTCACCTGTCCACAATGACGTTGTCTTGAGATTTGGTCATTGATCACACGGACAAAGTTTGATATAGATCTGATCATGCACATTGGAGTTGTTAAGTCAAGTAATGTAATGGCGAAAGGTCAAAGTTTGAGGCTTAGCCACGCCCACACCATTAAACTTATTTAAAATCCGACGGTTGAATTTTTTCCCCTTTGTCTTAAGAAAATATAACAGAAGTTTGAAGGTGATCGGTGAAAAGGGCGACGGGGTATCATTGTCCAAACAACGTGTGCGAAAACCACTAAATCGAGAACTTTTACCAAAATGGCCGACTTCCTGTGCGACTTTGCACTTGGCTCCCAGAGACTTTTTTGTAGGTCCTGAGACACCACATTAGTCTACCAAATTTTGCAATCCTCAGTCAAAGCATGGCTTGGGGCTGACAGTTTTAATGGTCATAGGGGGCGCTATTTCAGAAAATAGGCCACGCCCACAATTTTCAGCCATCCATTTCTATTGGGGGTCAGACTAGGATCACTCACAACAATTTCGAGGTGATATCACGATAAATGAAGAAATGAGAGGCAAACGTATTTCCATGGCGTGATGGCGAATTTCGCCATGCTCCCAAAGCCCCGCCTTTTCTCAAAACCTTCCAGTACTGGAGACCAAGTGACCTCAACTTGTCTGCTGCTATTTACCAGAGATTACTGGTGATTGGGTAAAATGGGTCCAATAGGGAGCTGTGAAAAAAAGAGTGGCGTGGCGAAAGGTCAAAGTTTGAGGCTTAGCCACGCCCACACCTTTATACTTATTTAAAATCCGACGGTTGAATTTTTTCCTCTATGTCTTAAGAGTATATAGCAGAAGTTTGAAGGCGATTGGTGAAAAGGGCGACGGAGCATCACTCTCCAAACAACGTGTGTGAAAACCACTAAATCGCACACTTGGACCAAAATGGCCGACTTCCTGTGTGACTTTGCACTTGGCTCCAAGAGACTTTTTTGTAGGTCCTTAGACACCACATTAGTGTACCAAATTTCGTAATCCTCAGTCAAAGCATGGCTTGGGGCTGACAGTTTTAACTGTCCTAGGGGGCGCTATTTCAGAAAATAGGCCACGCCCACCGGATGTTCACATCAGATCTTTTGGGGGGCCGGACTAGGATCACTCACAAGAAGTTTCGTGACGATATCTTTAGAAATGACGAAATGGGAGGCAAACGTAAGGCCGCGGCGGTACGCCTGACTTCGCCGCGCCGCCACAGCCCCGCCCTCTGCCGAAAACTCCCATAAAGTGACGCCAAGCAACCCCCACTTGTCTTGAGTTACCAGCTACAAATTCGTGGTGATTAAGTGAAATGGGGCAATTTGGGACCTTTCACAGTAAAACTTGATCTTTTTGGTCCTGAGGGGGCGGGGCTTGTGTTATGTCATCATCCGACCATTCAATTTACTTTGTGGGTGGATGACGAATGACCAAAGAAAGTTTGGTAACTCTATTCCATTCAGTTATGAAGTAATAGCAATTTAAATTTTTTTGGCGAGTAGTCAAATTTTGAGGCCTGGCCCCGCCCCTTCAACATATACGAAAACTCAGAATCCTCATCTCATTTTGTTCGCCCATCCTTCTTGAGCAATTTGACACAATTTTTGAGATGATGGTGCGAAAATTTATCGAGCAATCCAATCAGAAACGGACCCTAAAAACGGCAAAAACGGCTAAAAATCGCCATTTAAACCCAAAATGGCCGACTTCCTGTTTGATATTGACCATACTTGCAAGAGCCTTTTCTGTGCGGACTGGTGAGTACTACAAGTGTACCAAATTTCATAATTGTACGATAAACTAAGCTTTATGGAGAGGGGTTTTTTTCACTTTCTAGGGGGCGCTGTTCAGCCATTTTCTTTGCAATTTTTTTGGGACCATTAAAATATCAAATTTTTCACCAGGCCTGACATCTTTGCAAAATATTGTGAGTTTTGGGGTATGATAAGGTCCCCAAAAAGCCATTCAAAGCGGGCTAAGAATAATAAATAAAATTAAAGCTGCAAGCAGCGTCGTTCGGCCCTCGCAGCGAAGATGCTCACCCTCCTTCCGCACCCCCTCCGCTCCATCCCCGATGCTCTCCAAACCCAACTCCCCGCCGCTCCGTCCTGGCCGGCAGCACGGGGCACCAGGGCACGTCCACGGACTGAAACGTCCACCACCCTGACACCAAGAAAAGCTAACAGTCACCTCATCCACACCTCACCCTGAATCAGCATCCCCTCCGAGCCTACCATTATATTACATGTCTCACCACTAGGGCATACTTTATCTTTAGCACACTGTTGGTGTGATGACACAGACCAACTTTAGTGCTTTTTTGCCCATATTTATTAAAGTTTTCGAAAGTTAAAGTTATCTAGGGGGCGCTGTGATCAATTACAGAAAAATCCCATTGAGGTCAGCTTTGGTTGACAAGGACAGTTTTCTGTTATTTTGGCATCAAACGGACGTTGTGTGTGTTATCTAAAGCCAGTGAGCTGAAAGGGGCGGAGCTACAGGGATTTGAATCAACAACCACATCAATGTGTTTGGTGCAGTCACGTGATGTCACAAGCCAAGTATAATGCCATTCTGACTTTGACTTTAGAAGTTAATAAAGTTTGAACCCATCTAGGGGGCGTTGTGACCATTTACAAGTAAATGCCATAGAGGTCATCTTTGGTCATCAAAGATGGTTTTCTGTTAATTTGGAATCAATCAAACGTTGCATGGGTCATCTAGAGACAAAAAGCTGTAAGTGGGTGGAGTTAAAGTGAATTGAACAAGTGATCACATACATGTGTTGATTGCAGATGTGTGATGACTCCCACAATGTTTGATGTAGTTTGGAACTTTTTTGCAGAAGTTACAAAGGTTTTTTGTATCTAGGGGGCGCTGTCCCAAATTTAAGAATTATTCCATGAAGAAGTTTGTAGGTTGATGACAGTCATTTGTGTGCAGTTTGGTGTGAATTGCATCATGCATGTGTTATTAAGGGCCTAATATCTGTCAGGGGGCGGAGCTAAAGCAATATCAACAACTTACCACAGGACTGTGGTGGGTGCCATTGTGTGAGTACACATAGCAAGTTTGGTGCAGTTACGACCTCGTCTGTAGGAGTTATTACAGTTTTAATGGTGTTTAGGGGGCGCTGTGGTGACATTACACAACTTTCACCAACGGTGTGTGCCTCGTTGAATAAAGGGCATGATTGTTGATTGCCATGTTCAGTCTCGGGCAGATCGGAGGTTGTTAGTGGAAGTTACAGTCAAACGTAAGGTCACGGCGTCACGCCAGAATTCGCCGTGGCATCAAAGCCCTTCCCTTTCTGAAAAGCTATCAGATCTGAATGGTCATTACAACATCATGAAGACAGTGCATGACCTTAGTGTCATGTTGACTAAAGTAGAGGGGACAAATATGGGCATTTCACCATTAAAAAATAGACTTCCTGTAGTCAGGGGGCGGGGCATAGGTGATGTCAGCTGTCCACATTGTCATTGTCTTGAGATGTGGTCAATGATCACACAGACGGAGTTTGATATAGATCTGATCATGCACATGGGAGTTGTTAAGTCAAGTAATGTAATGGCGAAAGGTCAAAGTTTGAGGCTTAGCCACGCCCACACCTTTATACTTGTATAAAATCCGACGGTTGAATTTTTTCCTCTATGTCTTAAGATTATATAGCAGGAGTTTGAAGGTGATAGGTGGAAAGGACGACGAGACATCATTCTCCTAATAACGTGTGTGAAAACCACTAAATCGAGTAATTGGACCAAAATGGCCGACTTCCTGTGCGACTTTGCACTTGGCTCAAAGAGACTTTTTTGTAGGTCCTGAGACCCCACATTAGTGTACCAAATTTCGTACTCCTCAGTCAAAGCATGGCTTGGGGCTGACAGTTTTAATGGACCTAGGGGGCGCTATTTCAGAAAATAGGCCACGCCCATTTGATGTTCACATGAGATCTTTTGGGGGGCCGGACTAGGATCACTCACAAGACGTTTCGTGACTGTATCTATAGAAATGACGACATGGGAGGCACATGTATGGTCACGGCGGTACGCCTGACTTCGCCGCGTCGCCACAGCCCCGCCTTCTGCAGAAAACACCCATAAAGTGACGTCAAGCAACGCCAACTTCTCTTCAGTTACCTGCTACAAATTCGGGCTGATTATTCGACAGGGCGAATTTTGGAAAATTTCCCAGTAAAACTTGACGTTTTAAGTCCTGAGGGGGCGGGGCTTGTGTGACATCATCCAGCGACCATTCATTTGTCTTCGGGGGGCGATGACGATTATCCATAGAAAGTTACTTTAACTGTAATTCTTTCATTTGTGAAATTATAGCAATTTGAATTTTTTTGGCGAGTGCTCGAACTTTGAGGCCTGGCCCCGCCCCTTCAGTATTTACGAAAAGTCAATTTTATTTTCTCATTTGAAGCGTCCATCGCTTCTGTTCGATGGCACACTATTTTTGAGACTATGGTACGAAAAATGACGAAACTGTTCAACCAAATATAGACCCTAGAAATGGCCAAAACGGCTAAAAATCGCCATTTCAACCCAAAATGGCCGACTTCCTGTTTTATATTGACCATGGTTGCAAGAGGCTTTTTTGTGCGGACTGTTGAGTAGTACCAGTATACCAAATTTCATAACTGTACGATAAACTAAGCTTTATGGAGAGGGGTATTTTTCACTCTTTAGGGGGCGCTGTCGAGCCACTTTTTTATCAACTTTCACATCGCCAGTGAAATACGTAAATTTCACGCACTTTATATATTGGGCCAGAATTTGGTGACTTTTTGGATATGCTAAGACCCCCTAAAGGCCACCCAAAGACGCGGAAGAAAAAAGAAAGCGTAATAATAATAAACGGAGCCGATACAATAGGCCTTCGCAGCGCTTCGCTGCTCGGGCCTAATTAAAGCTGCAAGCAGCGTCGTTCGGCCCTCGCAGCGAAGATGCTCACCCTCCTTCCGCACCCCCTCCGCTCCATCCCCGATGCTCTCCAAACCCAACTCCCCGCCGCTCCGTCCTGGCCGGCAGCACGGGGCACCAGGGCACGTCCACGGACTGAAACGTCCACCACCCTGACACCAAGAAAAGCTAACAGTCACCTCATCCACACCTCACCCTGAATCAGCATCCCCTCCGAGCCTACCATTATATTACATGTCTCACCACTAGGGCATACTTTATCTTTAGCACACTGTTGGTGTGATGACACAGACCAACTTTAGTGCTTTTTTGCCCATATTTATTAAAGTTTTCGAAAGTTAAAGTTATCTAGGGGGCGCTGTGATCAATTACAGAAAAATCCCATTGAGGTCAGCTTTGGTTGACAAGGACAGTTTTCTGTTATTTTGGCATCAAACGGACGTTGTGTGTGTTATCTAAAGCCAGTGAGCTGAAAGGGGCGGAGCTACAGGGATTTGAATCAACAACCACATCAATGTGTTTGGTGCAGTCACGTGATGTCACAAGCCAAGTATAATGCCATTCTGACTTTGACTTTAGAAGTTAATAAAGTTTGAACCCATCTAGGGGGCGTTGTGACCATTTACAAGTAAATGCCATAGAGGTCATCTTTGGTCATCAAAGATGGTTTTCTGTTAATTTGGAATCAATCAAACGTTGCATGGGTCATCTAGAGACAAAAAGCTGTAAGTGGGTGGAGTTAAAGTGAATTGAACAAGTGATCACATACATGTGTTGATTGCAGATGTGTGATGACTCCCACAATGTTTGATGTAGTTTGGAACTTTTTTGCAGAAGTTACAAAGGTTTTTTGTATCTAGGGGGCGCTGTCCCAAATTTAAGAATTATTCCATGAAGAAGTTTGTAGGTTGATGACAGTCATTTGTGTGCAGTTTGGTGTGAATTGCATCATGCATGTGTTATTAAGGGCCTAATATCTGTCAGGGGGCGGAGCTAAAGCAATATCAACAACTTACCACAGGACTGTGGTGGGTGCCATTGTGTGAGTACACATAGCAAGTTTGGTGCAGTTACGACCTCGTCTGTAGGAGTTATTACAGTTTTAATGGTGTGTAGGGGGCGCTGTGGTGACATTACACAACTTTCACCAACGGTGTGTGCCTCGTTGAATAAAGGGCATGATTGTTGATTGCCATGTTCAGTCTCGGGCAGATCGGAGGTTGTTAGTGGAAGTTACAGTCAAACGTAAGGTCACGGCGTCACGCCAGAATTCGCCGTGGCATCAAAGCCCTTCCCTTTCTGAAAAGCTATCAGATCTGAATGGTCATTACAACATCATGAAGACAGTGCATGACCTTAGTGTCATGTTGACTAAAGTAGAGGGGACAAATATGGGCATTTCACCATTAAAAAATAGACTTCCTGTAGTCAGGGGGCGGGGCATAGGTGATGTCAGCTGTCCACATTGTCATTGTCTTGAGATGTGGTCAATGATCACACAGACGGAGTTTGATATAGATCTGATCATGCACATGGGAGTTGTTAAGTCAAGTAATGTAATGGCGAAAGGTCAAAGTTTGAGGCTTAGCCACGCCCACACCTTTATACTTGTATAAAATCCGACGGTTGAATTTTTTCCTCTATGTCTTAAGATTATATAGCAGGAGTTTGAAGGTGATAGGTGGAAAGGACGACGAGACATCATTCTCCTAATAACGTGTGTGAAAACCACTAAATCGAGTAATTGGACCAAAATGGCCGACTTCCTGTGCGACTTTGCACTTGGCTCAAAGAGACTTTTTTGTAGGTCCTGAGACCCCACATTAGTGTACCAAATTTCGTACTCCTCAGTCAAAGCATGGCTTGGGGCTGACAGTTTTAATGGACCTAGGGGGCGCTATTTCAGAAAATAGGCCACGCCCATTTGATGTTCACATGAGATCTTTTGGGGGGCCGGACTAGGATCACTCACAAGACGTTTCGTGACTGTATCTATAGAAATGACGACATGGGAGGCACATGTATGGTCACGGCGGTACGCCTGACTTCACCGCGTCGCCACAGCCCCGCCTTCTGCAGAAAACACCCATAAAGTGACGTCAAGCAACGCCAACTTCTCTTCAGTTACCTGCTACAAATTCGGGCTGATTATTCGACAGGGCGAATTTTGGAAAATTTCCCAGTAAAACTTGACGTTTTAAGTCCTGAGGGGGCGGGGCTTGTGTGACATCATCCAGCGACCATTCATTTGTCTTCGGGGGGCGATGACGATTATCCATAGAAAGTTACTTTAACTGTAATTCTTTCATTTGTGAAATTATAGCAATTTGAATTTTTTTGGCGAGTGCTCGAACTTTGAGGCCTGGCCCCGCCCCTTCAGTATTTACGAAAAGTCAATTTTATTTTCTCATTTGAAGCGTCCATCGCTTCTGTTCGATGGCACACTATTTTTGAGACTATGGTACGAAAAATGACGAAACTGTTCAACCAAATATAGACCCTAGAAATGGCCAAAACGGCTAAAAATCGCCATTTCAACCCAAAATGGCCGACTTCCTGTTTTATATTGACCATGGTTGCAAGAGGCTTTTTTGTGCGGACTGTTGAGTAGTACCAGTATACCAAATTTCATAACTGTACGATAAACTAAGCGTTATGGAGAGGGGTATTTTTCACTCTTTAGGGGGCGCTGTCGAGCCACTTTTTTATCAACTTTCACATCGCCAGTGAAATACGTAAATTTCACGCACTTTCTATATTGGGCCAGAATTTGGTGACTTTTTGGATATGCTAAGACCCCCTAAAGGCCACCCAAAGACGCGGAAGAAAAAAGAAAGCGTAATAATAATAAACGGAGCAGATACAATAGGCCTTCGCAGCGCTTCGCTGCTCGGGCCTAATTAAAGCTGCAAGCAGCGTCGTTCGGCCCTCGCAGCTCCGCGCCACTCCGGCCTGGCCGGCAGCCCGGGGCACCAGGGCACGTCCGCAGAACACAAACGTCGACCACCCCAACACCAGAAACTGCTAACGGCCACCTTGTCCGCAACTCACCCTGACTCAGCATCCCCTTTGAGCCCACCATTATATTTTATGTCTCACCACTAGGGAATCCTCTATCTTTACCACACTGGTGGTGTGATGACAGTGACCAACTTTAATGCTATTCTGACCATGTTTTTTAAAGTTATCGAAGGATAACGTTATCTAGGTGGCGCTGTGACCAACTACAGAAAAGTCCCATTGAGGTCAGCTTTGGTGACATTATATAACATTCACCAACCGTTTGTGCCTCATTGGCTAAAGGGCATGATTGTTCATTGCCATATTCAGTTTCGGGCAAATCGGAGGCCGTTTGTGGAAGTTACAGTCAAATGTAAGGTCATGGCGTCACGCCAGCATTCACCATGGCATCAAAGCCCCTCCCTTTCTGGAAAGCTATCAGATCTGAATGGTCTTTAAAACATCATGAAGACACTGTATGACCTGAGTGTCATTTTCATTAAATTAGAGGGGACAAATATGGGCATTTCACCATAAAACAATAGACTTCCTGTTGTCAGGGGGCGGGGCTTAGGTGATGTCAGCTGTCCACATTGTCGTTGTCTTGAGATGTGGTCAGTGATCACACAGACAAAGTTTGAATTAGATCTGATCATGCACATGGGAGTTATTAAGTCAAGTAATGTCATGGCGAAAGGTCAAAGTTTGAGGCTTAGCCACGCCCACACCTTTATACTTATTTAAAATCCGACGGTTGAATTTTTTCCCCTTTGACTTAAAAGTACATAGCATAAGTTTGAAGGTGATCGGTGTAAAGGGCAACGGGCCATCAATGTCCAAACAACGTGTGCGAAAACCACTAAATCGAGTACTTGGACCAAAATGGCCGACCTCCTGTGCGAAATTGCGCTTGGCTCCAAGAGACTTTTTTGTAGGGCCAGAGACCCTACATGAGTGTACCAATTTTCGTAATCCTCAGTCAAACCTTGTCTTGGGGCTGACAGTTTTAATGGTCCTAGGGGGCGCTATTTCAGAATATAGGCTACGCCCACAAATCTCAGATGCCCATTTCTATTGGGGGTCAGACTAGGATCACTCACCAGACATTTTGTGGCGATGTCACGATAATTGAAGAAATGAGAGGCAAACGTATTGCCATGGCGTGATGGCGAATTTCGCCATGCTCCCAAAGCCCCGCCTTTTTTCAAAACCTGCCAGTACTGTAGACCAAGTGACCTCAACTTGTCAGCTGCTATTTACCAGAGATTCCAGGTGATTGGGTAAAAGGAGTCCAATAGGGAGCTGTGAAAAAAAGAGTGGCGTGGCGAAAGGTCAAAGTTTGAGGCTTAGCCACGCCCACACCTTTATACTTATTTAAAATCCGACGGTTGAATTTTTTCCTCTATGTCTTAAGAGTATATAGCAGAAGCTCGAAGGCGATTGGTGAAAAGGGCGACGGAGCATCACTCTCCAAACAACGTGTGTGAAAACCACTAAATCGCGCACTTGGACCAAAATGGCCGACTTCCTGTGCGACTTTGCACTTGGCTCCAAGAGACTTTTTTGTAGGTCCTGAGACACCACATTAGTGTACCAAATTTCGTAATCCTCAGTCAAAGCATGGCTTGGGGCTGACAGTTTTAATGGTCCTAGGGGGCGCTAATACAGAAAATAGGCCACGCCCACAAACTTAAGCTGACCTTTTCTATTGGGGGTCAGACTAGGATCACTCACAACAATGGTCGAGGTGATATCACGATAAATGAAGAAATGAGAGGCAAACGTATTTCCATGGCGTGATGGCGAATTTCGCCATGCTCCCAAAGCCCCGCCTTTTTGCAAAACCTTCCAGTACTGGAGACCAAGTGACCTCAACTTGCCTGCTGCTATTTACCAGAGATTCCTGGTGATTGGGTAAAAGGAGTCCAATAAGGAGCTGTGAAAAAAAGAGTGGCGTGGCGAAAGGTCAAAGTTTGAGGCTTAGCCACGCCCACACCTTTATACTTATTTAAAATCCGACGGTTGAATTTTTTCCTCTATGTCTTAAGACTATATAGCAGAAGTTTGAAAGTGATTGGTGAAAAGGGCGACGGAGTATCACTCTCCAAACAACGTGTGTGAAAACCACTAAATCGCGCACTTGGACCAAAATGGCCGACTTCCTGTGCGACTTTGCACTTGGCTCCAAGAGACTTTTTTGTAGGTCCTGAGACACCACATTAGTTTACCAAATTTCGTAATGCTCAATCAAAGCATGGCTTGGGGCTAACAGTTTTAATGGTCCTAGGGGGCGCTATTTCAAAAATTAGGCCACGCCCACAAACTTCAGCTGTCGATTTCTATTTGGGATCAGACTAGGATCACTCACAACAAATTTCGAGGGGATATCACGATAAATGAAGAAATGAGAGACAAACGTATTTCCATGGCGTGATGGCGAATTTCGCCATGCTCCCAAAGCCCCGCCTTTTTTCATAACCTGCCAGTACTGGAGACCAAGTGACCTCAACTTGTCTGCTGATCTTTGCCAGAGATTCCTGGTGATTGGGTAAAAGGTGTCCAGTAAGGAGCTGTGAAAAAAAGAGTGGCGTGGCGACAGGTCAAAGTTTGAGGCTTAGCCACGCCTACACCTTTATACTTATTTAAAATCCGACGGTTGAATTTTTTTCCTCTATGTCTTAAGAGCATATAGCAGAAGTTTGAAGGCGATTGGTGAAAAGGGCAACGGAGCATCACTCTCCAAACAACGTGTGCGAAAACCACTAAATCGAGTACTTGGACCAAAATGGCCGACTTCCTGTGCGACTTTGCACTTTGCTCCAAGAGACTTTTTTGTAGGACCTAAGACACCACATTAGTGTACCAAATTTCGTAATCCTCAGTCAAAGCATGGCTTGGGGCTGACAGTTTTATTGGTCCTAGGGGGCGCTAATTCAGAAAATAGGCCACGCCCACAAACTTAAGCTGACCATTTCTATTGGGGGTCAGACTAGGATCACTCACAACAAATTTCGAGGTGATATCACGATAAATGAAGAAATGAGAGGCAAACGTATTTCCATGGCGTGATGGCGAATTTCGCCATGCTCCCAAAGCCCCGCCTTTTTTCAAAACCTTCCAGTACTGGAGACCAAGTGACCTCAACTTGTCTGCTGCTATTTACCACAGATTCCTGGTAATTGGTTAAAAGGAGTCCAATAGGGAGCTGTGAAAAAAAGAGTGGCGTGGCGAAAGGTCAAAGTTTGAGGCTTAGCCACGCCCACACCTTTATACTTATTTAAAATCCGACGGTTGAATTTTTTCCTCTATGTCTTAAGAGTATATAGCAGAAGTTTGAAGGCGATTGGTGAAAAGGGCGACGGAGCATCACTCTCCAAACAACGTGTGTGAAAACCACTAAATTGCGCACTTGGACCAAAATGGCCGACTTCCTGTGCGACTTTGCACTTGGCTCCAAGAGACTTTTTTGTAGGTCCTGAGACACCACATTAGTGTACCAAATTTCGTAATCCTCAGTCAAACCTTGGCTTGGGGCTGACAGTTTTAATGGTCCTAGGGGGCGCTATTTCAGAATATAGGCCACGCCCACAAACTTCAGCTGTCCAATTCTATTGGGGGTCAGACTCGGATCACTCACCAGACATTTTGTGGCGATGTCACGATAATTGAAGAAATGAGAGGCAAACGTATTGCCATGGCGTGATGGCGAATTTCGCCATGCTCCCAAAGCCCCGTCTTTTTTCGAAAGCTTCCAGTATTGGAGACCAAGTGACCTCAACTTGTCAGCTGCTATTTGCCAGAGATTGCTGGTGATTGGGTAAAAGGAGTCCAATAGGGAGCTGTGAAAAAAAGAGTGGCGTGGCGACAGGTCAAAGTTTGAGGCCTAGCCACGCCCACACCGTTATACTTATTTAAAATCCGACGGTTGAATTTTTTCCTTTATGTCTTAAGAGTATATAGCAGAAGTTTGAAGGCGATTGGTGAAAAGGGCGATGGAGCATCACTCTCCAAACAACGTGTGCGAAAACCAGTAAATCGCGTACTTGGACCAAAATGGCTGACTTCCTGTGCAACTTTGCACTTGGCTCCAAGAGACTTTTTTGTAGGTCCTGAGACACCACATTAGTGTACCAAATTTCGAAATCCTCAGTCAAAGCATGGCTTGGGGCTGACAGTTTTAATGGTCCTAGGGGGCGCTATTTCAGAAAATAGGCCACGCCCACCGGATGTTCACATCAAATTTTTTGGGGGGCTGGACTAGGATCACTCACAAGAGGTTTTGTGGCAATATATCTAGAAATGACAAAATGGGAGGCAAACGTAAGGCCACGTCGGTACGCCTGACTTCGCCACGCCGCCACAGCCCCGCCTTCTGGAGAAAACTCCCATAAAGTGACGCCAAGCAACCCCAACTTGTCTTCAGTTACCTGCTACAAATATGGGGTGATTAGTTGAAAGGGCGAATTTTGGACAATTTCCCAGTAAAACTTGACCTTTTAAGGCCTGAGGGGGTGGGGCTTATGTGACATCATCAATCAACCATTCATTTGTCTTCGGGGGGCGATGACGATTGTCCATAGAAAATTACTTTAACTGTAATTCTTTCATTTATGAAATTATAGCAATTTGAATTTTTTTGGCAAATGCTCGAACTTTGAGGCCTGACTCCGCCCCTTCAGTATTTACGAAAAGTCAATTTTATTTTCTCATTTGATTCGTCCATCGCTTCTGTTCGATCGCACACTATTTTTGAGACAATCGTGCGAAAAATGACCAAACTGTTCAACCAAATATAGAGCCTAGAAATGGCCAAAACGGGGTAAAAATGGCCACTTTAGTCCAAAATGGCCGACTTCCTGTTTGATATTGACCATGGGTGCAAGAGGCTTTTCTGTGCGTATTGTTGAGTTCTACAGGTGTACCAAATTTCATCACTATACTATGAAAAAAGGTCAATGCGGAGGGGTATTTTTAATTTTCCAGGGGGCGCTGTTGAAACATTTTTATACCAACTTTCACGTTGACAGTGAAATACGTAAATTTCACGCACTTTCTATATTGGGCCAGAATTTGGTGACTTTTTGGATATGCTAAGACCCCCTAAAGGCCGTCCAAAGACGCGGAAGAAAAAAAAAGAAAAAAAAAGAAAAAGAAACGGAGCAGATACAATAGGCCTTCGCAGCGCTTCGCTGCTCGGGCCTAATTAAAGCTGCAAGCAGCGTCGTTCGGCCCTCGCAGCTCCGCGCCGCTCCGGCCTGGCCGGCAGCCCGGGGCACCAGGGCACGTCTGGCAGAACAGAAACGTCAACCACCCCGACACCAGAAACCGCAAATGGCCTCCTCGTCCGCACCTCACCCTGACTCAGCATCCCCTCTGAGCTCACCATTAAATTGAATTGTAAGGTTACGGCGTTACGCCAGAATTCGCCATGGCATCAAAGCCCCTCCCTATCTGGAAAGCTATCAGATCTGAATGGTCATTACAGCATCATGAAGACCGTGCATGACCTTAGTGTCATGTTGACTAAATTAGAGGGGACAAATATGGGCATTTCAGCATAAAACAATAGACTTCCTGTATTCAGGGGGCGGGGCTTAGGTGATGTCAGCTGTCCACATTGTCATTGTTTAAAGATATGGTCAATGATCACACAGACAAAGTTCGAAAAAGATCTGATCATGCACATGGGAGTTATTAAGTCAAGTAAAGTAATGGCGAAAGGTCAAAGTTTGAGACTTAGCCACGCCCACACCTTTCAACTTTTGAAAAATCCGACGGTTGAATTTTTTCTCCTATGTCTTAAGAGTAAATAGCAGAAGTTTGAAGGCGATTGGTGAAAAGGGCAACGGAGCATCACTCTCCAAACAACGTGTGCCAAAACAACTAAATCGCGTACTTGGACCAAAATGCCCGACTTCCTGTGCGACTTTGCACTTGGCTCCAAGAGACTTTTTTGTAGGTCCGGAGACACCTCATTAGTGTACCAAATTTCGTAATCCTCAGTCAAAGAATGGCTAGGGGCTGACAGTTTTAATGGTCCTAGGGGGCGCTATTTCAGAAAAATGGCCACGCCCACAAATTTTAGCTGTCCATTTCTATTGGGGGTCAGACTAGGATCACTCACAACAAATTTCGAGGTGATATCTCGATAACTTAAGAAATGAGAGGCAAACGTATTTCCATGGCGTGATGGCGATTTTCGCCATGCTCCCAAAGCCCCGCCTTTTTTCAAAACCTTCCAGTACTGAAGACAAAGTAACCTCAACTTGTCTACTGCTGTTTGCCACAGAATCCTGGTGTTTGGGTAAAAGGAGTCCAGTAGGGAGCTGTGAAAAAAAGAGTGGCGTGGCGACAGGTCAAAGTTTGAGGCTTAGCCACGCCCACATCTTTCAACTTTTGAAAAATCCGACGGTTGAATTTTTTCCCCTATGTCTTAAGAGTATATAGCAGAAGTTTGAAGGAGATTGGTGAAAAGGGCGACGGAGCATCACTCTCCAAACAACGTGTGCGAAAACCACTAAATCGCGCACTTGGACCAAAATGGCCGACTTCCTGTGCGACTTTGCGCTTGGCTCCAAGAGACTTTTTTGTAGGTCCTGAGACACCACATTAGTGTACCAAATTTCGTAATCCTCAGTCAAAGCATAGCTTGGGGCTATTAGTTTAAATGGTCCTAGGGGGCGCTATTTAAGAAAATAGGCCACGCCCACTAAATTCAGATATCTATGTCGCTTGGGGGTCAGACTAGGATCACGCACCAGAAGTTTCGTAGCAATATCACGATAACTGAAGAAATGAGAGGCAAACATACTTCCACGGCGTGATGGCGATTTTCGCCATGCTCCTGAAGCCCCGCCTTTTTTTGAAACCTGCCAGTACTGGATACCAAGTGACCTCAAGTTGTCTACTGCTGTTTGCCAGAGATTCCTGCTGATTGGGTAAAAGGAGTCCAGTAGGGAGCTGTGAAAAAATGAGTGGCGTGGCGACAGGTCAAAGTTTGAGGCTTAGCCACGCCCACACCGTTAAACTTTTGAAAAATCCGACGGTTGAATTTTTTCCTCTTTGTCTTAAGAGTATATAGCAGACGTTTCAAGGAGATTGGTGAAAAGGGCGACGGAGCATCACTCTCCAAACAAGGTGTGCGAAAACCAGTAAATCGCGTACTTGGACCAAAATGGCCGACTTCCTGTGCGACTTTGCACTTGGGTCCAAGAGACTTTTTTGTAGGTCCTGAGACACCACATTAGTGTACCAAATTTCGTAATCTTCAGTCAAAGCATGGCTTGGGGCTGACAGTTTTAATGGTCCTAGGGGGCGCTATTTCAGAAAATAGGCCACGCCCACCGGATGTTCACATCAGATCTTTTGGGGGGCCAGACTAGGATCACTCACAAGAAGTTTCGTGATGATATCTTTAGAAATGACGAAATGGGAGGCAAACGTAAGGCCACGGCGGTACGCCTGACTTCGCCGCGCCGCCACAGCCCCGCCCTCTGCCGAAAACTCACATAATGTGACACCAAGCAACCCCCACTTGTCTTGAGTTACCAGCTACAAATTTGTGGTGATTTAGTGAAATGGGGCAATTTGGGACCTTTCACAGTAAAACTTAACCTTTTTGGTCCTGAGGGGGCGGGGCTTGTGTGATGTCATCATGCGACCATTCAATTTACTTTGTGAGGTGATGACGAATGACCACAGAAAGTTTGGTAACTCTATTCCATTCAGTTATGAAGTTATAGCAATTTAAAAATTTTTGGCGAGTAGTCAAACTTCGAGGCCTGGCCCCGCCCCTTCAGTATTTACGAAAAGTCAATTTTATTGTCTCATTTTGTTCGCCCATCTCTTCTGAGCAATTTTACAGAATTTTTGAGATGATCGTGCAAAAAATGATCGAGCAATCCAATCAGAAACGGACCCTAAAAACGGCCAAAAAGGCAAAAAATCGCCATTTCAACCCAAAATGGCCGACTTCCTGTTTGATATTGACCATGCTTGCAAGAGACTTTTCTGTGCGGACTATTGAGTACTATAAGTGTACCAAATTTCATAACGGTACGATAAACTAAGCTTTATGGAGAGGGTTTTTTTTCATTTTCTAGGGGGCGCTGTTCAGCCAATTTCTTTGCGATTTTTTTGGGACCTTTAAAATATCAAATTTTTCACCAGGCCTGACAAGTATGCAAAATATTGTGAGTTTTGGGGTATGTTAAGGTCCCCAAAAAGCCATTCAAAGCGGCACCGGAATAATAAATAAAAATAATAATTAAAGCTGCAAGCAGCGTCGTTCGGCCCTCGCAGCGAAGCTGCTCGCCCTCCTTCCGCACCCCCTCCGCTCCATCCCCTACGCTCTCCAAACCCAGCTCCGCGCTTCTCCGTCCTGGCCGGCAGCCGGGGGCACCAGGGCACGTCTGGCAGAACAGAAAGTCAACCACCCCGACACCAGAAACCGTGAACGGCCTCCTCGTCCACACCTCACCCTGACTCAGCATCCCCTCTGAGCCCACCATTACACGTCTCACCACTAGGAGATACTCTATCTTTACCACACTGGTGATGTGATGTTCAGTCTCGGGCAAATCGGAGGCTGTTTGTGGAAGTTACAGTCAAACGTAAGGTCACAGCGTCACGCCAGAAATCGCCATGGCATCAAAGCCCCTCCCTTTCTGAAAAGCTATCAGATCTGAATGGTCATTACAACATCATGAAGACAGTGCATGACCTTAGTGTCATGTTGACTTAATTAGAGGGGACAAATATGGGCATTTCACCATAAAACAGTAGACTTCCTGTAGTCAGGGGGCGGGGCTTAGGTGATGTCAGCTGTCCACATTGTCACTGTCTTCACATGTGGTCAGTGATCACACAGACAAAGTTTGACATTGATCTGATCATGCACATGGGAGTTATTAAGTCATGTAACGTAATGGCGACTGGTCAAAGTTTGAGGCTTAGCCACGCCCACACCTTTATACTTATTTAAAATCCGACGGTTGAATTTTTTCCTCTATGTCTTAAGAGTATATAGAAGGAGTTTGAAGGTGATCGGTGGAAAGGACGACGAGACATCATTCTCCTAATAACGTGTGCAAAAACCACTAAATCGAGTACTTGGACCAAAATGGCCGACCTCCTGTGCGACATTGTACTTGGCTCCAAGAGACTTTTTTGTAGGTCCTGAGACACTACATTAGTGTGCCAAATTTCGTGATCCTCAGTCAAAGCATGGCTTGGGGCTGATAGTTTTAATGGTCCTAGGGGGCGCTATTTCAGAAAATAGGCCACGCCCACAAACTTCAGCTGTCCAATTCTATTAGGGGTCAGAGTAAGATCACTCATCAGAAATTGTGTGGTGATGTCACAATGATTGAAGAAATGAGACACAAACGTATTTCCATGGCGTGATGGTGAATTTCGCCATGATCCCAAAGCCCCGCCTTTATTCGAAACCTGCCAGTACTATAGACCAAGTGACCTCAACTTGTCTGCTGCTATTTGCCAGTGAATGGTGGTGATTGGTTAAAAGGAGTCCAATAGGGAGCGGTGAAAAAAAAGAGTGGCGTGGCGACAGGTCAAAGTTTGAGGCTTAGCCACACCCACACCTTTATACTTATTTAAAATCCGTAGGTTGAATTTTTTCCCCTTTGTCTTAAGAGTCTATAGCAGAAGTTTGAAGGTGATTGGTGAAAAGGGCGATGGTGCAACACTCTCCAAACAACGTGTGCGAAAACCACTAAATCGAGTACTTGGACCAAAATGGCCGACTTCCTGTGCGACTTGGTTCTTGGCTCCAAGAGACTTTTTTGTAGGTCCTGAGACACCACATTAGTGTACCAAATTTCGTAATCCTCAGTCAAAGCATGGCTTGGGGCTGACAGTTTTAATGCTCCTAGGGGGCGCTATTTCAGAAAATAGGCCACGCCCACCGGATTTTCACATCACATTTTTTGGGGGGCAGGACTAGGATCACTCCCAAGAAGTTTCGTGGCGATATCTTTAGAAATGACGAAATGGGAGGCAAACGTAAGGCCTAAGTGGTACGCCTGACTTCGCCGTGCCGCCACAGCCCCGCCTTCTGCAGAAAACTCCCATAAAGTGACGCCAAGCAACCCCAACTTGTCTTCAGTTAACTGGTACAAATTTGGGATGATTATTTGAAAGGGCGAATTTTAGAAAATTTCCCAGTAAAACTTGACCTTTTAAGTCCTGAGGGGGCGGGGCTTATGTGACATCATCAATCGACCATTCATTTGTCTTTGGGGGGGCGATGACGATTGTCCACAGAAAGTTACTTTAACTGTAATTCTTTCATTTATGAAATTATAGCAATTTGAATTTTTTTGGCGAGTGCTCGAACTTTGAGGCCTGGCCCCGCCCCTTCAGTATTTACGAAAAGTCAATTTTATTTTCTCATTTGAATCGTCCATCGCTTCTGTTCGATTGCACACTATTTTTGAGACGATCGTGCGAAAAATGACCAAACTGTTCAACCAAATATAGACCCTAGAAATGGCCAAAATGGCTAAAATTCGCCATTTCAACCCAAAATGGCCGACTTCCTGTTTGATATTGACCATGGTTGCAAGAGACTTTTCTGTGCGGACTGTGGAGTACTACAAGTATACCAAATTTCATAACCGTACGATAAACTAAGCTTTATGGAGAGGGGTATTTTTCACTTTCTAGGGGGCGCTGTCCAGCCACTTTTTTACGAACTTTCACATCGCCAGTGAAATACGTAAATTTCACGCACTTTCTATATTGAGCCAGAATTTGGTGACTTTTTGAATATGCTAAGACCCCCTAAAGGCCATTCAAAGACGCGGAAGAAAAAAGAAAGAAAGAAAGAAAGAAAGAAAGAATAAACGGAGCAGATACAATAGGCCTTCGCAGCTTCACTGCTCGGGCCTAATAAACAGAGCAAAAACAAGAGGCCTTCGCAGCGCTTTCGCTGCTCGGGCCTAATTAAAGCTGCAAGCAGCGTCGTTCGGCCCTCGCAGCTCCGCGCCGCTCCGGCCTGGCCGGCAGCCCGGGGCACCAGGGCACGTCCGCAGAACACAAACGTCGACCACCCCAACACCAGAAACTGCTAACGGCCACCTTGTCCGCAACTCACCCTGACTCAGCATCCCCTTTGAGCCCACCATTATATTTTATGTCTCACCACTAGGGAATCCTCTATCTTTACCACACTGGTGGTGTGATGACAGTGACCAACTTTAATGCTATTCTGACCATGTTTTTCAAAGTTATCGAAGGATAACGTTATCTAGGTGGCGCTGTGACCAACTACAGAAAAGTCCCATTGAGGTCAGCTTTGGTGACATTATATAACATTCACCAACCGTTTGTGCCTCATTGGCTAAAGGGCATGATTGTTCATTGCCATATTCAGTTTCGGGCAAATCGGAGGCCGTTTGTGGAAGTTACAGTCAAATGTAAGGTCATGGCGTCACGCCAGCATTCACCATGGCATCAAAGCCCCTCCCTTTCTGGAAAGCTATCAGATCTGAATGGTCTTTAAAACATCATGAAGACACTGTATGACCTGAGTGTCATTTTCATTAAGAGGGGACAAATATGGGCATTTCACCATAAAACAATAGACTTCCTGTTGTCAGGGGGCGGGGCTTAGGTGATGTCAGCTGTCCACATTGTCGTTGTCTTGAGATGTGGTCAGTGATCACACAGACAAAGTTTGAATTAGATCTGATCATGCACATGGGAGTTATTAAGTCAAGTAATGTCATGGCGAAAGGTCAAAGTTTGAGGCTTAGCCACGCCCACACCTTTATACTTATTTAAAATCCGACGGTTGAATTTTTTCCCCTTTGACTTAAAAGTACATAGCATAAGTTTGAAGGTGATCGGTGTAAAGGGCAACGGGCCATCAATGTCCAAACAACGTGTGCGAAAACCACTAAATCGAGTACTTGGACCAAAATGGCCGACCTCCTGTGCGAAATTGCGCTTGGCTCCAAGAGACTTTTTTGTAGGGCCAGAGACCCTACATGAGTGTACCAATTTTCGTAATCCTCAGTCAAACCTTGTCTTGGGGCTGACAGTTTTAATGGTCCTAGGGGGCGCTATTTCAGAATATAGGCCACGCCCACAAATCTCAGATGCCCATTTCTATTGGGGGTCAGACTAGGATCACTCACCAGACATTTTGTGGCGATGTCACGATAATTGAAGAAATGAGAGGCAAACGTATTGCCATGGCTTGATGGCGAATTTCGCCATGCTCCCAAAGCCCCGCCTTTTTTCAAAACCTGCCAGTACTGTAGACCAAGTGACCTCAACTTGTCAGCTGCTATTTACCAGAGATTCCAGGTGATTGGGTAAAAGGAGTCCAATAGGGAGCTGTGAAAAAAAGAGTGGCGTGGCGAAAGGTCAAAGTTTGAGGCTTAGCCACGCCCACACCTTTATACTTATTTAAAATCCGACGGTTGAATTTTTTCCTCTATGTCTTAAGAGTATATAGCAGAAGCTCGAAGGCGATTGGTGAAAAGGGCGACGGAGCATCACTCTCCAAACAACGTGTGTGAAAACCACTAAATCGCGCACTTGGACCAAAATGGCCGACTTCCTGTGCGACTTTGCACTTGGCTCCAAGAGACTTTTTTGTAGGTCCTGAGACACCACATTAGTGTACCAAATTTCGTAATCCTCAGTCAAAGCATGGCTTGGGGCTGACAGTTTTAATGGTCCTAGGGGGCGCTAATACAGAAAATAGGCCACGCCCACAAACTTAAGCTGACCTTTTCTATTGGGGGTCAGACTAGGATCACTCACAACAATGGTCGAGGTGATATCACGATAAATGAAGAAATGAGAGGCAAACGTATTTCCATGGCGTGATGGCGAATTTCGCCATGCTCCCAAAGCCCCGCCTTTTTTCAAAACCTTCCAGTACTGGAGACCAAGTGACCTCAACTTGCCTGCTGCTAGTTACCAGAGATTCCTGGTGATTGGGTAAAAGGAGTCCAATAAGGAGCTGTGAAAAAAAGAGTGGCGTGGCGAAAGGTCAAAGTTTGAGGCTTAGCCACGCCCACACCTTTATACTTATTTAAAATCCGACGGTTGAATTTTTTCCTCTATGTCTTAAGACTATATAGCAGAAGTTTGAAAGTGATTGGTGAAAAGGGCGACGGAGTATCACTCTCCAAACAACGTGTGTGAAAACCACTAAATCGCGCACTTGGACCAAAATGGCCGACTTCCTGTGCGACTTTGCACTTGGCTTCAAGAGACTTTTTTGTAGGTCCTGAGACACCACATTAGTGTACCAAATTTCGTCATCCTCAGTCAAAGCATGGCTTGGGGCTGACAGTTTTAATGGTTCTAGGGGGCGCTATTTCAGAAAATAGGCCACGCCCACCAGATGTTCACATCAGATCTTTTGGGGGGCCGGACTAGGATCACTCACAAGAAGTTTCGTGACGATATCTTTGCAAATGACGAAATGGGAGGCAAACGTAAGGCCACGGCGGTACGCCTGAATTCGCCGCGCCGCCACAGCCCCGCCCTCTGCCGAAAACTCCCATAAAGTGACGCCAAGCAACCCCCACTTGTCTTGAGTTACCAGCTACAAATTTGTGGTGATTAAGTGAAATGGGGCAATTTGGGACCTTTCACAGTAAAACTTGATCTTTTTGGTCCTGAGGGGGCGGTGCTTGTGTGATGTCATCATCCGACCATTCAATTTACTTTGTGGGTGGATGACGAATGACCACAGAAAGTTTGGTAACTCTATTCCATTCAGTTATGAAGTTATAGCAATTTAAATATTTTTGGCGAGTAGTCAAACTTCGAGGCCTGGCCCCGCCCCTTCAACATATACGAAAACTCAGAATTCTCATCTCATTTTGTTCGCCCATCCCTTCTTAGCAATTTTACACAAGTTTTGAGACGATCGTGCGAAAAATGATCGAGCAATCCAATCAGAAACGGACCCTAAAAACGGCAAAAACGGCAAAAAATCGCCATTTCAACCCAAAATGGCCGACTTCCTGTTTGATATTGACCATGCTTGCAAGAGACTTTTCTGTGCGGACTATTGAGTACTACAAGTGTACCAAATTTCATAACTGTACGATAAACTAAGCTTTATGGAGAGGTTTTTTTTTCACTTTCTAGGGGGCGCTGTTCAGTCATTTTCTCTGCGATTTTTTTGGGACCTTTAAAATATGAAATTTTTCACCAGGCCTGACAAGTTTGCAAAATATTGTGAGTTTTGGGGTATGCTAAGGTCCCCAAAAAGCCGTTCAAAGGGGCACGAGAATAACAAAAAATAATAATAAAGAAAAATAATAAACAGAGCAAAAACAAGAGGCCTTCGCAGCGCTTTCGCTGCTCGGGCCTAATTAAAGCTGCAAGCAGCGTCGTTCGGCCCTCGCAGCGAAGCTGCTCGCCCTCCTTCAGCACCCCCTCCGCTCCATCCCCGACGCTCTCCAAACCTGGCTCCGCGCTTCTCCATCCTGGCCGGCAGCCGAGGGCATCAGGGCATGCCTGTCGGAACAGAAAGTCAGCCACCCCAACACCGGAAACCGTGAAAGGCCTCCTCGTCCACACCTCACCCTGACTCAGCATCCCTTCTGAGCCCACCATTACATGTCTCACCCCTAGGAGATACTCTATCTTTACCACACTGGTGATGTGATGTTCAGTCTCGGGCAAATCGGAGGCTGTTTGTGGAAGTTACAGTCAAACGTAAGGTCACAGCGTCACGCCAGAAATCGCCATGGCATCAAAGCCCCTCACTTTCTGAAAAGCTATCAGATCTGAATGGTCATTACAACATCATGAAGACAGTGCATGACCTTAGTGTCATCTTGACTAAATTAGAGGGGACAAATATGGGCAGTTCACCATAAAACAATAGACTTCCTTTAGTCAGGGGGCGGGGCTTAGGTGATGTCAGCTGTCCACATTGTCACTGTCTTCAGATGTGGTCAGTGATCACACAGACAAAGTATGAAATTGATCTGATCATGCACATGGGAGTTATTAAGTCAAATAAAGTAATGGCGACTGGTCAAAGTTTGAGGCTTAGCCACGCCCATACCTTTATACTTATTTAAAATCCGACGGTTGAATTTTTTCCTCTATGTCTTAAGAGTATATAGCAGGAGTTTGAAGGTGATCGGTGGAAAGGGCGAGGAGATATCATTCTCCTTATAACGTGTGCGAAAACCACTAAATTGAGTAATTGCACCAAAATGGCCGACCTCCTGTGCGACATTGCGCTTGGCTCAAAGAGACTTTTTTGTAGGTCCTGAGACACTACATTAGTGTGCCAAATTTTGTGATCCTCAGTCAAAGCATGGCTTGGGGCTGACTGTTTTAATAGTCCTAGGGGGCACTGTTTTGGAAAATAGGCCACGCCCACAAACTTCAGCTGTCCAATTATATTAGGGGTCAGAGTAGGATCACTCATCAGAAATTGTGTGGCAATGTCACAATGATTGAAGAAATGAGAGACAAACGTATTTCCATGGCGTGATGGCGAATTTCGCCATGCTCCCAAAGCCCCGCCTTTATTCGAAACCTGCCAGTACTATAGACCTAGTGACCTCAACTTGTCTGCTGCTATTTGCCACTGTTTGGTGGTGATTGGATAAAAGGAGTCCAATAGGGAGCTGTGAAAAAAAGAGTGGCGTGGCGACAAGTCAGAGTTTGAGGCTTAGCCACGCCCACACCTTTATACTTATTTAAAATCCGACGGTTGAATTTTTTCATCTATGTCTTAAGAGTATATAGCAGAAGTGTGAAGGCGATTGGTGAAAAGGGCGACGGAGCATCACTCTCCAAACAACGTGTGCGAAAACCACTAAATCACGCTTTTGGACCAAAATGGCCGACTTCCTGTGCGACTTTGCACTTGGCTCCAAGAGACTTTTTTGTAGGTCCTGAGACACCACATTAGTGTACCACATTTCGTAATCCTCAGTCAAAGCATGGCTTGGGGCTGTCAGTTTTAATGGTCCTAGGGGGCGCTATTTCAGCAAATAGACCACGCCCACCGGAATGTCACATCAGATTTTTTGGGGGGCCGGACTAGGATCACTCACAAGAAGCTTCGTGGCGATATCTCTAGAAATGACGAAATGGGAGGCAAACGTAAGGCCTAAGTGGTACGCCTGAGTTCGCCGCGCCGCCACAGCCCCGCCTTCTGCAGAAAACTCCCATAAAGTGACGCCAAGCAACCCCAACTTGTCTTCAGTTACCTGATACAAATTTGGGATGATTATTTGAAAGGGCAAATTTTGGAAAATTTCCCAGTAAAACTTGACCTTTTAAGTCCTGAAGGGGCGGGGCTTATGTGACATCATCAATTGACCATTCATTTGTCTTCGGGGGCGATGATGATTGTCCATAGAAAGTTACTTTAACTGTAATTCTTTCATTTATGAAATTATAGCAATTTGAATTTTTTTGGCGAGTGCTCGAACTTTGAGGCCTGGTCCCGCCCCTTCAGTATTTACGAAAAGTCAATTTTATTGTCTCATTTTAATCGTCCGTCGCTTCTGTTCGATCGCACACTATTTTTGAGACGATCGTGCGAAAAATGACCAAACTGTTCAACCAAATATAGACCCAAGAAATGGCCGAAACAGGGTCAAAATGGCCACTTTAGTCCAAAATGGCCGACTTCCTGTTTGATATTGACCATGGATGCAAGAGGCTTTTCTGTGCGTATTGTTGAGTTCTACAAGTGTACCAAATTTCATAACTGTACGATAAACTAAGCTTTATGGAGAGGGGTATTTTTCACTTTCTAGGGGGCGCTGTTCAGCCATTCTTTTATGAACTTTCACATTGCCAGTGAAATACGTAAATTTCACGCACTTTCAATATTGGGCCAGAATTTGGTGACTTTTTGGATATGCTAAGACCCCCTAAAGGCCAGTCAAAGACGCGGAAGAAAAAAGAAAGAAAGAAAGAAAGCGTAATTAAAGCTGCAAGCAGCGTCGTTCGGCCCTCGCAGCGAAGCTGCTCGCCCTCCTTCCGCACCCCCTCCGCTCCATCCCCGACGCTCTCCAAACCCAGCTCCGCGCTTGTCCATCCTGGACGGCAGCCGGGGGCACCAGGGCACGTCTGGCAGAACAGAAAGTCAACCACCCCGACACCAGAAACCGTGAACGGCCTCCTCGTCCACACCTCACCCTGATTCAGCATCCCCTCTGAGCCCAGCATTACACGTCTCACCACTAGGAGATACTCTATCTTTACCACACTGGTGATGTGATGTTCAGTCTCGGGCAAATCGGAGGCTGTTTGTGGAAGTTACAGTCAAACGTAAGGTCACAGCGTCACGCCAGAATTCGCCATGGCATCAAATCCCCTCCCTTTCTGAAAAGCTAGCAGATCTGAATGGTCATTACAACATCATGAAGACAGTGCATGACCTTAGTGTCATGTTCACTAAATTAGAGGGGACAAATATGGGCATTTCACCATGAAAAAATCGACTTCCTGTAGTCAGGGGGCGGGGCTTAGGTGATGTCAGCTGTCCACATTGTCATTGTCTTGAGATGTGGACAATGATCACACAGACACAGTTTGATATAGATCTGATCATGCACATGGGAGTTGTTAAGTCAAGGAATGTAATGGCGAAAGGTCAAAGTTTGAGGCTTAGCCACGCCCACACCTTTATACTTATTTGAAATCCGATGGTTGAATTTTCCCCCCTTTGTCTTAAGAGTATGTAGCAGAAGTTCTAAGGCGATTGGTGAAAAGGGCGATGGTGCAACACACTCCAAACAACGTGTGCGAAAACCACTAAATCGAGTACTTGGACCAAAATGGCCGACTTCCTGTGCGACTTTGCACTTAGCTCCAAGAGACTTTTTTGTAGGTCCTGAGACACCACATTAGTGTGCCAAATTTCGTGTTCCTCAGTCAAAGCATGGCTTGGGGCTGACAGTTTTAATGGTCCTAGGGGGCGCTATTTCAGAAAATAAGCCACGCCCACAAACTTCAGCTGTCCTTTTCTATTAGGGGTCAGAGTAGGATCACTCATCAGAAATTGTGTGGCGATGTCACAATGATTGAAGAAATGAGAGACAAACGTATTTCCATGGCGTGATGGCGAATTTCGCCATGCTCCCAAAGCCCCGCCTTTATTCGAAACCTGCCAGTACTATACACCAAGTGACCTCAACATGTCTGCTGCTATGTGCCAGTGATTGCTGGTGATTGAGTAAAAGGAGTCCAATAGGGAGCTGTGAAAAAAAGAGTGGCGTGGCGACAAGTCAAAGTTTGAGGCTTAGCCACGCCCACACCTTTATACTTATTTAAAATCCGACGGTTGAATTTTTTCTTCTATGTCTTAAGAGTGTATAGCAGATGTTTGAAGGTGATTGGTGAAAAGGGTGATGGAGCATCACTCTCCAAACAACGTGTGCGAAAACCACTAAATCGAGTACTTGGACCAAAATGGCCGACTTCCTGTGCGACTTTGCACTTGGCTCCAAAAGACTTTTTTGTAGGTCCTGAGACACCACATTAGTGTACCAAATCTCATACTCCTCAGTCAAAGCATGGCTTGGGGCTGACAGTTTTAATGGTCCTAGGGGGCGCTATTTAAGAAAATAGGCCACGCCCACCAGATGTTCACATCAGATTCTTTTGGGGGCCGGACTAGGATCACTCCCAAGAAGTGTCGTGGCGATATCTCTAGAAATGACGAAATGGGAGGCAAACGTAAGGCCTAAGTGGTACGCCTGACTTCGCCGCGTCGCCACAGCCCCGCCTTCTGCAGAAAACACCCATAAAGTGACGTCAAGCAACGCCAACTTCTCTTCAGTTACCTGCTACAAATTCGGGCTGATTATTCGACAGGGCGAATTTTGGAAAATTTCCCAGTAAAACTTGACGTTTTAAGTCCTGAGGGGGCGGGGCTTGTGTGACATCATCCAGCGACCATTCATTTGTCTTCGGGGGGCGATGACGATTATCCATAGAAAGTTACTTTAACTGTAATTCTTTCATTTGTGAAATTATAGCAATTTGAATTTTTTTGGCGAGTGCTCGAACTTTGAGGCCTGGCCCCGCCCCTTCAGTATTTACGAAAAGTCAATTTTATTTTCTCATTTGAAGCGTCCATCGCTTCTGTTCGATGGCACACTATTTTTGAGACTATGGTACGAAAAATGACGAAACTGTTCAACCAAATATAGACCCTAGAAATGGCCAAAACGGCTAAAAATCGCCATTTCAACCCAAAATGGCCGACTTCCTGTTTTATATTGACAATGGTTGCAAGAGGCTTTTTTGTGCGGACTGTTGAGTAGTACCAGTATACCAAATTTCATAACTGTACGATAAACTAAGCTTTATGGAGAGGGGTATTTTTCACTCTTTAGGGGGCGCTGTCGAGCCACTTTTTTATCAACTTTCACATCGCCAGTGAAATACGTAAATTTCACGCACTTTCTATATTGGGCCAGAATTTGGTGACTTTTTGGATATGCTAAGACCCCCTAAAGGCCACCCAAAGACGCGGAAGAAAAAAGAAAGCGTAATAATAATAAACGGAGCAGATACAATAGGCCTTCGCAGCGCTTCGCTGCTCGGGCCTAATAATAAACGGAGCAGATACAATAGGCCTTCGCAGCTTCACTGCTCGGGCCTAATTAAAGCTGCAAGCAGCGTCGTTCGACCCTCGCAGCTCTGCGCCGCTCCGGCCTGGCCAGCAGCCCGGGGCACCAGGGCACGTCTGGCAGAACAGAATCGTCAACCACCCCGACGCCAGAATCCGCAAATGGCCTCCTAGTCCGCACCTCACCCTGACTCAGCATCCCCTCTGAGCTCACCATTAAATTGAATTGTAAGGTAACGGCGTTACGCCAGAATTCGCCATGGCATAAAAGCCCCTCCCTTTCTGGAAAGCTATCAGATCTGAATGGTCATTACAACATCATGAAGACAGTGTATGACCTTAGTGTCATGTTCACTAAATTAGAGGGGACAAATATGGGTATTTCAGCATAAAAAATAGACTTCCTGTAGTCAGGGGGCGGGGCTTAGGTGATGTCAGCTGTCCACATTGTCATTTTTTACAGATATGGTCAATGATCACACAGACAAAGTTTGAAAAAGATCTGATCATGCACATGGGAGTTATTAAGTCAAGTAAAGTAATGGCGAAAGGTCAAAGTTTGAGGCTTAGCCACGCCCACACCTTTCAACTTTTGAAAAATCCGACGGTTGAATTTTTCCCCCTACGTTGTAAGAGTATACAGCAGAAGTTTGAAAGTGATTGGTGAAAAGGGCGACGGAGCATCACTCTCCAAACAACGTGTGCGAAAACCACTAAATCGCGTACTTGGACCAAAATGGCCGACTTCCTGTGTGACTTTGTCCTTGGCTCCAAGAGACTTTTTTGTAGGTCCTGAGACACCACATTAGTGTACCAAATTTCGTAATCCTCAGTCAAAGCATGGCTTGGGGCTATTAGTTTAAATGGTCCTAGGGGGCGCTATTTAAGAGAATAGGCCACGCCCACAAACTTCAGCTGTCTATTTCTCTTGGGGGTCAGACTAGGATCACTCACCAGAAGTTTCGTAGCGATATCACGATAACTGAAGAAATGAGAGGCAAACGTATTTCCATGGCGTGATGGCGATTTTCGCCATGCTCCCAAAGCCCCGCCTTTTTTCAAAACCTGCCAGTACTGGAGACTAAGTAACCTCAAGTTGTCTACTGCTGTTTCCCACAGAATCCTGGTGATTGGGTAAAAGGAGTCCAGTAGGGAGCTGTGAAAAAAAGAGTGGCGTGGCGACAGGTCAAAGTTTGAGGCTTAGCCACGCCCACACCTTTCAACTTTTGAAAAATCCGACGGTTGAATTTTTTCCCCTATGTCTTAAGAGTATATAGCAGAAGTTTGAAGGAGATTGGTGAAAAGGGCTACGGAGCATCACTCTCCAAACAACGTGTGCGAAAACCACTAAATCGCGTACTTGGACCAAAATGGCCGACTTCCTGTGCGACTTTGCACTTGGCTAAAAGAGACTTTTTTGTAGGTCCTGAGACACCACATTAGTGTACCAAATTTCGCAATCCTCAGTCAAAGCTTGGCTTGGGGCTATTAGTTTAAATGGTCCTAGGGGGCGCTATTTAAGAGAATAGGCCACGCCCACAAACTTCAGCTGTCTATTTCTCTTGGAGGTCAGACTAGGATCACTCACCAGAAGTGTCGGAGCGATATCACGATAACTGAAGAAATGAGAGGCAAACGTATTTCCATGGCGTGATGGCGATTTTCGCCATGCTCCCAAAGCCCCGCCTTTTTTCAAAACCTGCCAGTACTGGAGACCAAGTAACCTCAAGTTGTCTACTGCTGTTTCCCACAGAATCCTGGTGATTGGGTAAAAGGAGTCCAGTAGGGAGCTGTGAAAAAAAGAGTGGCGTGGCGGCAGGTCAAAGTTTGAGGCTTAGCCACGCCCACACCTTTCAACTTTTGAAAAATCCGACGGTTGAATTTTTTTCCCTATGACTTACGAGTACATAGCAGAAGTTTGAAGGAGAATGGTGAAAAGGGCGACGGAGCATCACTCTCCAAACAACGTGTGCGAAAACCACTAAATCTCGTACTTGGACCAAAATGGCCGACTTCCTGTGCGACTTTGCACTAGGCTCCAAGAGACTTTTTTGTAGGTCCTGAGACACCACATTAGTGTACCAAATTTCGTAATCCTCAGTCAAAGCATGGCTTGGGGCTGACAGTTTTAATGGTCCTAGGGGGCGCTATTTCAGAAAATAGGCCATGCCCACCGGATGTTGACATCAGATTGTTTGAGGGGCCAGACTAGGATTACTCACAAAAAGTTTCGTGACGATATCTTTAGAAATGACGAAATGGGAGGCAAACGTAAGGCCACGGCGGTACGTCTGACTTCGCCGCGCCGCCACAGCCCCGCCCTCTGCCGAAAACTCCCATAAAGTGACGCCAAGCAACCCCCACTTGTCTTGAGTTACTAGCTACAAATTTGTGGTGATTAAGTGAAATGGGGCAATTTGGGACCTTTCACAGTAAAACTTGACCTTTTTGGTCCTGAGCGGGCGGGGCTTGTGTGATGTCATCATCCAACCATTCATATTACTTTGTGGGTGGATGATGAATGACCACAGAAAGTTTGGTAACTTTATTCTATTCAGTTATGAAGTTATAGCAATTTAAAAAAAATTGGCGAGTAGTCAAACTTCAAGGCCTGGCCCCGCCCCTTCAACATATACGAAAACTCAGAATCCTCATCTCAGTTTGTTTGCCCATCCCTTCTGAGCATTTTTACACAATTTTTGAGACGATCGTGCGAAAAATGATCGAGCAATCCAATCAGAAACGGACCCTAAAAACTGCAAAAACGGCTAAAAATCGCCATTTCAACCCAAAATGGCCGACTTCCTGTTTGATATTGACCATGCTTGCAAGAGACTTTTCTGTGCGGACTGTTGAGTACTACAAGTGTACCAAATTTCATAACTGTACGATAAACTAAGCTTTATGGAGAGGGTTTTTTTTCACATTGTAGGGGGCGCTGTTCAGCCATTTTCTTTGCGATTTTTTTGGGACCTTTAAAATATCAAATTTTTCACCAGGCCTGACAAGTTTGCAAAATATTGTGAGTTTTGGGGTATGTTAAGGTCCCCAAAAAGCCATTCAAAGGGGGCACGGAATAACAAAAAAAGAAAGAATAATAATCGGAGCAAAAACAAGAGGCCTTCGCAGCGCTTTCGCTGCTCGGGCCTAATAAGAAGAAACGGAGCAGATACAATAGGCCTTCGCAGCTTCACTGCTCGGGCCTAATTAAAGCTGCAAGCAGCGTCGTTCGGCCCTCGCAGCTCCGCGCCGCTCCGGCCTGGCCGGCAGCCCGGGGCACCAGGGCATGTCTGGCAGAACAGAAACGTCAATCATCCCGTCACCGGAAACAGCAAATGGCCTCCTAGTCCGCACCTCACCCTGACTAAGCATCCCCTCTGAGCTCACCATTAAATTGAATTGTAAGGTTACGGCGTTACGCCAGAATTCGCCATGGCATCAAAGCCCCTCCCTTTCTGGAAAGCTATCAGATTTGAATGGCCATTACAGCATCATGAAGACAGTGCATGACCTAGGTGTCATGTTGACTAAATTAGAGGGGACAAATATGGGCATTTCAGCATAAAATAATAACTTCCTTTAGTCAGGGGGCGGGGCTTAGATGATGTCAGCTGTCCACATTGTCATTGTTTACAGATATGGTCAATGATCACACAGACAAAGTTCGAAAAAGATCTGATCATGCACATGGGAGTTATTAAGTCAAGTAATGGCGAAAGGTCAAAGTTTGAGGCTTAGCCACGCCTACACCTTTCAACTTTTGAAAAATCCGACGGTTGACTTTTTTCCCCTATGCCTTAAGAGTATATAGCAGAAGTTTGAAGGCGATTGGTGAAAAGGGCGAAGGAGCATCACTCTCCAAACAACGTGTGCGAAAACCACTAAATCGCGTACTTGGACCAAAATGGCCGACTTCCTGTGCAATTTTGTGCTTGGCTCCAAGAGACTTTTTTGTAGGTCCTGGGACACCACATTAGTGTACCACATTTCGTAATCCTCAGTGAAAGCATGGCTTGGGGCTAATAGTTTAAATGGTCCTAGGGGGCGCTATTTCAGAAATTAGGCCACGCCCACATATTTCAGGTGTCTATGTCTCTTTGGGGTCAGACTAGGATCACTCACCAGAAGTTTCGTAACAATATCACGATAAATGAAGAAATGAGAGGCAAACGTATTTCCATGGCGTGATGGCGATTTTCGACATGCTCCCAAAGCCCCGCCTTTTTTTGAAACCTTCCAGTACTGGATACCAAGTGACCTCAAGTTGTCTACTGCTATTTGCCAGAGACTCCTGCCGATTGGGTAAAAGGAGTCCAGTAGGGAGCTGTGAAAAAAAGAGTGGCGCGGCGACAGGTCAAAGTTTGAGGCTTAGCCACGCCCACACCTTTCAACTTTTGAAAAATCCGACGGTTGAATTTTTTCCCCTATGCCTTAAGAGTATATAGCAGAAGTTTGAAGGCGATTGGTGAAAAGGGCGACGGAGCATCACTCTCCAAACAACGTGTGCGAAAACCACTAAATCGCGTACTTGGACCAAAATGGCCGACTTCCTGTGCAATTTTGTGATTGGCTCCAAGAGACTTTTTTGTAGGTCCTGGGACACCACATTAGTGTACCAAATTTCGTAATCCTCAGTCAAAGCATGGCTTGGGGCTATTAGTTTAAATGGTCCTAGGGGGCGCTATTTCAGAAATTAGGCCACGCCCACATATTTCAGCTGTCTATGTCTCTTTGTGGTCAGACTAGGATCACTCACCAGAAGTTTCGTAATGATATCACGATAAATGAAGAAATGAGAGGCAAACGTATTTCCATGGCGTGATGGCGATTTTCGCCATGCTCCCAAAGCCCTGCCTTTTTTTGAAACCTTCCAGTACTGGGTACCAAGTGACCTCAAGTTGTCTACTGCTATTTGCCAGAGACTCCTGCTGATTGGGTAAAAGGAGTCCAGTAGGGAGCTGTGAAAAAAAGAGTGGTGCGGCGACAGGTCAAAGTTTGAGGCTTAGCCACGCCCACACCTTTCAACTTTTGAAAAATCCGACGGTTGAATTTTTTCCTCTATGTCTTAAGAGCAGATGGCAGAAGTTTGAAGCAGATTGGTGAAAATGGCGACGGAGCATCACTCTCCAAACAACGTGTGCGAAAACCACTAAATTGCGTACTTGGACCAAAATGGCCGACTTCCTGTGCAACTTTGCACTTGGCTCCAAGAGACTTTTTTGTAGGTCCTGAGACCCCACATTAGTGTACCAAATTTCGTAATCCTCAGTCAAAGCATGGCTTGGGGCTGACAGTTTTAATGGCTCTAGGGGGCGCTATTTAAGAATATAGGCCACACCCACAAACTTCAGCTGTCTATTTCTCTTGGAGCTCAGACTAGGATCACTCACCAGAAGTTTCGTAGCAATATCACGATAACTGAAGAAATGAGAGACAAACGTATTTCCATGGCGTGATGGCGATTTTCGCCATGGTCCCAAAGCCCCGCCTTTTTTCAAAACCTGCCAGTACTGGAGACCAAGTAACCTCAACTTGTCTACTGCTGTTTGCCACAGAATCCTGGTGATTGGGTAAAAGGAGTCCAGTAGGGAGCTGTGAAAAAAAGAGTAGCGTGGCGACAGGTCAAAGTTTGAGGCTTAGCCACGCCCACACCTTTCAACTTTTGAAAAATCCGACGGTTGAATTTTTTCCCCTATGTCTTAAGGGTATATAGCAGAAGTTTGAAGGAGATTGGTGAAAAGGGCGACGGAGCATCACTCTCCAAACAACGTGTGCGAAAACCACTAAATCGCGTACTTGATCCAAAATGGCCGACTTCCTGTGCGACTTTGAGCTTGACTCCAAGAGACTTTTTTGTAGGTCCTGAGACACCACATTAGTGTACCAAATTTCGTAATCCTCAGTCAAAGCATGGCTTGGGGCTAATAGTTTAAATGGTCCTAGGGGGCGCTATTTCAAAACATAGGCCACGCCCACAAAATTCAGATGTCTATGTCTCTTGAGAGTCAGACTAGGATCACTCCCCATAAGTTTCGTAGCAATATCACGATAACTGAAGAAATGAGAGGCAAACGTATTTCCATGGCGTGATGGCGATTTTCGCCATGCTCCCAAAGCCCCGCCTTTTTCTGAAACCTGCCAGTGCTGGATACCAAGTGACCTCAAGTTGTCTACTGCTATTTGCCAGAGATTCCTGCTGATTGGGTAAAAGGAGTCCAGTAGGGAGCTGTGAAAAAAAGAGTGGCGTGGCGACAGGTCAAAGTTTGAGGCTTAGCCACGCCCACACCTTTCAACTTTTGAAAAATCCGACGGTTGAATTTTTTCCCCTATGACTTAAGAGTATATGGCAGAAGTTTGAAGGCGATTGGTGAAAAGGGCGACGGAGCATCACTCTCCAAACAACGTGTGCGAAAACCACTAAATCGTGTACTTGGACCAAAATGGCCGACATCCTGTGCGACTTTGCACTTGGCTCCAAGAGACTTTTTTGTAGGGCCTGAGACACCACATTAGTGTACCAAATTTCGTAATCCTCAGTCAAAGCATGGCTTGGGGCTGACAGTTTTAATGGTCCTAGGGGGCGCTATTTCAGAAAATAGGCCACGCCCACCGGATGTTCACATCAGATCTTTTGGGGGGCTGGACTAGGATCACTCACAAGAAGTTTCATGACGATATCTTTAGAAATGACGAAATGGGAGGCAAACGTAAGGCCACAGCGGTACGCCTGACTTCGCCGCGCCGCCACAGCCCCGCCCTCTGCCGAAAACTCCCATAAAGTGACGCCAAGCAACCTCCACTTGTCTTGAGTTACCAGCTACAAATATTTGGTGATTAAGTGAAATGGGGCAATTTGGGACCTTTCACAGTAAAACTTGACCTTTTTGGTCCTGAGGGGGCGGGGCTTGTGTGATGTCATCATCCGACCATTTATTTTACTTTGTGGGTGGATGACGAATGACCACAGAAAGTTTGGTAACTCTATTCCATTCAGTTATGAAGTTATAGCAATTTAAAAAAAATTGGCGAGTAGTCAAACTTTGAGGCCTGGCCCCGCCCCTTCAACATATACGAAAACTCAGAATCCTTGTCTCATTTTTTTCGCCCATCTCTTCTGAGCAATTTTACACCACTTTTGAGACGATTGTGCGAAAAGTGATCGAGCAATCCAGTCAGAAACGGACCCTAAAAACGGCCAAAACTGCAAAAAATCGCCATTTCAACCCAAAATGGCCGACTTCCTGTTTGATATTGACCATGCTTGCAAGAGACTTTTCTGTGCGGACTGTTGAGTACTACAAGTGTACCAAATTTCATAACTGTACGATAAACTAAGCTTTATGGGGAGGGTTTTTTTTCACTTTCTAGGGGGCGCTGTTCAGTCATTTCCTGTGCGATTTTTTTGGGACCTTTAAAATATCAAATTTTTCACCAGGCCTGACATGTTTGCAAAATATTGTGAGTTTTGGGGAATGATAAGGTCCCCAAAAGGCCATTCAAAGCGGGCTAAGAATAATAAATAAATTAAAGCTGCAAGCAGCGTCGTTCGGCCCTCGCAGCTCCGCGCCGCTCCGGCCTGGCCGGCAGCCCGGGGCACCAGGGCACGTCTGGCAGAACAGAAACGTCAACCACCCCGACACCAGAAACCGCAAATGGCCTCCTCGTCCGCACCTCACCCTGACTCAGCATCCCCTCTGAGCTCACCATTAAATTGAATTGTAAGGTTACGGCGTTACGCCAGAATTCGCCATGGCATCAAAGCCCCTCCCTATCTGGAAAGCTATCAGATCTGAATGGTCATTACAGCATCATGAAGACCGTGCATGACCTTAGTGTCATGTTGACTAAATTAGAGGGGACAAATATGGGCATTTCAGCATAAAACAATAGACTTCCTGTATTCAGGGGGCGGGGCTTAGGTGATGTCAGCTGTCCACATTGTCATTGTTTAAAGATATGGTCAATGATCACACAGACAAAGTTCGAAAAAGATCTGATCATGCACATGGGAGTTATTAAGTCAAGTAAAGTAATGGCGAAAGGTCAAAGTTTGAGACCTAGCCACGCCCACACCTTTCAACTTTTGAAAAATCCGACGGTTGAATTTTTTCTCCTATGTCTTAAGAGTAAATAGCAGAAGTTTGAAGGCGATTGGTGAAAAGGGCAACGGAGCATCACTCTCCAAACAACGTGTGCCAAAACAACTAAATCGCGTACTTGGACCAAAATGCCCGACTTCCTGTGCGACTTTGCACTTGGCTCCAAGAGACTTTTTTGTAGGTCCGGAGACACCTCATTAGTGTACCAAATTTCGTAATCCTCAGTCAAAGAATGGCTAGGGGCTGACAGTTTTAATGGTCCTAGGGGGCGCTATTTCAGAAAAATGGCCACGCCCACAAATTTTAGCTGTCCATTTCTATTGGGGGTCAGACTAGGATCACTCACAACAAATTTCGAGGTGATATCTCGATAACTTAAGAAATGAGAGGCAAACGTATTTCCATGGCGTGATGGCGATTTTCGCCATGCTCCCAAAGCCCCGCCTTTTTTCAAAACCTTCCAGTACTGAAGACAAAGTAACCTCAACTTGTCTACTGCTGTTTGCCACAGAATCCTGGTGTTTGGGTAAAAGGAGTCCAGTAGGGAGCTGTGAAAAAAAGAGTGGCGTGGCGACAGGTCAAAGTTTGAGGCTTAGCCACGCCCACATCTTTCAACTTTTGAAAAATCCGACGGTTGAATTTTTTCCCCTATGTCTTAAGAGTATATAGCAGAAGTTTGAAGGAGATTGGTGAAAAGGGCGACGGAGCATCACTCTCCAAACAACGTGTGCGAAAACCACTAAATCGCGCACTTGGACCAAAATGGCCGACTTCCTGTGCGACTTTGCGCTTGGCTCCAAGAGACTTTTTTGTAGGTCCTGAGACACCACATTAGTGTACCAAATTTCGTAATCCTCAGTCAAAGCATAGCTTGGGGCTATTAGTTTAAATGGTCCTAGGGGGCGCTATTTAAGAAAATAGGCCACGCCCACTAAATTCAGATATCTATGTCGCTTGGGGGTCAGACTAGGATCACGCACCAGAAGTTTCGTAGCAATATCACGATAACTGAAGAAATGAGAGGCAAACATACTTCCACGGCGTGATGGCGATTTTCGCCATGCTCCTGAAGCCCCGCCTTTTTTTGAAACCTGCCAGTACTGGATACCAAGTGACCTCAAGTTGTCTACTGCTGTTTGCCAGAGATTCCTGCTGATTGGGTAAAAGGAGTCCAGTAGGGAGCTGTGAAAAAATGAGTGGCGTGGCGACAGGTCAAAGTTTGAGGCTTAGCCACGCCCACACCGTTAAACTTTTGAAAAATCCGACGGTTGAATTTTTTCCTCTTTGTCTTAAGAGTATATAGCAGACGTTTCAAGGAGATTGGTGAAAAGGGCGACGGAGCATCACTCTCCAAACAAGGTGTGCGAAAACCAGTAAATCGCGTACTTGGACCAAAATGGCCGACTTCCTGTGCGACTTTGCACTTGGGTCCAAGAGACTTTTTTGTAGGTCCTGAGACACCACATTAGTGTACCAAATTTCGTAATCTTCAGTCAAAGCATGGCTTGGGGCTGACAGTTTTAATGGTCCTAGGGGGCGCTATTTCAGAAAATAGGCCACGCCCACCGGATGTTCACATCAGATCTTTTGGGGGGCCAGACTAGGATCACTCACAAGAAGTTTCGTGATGATATCTTTAGAAATGACGAAATGGGAGGCAAACGTAAGGCCACGGCGGTACGCCTGACTTCGCCGCGCCGCCACAGCCCCGCCCTCTGCCGAAAACTCACATAATGTGACACCAAGCAACCCCCACTTGTCTTGAGTTACCAGCTACAAATTTGTGGTGATTTAGTGAAATGGGGCAATTTGGGACCTTTCACAGTAAAACTTAACCTTTTTGGTCCTGAGGGGGCGGGGCTTGTGTGATGTCATCATGCGACCATTCAATTTACTTTGTGAGGTGATGACGAATGACCACAGAAAGTTTGGTAACTCTATTCCATTCAGTTATGAAGTTATAGCAATTTAAAAAATTTTGGCGAGTAGTCAAACTTCGAGGCCTGGCCCCGCCCCTTCAGTATTTACGAAAAGTCAATTTTATTGTCTCATTTTGTTCGCCCATCTCTTCTGAGCAATTTTACAGAATTTTTGAGATGATCGTGCAAAAAATGATCGAGCAATCCAATCAGAAACGGACCCTAAAAACGGCCAAAACGGCAAAAAATCGCCATTTCAACCCAAAATGGCCGACTTCCTGTTTGATATTGACCATGCTTGCAAGAGACTTTTCTGTACGGACTATTGAGTACTATAAGTGTACCAAATTTCATAACGGTACGATAAACTAAGCTTTATGGAGAGGGTTTTTTTTCATTTTCTAGGGGGCGCTGTTCAGCCAATTTCTTTGCGATTTTTTTGGGACCTTTAAAATATCAAATTTTTCACCAGGCCTGACAAGTATGCAAAATATTGTGAGTTTTGGGGTATGTTAAGGTCCCCAAAAAGCCATTCAAAGCGGCACCGGAATAATAAATAAAAATAATAATAAACAGAGCAAAAACAAGAGGCCTTCGCAGCGCTTTCGCTGCTCGGGCCTAAAAAGAATAAACAGAGCAAAAACAAGAGGCCTTCGCAGCGCTTTCGCTGCTCGGGCCTAATAATCAGAGCAAAAACAAGAGGCCTTCGCAGCGCTTTCGCTGCTCGGGCCTAAAAAAAAGAAAAATAAACGGAGCAGATACAATAGGCCTTCGCAGCGCTTCGCTGCTCGGGCCTAATAAGAAGAAACGGAGCAGATACAATAGGCCTTCGCAGCTTCACTGCTCGGGCCTAATAAAGTGAAGTGACCAGTACGGATTAAATATAGTACTTGTGAAGCTGCAGGGTAGCTTCTGAGTCCTGTGTTGTGTGTGTTTAGGTGTTGTGGTTGAGGTGTCGTATGGCTTGATGATAGAAACTGTTTTTAAGTCTTGTAGTCCGAGCAGACAGACTCCTGTAACGTCTGCCAGATGGTAACAAGGAGAACAGCTGATGTGCCGGGTGGCTGCACTGAAATAAATGATTTTTTGGCCCTGTAATTATTATTTCAACTATCTATATAAATTCTACTAAATAATATGAATTCACTGTTTTTACTTTAAAATAGCTATTTTTCATGTAATGCATTACTTGGTGATTGTTTGTAATTATGTTTCCTCATTTTGTATGTAAATGGAATCCTTCAATCCAAGTAATATTCACTTAATCAGTTTGTTGGCTTACTCAGTTGATATTTCTAAGTAAAATGTAATAGAGAGACATCATTGAACCCTACAACCTTCTGTATTCGGAGCATGACGTCAAAGCCCCTCCCCCACTCTTCAGAGGCCTTCATCATCGTAAGACAGTAACTGTTCTTCCTCATGCCACGTTTCATATGTGTTGGGGAATTCATTGAGTGAGACGTGAAAGAACTAGCACATTGGAGCCAAGACGGTAAGTTTTAAGTTAATCAAACTATACGTCCTCGTTGGCTCACTGACTTCTCACTGAAAGCAGCAGCAGCTGCGGTAGCAAATGGTACTTTTTCCTGCTAGCTAGCTAGCTAGCTAAGCTAACTAACTTGGCTGACACGTGTCCTTTTCGCCTGGAAAGGCCCCATTAATTAAAGTTCGCGTTTTATCAAAGCCAGACTTGGTAAAGATTATACTTGCTGGAGTGAGTGCATTTAATAATTATAAACGCATTTTACAGAAAAAGTTGCAAGCTGCCGGTGCACTGGTGTCTGTTAACTTTGCGCCACCCATTACATTTCACTGAAGTTGGAAGTTATTTGACTTGTTCTGTTGTTGAAACTGTTCCAATGGACTTGAGTTTAACACAATAAAATGACCACGGTCTAATTTCATATCATTGCTGCAGTTTTACACCACTGTAATAACCATTAATTTGAATAAATAAAAAACTGCTCTCCACAGCTCCATTTTATTCATGTTATAGTCAGAAACATACGCTGTGTCTGCATCCTTCGAAGGACCCAGCCCACGTCGGCCGAGTAGACCAGATGTTAACGGCTGTGAATTTGGACAGGCCTAGCCTTCATGAATTCCCGCCACTCCCTCGGTGAACGTTCCATCGCCTAGCAACAGTGGACCCGCTGAGCAGAAGGGAGAAGGAACTTCAAATGATGGAGCTCGAAGTTTTTAGATTTTTAATCATTTCCTTGACTGCTGGAGAGCTAATTCAGAGAAAATACTTTCGACAAGCTGAGCCTGAGCAAAGATGTGATAATAGTTTTTAATACTTTCTAAGGGTCTTAATTTGACCAAAACCGATTTATCACCTTTTAAGACGTTTCAAGACCCAGCGGATACCCTCTAGTAAACAATTCTCATTTGTAAACAAAAATAAAATCCAAGATTTTAATACAGAACTGATTTTATTTAGATATTTCTTTTATATGTACATGTTTAATCTTTCTTAACCATTTTTTCTAGCAAGCCTGGCAAAGTTCTTCCTTCTCTCCTGTGCCCTCTGCTGCTCTGCCTCCCTCTGCAGCCTCATGTCCTCCCTGATCAGCTCCAGGAGCTGTTCATCGCTGTCACCTTCCCCTGGATGCCCATTTTCTCCAGAATAGTCTTAACATGTAAGAAAAAAAAACCAGGAAGAGAAAAGAGGAAAACGGCTTATTCCTTTCATATTTTCGCAGAAAAAACTAAACTCAAACGAGTTATTTAAAATATGAGCTGTTATTGTACCTCCATGTCACAGCCGCCAAACACTTTGTTCCAGTGAACATGTGGTCCATCTCTGCCCTAAGCTTAATAAGTCCCTGGTTTTCTCATTTGTTCCTAAAAGACAAACTTCTATTAAAATCAGGGGGAAAACGTAGCGGGAGAAGTACGACCGAGCGGCCGAAGAACTGAGGTTGTCAAGGATTGTCCTGCAATCAAAGACCTCATGGAGAGATGGCCTTCTCTGTTCAGTGAAAATCAGGTAAATCCAGTTATTGTTCATGCAGTGTGAGATCTCATGAGTCATCATAAACATGATTTTGTGTTTTTATTTCTCATTTCAGATCAAAGAAGAGTTTAAAAGACTGACCACGGTGCATCTGGAGCAAACCTTTTTGTCCAGTTTGGACAGGTTTACTCCAAAACTCCTGGCAATGTTTCAGAAGAAGGGCGGGACTGCAGGGACCAAAATAAGACCAATGCTGGACTCACTGAATGAGGTAACCTTTCTAATTATTTTAATTACACAATTTAATGATGATGATATATGCACTGTAAATATACTAGGGCTGCAACTAATGACTATTTTAATAGTCGTCGACCAGTCACCGACTATTGAAACGATTAGTCGACTATCGGATAATTATTAATTTTTTTCTTAAATTTAGCATGCTTTCATTATGTGAAAAATGATAACACAACAAAGATGGGTACTTCAATGGAAAATGCATATGTTACTGAACTTTGCTGCTGATAGGCCAATTCATTTTAAACGTAAATAAAAATACCAATTAGGCACAGTGCTCAGCTAGTATAGACATAATGCATAAATAAAATTAAAATACTTTTTTCAGGCATAGTCAGGCATAACATTAAATCTCTATTTTTTTTAAAAAGCAAAAATATGTTTAAAAATATGTACCTCCAACACTAAACGTGTTGGCTTTCTTGTTATTTAAATCTTACCGAGGTGAGTCAGACTGTTTCATTCCAACTGTCCAACGTGCTTTCTCGTTAAGTGTTCATGCATCACCGAGGTGCTGCCGTGATACGCAAGGACTGCTTTGCAAATAATGCAGGTAATATTCACCCATTTTCTGGGGGAACCCTGATGTATGTATGTTACATATGTTATAGGGCTGCAACGATTCGTCGACGTTGTCAGCAAATATCGACAATAGAAATTGTCGACAATTAATTTCATTGTCGACGTTGTCGTCAGACATGTTTTTTCCGACCGAGTGAGGCATCTCACTTCATTACAATCTCTGCCCAGAGTGGCACATGCGCAATAGCATCTCTGCTGAGCATCAACTAACAGAAATGGCGGCGTCCAACATAGCAGCTACTCGTACCAAAACATCTAAAAGGTGAGAGCGTTCTAGCCTCGGTTCGGCGAATAAAAAGTTTACCTGCTGTTGGTCTCTCTTCCGTTAGACCAAGCACGGGTACGGAGTAGATGGAGTTAAACACCTTTTAAGTTGACAGAACGAGGAGACAAATGATCAGAAGTCCATTCACTGTTTCGCCGCTCATGAGGGGGAGAGTCTCTGCAGCAAGTCCCGCGACCTGCTCTTGCCAGATGCTTCGGACAGACTCTCGCCGTTCTGCTGAAAACGGCTGATTTTTATTGAAGATTACAGGAATGTTACATACGTAGTTTGCCATACACACACGTAATTCTGCCATCTGCACCTGCAGACGCACGTCAGCTAATAGCCTTGTTAATGAAAGACCAATTCATCCCAAGGACATGCAACCTTGAGATGATCAGGACACATCCTGCAACATCCTTTGCTAACAAAGACAGTTGTTCTTGTATTGAGGAACTGAAGGAAGGAACGCTTTCACTCCCTTATGCAGCTGTTCAGCTTGAGCAGAAAAGGCACAGAGAGGTCTTTGATATTATAACAAGATTCCATGAAAAGGCATATAATAATGTATTTATGATAATATATAAGGAGCATAAGTGAGAGATACATATTTGTTCATATAAAAGAGCTTATAATAATATATGAAAGAGCTTATATGAGAGATATATATTTTCAATCCCCCTTTTGAACTCTTTTAAGAGTTCAATAAAGATATAAGAAATCAAAACAATAACACCAAATTCCATCAAAAAGAATCCAATAAGCAAAGTTTTAAAATACAAATACAAACAATCAATCAGGTTACAGCTTCTCATATTTCCAGCAGTAAACTAATACAAAAAAAAAACATGATCATATTTTTAACTGAACATGTTACAACATGTAAGGATCGCATGCAACTCCATATGAGGGCGAAAAACCCTAATTATCATATGTTTATAGGGAAAATTCCCCCATGTCCCCCCATTTGTCATATCTCAATTTTGGGGCGAACACCTGTTGGCATAGAGTGTGCATGCCTAGGACATCAATGATCAAAAGAAATAAAAACAACACAATCAAAAAACTCATAGAAATAAACAGTTTAAGGGATTGTTACAGAAATCACTCAATATTCTCACACTCTAACAACATCTTCTTCATCATGAGAGTCATCACTTTCATCAGAGGGTTCCCCTCCCAAATAGATTTTAGGATTGGCTAGTAACAAGGGCATCTGGATAATTGGGTCAGCAGGTGGAGGGTGTAAAATATTACCCTTGTAAAATAAATGAGGGTGTTAAATAGAACCCTTGTAGAATGTTCATAGGGTGGTTACTTCTTCCCCCTGTTGAGGACCCTTCACTGGCTCCAGGCAGCTGCAGGGGGTGATGATATCAAGATTCTCGTCCTGCAGGATGTGGTGGCAGCTTGGCATGCTACTGCAGTCAGCTACTTCTCTTCCTGGTTTTTGGATCCTTTCTCTGGTTAGGCAGATGTCAGCTGCTTCTCTTCCAGGTTAGGCTCCTCCCGTCCAGCCGGACAGCGTGTGATGTCCTCTCCGTGATCCTGTATGGCCCGGTCCACCTCGGTTCCGTCCACTTCCTTTTGGTGACTTTTAGCAGGACCCAGACGCCTGGCACCGAAGGCGAAGCCTCTTCGTGTGTGTAGTTTTGGTCCAATGAAGGCTTTCTCGACTTGTGCAGTCCTTGATCTCGGCAGATAGTTGGTAGGAAGGCTCACACTCCGGCCGGACCAGAAGTTCCCCGGACCGATCGCCTAGGGATTAGAGGTTATGCACAAAAATGTCCTAGCTCTTACTGACCCTAGCCTCTGATACCTTCAACATCAGACACATACAGTTACGAACAGCAAGCGCAATTAAAGGTACAGTGACATCACGACATGGACACACAGACACACAAACACATACACATGCACATACACAGAGAGAGAGAGGGAGAGAGTAAGAATGTGTGTGGGAGAAAGAAATGTGTGGGATCCATTTTGCCACCAGCATCTCCACCTGTGTCACAGAGAAAAATTACAAAGAAATTAAAACACAAAGCAAACAACAATAATTCAATGAGTATAAATGATCAAACTAAAATATACAACCATGCATGGGTTTTATAACAGTTCCGGCAACACTGGAGAGGAAGCCTTGTATAATGAATTCTTAAGATGCCCTTCATCAATTAGAGGTTATAGCCAAATTGTTTCAGGATCCTGAAGTTGAATTGGTCAATTTACTCAGAATAGCCCAATGGCTTTGTTGATGTTTCTCAAGGCTCAGCCACGCCCATATAGATAAATAAACAAACAAACAAGACAAACACAGTCAAACACACGGTCCATACACGTCTCTGTGCCCTCACACACCAAGCAAATGTCAGACTGAAGCGAAAGTGTGAAAACACTTAACCTAACGCTAAATCAGTGGAAAGAAAAAATAAGACCTAAAGCGTGTAATCAAATTAATCCAACAAAACTTCCCATAACTGCTGTTCTAAACTCACGTTGCGATGTGATCTCTCCAATTAGAAATTAGGACAATCACTTTACTATCAATTCAACCAAAAAGTTTCAGGTTGTCCCTTACCTAAACTACCTGTCTTTCTTACCTTCTTTCTTTCTTTCTTTCTTTCTTTTTTAGGAACACTACTCGCACAAGAAATCCTAAGAATTAATTCACTACTTAAGGTTAATTCATAAATAACGAAACTGCAGTTACAGGTTTGTTTGTGCATAGTATTGGTAATCAGCAGTTTTTTTTCCTTATCTCCTCATCTAGAAGTGTTTCTGTGCTACTCCTTCATCTATAACACAAGTTAGTATCATCCTTAAAGCATCTGAAATTAAGCTGCATTGCTAAATCAATAACGTGATTTGTGCTAAGAGATACTCCCCTATCCTCTTCCTTTTTCCAGTGGCACTGAATGACAGATTTTAGATCACTTTAACTTTTTATCACTATTACGTTTCATTTAATTAATTTTGCTTTTTCTCTCTTATTTTTTTCTATTTATTTATTTATGTTATTTACTTATTTATCATGCCATCCTGTGATGATAATCTTAAAGATTTTTTAGCCAATTGTCGTCAAAAAGGCCATTCAAAAATATTATGTTAAAGATTTCACAAGATAAAAATGTGAACATAATTTTTATCGAATGAGGGGTACAATTATTCAATATTTTTGTGACATTATTTTCTACGTTAGAACTTACAGCTGATAGAAAAATATAGGATCAGCTAGGTTTGGCTAGATCTGTTGGGAAACTCAACGGAGCTGAAACAACACTGTCGTCTCGGATGAGATGTTCCATGAATCATTTAGTCAGCTGGATGCCAAATTATTCATTTAATGTTTATTTTTATGCAATGAATGGAATGGGATGGAACGTTACTATAAACTATCCGGAAATTTGCGCATGTTTGCTCGAAGGAGAGAACTGTTGAAGCCTAAAGCGTTCTCCTAGACTTATAAATAGACACCGTTTCCTTAACCAATGAAAATAAGTGATGACGCTGATGTATTCCGTTTTGAAAAGAAAATAAGGCTTTACTGCATGTCCGCTGCAGCTGAGAATCCTAGGACAATAAAGATTATATTGACGTCCAATGGTGAGTTGGGCTGAAATCCAGGTTACTAATCCTATTATTTATTTATTTATTGATATTATTATTATCTTTTTTTAGGCTAACTTTCTCAGTTAACTATGTTCTACAGTAGTTTAGTAAATTTTCCACAGTTCTGACATTTCATCAATTCAACTGGTTGTTGCCAAAAAGCCTTGTTCATTACCTGACTGCAGCAAGCACTCTTTTACTGGGTGTAACCATAGGAAACAGTCTCTTTTGAGCCTCTCTTTGTAAGTCCAGGATGACCACCGTCATTGATTGAAGTTCACATGTTAGCACACATGCTCCCCCTTTTGTACTTTGTTTCATCAGCAGCAGGGCAAATAAGTTTCTGCCTCTTTGTCCATCTTGTAGTGCTCCCCGTCTTTATGTTATGAGTCACAGCTTTTGGTGAGGGCTTCCAGGTTCTCTTTGGTGAGGGCTTCCAGGTTCTCTTTGTATAGAAGTCAGAGCCAAACATTCTTTGCAGCTGGTTGTGACAGGCCCACCCAGTAAAGTTCATGCCTGCCACAATGCACAGTAAACGTTTTCCTTAAATATGTTGATTGAGTTAAAATGACAGAACTTTCTCTTTTACAAATCAAAATCAACGATGGTTTCTAATATTTAGTCGACTTTATTGACTCAAAGGTAAATCTAGACTACTTCCTATGCACAATTTTTCTGAATCGTCAAATCGGTTCTACACAGGTTTTAAACTTTAGGCACAATCTATCCCAAATGCAAGATCCCTCCTTTCATTTTTTATTTATCTATTTTATTTTGGGAAAATAACTACCAGTTTTTAACTCAAAACAGCCTAGTACAGTTTCTAGCCAGGTTACAGGAAATAATACTTAGTTTATCTGTTTTTTCATTATTCAGCGTCCCAAAATCCAGCCATTAACGTTAATGGTTCTTAAAGTTGAGGCAAGACAATTATTGGATTTTGTTTTATAGCAAGATTTAACAAATATTTTATTTCCTGACTGATTATTTGTTAATTTTATGGTTTTCATAAAGATGATCCTGAGAGGTTCAGAGCTGCTTTTCGCAGCGCCCTGTGCTATTTTTAGACTGCGGGACTCCTGTGTGTAAAAGTGGGTGGAGTCAGGTCCCCAGGCTGAAACTCCAGTCATTCTCACTAAATCTGTCCGAGAGGAAGGATCTCCTGAATACCCTAACCAGAAGCCTTAAGGTACGTCCAAAACACCGAAAAATATCCTTTCTAAAGTCACAAATTGCTTAAAACTGCATGTTACACAGAAAAACTGTGAGAGCGAGGGAGTCCAGCTGACTCCACGGCCCATAATCAGACAAAATACTTCCTTTATAACCACGACCATACAACTTTTGTATTTTAAAGGATTTTCTTGTCCTCACACTAACGATAAATTCTTTTTCTATTGTTTCCACAGTCTCTCGAACTAAATAACCGTCTAGTAAAAACATGGACCGCACCCTGTTTCTCAAGCAGCTGCTCCCTCTATTAAAAACTGCGTCATTCAGAAGATCCAGCGAAAGCAGCTCATGCAAGAAGACACACATTCACTCATTCACAAGGCACAGAGACATTCTTTGTTTGTCACAGTCTCTTTTTATTATTATTATTATTTTTTTAAGGTAAGTCAGTTCGTCACTTATTTATTCTCTCTCTATATATATATAATATTTTAAGCACAGAATTTATTTAACACTGCACTGGTTATTTTCAGAATTTAATGCTTACTATGCTTTTAAGCAGGCCTTATGTAACATTAGAGCAAATCCAATTGCAATTTTTTTGAGAGCGCTCTGAGGAATAGTTTATATATTTATTTTCTGCAGATCTGTTTTGATTTTACTGTTTAGCAGCTATATGACTATATTTCTAAAATAAAGCTGTCATTTACATCCTTACTTGCGTTTCTTGGTGGTTTTTTCCCTTTTTTCATCTCCAGGTCACTTAACCCCCAGATCGGGGTCACTCACATGCTGCCCCACACACCAATGATTATCACGCTTCTACACTACATATGTATATATGTATACACATATACATACATACACACATACATATGCATATGTTACTTTAAAAACCTTTTATTTATTAACTTATGGTGTTCTGTTCAAAGACTGATCAGAACAGGGTTGCAGAATTTGAATTTTGCGTAGCTCCAAACATTAATTTTTAGCACTGCAGTGTAATTTACATATACGAGTTGCAACTTTTTAAAGCTCTTATTTAGCTTATTTATTTATTTTCTGGTACCGCATCAGGCCTTCACACACACACCCAGCGCTGTACACTCACATACACACACACACGGAGCTCCCAAAACTCTGCTCTGCATTCTGCACTCTCCTAGTGCTGCACTTTCAATCCAGAGCCGTAAGCAGCCTCTTGCTGCGCCTCACACACACAGGCTGAACTCAGCTTACACACACAGTGAAGCTTGTCTACAGCTGTGCCTTTTTTCTCTTGATTCTGCAGCCTTCACTTCCCAAATCTTTCTCCAGTTACCTCTACTGTTAACATCTACCCCTTTTTTCTTCATCGCCTCTTCCGCTGACTTTCTCAATAAAACCTTATTTCTCGTGGCTTCAACTGGGCTGCTTGTCATATTTAAACATTGCTCATTTTATGCAAAAACAGCCAAAAGCACGCAGAAATAGCCAAAAGCACTGCTCTCTTCACACAGAAGCAGTCAAAACATTTATCATCTTATGCAAAAACAGTTACCTCAGAACATTTTTCTCATCTCATGCAAAAGGTCCTCGACCTTAAAATCCAGGGAGCTCTCTTTTAGCCTCCCCTTCCCTTAACACAAAAAACCAGGTCCTTGACCTTAAAATCCAGGGAGCTCTCTTTTAGCCTCCCCTTCCCTTAACACAAAAAAACCAGGTCCTTGACCTGTGGACTTTTAGGGTTCCCACACCTATGGATCCAGCCAAGCTTTATATAACCTTGTTATATATTCTATCCGCTCGTCAGCAAATAGTGTGGTCAGCCACGACCTGGAAATGGAATTTAGGACCTTGTCCTGGGCCTCCAACCCTTCTTTAAATGGAATTTAGAGCTTATTAATGCTCTGGGCCTCCAACCCTTCTTTAAATGGAATTTAGAGCTTATTAATGCTCTGGGCCTCCAACCCCTATTTCTGTACTATTTCCTTTTCTCATTTACTCATTAAACCATTAGAAAAATCCTCATTTCATTTCACCATTAAACCATTACAAAAAAAATCTCTTATTCTTTCTGCACTTGTCTCCACTTTCTTCTCCAACTATTATTTTAGGACCTCAGCTACTATGATTCTGGACACAAAGGCTTTGGATAAATCCAATGAGCAGATTTTAGATAATAGGCTCTGCTCACCTTGTTTTCCACCGCGGTGTTCTGTGCCAAGATCGTTCACTGGGTCGGTTGGTCAAATTGTCCTCCAAAAACTCCTTTTTCTTCAAAAAGAAAAAATCCTGTTCGTGACGCCAAATTTGTTGGTCTCTCTTCCGTTAGACCAAGCACGGGTACGGAGTAGATGGAGTTAAACACCTTTTAAGTTGACAGAACGAGGAGACAAATGATCAGAAGTCCATTCACTGTTTCGCCGCTCATGAGGGGGAGAGTCTCTGCAGCAAGTCCCGCGACCTGCTCTTGCCAGATGCTTCGGACAGACTCTCGCCGTTCTGCTGAAAACGGCTGATTTTTATTGAAGATTACAGGAATGTTACATACGTAGTTTGCCATACACACACGTAATTCTGCCATCTGCACCTGCAGACGCACGTCAGCTAATAGCCTTGTTAATGAAAGACCAATTCATCCCAAGGACATGCAACCTTGAGATGATCAGGACACATCCTGCAACATCCTTTGCTAACAAAGACAGTTGTTCTTGTATTGAGGAACTGAAGGAAGGAACGCTTTCACTCCCTTATGCAGCTGTTCAGCTTGAGCAGAAAAGGCACAGAGAGGTCTTTGATATTATAACAAGATTCCATGAAAAGGCATATAATAATGTATTTATGATAATATATAAGGAGCATAAGTGAGAGATACATATTTGTTCATATAAAAGAGCTTATAATAATATATGAAAGAGCTTATATGAGAGATATATATTTTCACTGCATTATTTGCAAAGCAGGCCTCGCGTATCACGGCAGCACCTTGGTGATGCATGAACACTTAATGAGAAAGCACGAAGGACAGTTGAATGAAACAGAGTCTGACTCGCCTCGGTAAGATTTAAATAGCAGGAAAGCCAACACGTTTTGTTTTGGATGTTAAGTTTTTTAAATGTATTTTCGCTTTAAGATAAGAGATTTAATGTTATGCCCGACTGTGCCTGACAAAAGTATTTTGATTTTATTTATGCATTTATGTCTATACTGACTGAGCACTGTGCCTAATTTTTATTTACTTTTAGTATGAATTGGCCTTTCAGCAGCAAAGTTCAATAAAATATGCATTTTCCATTGAAGTACCCATCTTTCTTGTGTTTATTGTCATTTTTCATATAATTAAAGCAATCTCATGCTAAATTCAAGAAAACTTTCATAATAGCCGATTAGTCGACTAATCTTTTCAATAGTCTGTGACTAGTCGACTATTAAAATAGTCTTTAGTTGCAGCCCTATTATGTTATGTATTTTCTGCAATAAATTGTCTTTTGTGTTCAATAGCATCATGTTGATGGCAGAAGGGACATCATCATTAGTTGCTTAGTTGAGTATCTTGGAGAGAGTGGAGAGGAGCTGATCAAAGACTATAAGGTACCTGATGATATATCATTATAATGAACATGTATAGATACTTTATCATACATTCCTACCAACCTGTAACTCTACTTTCCCCCCAAAATGCACCAGACTGATGCGTTTAAATATAAAATGTCCAATAATTTTTTTCTGGGGGGGCATGTCCCTGGACCCCCCTAGAGTACTTTAATACTTATCATCTTTTTTACCTCAGAGAAATCTCAACACCCACACTTTTAAACACTGTGTATGTGAACGGGTCATTCCAAATTTTTCAGAAACAAGAATACTGACCTTAAAACCAATCAAAACCCCAATAGTGACTGCATGTAAACAATGTGTGCACACACCCCTCCCGGGCGATAATTTTCAGTCAGATGAGAATTTTTTGCTTCGATCCCTGCTCAAGACGCATATTTTTCATATCAGGCTTTTAACTGATGCTTTTACCCTCAAATCTCATGAGAATTCATCTTGCAGCGCAATGTTACCAGCCTGAGAGGCTGGAGTGCTCTGCACCTCTGTGCCCTGACCATGGTGGTCACTGTAGCAGCGCTCATTGTGGTCGTGGGTGTTGATTCCTCTCAGTCTTGATGGCCCAAAAAAGTGTTTTTCTTTGGGATTTCAGGGTCAGACCTGTGAAGCACATAGTGTAACTTTGCATTTAAAAAGTGCCATGTGAATATTATTTGATTTGAGTATACCTCTTTTATTTTAATATTTTTTTTCTTAACTGCTTCTTTTACTTGGAATCTGTTGCTAGTTATTCATAATTGTGGCTTTTTTTCCCCTCAGGATGTCAACCAAGAAGCGGCGAAAGAGGACTGCAATGATCACTTGATGAAGGTTGCTGTTATCCATCCCAGTGTGGCACAGGACAACCAAGATCCAGTGTACGTGTGTGTCATTATTGAGGGACTCGAGGTTTTGCAGGACTGCAAAACTGTGACAAACGCTTGCCTCCTCCTCATGGGAGTCATCTATGCTGTCAATTTAAGTTATCCACAGAAACTGAAATATACTTTTGAAGCATTTCAGAAGCTTTTCCTTGAGCTTGACAGCCTGAGAATGTCAGCAAAGGTCCAGTCTCTGCACAAAAAACTTCTACAGTGAGTGGTCAAGTGTTAATTGTGCTTTTGTTCAGCACAAATAATGTTTACGTTTGTCAGTGATTTCACATGTTGGCCAGTTTTATAAGCTCTTACTGTTATGGTCATCCTATTAGCAAAGGTGCAGTCTCCATGAGAAACTTTGTGAGTTTTATTGCATTTGTATTTGTGCTTTTGTCCAGCACAAACAATTTGTTGTCATTTTATGTCAGTTATCTGACAGTTATTTCAAGTGTTGCTTTTTGAAATTCTAAACTGCGGTTTATATCAATCTCTACCTTTATGCAGTTTTTTACACATTGGTCACTGCACTGTATTGAAATTTAAGAAGGTTTATGGGCATGCATGTGCAATGTTATATAGATATTTTTAATATCTACACTTTCTAACATTAAATAAAAATGTCATTCAAATATCCCTTGTGTGCAAATTTTTGTTTTGGGGAAATATTTATTTAATAGAATAGTAAAAAAATTTACTTCAATTTATATTAACAAATACATTATTAATACATATTACTTTATAATTTCATAGAATATAACAAAGAAAAGTGGAGTAAAAAACACAAAGAAACATCAGCAACTTTTACTTGGGTTTTGTAATTACAAGCAATGGTAAGGTGAGTAAAAATTACAAACTGTATGTAAGTATGGCTTGTAACATTTACGTAGGTCTTTTTCATAAAAAATACTTGGTTCTAGAAAGTATATATTACTTAAAAATAGCCTGAGTAAAATTTACAAGCATTTTATGTGTGTAAATAGTGTCCTTACTTTTTTTAAGTAAATGCCACTCCAAATTTATTTCAGTGTGTGGTCCTTGATGATGCTGTGTGCTTTCCGGAGGCATCGTTGGAGATAAATGTCCTGAATGGCAGGAAGCCTCATGCCAGTGATGTGCTCTGCTGCTTTCACCACCCTCTGTAGTGATTTACGGCTGCTGGCAGAGCAGCCTCCGTACCAGACTGTGATGCAGCTCGTCAGCAAGCTCTCAATTGCACACCTGTAGAAATTTGAGATAAAGCAGGCGCTCACGCCAAACTTCCTCAGCCTCCTCAGGAAGTAAAGCCGCTGGCGAGCTTTCCTGATAGTACTGTCTGTGTGAAGGGTCCAGGAGAAGTCTTCAGTGATGTTGACTCCAAGGAACTTGAAGCTGCTGACCCTTTCGACCTCGACCCCGTTGATGCGGATGGGTTGGTGTTCCCTGACTGGTCGTTTCTGGTAGTCCACTATCATTTCTCTGGTTTTGCTGATGTTGAGAGTCAGGTTATTTTCCAGGCACCACTCGTACAGTGCCATCACCCCCTCTCTATAGGCCGTCTCATCATCCCCTGTGATGAGGCCTATGATGGTTGTGTCATCCGCAAACTTGATGGTGATGTTGGTCTCATGTTTAGCAACACAGTCGTGTGTGAACAGGGAATATAGGAGGGGGCTAAGCACACAACCCTGGGGCGTACCTGTGTTTAGGATGAGTGATGAGGAAGTGTGCTTACCAACTCTCACCACCTGGGGCCTGTCTGTGAGGAAGTTTAGAATCCAACTGCAGATCGGTGTTCCCAGCCCAAGGTCGACGAGCTTCGTGGCAAGTCTTGAGGGGATGATGGTGTTAAATGCCGAGCTGTAGTCGATGAAGAGCATTCTTGCATATGTATTCCCTTTCTCCAGGTGAGTGAGGGCGGTGTGTGTTGCCAGGGCGATGGCATCCTCTGTGGCTCTGTTTGTCCGATAGGCAAACTGAAGAGGATCCAGTGTGTCAGGGAGGGAGGAGCAGATGTGACATTTGACCAGCCGCTCCAGGCACTTCATGATGACGGATGTCAGTGCAACAGGACGGTAGTCATTCAGACAGGAGACCACTGATTTTTTGGGAACGGGAATGATGGTGGATGCTTTGAGGGACGTCGGGACCACTGACTGCCTCAGGGAGAGGTTGAAGATGTTGGTGAACACCTCTGCCAGCTCGTCTGCACACACTCTGAGTAGCCGGCCTGGGATGCCGTCTGGTCCTGGAGCTTTGTGAGGATTGACCTTTTTAAAGGCCCATCTCACAGCTTCTGTTTCCAGAGTTAGAGTTGCAGCCTCACTGTCCTCTTGAGGGTAGAGGATCTCCTCTCTGTTGTCTGCATCAAAATGAGCATAGAAGTTGTTCAGCTCGTCTGCGAGAGATGCAGTGGGCTGAACACTGACTGTGCTGACCTTCTTGTAGTCAGTGATGCAGCGCAGTCCATTCCACAGTCGCCTGGTGTCAAAGCTGTGGTAGCCGGACTCCATTTTGTCCCTGTAGTCCTTTCTGGCCTTTTTTATGGACTTTCGGAGGTCATACCTGGCTGCTTTATATGCGTCAGCATCTCCAGAGTTAAAGGCAGAGGTTCGCGCTTTTAGCTTGGCGCGAACGTCTTTATTTACCCAGGGTTTCTGATTTGGGTATATGCGGACAGTGGTTTTTGTGATGATATCATCCATGCACTTCCCAATATATCCAATGACAGAGTCTGTGAGTTCATTGATGTTGCCATCAGCTGCATCCACAAATATCTGCCAGTCAGTTGTCTCAAAGCAGTCCTGCAGGACCTCCTCAGCCTCACTGTCCCATTTGTAAATAACTCTGGAAGCTGGTTTTTCCCGTTTTAGTCTTTGTCTGTATGCAGGCAGCAGCAGAATGGAACAATGGTCTGCCTTACCAAAAGCTGGGCGGGGGAGGGGTTTGTAACACTCTTTGAATGGAGTGTAACAATGGTCCAATGTTTGATCACCTCTTGTGGGGAAGGAGATATGCTGATAGTATTTGGGGAGAACCTTCTTCATGTTGGCTCTGTTGAAGTCTCCCAGCACAATAAAGGCAGCTTCTGGATTTTTGTTCTCAAGTCCAGTGATGATGTCATACAGTTCGTCCATAGCCGTGGCTTTATCACCGTGTGGTGGAATGTAAACAGCTGAGAGGAGAACTGAGCTGAACTCCCTCGGGAGGTAAAAAGGCCTGACATTAACGGTCAGGAGCTCGAGGCTATGAGAGCAGTAAGTTTTTAAGATACACACATCTCTGGCCCACAAGGAGTTAACCATAAAGCACACCCCTCCTCCCCTCTTCTTGCCTGAGTCCTTCGTTCGGTCTCCCCGGTAAACAGTGAATCCATCCGGCGTGATGGCGCAGTCGGGGACGCTGGGCTCCAGCCATGTCTCCGTGAAGGCCAGAACGCAGCAGTTCCTGATGTCTTGCTGGTGTTTAATCCGTGCACGCAGCTCGTCAAGTTTGTTGTCCAGAGACTGGAGATTCGCGAGCAGGATGCTGGGGAGAGGTGGCTTGCTGTTTCTCTGTCGCGTTCGGTACAAAACTCCAGCACGTTTTCCCCTCTTTGTTTTCCCTCGACGTCGTGCGAGTAAACAAAGGATCCCAGGCAGCACAGCGTCCACGGAGTCAAAACCTGCTGTAAAGTCCGAACTGGCTGATGAACGTAGCTCCAGAAGCGCTTGTCTGTCATACCGCGTGTATGATCGCGCTGTGCGCACAGTAATAGAGAGCAGAACAAAATAAATAATAAGATTTTTGCTGAGATGACTGGGAGCTCTCGTCGGTGCTGCCATCCTACGGCGCAACCTCCTCCTTTTGTAAGCCCACAAATGTGTAACTGGACTACTTCTTTAAATTGACACCAGTTCTGGTGACCTTTGGGACATGGTTTGACCCCCTTAGGAAAGTGCTATCATCATGAAACGTTCAGATCACTTACAACTCAATAGATTCTACCTTCCTGTAACGTTTCAGCCTGATTGGACCTTGTTTTCACACAAATGAACCCAGAATGATGTGAAATTGTGCTTCGTGCAACATAATTCTGGGTGCCATTTACAAACCATAAGTGCTAATGACTCCATTCCTTTTTGTGGTTGTAGGGGCTGCTGATTGGAGTACATTAAAACAAACCTGATCTCTCTAGGACATTCAGAAGCCAAGTTATAAGCCCACAAATGTGTAACTGGACTACTTCTTTAAATTGACACCAGATCCGGTGACCTTTGGGACATGGTTTGACCCCCTTACGAAAGTGCTATCATCATGAAACGTTCAGATCACTTACAACTCAATAGATTCTACCTTCCTGTAACGTTTCAGCCTGATTGGACCTTGTTTTCACACAAATGAACCCAGAATGATGTGAAATTGTGCTTCGTGCAACATAATTCTGGGTGCCATTTAAAAACCATAAGTGCTAATGACTCCATTCCTTTTTGTGGTTGTAGGGGCTGTTGATTGGAGTATACTGAAACAAACCTGATCTCTCTAGGACATTCAGAAGCCACGTTATAAGCCCACAAAGGTGTAACTGGACTACTTCTTTAAATTGACACCAGATCCGGTGACCTTTGGGACATGGTTTGACCCCCTTAGGAAAGTGCTATCATCATGAAACGTTCAGATCACTTACAACTCAATAGATTCTACCTTCTTGTAGCGTTTCAGCCTGATTGGACCTTGTTTTCACACAAATGGACCCAGAATGATGTGAAATTGTGCTTCGTGCAACATAATTCTGGGTGCCATTTACAAACCATAAGTGCTAATGACTCCATGCTAATGACTCCATTCCTTTTTTGGTTGTAGGGGCTGTTGATTGGAGTACATTAAAAAAAACCTGATCTCTCTAGGACATTCAGAAGCCAAGTTATAAGCCCACAAAGGTGTAACTGGACTACTTCTTTAAAGTGACACCAGGCCCGGTGACCTTTGGGACATGGTTTTACCCCCTATAGGAATGTGCGATCATCTTGAAACGTTCAGATCACTTACAACTCAATAGATTCTACCTTCTTGTAGCGTTTCAGCCTGATTGGACCTTGTTTTCACACAAATGAACCCAGAATGATGTGAAATTGTGCTTCGTGCAACATAATTCTGGGTGCCATTTAAAAACCATAAGTGCTAATGACTCCATTCCTTTTTGTGGTTGTAGGGGCTGTTGATTGGAGTACACTAAAACAAACCTGATCTCTCTAGGACATTCAGAAGCCAAGTTATAAGCCCACAAATGTGTAACTGGACTACTTTTTTAAATTGACACCAGATCCGGTGACCTTTGGGACATGGTTTGACCCCCTTAGGAAAGTGCTATCATCATGAAACGTTCAGATCACTTACAACTCAATAGATTCTACCTTCCTGTAACGTTTCAGCCTGATTGGACCTTGTTTTCACACAAATGAACCCAGAATGATGTGAAATTGTGCTTCGTGCAACATAATTCTGGGTGCCATTTAAAAACCATAAGTGCTAATGACTCCATTCCTTTTTGTGGTTGTAGGGGCTGTTGATTGGAGTACACTAAAACAAACCTGATCTCTCTAGGACATTCAGAAGCCAAGTTATAAGCCCACAAATGTGTAACTGGACTACTTCTTTAAATTGACACCAGATCCGGTGACATTTGGGACATGGTTTGAACCCCTTAGGAAAGTGCTATCATCATGAAACGTTCAGATCACTTACAACTCAATAGATTCTACCTTCCTGTAATGTTTCAGCCTGATTGGACCTTGTTTTCACACAAATGAACCCAGAATGATGTGAAATTGTGCTTCGTGCAACATAATTCTGGGTGCCATTTAAAAACCATAAGTGCTAATGTCTCCATTCCTTTTTGTGGTTGTAGGGGCTGTTGATTGGAGTACACTAAAACAAACCTGACCTCTCTTGGACAATCAGAAGCCAAGTTATAAGCCAACAAATGTGTAACTGGACTACTTCTTTAAATTGACACCTGATCCGGTGACCTTTGGGACATGGTTTGACCCCCTTAGGAAAGTGCTATCATGATGAAACGTTCAGATCACTTACAACTCAATAGATTCTACCTTCCTGTAACGTTTCAGCCTGATTGGACCTTGTTTTGACACAAATGAACCCAGAATGATGTTAAATTGTGCTTCGTGCAACATAATTCTGGGTGCCATTTAAAAACCATAAGTGCTAATGTCTCCATTCCTTTTTGAGGTTGTAGGGGCTGTTGATTGGAGTACACTAAAAAAAACCTGACCCCTCTAGCACATTCAGAAGCCAAGTTATAAGCCCACAAAGGTGTAACTGGACTACTTCTTTAAAGTGACACCAGGCCCGGTGACCTTTGGGACATGGTTTTACCCCCTATAGGAAAGTGCTATCATAATGAACCATCAGATCACTTACAACTCAGTAGATTCTACCTTCCTGTAACGTTTCAGCCTGATTGGACCTTGTTTTCACACAAATGGACCCAGAATTATGTGAAATTGTGCTTCGTGCAACATAATTCTGGGTGCCATTTACAAAGCATAAGTGCTAATGACTCCATTCCTTTTTGTGGTTGTAGGGGCTGTTGATTGGAGTACACTAAACATAACCTGATCTCTCTAGGACATTCAGAAGCCAAGTTATAAGCCCACAAATGTGTAACTGGACTACTTCTTTAAATTGACACCAGATCCGGTGACCTTTGGGACATGGTTTGACCCCCTTAGGAAAGTGCTATCATCATGAACCGTCAGATCACTTACAACTCAGTAGATTCTACCTTCCTGTAACGTTTCAGCCTGATTGGACCTTGTTTTCACACAAATGAACCCAGAATGATGTGAAATTGTGCTTCGTGCAACATAATTCTGGGTGCCATTTAAAAACCATAAGTGCTAATGTCTCCATTCCTTTTTGTGGTTGTAGGGGCTGTTGATTGGAGTTTACTAAAACAAACCTGACCTCTCTAGGACATTCAGAAGCCAAGTTATAAGCCCACTAATGTGTAACTGGACTACTTCTTTAAAGTGACACCAGATCCGGTGACCTTTGGGACATGGTTTGACCCCCTTAGGAAAGTGCTATCATCATGAAACGTTCAGATCACTTACAACTCAATAGATTCTACCTTCCTGTAACGTTTCAGCCTGATTGGACCTTGTTTTCACACAAATGAACCCAGAATGATGTGAAATTGTGCTTTGTGCAACATAATTCTGGGTGCCATTTACAAACCATAAGTGCTAATGACTCCATTCCTTTTTGTGGTTGTAGGGGCTTTTGATTGGAGTACACTAAAACAAACCTAACCTCTCTAGGACATTCAGAAGCCAAGTTATAAGCCCACAAAGGTGTAACTGGACTACATCTTTAAAGTGACACCAGGCCTGGTGACCTTTGGGACATGGTTTTACCCCCTATAGGAATCTGCGATCATCTTGAAACGTTCAGATCACCTACAACTCAATAGATTCTACCTTCCTGTAACATTTCAGCCTGATTGGACCTTGTTTTCACACAAATGAACGCAGAATGATGTGAAATTGTGCTTCGTGCAACATAATTCTGGGTGCCATTTACAAACCATAAGTGCTAATGACTCCATTCCTTTTTGTGGTTGTAGGGGCTGTTGATTGGAGTACACTAAAACAAACCTGATCTCTCTAGGACATTCAGAAGCCAAGTTATAAGCCCACAAAGGTGTAACTGGACTACTTCTTTAAATTGACACCAGATCCGGTGACCTTTGGGACATGGTTTGACCCCCTTAGGAAAATGCTATCATCATGAAACGTTCAGATCACTTACAACTCAATAGATTCTACCTTCCTGTAACATTTCAGCTTGATTGGACCTTGTTTTCACACAAATGGACCCAGAATGATGTGAAATTGTGCTTCGTGCAACATAATTCTGGGTGCCAGTTAAAAACCATAAGTGCTAATGACTCCATTCCTTTTTGTGGTTGTAGGGGCTGTTGATTGGAGTACACTAAAACAAATCTGATCTCTCTAGGACATTCAGAAGCCAAGTTATAAGCCCACAAATGTGTAACTGGACTACTTCTTTAAATTGACACCAGATCCGGTGACCTTTGGGACATGGTTTGACCCCCTTAGGAAAGTGCTATCATCATGAAACGTTCAGATCACTTACAACTCAATAGATTCTACCTTCCTGTAACATTTCAGCCTGATTGGACCTTGTTTTCACACAAATGAACGCAGAATGATGTGAAATTGTGCTTCGTGCAACATAATTCTGGGTGCCATTTACAAACCATAAGTGCTAATGACTCCATTCCTTTTTGTGGTTGTAGGGGCTGTTGATTGGAGTACACTAAAACAAACCTGATCTCTCTAGGACATTCAGAAGCGAAGTTATAAGCCCACAAAGGTGTAACTGGACTACTTCTTTAAAGTGACACCAGGCCCGGTGACCTTTGGGACATGGTTTTACCCCCTATAGGAATGTGCGATCATCTTGAAACGTTCAGATCACTTACAACTCAATAGATTCTACCTTCCTGTAACATTTCAGCCTGATTGGACCTTGTTTTCACACAAATGGACCCAGAATGATGTGAAATTGTGCTTCGTGCAACATAATTCTGGGTGCCATTTACAAAGCATAAGTGCTAATGACTCCATTCCTTTTTGTGGTTGTAGCGGCTGTTGATTGGAGTACACTAAAACAAACCTGATCTCTCTAGGACATTCAGAAGCCAAGTTATAAGCCCACAAATGTGTAACTGGACTACTTCTTTAAAGTGACACCAGATCCGGTGACCTTTGGGACATGGTTTGACCACCTTAGGAAAGTGCTATCATCATGAAACGTTCAGATCACTTACAACTCAATAGATTCTACCTTCCTGTAACGTTTCAGCCTGATTGGACCTTGTTTTCACACAAATGGACCCAGAATGATGTGAAATTGTGCTTCGTGCAACATAATTCTGGTTGCCATTTACAAACCATAAGTTCTAATGACTCCATTCCTTTTTGTGGTTGTAGGGGCTGTTGATTGGAGTACACTAAAACAAACCTGACCTCTCTAGGACATTCAGAAGCCAAGTTATAAGCCCACAAAGGTGTAACTGGACTACTTCTTTAAAGTGACACCAGGCAAGGTGACCTTTGGGACATGGTTTGACCCCCTATAGGAATATGCGATCATCATGAAACTTTCAGATCACTTTCAACTCAATAGATTCTACCTTCTTGTAACGTTTCAGCCTGATTGGACCTTGTTTTCACACAAATGGACCCAGAATGATGTGAAATTGTGCTTCGTGCAACATAATTCTGGGTGCCATTTACAAACCATAAGTGCTAATGACTCCATTCCTTTTTGTGGTTGTAGGGGCTGTTTATTGGAGTACACTAAAACAAACCTGACCTCTCTAGGACATTCAGAAGCCAAGTTATAAGCCCACAAAGGTGTAACTGGACTACTTCTTTAAAGTGACACCAGATCCAGTGACCTTTGGGACATGGTTTGACCCCCTTAGGAAAGTGCTATCATCATGAAACGTTCAGATCACTTACAACTCAATAGATTCTACCTTCCTGTAACGTTTCAGCCTGATTGGACCTTGTTTTCACACAAATGAACCCAGAATGATGTGAAATTGTGCTTCGTGCAACATAATTCTGGGTGCCATTTAAAAAACATAAGTGCTAATGTCTCCATTCCTTTTTGTGGTTGTAGGGGCTGTTGATTGGAGTACACTAAAACAAACCTGACCTCTCTTGGACATTCAGAAGCCAAGTTATAAGCCCACAAAGGTGTAACTGGACTACTTCTTTAAAGTGACACCTGATCCGGTGACCTTTGGGACATGGTTTGACCCCCTTAGGAAAGTGCTATCATGATGAAACGTTCAGATCACTTACAACTCAATAGATTCTACCTTCCTGTAACGTTTCAGCCTGATTGGACCTTGTTTTGACACAAATGAACCCAGAATGATGTTAAATTGTGCTTCGTGCAACATAATTCTGGGTGCCATTTAAAAACCATAAGTGCTAATGTCTCCATTCCTTTTTGAGGTTGTAGGGGCTGTTGATTGGAGTACACTAAAACAAACCTGACCCCTCTAGGACATTCAGAAGCCAAGTTATAAGCCCACAAATGTGTAACTGGACTACTTCTTTAAAGTGACACCAGATCCGGTGACCTTTGGGACATGGTTTGACCCCCTTAGGAAAGTGCTATAATCATGAAACGTTCAGATCACTTACAACTCAATAGATTCTACCTTCCTGTAACGTTTCAGCCTGATTGGACCTTGTTTTCACACAAATGAACCCAGAATGATGTGAAATTGTGCTTTGTGCAACATAATTCTGGGTGCCATTTAAAAACCATAAGTGCTAATGACTCCATTCCTTTTTGTGGTTGTAGGGGCTGTTGATTGGAGTACACTAAAACAAACCTGATCTCTCTAGGACATTCAGAAGCCAAGTTATAAGCCCACAAATGTGTAACTGGACTACTTATTTAAATTGACACCAGATCCGGTGACATTTGGGACATGGTTTGACCCCCATAGGAAAGTGCTATCATCATGAAACGTTCAGAACACTTACAACTCAATAGATTCTACCTTCCTGTAATGTTTCAGCTTGATTGGACCTTGTTTTCACACAAATGAACCCAGAATGATGTGAAATTGTGCTTCGTGCAACATAATTCTGGGTGCCATTTAAAAACCATAAGTGCTAATGTCTCCATTCCTTTTTGTGGTTGTAGGGGCTGTTGAAAGGAGTACACTAAAACAAACCTGACCTCTCTTGGACATTCAGAAGCCAAGTTATAAGCCCACAAATGTGTAACTGGACTACTTCTTTAAATTGACACCTGATCCGGTGACCTTTGGGACATGGTTTGACCCCCTTAGGAAAGTGCTTTCATGATGAAACGTTCAGATCACTTACAACTCAATAGATTCTACCTTCCTGTAACGTTTCAGCCTGATTGGACCTTGTTTTCACACAAATGAACCCAGAATGATGTGAAATTGTGCTTCGTGCAACATAATTCTGGGTGCCATTTAAAAACCATAAGTACTAATGTCTCCATTCCTTTTTGAGGTTGTAGGGGCTGTTGATTGGAGTACACTAAAACAACCCTGACCCCTCTAGGACATTCAGAAGCCAAGTTATAAGCCCACAAATGTGTAACTGGAATACTTCTTTAAAGTGACAACAGATCCGGTGACTTTTGGGACATGGTTTGACCCCCTTAGGAAAGTGCTATCATCATGAAACTTTCAGATCACTTACAACTCAATAGATTCTACCTTCCTGTAACGTTTCAGCCTGATTGGACCTTGTTTTCACAAAAATGAACCCAGAATGATGTGAAACTGTGCTTCGTGCAACATAATTCTGGGTGCCATTTAAAAAACATAAGTGCTAATGTCTCCATTCCTTTTTGTGGTTGTAGGGGCTGTTGATTGGAGTACACTAAAACAAACCTGACCTCTCTTGGACATTCAGAAGCCAAGTTATAAGCCCACAAAGGTGTAACTGGACTACTTCTTTAAAGTGACACCTGATCCGGTGACCTTTGGGACATGGTTTGACCCCCTTAGGAAAGTGCTATCATGATGAAACGTTCAGATCACTTACAACTCAATAGATTCTACCTTCCTGTAACGTTTCAGCCTGATTGGACCTTGTTTTGACACAAATGAACCCAGAATGATGTTAAATTGTGCTTCGTGCAACATAATTCTGGGTGCCATTTAAAAACCATAAGTGCTAATGTCTCCATTCCTTTTTGAGGTTGTAGGGGCTGTTGATTGGAGTACACTAAAACAAACCTGACCCCTCTAGGACATTCAGAAGCCAAGTTATAAGCCCACAAATGTGTAACTGGACTACTTCTTTAAAGTGACACCAGATCCGGTGACCTTTGGGACATGGTTTGACCCCCTTAGGAAAGTGCTATAATCATGAAACGTTCAGATCACTTACAACTCAATAGATTCTACCTTCCTGTAACGTTTCAGCCTGATTGGACCTTGTTTTCACACAAATGAACCCAGAATGATGTGAAATTGTGCTTTGTGCAACATAATTCAGGGTGCCATTTAAAAACCATAAGTGCTAATGACTCCATTCCTTTTTGTGGTTGTAGGGGCTGTTGATTGGAGTACACTAAAACAAACCTGATCTCTCTAGGACATTCAGAAGCCAAGTTATAAGCCCACAAATGTGTAACTGGACTACTTATTTAAATTGACACCAGATCCGGTGACATTTGGGACATGGTTTGACCCCCATAGGAAAGTGCTATCATCATGAAACGTTCAGAACACTTACAACTCAATAGATTCTACCTTCCTGTAATGTTTCAGCTTGATTGGACCTTGTTTTCACACAAATGAACCCAGAATGATGTGAAATTGTGCTTCGTGCAACATAATTCTGGGTGCCATTTAAAAACCATAAGTGCTAATGTCTCCATTCCTTTTTGTGGTTGTAGGGGCTGTTGAAAGGAGTACACTAAAACAAACCTGACCTCTCTTGGACATTCAGAAGCCAAGTTATAAGCCCACAAATGTGTAACTGGACTACTTCTTTAAATTGACACCTGATCCGGTGACCTTTGGGACATGGTTTGACCCCCTTAGGAAAGTGCTTTCATGATGAAACGTTCAGATCACTTACAACTCAATAGATTCTACCTTCCTGTAACGTTTCAGCCTGATTGGACCTTGTTTTCACACAAATGAACCCAGAATGATGTGAAATTGTGCTTCGTGCAACATAATTCTGGGTGCCATTTAAAAACCATAAGTACTAATGTCTCCATTCCTTTTTGAGGTTGTAGGGGCTGTTGATTGGAGTACACTAAAACAACCCTGACCCCTCTAGGACATTCAGAAGCCAAGTTATAAGCCCACAAATGTGTAACTGGAATACTTCTTTAAAGTGACAACAGATCCGGTGACTTTTGGGACATGGTTTGACCCCCTTAGGAAAGTGCTATCATCATGAAACTTTCAGATCACTTACAACTCAATAGATTCTACCTTCCTGTAACGTTTCAGCCTGATTGGACCTTGTTTTCACAAAAATGAACCCAGAATGATGTGAAATTGTGCTTTGTGCAACATAATTCTGGGTGCCATTTAAAATCCATAAGTGCTAATGACTCCATTCCTTTTCGTGGTTGTAGGGGCTGTGTATTGGAGTATACTAAAACAAACCTGATCTCTCTAGGACATTCAGAAGCCAAGTTATAAGCCCACAAAGGTGTAACTGGACTACTTCTTTAAATTGACACCAGATCCGGTGACCTTTGGGACATGGTTTGACCCCCTTAGGAAAGTGCTATCATCATGAAACGTTCAGATCACTTACAACTCAATAGATTCTACCTTCCTGTAACATTTCAGCCTGATTGGACCTTGTTTTCACACAAATGGACCCAGAATGATGTGAAATTGTGCTTTGTGCAACATAATTCTGGGTGCCATTTACAAAGCATAAGCGCTAATGACTCCATTCCTTTTTGTGGTTGTAGCGGCTGTTGATTGGAGTACACTAAAACAAACCTAACCTCTCTAGGCCATTCAGAAGCCAAGTTATAAGCCCACAAAGGTGTAACTGGACTACTTCTTTAAAGTGACACCAGGCCCGGTGACCTTTGGGACATGGTTTTACCCCCTATAGGAAAGTGCTATCATAATGAACCATCAGATCACTTACAACTCAGTAGATTCTACCTTCCTGTAACGTTTCAGCCTGATTGGACCTTGTTTTCACACAAATGAACCCAGAATGATGTGAAATTGTGCTTCGTGCAACATAATTCTGGGTGCCATTTAAAATCCATAAGTGCTAATGACTCCATTCCTTTTTGTGGTTGTAGGGGCTGTGTATTGGAGTATACTAAAACAAACCTGATCTCTCTAGGACATTCAGAAGCCAAGTTATAAGCCCACAAAGGTGTAACTGGACTACTTATTTAAATTGACACCAGATCCGGTGACCTTTGGGACATGGTTTGACCCCCTTAGGAAAGTGCTATCATCATGAAACGTTCAGATCACTTACAACTCAATAGATTCTACCTTCCTGTAACATTTCAGCCTGATTGGACCTTGTTTTCACACAAATGGACCCAGAATGATGTGAAATTGTGCTTCGTGCAACATAATTCTGGGTGCCATTTACAAAGCATAAGTGCTAATGACTCCATTCCTTTTTGTGGTTGTAGGGACTGTTGATTGGAGTACACTAAAACAAACCTGATCTCTCTAGGACATTCAGAAGCCAAGTTATAAGCCCACAAATGTGTAACTGGACTACTTCTTTAAAGTGACACCAGATCCGGTGACCTTTGGGACATGGTTTGACCGCCTTAGGAAAGTGCTATCATCATGAAACGTTCAGATCACTTACAACTCAATAGATTCTACCTTCTTGTAGCGTTTCAGCCTGATTGGACCTTGTTTTCACACAAATGGACCCAGAATTATGTGAAATTGTGCTTCGTGCAACATAATTCTGGGTGCCATTTACAAAGCATAAGTGCTAATGACTCCATTCCTTTTTGTGGTTGTAGGGGCTGTTGATTGGAGTACACTAAAAATAACCTGATCTCTCTAGGACATTCAGAAGCCAAGTTATAAGCCCACAAATGTGTAACTGGACTACTTCTTTAAATTGACACCAGATCCGGTGACCTTTGGGACATGGTTTGACCCCCTTAGGAAAGTGCTATCATAATGAACCATCAGATCACTTACAACTCAGTAGATTCTACCTTCCTGTAACGTTTCAGCCTGATTGGACCTTGTTTTCACACAAATGAACCCAGAATGATGTGAAATTGTGCTTCGTGCAACATATTTCTGGGTTCCATTTACAAACCATAAGTGCTAATGACTCCATTCCTTTTTGTGGTTGTAGGGGCTGTTGATTGGAGTACATTAAAACAAACCTGATCTCTCTAGGACATTCAGAAGCCAAGTTATAAGCCCACAAATGTGTAACTGGACTACTTCTTTAAATTGACACCAGATCCGGTGACCTTTGGGACATGGTTTGACCCCCTTAGGAAAGTGCTATCATCATGAAACGTTCAGATCACTTACAACTCAATAGATTCTACCTTCCTGTAACGTTTCAGCCTGATTGGACCTTGTTTTCACACAAATGAACCCAGAATGATGTGAAATTGTGCTTCGTGCAACATAATTCTGGGTGCCATTTAAAAACCATAAGTGCTAATGTCTCCATTCCTTTTTGTGGTTGTAGGGGCTGTTGATTGGAGTATACTAAAACAAACCTGATCTCTCTAGGACATTCAGAAGCCAAGTTATAAGCCCACAAAGGTGTAACTGGACTACTACTTTAAATTGACACCAGATCCGGTGACCTTTGGGACATGGTTTGACCCCCTTAGGGAAGTGCTATCATCATGAAACGTTCAGATCACTTACAACTCAATAGATTCTACCTTCCTGTAACATTTCAGCCTGATTGGACCTTGTTTTCACACAAATGGACCCAGAATGATGTGAAATTGTGCTTCGTGCAACATAATTCTGATTGCCATTTACAAAGCATAAGTGCTAATGACTCCATTCCTTTTTGTGGTTGTAGGGGCTGTTGATTGGAGTACACTAAAACAAACCTAACCTCTCTAGGCCATTCAGAAGCCAAGTTATAAGCCCACAAAGGTGTAACTGGACTACTTCTTTAAAGTGACACCAGGCCCGGTGACCTTTGGGACATGGTTTCACCCCCTATAGGAATGTGCGATCATCTTGAAACGTTCAGATCACTTACAACTCAATAGATTCTACCTTCTTGTAGCGTTTCAGCCTGATTGGACCTTGTTTTCACACAAATGGACCCAGAATTATGTGAAATTGTGCTTCGTGCAACATAATTCTGGGTGCCATTTACAAATATAAGTGCTAATGACTCCATTCCTTTTTGTGGTTGTAGGGGCATTTGATTGGAGTACATTAAAACAAACCTGATCTCTCTAGGACATTCATAAACCAAGTTATAAGCCCACAAATGTGTAACTGGACTACTTCTTTAAATTGACACCAGATCCGGTGACCTTTGGGACATGGTTTGACCCCCTTAGGAAAGTGCTATCATCATGAAACGTTCAGATCACTTACAACTCAATAGATTCTACCTTCCTGTAACGTTTCAGCCTGATTGGACCTTGTTTTCACACAAATGAACCCAGAATGATGTGAAATTGTGCTTCGTGCAACATAATTCTGGGTGCCATTTAAAAACCATAAGTGCTAATGACTCCATTCCTTTTTGTGGTTGTAGGGGCTGTTGATTGGAGTACACTAAAACAAACCTGATCTCTCTAGGACATTCAGAAGCCAAGTTATAAGCCCACAAATGTGTAACTGGACTACTTCTTTAAATTGACACCAGATCCGGTGACATTTGGGACATGGTTTGAACCCCTTAGGAAAGTGCTATCATCATGAAACGTTCAGATCACTTACAACTCAATAGATTCTACCTTCCTGTAATGTTTCAGCCTGATTGGACCTTGTTTTCACACAAATGAACCCAGAATGATGTGAAATTGTGCTTCGTGCAACATAATTCTGGGTGCCATTTAAAAACCATAAGTGCTAATGTCTCCATTCCTTTTTGTGGTTGTAGGGGCTGTTGATTGGAGTACACTAAAACAAACCTGACCTCTCTTGGACAATCAGAAGCCAAGTTATAAGCCAACAAATGTGTAACTGGACTACTTCTTTAAATTGACACCTGATCCGGTGACCTTTGGGACATGGTTTGACCCCCTTAGGAAAGTGCTATCATGATGAAACGTTCAGATCACTTACAACTCAATAGATTCTACCTTCCTGTAACGTTTCAGCCTGATTGGACCTTGTTTTGACACAAATGAACCCAGAATGATGTTAAATTGTGCTTCGTGCAACATAATTCTGGGTGCCATTTAAAAACCATAGGTGCTAATGTCTCCATTCCTTTTTGAGGTTGTAGGGGCTGTTGATTGGAGTACACTAAAAAAAACCTGACCCCTCTAGGACATTCAGAAGCCAAGTTATAAGCCCACAAAGGTGTAACTGGACTACTTCTTTAAAGTGACACCAGGCCCGGTGACCTTTGGGACATGGTTTTACCCCCTATAGGAAAGTGCTATCATAATGAACCATCAGATCACTTACAACTCAGTAGATTCTACCTTCCTGTAACGTTTCAGCCTGATTGGACCTTGTTTTCACACAAATGAACCCAGAATGATGTGAAATTGTGCTTCGTGCAACATAATTCTGGGTGCCATTTACAAACCATAAGTGCTAATGACTCCATTCCTTTTTGTGGTTGTAGGGGCTGTTGATTGGAGTACATTAAAACAAACCTGATCTCTCTAGGACATTCAGAAGCCAAGTTATAAGCCCACAAATGTGTAACTGGACTACTTCTTTAAATTGACACCAGATCCGGTGACCTTTGGGACATGGTTTGACCCCCTTAGGAAAGTGCTATCATCATGAAACGTTCAGATCACTTACAACTCAATAGATTCTACCTTCATGTAACATTTCAGCCTGATTGGACCTTGTTTTCACACAAATGAACCCAGAATGATGTGAAATTGTGCTTTGTGCAACATAATTCTGGGTGCCATTTAAAATCCATAAGTGCTAATGACTCCATTCCTTTTTGTGGTTGTAGGGGCTGTGTATTGGAGTATACTAAAACAAACCTGATCTCTCTAGGACATTCAGAAGCCAAGTTATAAGCCCACAAAGGTGTAACTGGACTACTTATTTAAATTGACACCAGATCCGGTGACCTTTGGGACATGGTTTGACCCCCTTAGGAAAGTGCTATCATCATGAAACGTTCAGATCACTTACAACTCAATAGATTCTACCTTCCTGTAACATTTCAGCCTGATTGGACCTTGTTTTCACACAAATGGACCCAGAATGATGTGAAATTGTGCTTCGTGCAACATAATTCTGGGTGCCATTTACAAAGCATAAGTGCTAATGACTCAATTCCTTTTTGTGGTTGTAGGGACTGTTGATTGGAGTACACTAAAACAAACCTGATCTCTCTAGGACATTCAGAAGCCAAGTTATAAGCCCACAAATGTGTAACTGGACTACTTCTTTAAAGTGACACCAGATCCGGTGACCTTTGGGACATGGTTTGACCCCCTTAGGAAAGTGCTATCATCATGAAACGTTCAGATCACTTACAACTCAATAGATTCTACCTTCTTGTAGCGTTTCAGCCTGATTGGACCTTGTTTTCACACAAATGGACCCAGAATTATGTGAAATTGTGCTTCGTGCAACATAATTCTGGGTGCCATTTACAAAGCATAAGTGCTAATGACTCCATTCCTTTTTGTGGTTGTAGGGGCTGTTGATTGGAGTACACTAAAAATAACCTGATCTCTCTAGGACATTCAGAAGCCAAGTTATAAGCCCACAAATGTGTAACTGGACTACTTCTTTAAATTGACACCAGATCTGGTGACCTTTGGGACATGGTTTGACCCCCTTAGGAAAGTGCTATCATAATGAACCATCAGATCACTTACAACTCAGTAGATTCTACCTTCCTGTAACGTTTCAGCCTGATTGGACCTTGTTTTCACACAAATGAACCCAGAATGATGTGAAATTGTGCTTCGTGCAACATATTTCTGGGTGCCATTTACAAACCATAAGTGCTAATGACTCCATTCCTTTTTGTGGTTGTAGGGGCTGTTGATTGGAGTACATTAAAACAAACCTGATCTCTCTAGGACATTCAGAAGCCAAGTTATAAGCCCACAAATGTGTAACTGGACTACTTCTTTAAAGAGCAAGTAACGTCTAAATTAACTTTTTTTTGCTGATGAACTGTATAAATGAGTGTCTAATAGTGTTTTAAATGTGTGCATTCTTTATTTTAGCATTTTGGTGCATTTTCTTTAAAAATTAAAAATTCTGTCTAAAAACCACAGTAATGCGCCACCTTCAGCTGAAAACATAGAATTTTAGTCATTTTGAATAATTTTTAGCCAATGGCTAAAGAGTAAAGTACTACGTAAACCAGTAGAGTACTACGTAGCAGCTCCGTGCCAAAGTTATAAAAGCAACGAGCGTCTCGGCCACGCCTTGTGGCGAGTGGGAGTTGGATTTGCAAGCGAGTGTAGGAGGTCAGCGGTAGTTCAGCATTAGCATACAGCATTAGCATATCCTAGTCTTTAGCATATCTTTTAGTGTTATAAATACTTATTTAGTGTTAGATTTGGCTGTTGGATATTGTAGTTTAGTTAGTGTTTGGCTGTTAGTGTAATTGGGAAAGTATTTCGGGTTTAGTGTTCCATATCGTCTTAGTATTGGTGAGTACGTGTAGTGTAGTATGCTTGCGGTGACTCTGTGGGCATTTTACCCGCGATTCTGCACGCCTCCGTTTGAAGAGGGAGGCTGCCCACTGTGGCTCTTCCGCGATTTAGATGCAGCCCACCGACTCTGCTCCCCCACCACGGCGGGCTCCAGTCTGAGGTGAGTCAGCTAAATAAACGTTTTAACATCTTCTAAAGACAATTCCCTACCTAAATGCAAAGTCTGAGAGACGTGGTTCACTTCCTTTAGCTAGTCAGTCGGCAATTCTGCTACAGTGTCTCTAACTAACGCTGCACTAGTTGACAGACATCATTACAGCGTGAAATCCAGCTTGTGAACAGGTTCTGTGAGGAATTCTGTTCAGGAGGTCGCATTTCAGGCTCTCCACATCATATGTGACGGACTTTTACGTTATAACAACGATCACACACTAGGAATGTTATAAAGCGCCTATATAGGAGATTCTTTTGTATATTATCTGACTTTATAAACTCCCAACAACAATGTGCTTCTATTTTTTTTTTCAGGCTAAATCTACCCAAGACACTGGCTGTCAGACTGATTTAGCTGCATGAATGTACTTTTCCAGGCTGATGTGAAACCTTCCCTGTAGCAAAGGTGAATTATTTTTAATAATCTTCTATGTAAACATTTTATTATCACCTTCTAGTTTTAATTTGTTTTACAGATTATTGTTACACGGGATTTTATGCTCTTTTAAACATTTATAAATGTGCTGCTTCTTTGTTTTTGTACATAGCCAGCCAGAATGGAGTTCACAGCCGCAGTGTGTCTGGTGACCCACGGGGACCATGATGAAAATTCATCTTCCAGAAGGTCCCAGAGCGTCCAGACCCCCTGAAAAGACCAAGATGTGAGGTGTCTGCTGTTGATTCCAGCTTCCACCTCAGTGACAGTGCAAGCTCAGTGAACTGTTCAAGGTTAAAAAAAAATTTAAAAATTTCAGAATTTTTAAGATATTAACAATTAAATAAGTATGTGATTACATCATGACGGAGGCTACTGATTCTGCCCCTGTGACACTTGGTGGTGACGTGTGAGCTGATTCTCCTGGAAAATAACTTTTACATTAAATATTTTGTTTTTGCTATCAAAAGTAAATTAACTAATAACCTGCATTATTGCAAGACACTCAGCAAAATATGGACTCTACACCATGAGGCATGCACACATTAATATTCTATAAGAGCACATAAGGTGAGCAACACCACATATTGTACACTGTCCTGAATTTGTTTTCTTTCTGCATCTCATTAGCCTGGCTGATCACCTGATAACCCCTGTCATCTGGTTATGACAGCATGAGGATGTCCTCACACACCTGTAACCTATCAGCTCATCCTGCTGAATAGAGAGAGAAGAGACCACACCACATCTCCTGTTCCTGGAAAGCCTTCAGCCATCCTTCGATGACTGAGAACCTCCATCAGCTCTGTCTCCTGTCTGCCTACAATTATTATAATAAATATTGTGTTTGACAAGTTTTTTGTGCTGCCAAATATCTCATTTAGATTCGTTTTGATATTTTAATGGATATTTATAAATTACATTGAATATCACATTTTTGTTGCATGTTTAACTAGCTATTGTGATTAATTAAACTAGCACCTCACTGTTAAAAGCTCGTTCTAATTTCAAGCATGTTTAAGTATTTATGGACATGAACAAAAACAGGAAATATATAAATTGAGATTTATTTAATTAATATAACAAATAAGGGGGAAAGAGTCATTGAAAGGCACGTTCTTCTGAAAGTTCCTGATCCTGATGACACCAGCAGAGGAGACCAGCTGCAGACACCAGAGGACCTAGAACCAAGAGAGCAGCTGTTATCAGTAAATAAATAAAGAAATCAGGGCAGTTTTAGTGGGCTGAACACATTACAGAATAATTTTCTCATGGGGTATTTTCATAACTTTATATGCAGTGGACTGTAACTTGAGCCCAGAGCTACCGGAGAGCTGCTATCCAGCATGTTTCAGTGGATTTTCCTGCTTTAACAGGTTAGATTAGCTGTTAAGCAGCTCAGCTATTTGTTGCTGATTAAAACCAGGTGTGCTGAAGCAGATAAACCTCTAAAACATGCTGAATACTAGCTTTTTAGGGCCGTGGAGACAAACCCTGCAGCTAATCCAATGCTATGGCTAACGGCTACTTACCTTTCAGAGGTGATTCTGTTGGGTCGGTTCTGGGAGTTTCAGGCAACTCACAAGCTCAAAACAATAAGACTCAGGTCCGCTTGTCTCCTCCAAATAGACTTGGTCCCTTTCTTCTCGAGTGTCTGTGTAAGGAGGGGGAGAAACGTCCTCCACTTCTAATAACTGCTCAGAGTGAAGGGAGCTAGCTTCGTCTAGTTAGCCATCGTCTTCGTCACTGCCGCGGCTCCGCCCTCTCGGTCCTCCAGGCAACGCCTACTAATGTTGCATTTTTTAAAATTGATACGTGGGTGGAGAAGGACTCTGAGGCTCAATTGACCCGCTCTTTAAATTGACACCAGATCCGGTGACCTTTGGGACATGGTTTGACCCCCTTAGGAAAGTGCTATCATCATGAAACGTTCAGATCACTTACAACTCAATAGATTCTACCTTCCTGTAACGTTTCAGCCTGATTGGACCTTGTTTTCACACAAATGAACCCAGAATGATGTGAAATTGTGCTTCGTGCAACATAATTCTGGGTGCCATTTAAAAACCATAAGTGCTAATATCTCCATTCCTTTTTGTGGTTGTAGGGGCTGTTGATTGGAGTATACTAAAACAAACCTGATCTCTCTAGGACATTCAGAAGCCAAGTTATAAGCCCACAAAGGTGTAACTGGACTACTTCTTTAAATTGACACCAGATCCGGTGACCTTTGGGACATGCTTTGACCCCCTTAGGAAAGTGCTATCATCATGAAACGTTCAGATCACTTACAACTCAATAGATTCTACCTTCCTGTAACATTTCAGCCTGATTGGACCTTGTTTTCACACAAATGGACCCAGAATGATGTGAAATTGTGCTTCGTGCAACATAATTCTGATTGCCATTTACAAAGCATAAGTGCTAATGACTCCATTCCTTTTTGTGGTTGTAGGGGCTGTTGATTGGAGTACACTAAAACAAACCTGATTTCTCTAGGACATTCAGAAGCCAAGTTATAAGCCCACAAATGTGTAACTGGACTACTTCTTTAAAGTGACACCAGATCCGGTGACCTTTGGGACATGGTTTGACCCCCTTAGGAAAGTGCTATCATCATGAAACGTTCAGATCACTTACAACTCAATAGATTCTACCTTCCTGTAACGTTTCAGCCTGATTGGACCGTGTTTTCACACAAATGAACCCAGAATGATGTGAAATTGTGCTTTGTGCAACATAATTCTGGGTGCCATTTACAAATCATAAGTGCTAATGACTCCATTCCTTTTTGTGGTTGTAGGGGCTGTTGATTGGAGTACACTAAAACAAACCTAACCTCTCTAGGCCATTCAGAAGCCAAGTTATAAGCCCACAAAGGTGTAACTGGACTACTTCTTTAAAGTGACACCAGGCCCGGTGACCTTTGGGACATGGTTTTACCCCCTATAGGAGTGTGCGATCATCTTGAAACGTTCAGATCACTTACAACTCAATAGATTCTACCTTCTTGTAGCGTTTCAGCCTGATTGGACCTTGTTTTCACACAAATGGACCCAGAATTATGTGAAATTGTGCTTCGTGCAACATAATTCTGGGTGCCATTTACAAATATAAGTGCTAATGACTCCATTCCTTTTTGTGGTTGTAGGGGCATTTGATTGGAGTACATTAAAACAAACCTGATCTCTCTAGGACATTCAGAAACCAAGTTATAAGCCCACAAATGTGTAACTGGACTACTTCTTTAAATTGACACCAGATCCGGTGACCTTTGGGACATGGTTTGACCCCCTTAGGAAAGTGCTATCATCATGAAACGTTCAGATCACTTACAACTCAATAGATTCTACCTTCCTGTAACGTTTCAGCCTGATTGGACCTTGTTTTCACACAAATGAACCCAGAATGATGTGAAATTGTGCTTCGTGCAACATAATTCTGGGTGCCATTTAAAAACCATAAGTGCTAATGACTCCATTCCTTTTTGTGGTTGTAGGGGCTGTTGATTGGAGTACACTAAAACAAACCTGATCTCTCTAGGACATTCAGAAGCCAAGTTATAAGCCCACAAATGTGTAACTGGACTACTTCTTTAAATTGACACCAGATCCGGTGACATTTGGGACATGGTTTGAACCCCTTAGGAAAGTGCTATCATCATGAAACGTTCAGATCACTTACAACTCAATAGATTCTACCTTCCTGTAATGTTTCAGCCTGATTGGACCTTGTTTTCACACAAATGAACCCAGAATGATGTGAAATTGTGCTTCGTGCAACATAATTCTGGGTGCCATTTAAAAACCATAAGTGCTAATGTCTCCATTCCTTTTTGTGGTTGTAGGGGCTGTTGATTGGAGTACACTAAAACAAACCTGACCTCCCTTGGACAATCAGAAGCCAAGTTATAAGCCAACAAATGTGTAACTGGACTACTTCTTTAAATTGACACCTGATCCGGTGACCTTTGGGACATGGTTTGACCCCCTTAGGAAAGTGCTATCATGATGAAACGTTCAGATCACTTACAACTCAATAGATTCTACCTTCCTGTAACGTTTCAGCCTGATTGGACCTTGTTTTCACACAAATGAACCCAGAATGATGTGAAATTGTGCTTCGTGCAACATAATTCTGGGTGCCATTTAAAAACCATAAGTGCTAATGTCTCCATTCCTTTTTGAGGTTGTAGGGGCTGTTGATTGGAGTGCACTAAAACAAACCTGACCCCTCTAGGACATTCAGAAGCCAAGTTATAAGCCCACAAATGTGTAACTGGACTACTTCTTTAAAGCGACACCAGATCCGGTGACCTTTGGGAGATGGTTTGACCCCCTTAGGAAAGTGCTATCATCATGAAACGTTCAGATCACTTACAACTCAATAGATTCTACCTTACTGTAACATTTCAGCCTGATTGGACCTTGTTTTCACACAAATGAACCCAGAATGATGTGAAATTGTGCTTTGTGCAACATAATTCTGGGTGCCATTTACAAACCATAAGTGCTAATGACTCCATTCCTTTTTGTGGTTGTAGGGGCTTTTGATTGGAGTACACTAAAACAAACCTAACCTCTCTAGGACATTCAGAAGCCAAGTTATAAGCCCACAAAGGTGTAACTGGACTACTTCTTTAAATTGACACCAGATCCGGTGACCTTTGGGACATGGTTTGACCCCCTTAGGAAAGTGCTATCATCATGAAACGTTCAGATCACTTACAACTCAATAGATTCTACCTTACTGTAACATTTCAGCCTGATTGGACCTTGTTTTCACACAAATGAACCCAGAATGATGTGAAATTGTGCTTTGTGCAACATAATTCTGGGTGCCATTTACAAACCATAAGTGCTAATGACTCCATTCCTTTTTGTGGTTGTAGGGGCTTTTGATTGGAGTACACTAAAACAAACCTAACCTCTCTAGGACATTCAGAAGCCAAGTTATAAGCCCACAAAGGTGTAACTGGACTACATCTTTAAAGTGACACCAGGCCTGGTGACCTTTGGGACATGGTTTTACCCCCTATAGGAATCTGCGATCATCTTGAAACGTTCAGATCACCTACAACTCAATAGATTCTACCTTCTTGTAGCCTTTCAGCCTGATTGGACCTTGTTTTCACACAAATGGACCCAGAATGATGTGAAATTGTGCTCCGTGTAACATAATTCTGGGTGTCATTTACAAACCATAAGTGCTAATGACTCCATTCCTTTTTGTGGTTGTAGGGGCTGTTGATTGGAGTACACTAAAATAAACCTGATCTCTCTAGGACATTCAGAAGCCAAGTTATAAGCCCACAAAGGTGTAGCTGGACTACTTCTTTAAATTGACACCAGATCAGGTGACCTTTGGGACATGGTTTGACCCCCTTAGGAAAGTGCTATCATCATGAAACGTTCAGATCACTTACAACTCAATAGATTCTACCTTCCTGTAACATTTCAGCCTGATTGGACCTTGTTTTCACACAAATGGACCCAGAATGATGTGAAATTGTGCTTCGTGCAACATAATTCTGGATGCCATTTACAAAGCATAAGTGCTAATGACTCCATTCCTTTTTGTGGTTGTAGGGGCTGTTGATTGGAGTACACTAAAACAAACCTGATCTCTCTAGGACATTCAGAAGCCAAGTTATAAGCCCACAAATGTGTAACTGGACTACTTCTTTAAAGTGACACCAGATCCGGTGACCTTTGGGACATGGTTTGACCCCCTTAGGAAAGTGCTATCATCATGAAACGTTCAGATCACTTACAACTCAATAGATTCTACCTTCTTGTAGCGTTTCAGCCTGATTGGACCTTGTTTTCACACAAATGGACCCAGAATTATGTGAAATTGTGCTTCGTGCAACATAATTCTGGGTGCCATTTACAAATATAAGTGCTAATGACTCCATTCCTTTTTGTGGTTGTAGGGGCATTTGATTGGAGTACATTAAAACAAACCTGATCTCTCTAGGACATTCAGAAACCAAGTTATAAGCCCACAAATGTGTAACTGGACTACTTCTTTAAATTGACACCAGATCCGGTGACCTTTGGGACATGGTTTGACCCCCTTAGGAAAGTGCTATCATCATGAAACGTTCAGATCACTTACAACTCAATAGATTCTACCTTCCTGTAACGTTTCAGCCTGATTGGACCTTGTTTTCACACAAATGAACCCAGAATGATGTGAAATTGTGCTTCGTGCAACATAATTCTGGGTGCCATTTAAAAACCATAAGTGCTAATGACTCCATTCCTTTTTGTGGTTGTAGGGGCTGTTGATTGGAGTACACTAAAACAAACCTGATCTCTCTAGGACATTCAGAAGCCAAGTTATAAGCCCACAAATGTGTAACTGGACAACTTCTTTAAATTGACACCAGATCCGGTGACATTTGGGACATGGTTTGAACCCCTTAGGAAAGTGCTATCATCATGAAACGTTCAGATCACTTACAACTCAATAGATTCTACCTTCCTGTAATGTTTCAGCCTGATTGGACCTTGTTTTCACACAAATGAACCCAGAATGATGTGAAATTGTGCTTCGTGCAACATAATTCTGGGTGCCATTTAAAAACCATAAGTGCTAATGTCTCCATTCCTTTTTGTGGTTGTAGGGGCTGTTGATTGGAGTACACTAAAACAAACCTGACCTCTCTTGGACAATCAGAAGCCAAGTTATAAGCCAACAAATGTGTAACTGGACTACTTCTTTAAATTGACACCTGATCCGGTGACCTTTGGGACATGGTTTGACCCCCTTAGGAAAGTGCTATCATGATGAAACGTTCAGATCACTTACAACTCAATAGATTCTACCTTCCTGTAAAGTTTCATCCTGATTGGACCTTGTTTTCACACAAATGAACCCAGAATGATGTGAAATTGTGCTTCGTGCAACATAATTCTGGGTGCCATTTAAAAACCATAAGTGCTAATGTCTCCATTCCTTTTTGAGGTTGTAGGGGCTGTTGATTGGAGTGCACTAAAACAAACCTGACCCCTCTAGGACATTCAGAAGCCAAGTTACAAGCCCACAAATGTGTAACTGGACTACTTCTTTAAAGCGACACCAGATCCGGTGACCTTTGGGACATGGTTTGACCCCCTTAGGAAAGTGCTATCATCATGAAACGTTCAGATCACTTACAACTCAATAGATTCTTCCTTCCTGTAACGTTTCAGCCTGATTGGACCTTGTTTTCACACAAATGGACCCAGAATGATGTGAAATTGTGCTTCGTGCAACATAATTCTGGGTGCCATTTACCAACCATAAGTGCTAATGACTCCATTCCTTTTTGTGGTTGTAGGGGCTGTTGATTGGAGTACACTAAAACAAACCTGATCTCTCTAGGACATTCAGAAGCCAAGTTATAAGCCCACAAAGGTGTAACTGGACTACTTCTTTAAATTGACACCAGATCCGGTGACCTTTGGGACATGGTTTGACCCCCTTAGGAAAGTGCTATCATCATGAAACGTTCAGATCACTTACAACTCAATAGATTCTACCTTCCTGTAACATTTCAGCCTGATTGGACCTTGTTTTCACACAAATGAACCCAGAATGATGTGAAATTGTGCTTTGTGCAACATAATTCTGGGTGCCATTTACAAACCATAAGTGCTAATGACTCCATTCCTTTTTGTGGTTTTAGGGGCTTTTGATTGGAGTACACTAAAACAAACCTAACCTCTCTAGGACATTCAGAAGCCAAGTTATAAGCCCACAAAGGTGTAACTGGACTACATCTTTAAAGTGACACCAGGCCTGGTGACCTTTGGGACATGGTTTTACCCCCTATAGGAATCTGCGATCATCTTGAAACGTTCAGATCACTTACAACTCAATAGATTCTACCTTCCTGTAACGTTTCAGCCTGATTGGACCTTGTTTTCACACAAATGAACCCAGAATGATGTGAAATTGTGCTTTGTGCAACGTAATTCTGGGTGCCATTTACAAATCATAAGTGCTAATGACTCCATTCCTTTTTGTGGTTGTAGGGGCTGTTGATTGGAGTACACTAAAACAAACCTAACCTCTCTAGGCCATTCAGAAGCCAAGTTATAAGCCCACAAAGGTGTAACTGGACTACTTCTTTAAAGTGACACCAGGCCCGGTGACCTTTGGGACATGGTTTTACCCCCTATAGGAATGTGCGATCATCTTGAAACGTTCAGATGACTTACAACTCAATAGATTCTACCTTCTTGTAGCGTTTCAGCCTGATTGGACCTTGTTTTCACACAAATGGACCCAGAATGATGTGAAATTGTGCTCCGTGTAACATAATTCTGGGTGTCATTTACAAACCATAAGTGCTAATGACTCCATTCCTTTTTGTGGTTGTAGGGGCTGTTGATTGGAGTACACTAAAACAAACCTGATCTCTCTAGGACATTCAGAAGCCAAGTTATAAGCCCACAAAGGTGTAGCTGGACTACTTCTTTAAATTGACACCAGATCAGGTGACCTTTGGGACATGGTTTGACCCCCTTAGGAAAGTGCTATCATCATGAAACGTTCAGATCACTTACAACTCAATAGATTCTACCTTCCTGTAACATTTCAGCCTGATTGGACCTTGTTTTCACACAAATGGACCCAGAATGAAGTGAAATTGTGCTTCGTGTAACATAATTCTGGGTGCCATTTAAAAACCATAAGTGCTAATGTCTCCATTCCTTTTTGTGGTTGTAGGGGCTGTTGATTGGAGTACACTAAAACAAACCTGATCTCTCTAGGACATTCAGAAGCCAAGTTATAAGCCCACAAATGTGTAACTGGACTACTTCTTTAAATTGACACCAGATCCGGTGACATTTGGGACATGGTTTGAACCCCTTAGGAAAGTGCTATCATCATGAAACGTTCAGATCACTTACAACTCAATAGATTCTACCTTCCTGTAATGTTTCAGCCTGATTGGACCTTGTTTTCACACAAATGAACCCAGAATGATGTGAAATTGTGCTTCGTGCAACATAATTCTGGGTGCCATTTAAAAACCATAAGTGCTAATGTCTCCATTCCTTTTTGTGGTTGTAGGGGCTGTTGATTGGAGTACACTAAAACAAACCTGACCTCTCTTGGACAATCAGAAGCCAAGTTATAAGCCAACAAATGTGTAACTGGACTACTTCTTTAAATTGACACCTGATCCGGTGACCTTTGGGACATGGTTTTACCCCCTATAGGAAAGTGCTATCATAATGAACCATCAGATCACTTACAACTCAGTAGATTCTACCTTCCTGTAACGTTTCAGCCTGATTGGACCTTGTTTTCACACAAATGAACCCAGAATGATGTGAAATTGTGCTTCGTGCAACATAATTCTGGGTGCCATTTACAAACCATAAGTGCTAATGACTCCATTCCTTTTTGTGGTTGTAGGGGCTGTTGATTGGAGTACATTAAAACAAACCTGATCTCTCTAGGACATTCAGAAGCCAAGTTATAAGCCCACAAATGTGTAACTGGACTACTTCTTTAAATTGACACCAGATCCGGTGACCTTTGGGACATGGTTTGACCCCCTTAGGAAAGTGCTATCATCATGAAACGTTCAGATCACTTACAACTCAATAGATTCTACCTTCATGTAACATTTCAGCCTGATTGGACCTTGTTTTCACACAAATGAACCCAGAATGATGTGAAATTGTGCTTTGTGCAACATAATTCTGGGTGCCATTTAAAATCCATAAGTGCTAATGACTCCATTCCTTTTTGTGGTTGTAGGGGCTGTGTATTGGAGTATACTAAAACAAACCTGATCTCTCTAGGACATTCAGAAGCCAAGTTATAAGCCCACAAAGGTGTAACTGGACTACTTATTTAAATTGACACCAGATCCGGTGACCTTTGGGACATGGTTTGACCCCCTTAGGAAAGTGCTATCATCATGAAACGTTCAGATCACTTACAACTCAATAGATTCCACCTTCCTGTAACATTTCAGCCTGATTGGACCTTGTTTTCACACAAATGGACCCAGAATGATGTGAAATTGTGCTTCGTGCAACATAATTCTGGGTGCCATTTACAAAGCATAAGTGCTAATGACTCCATTCCTTTTTGTGGTTGTAGGGGCTGTTGATTGGAGTACACTAAAAATAACCTGATCTCTCTAGGACATTCAGAAGCCAAGTTATAAGCCCACAAATGTGTAACTGGACTACTTCTTTAAATTGACACCAGATCCGGTGACCTTTGGGACATGGTTTGACCCCCTTAGGAAAGTGCTATCATAATGAACCATCAGATCACTTACAACTCAGTAGATTCTACCTTCCTGTAACGTTTCAGCCTGATTGGACCTTGTTTTCACACAAATGAACCCAGAATGATGTGAAATTGTGCTTCGTGCAACATATTTCTGGGTGCCATTTACAAACCATAAGTGCTAATGACTCCATTCCTTTTTGTGGTTGTAGGGGCTGTTGATTGGAGTACATTAAAACAAACCTGATCTCTCTAGGACATTCAGAAGCCAAGTTATAAGCCCACAAATGTGTAACTGGACTACTTCTTTAAAGAGCAAGTAACGTCTAAATTAACTTTTTTTTGCTGATGAACTGTATAAATGAGTGTCTAATAGTGTTTTAAATGTGTGCATTCTTTATTTTAGCATTTTGGTGCATTTTCTTTAAAAATTAAAAATTCAGTCTAAAAACCACAGTAATGCGCCACCTTCAGCTGAAAACATAGAATTTTAGTCATTTTGAATAATTTTTAGCCAATGGCTAAAGAGTAAAGTACTACGTAAACCAGTAGAGTACTACGTAGCAGCTCCGTGCCAAAGTTATAAAAGCAACGAGCGTCTCGGCCACGCCTTGTGGCGAGTGGGAGTTGGATTTGCAAGCGAGTGTAGGAGGTCAGCGGTAGTTCAGCATTAGCATATAGCATTAGCATATCCTAGTCTTTAGCATATCTTTTAGTGTTATAAATACTTATTTAGTGTTAGATTTGGCTGTTGGATATTGTAGTTTAGTTAGTGTTTGGCTGTTAGTGTAATTGGGAAAGTATTTCGGGTTTAGTGTTCCATATCGTCTTAGTATTGGTGAGTACGTGTAGTGTAGTATGCTTGCGGTGACTCTGTGGGCATTTTACCCGCGATTCTGCACGCCTCCGTTTGAAGAGGGAGGCTGCCCACTGTGGCTCTTCCGCGATTTAGATGCAGCCCACCGACTCTGCTCCCCCACCACGGCGGGCTCCAGTCTGAGGTGAGTCAGCTAAATAAACGTTTTAACATCTTCTAAAGACAATTCCCTACCTAAATGCAAAGTCTGAGAGACGTGGTTCACTTCCTTTAGCTAGTCAGTCGGCAATTCTGCTACAGTGTCTCTAACTAACGCTGCACTAGTTGACAGACATCATTACAGCGTGAAATCCAGCTTGTGAACAGGTTCTGTGAGGAATTCTGTTCAGGAGGTCGCATTTCAGGCTCTCCACATCATATGTGACGGACTTTTACGTTATAACAACGATCACACACTAGGAATGTTATAAAGCGCCTATATAGGAGATTCTTTTGTATATTATCTGACTTTATAAACTCCCAACAACAATGTGCTTCTATTTTTTTTTTCAGGCTAAATCTACCCAAGACACTGGCTGTCAGACTGATTTAGCTGCATGAATGTACTTTTCCAGGCTGATGTGAAACCTTCCCTGTAGCAAAGGTGAATTATTTTTAATAATCTTCTATGTAAACATTTTATTATCACCTTCTAGTTTTAATTTGTTTTACAGATTATTGTTACACGGGATTTTATGCTCTTTTAAACATTTATAAATGTGCTGCTTCTTTGTTTTTGTACATAGCCAGCCAGAATGGAGTTCACAGCCGCAGTGTGTCTGGTGACCCACGGGGACCATGATGAAAATTCATCTTCCAGAAGGTCCCAGAGCGTCCAGACCCCCTGAAAAGACCAAGATGTGAGGTGTCTGCTGTTGATTCCAGCTTCCACCTCAGTGACAGTGCAAGCTCAGTGAACTGTTCAAGGTTAAAAAAAAATTTAAAAATTTCAGAATTTTTAAGATATTAACAATTAAATAAGTATGTGATTACATCATGACGGAGGCTACTGATTCTGCCCCTGTGACACTTGGTGGTGACGTGTGAGCTGATTCTCCTGGAAAATAACTTTTACATTAAATATTTTGTTTTTGCTATCAAAAGTAAATTAACTAATAACCTGCATTATTGCAAGACACTCAGCAAAATATGGACTCTACACCATGAGGCATGCACACATTAATATTCTATAAGAGCACATAAGGTGAGCAACACCACATATTGTACACTGTCCTGAATTTGTTTTCTTTCTGCATCTCATTAGCCTGGCTGATCACCTGATAACCCCTGTCATCTGGTTATGACAGCATGAGGATGTCCTCACACACCTGTAACCTATCAGCTCATCCTGCTGAATAGAGAGAGAAGAGACCACACCACATCTCCTGTTCCTGGAAAGCCTTCAGCCATCCTTCGATGACTGAGAACCTCCATCAGCTCTGTCTCCTGTCTGCCTACAATTATTATAATAAATATTGTGTTTGACAAGTTTTTTGTGCTGCCAAATATCTCATTTAGATTCGTTTTGATATTTTAATGGATATTTATAAATTACATTGAATATCACATTTTTGTTGCATGTTTAACTAGCTATTGTGATTAATTAAACTAGCACCTCACTGTTAAAAGCTCGTTCTAATTTCAAGCATGTTTAAGTATTTATGGACATGAACAAAAACAGGAAATATATAAATTGAGATTTATTTAATTAATATAACAAATAAGGGGGAAAGAGTCATTGAAAGGCACGTTCTTCTGAAAGTTCCTGATCCTGATGACACCAGCAGAGGAGACCAGCTGCAGACACCAGAGGACCTAGAACCAAGAGAGCAGCTGTTATCAGTAAATAAATAAAGAAATCAGGGCAGTTTTAGTGGGCTGAACACATTACAGAATAATTTTCTCATGGGGTATTTTCATAACTTTATATGCAGTGGACTGTAACTTGAGCCCAGAGCTACCGGAGAGCTGCTATCCAGCATGTTTCAGTGGATTTTCCTGCTTTAACAGGTTAGATTAGCTGTTAAGCAGCTCAGCTATTTGTTGCTGATTAAAACCAGGTGTGCTGAAGCAGATAAACCTCTAAAACATGCTGAATACTAGCTTTTTAGGGCCGTGGAGACAAACCCTGCAGCTAATCCAATGCTATGGCTAACGGCTACTTACCTTTCAGAGGTGATTCTGTTGGGTCGGTTCTGGGAGTTTCAGGCAACTCACAAGCTCAAAACAATAAGACTCAGGTCCGCTTGTCTCCTCCAAATAGACTTGGTCCCTTTCTTCTCGAGTGTCTGTGTAAGGAGGGGGAGAAACGTCCTCCACTTCTAATAACTGCTCAGAGTGAAGGGAGCTAGCTTCGTCTAGTTAGCCATCGTCTTCGTCACTGCCGCGGCTCCGCCCTCTCGGTCCTCCAGGCAACGCCTACTAATGTTGCATTTTTTAAAATTGATACGTGGGTGGAGAAGGACTCTGAGGCTCAATTGACCCGCTCTTTAAATTGACACCAGATCCGGTGACCTTTGGGACATGGTTTGACCCCCTTAGGAAAGTGCTATCATCATGAAACGTTCAGATCACTTACAACTCAATAGATTCTACCTTCCTGTAACGTTTCAGCCTGATTGGACCTTGTTTTCACACAAATGAACCCAGAATGATGTGAAATTGTGCTTCGTGCAACATAATTCTGGGTGCCATTTAAAAACCATAAGTGCTAATATCTCCATTCCTTTTTGTGGTTGTAGGGGCTGTTGATTGGAGTATACTAAAACAAACCTGATCTCTCTAGGACATTCAGAAGCCAAGTTATAAGCCCACAAAGGTGTAACTGGACTACTTCTTTAAATTGACACCAGATCCGGTGACCTTTGGGACATGGTTTGACCCCCTTAGGAAAGTGCTATCATCATGAAACGTTCAGATCACTTACAACTCAATAGATTCTACCTTCCTGTAACATTTCAGCCTGATTGGACCTTGTTTTCACACAAATGGACCCAGAATGATGTGAAATTGTGCTTCGTGCAACATAATTCTGATTGCCATTTACAAAGCATAAGTGCTAATGACTCCATTCCTTTTTGTGGTTGTAGGGGCTGTTGATTGGAGTACACTAAAACAAACCTGATTTCTCTAGGACATTCAGAAGCCAAGTTATAAGCCCACAAATGTGTAACTGGACTACTTCTTTAAAGTGACACCAGATCCGGTGACCTTTGGGACATGGTTTGACCCCCTTAGGAAAGTGCTATCATCATGAAACGTTCAGATCACTTACAACTCAATAGATTCTACCTTCCTGTAACGTTTCAGCCTGATTGGACCGTGTTTTCACACAAATGAACCCAGAATGATGTGAAATTGTGCTTTGTGCAACATAATTCTGGGTGCCATTTACAAATCATAAGTGCTAATGACTCCATTCCTTTTTGTGGTTGTAGGGGCTGTTGATTGGAGTACACTAAAACAAACCTAACCTCTCTAGGCCATTCAGAAGCCAAGTTATAAGCCCACAAAGGTGTAACTGGACTACTTCTTTAAAGTGACACCAGGCCTGGTGACCTTTGGGACATGGTTTTACCCCCTATAGGAATCTGCGATCATCTTGAAACGTTCAGATCACCTACAACTCAATAGATTCTACCTTCTTGTAGCCTTTCAGCCTGATTGGACCTTGTTTTCACACAAATGGACCCAGAATGATGTGAAATTGTGCTCCGTGTAACATAATTCTGGGTGTCATTTACAAACCATAAGTGCTAATGACTCCATTCCTTTTTGTGGTTGTAGGGGCTGTTGATTGGAGTACACTAAAATAAACCTGATCTCTCTAGGACATTCAGAAGCCAAGTTATAAGCCCACAAAGGTGTAGCTGGACTACTTCTTTAAATTGACACCAGATCAGGTGACCTTTGGGACATGGTTTGACCCCCTTAGGAAAGTGCTATCATCATGAAACGTTCAGATCACTTACAACTCAATAGATTCTACCTTCCTGTAACATTTCAGCCTGATTGGACCTTGTTTTCACACAAATGGACCCAGAATGATGTGAAATTGTGCTTCGTGCAACATAATTCTGGATGCCATTTACAAAGCATAAGTGCTAATGACTCCATTCCTTTTTGTGGTTGTAGGGGCTGTTGATTGGAGTACACTAAAACAAACCTGATCTCTCTAGGACATTCAGAAGCCAAGTTATAAGCCCACAAATGTGTAACTGGACTACTTCTTTAAAGTGACACCAGATCCGGTGACCTTTGGGACATGGTTTGACCCCCTTAGGAAAGTGCTATCATCATGAAACTTTCAGATCACTTACAACTCAATAGATTCTACCTTCTTGTAGCGTTTCAGCCTGATTGGACCTTGTTTTCACACAAATGGACCCAGAATTATGTGAAATTGTGCTTCGTGCAACATAATTCTGGGTGCCATTTACAAATATAAGTGCTAATGACTCCATTCCTTTTTGTGGTTGTAGGGGCATTTGATTGGAGTACATTAAAACAAACCTGATCTCTCTAGGACATTCAGAAACCAAGTTATAAGCCCACAAATGTGTAACTGGACTACTTCTTTAAATTGACACCAGATCCGGTGACCTTTGGGACATGGTTTGACCCCCTTAGGAAAGTGCTATCATCATGAAACGTTCAGATCACTTACAACTCAATAGATTCTACCTTCCTGTAACGTTTCAGCCTGATTGGACCTTGTTTTCACACAAATGAACCCAGAATGATGTGAAATTGTGCTTCGTGCAACATAATTCTGGGTGCCATTTAAAAACCATAAGTGCTAATGACTCCATTCCTTTTTGTGGTTGTAGGGGCTGTTGATTGGAGTACACTAAAACAAACCTGATCTCTCTAGGACATTCAGAAGCCAAGTTATAAGCCCACAAATGTGTAACTGGACTACTTCTTTAAATTGACACCAGATCCGGTGACATTTGGGACATGGTTTGAACCCCTTAGGAAAGTGCTATCATCATGAAACGTTCAGATCACTTACAACTCAATAGATTCTACCTTCCTGTAATGTTTCAGCCTGATTGGACCTTGTTTTCACACAAATGAACCCAGAATGATGTGAAATTGTGCTTCGTGCAACATAATTCTGGGTGCCATTTAAAAACCATAAGTGCTAATGTCTCCATTCCTTTTTGTGGTTGTAGGGGCTGTTGATTGGAGTACACTAAAACAAACCTGACCTCTCTTGGACAATCAGAAGCCAAGTTATAAGCCAACAAATGTGTAACTGGACTACTTCTTTAAATTGACACCTGATCCGGTGACCTTTGGGACATGGTTTGACCCCCTTAGGAAAGTGCTATCATGATGAAACGTTCAGATCACTTACAACTCAATAGATTCTACCTTCCTGTAAAGTTTCATCCTGATTGGACCTTGTTTTCACACAAATGAACCCAGAATGATGTGAAATTGTGCTTCGTGCAACATAATTCTGGGTGCCATTTAAAAACCATAAGTGCTAATGTCTCCATTCCTTTTTGAGGTTGTAGGGGCTGTTGATTGGAGTGCACTAAAACAAACCTGACCCCTCTAGGACATTCAGAAGCCAAGTTATAAGCCCACAAATGTGTAACTGGACTACTTCTTTAAAGCGACACCAGATCCGGTGACCTTTGGGACATGGTTTGACCCCCTTAGGAAAGTGCTATCATCATGAAACGTTCAGATCACTTACAACTCAATAGATTCTACCTTCCTGTAACGTTTCAGCCTGATTGGACCTTGTTTTCACACAAATGGACCCAGAATGATGTGAAATTGTGCTTCGTGCAACATAATTCTGGGTGCCATTTACCAACCATAAGTGCTAATGACTCCATTCCTTTTTGTGGTTGTAGGGGCTGTTGATTGGAGTACACTAAAACAAACCTGATCTCTCTAGGACATTCAGAAGCCAAGTTATAAGCCCACAAAGGTGTAACTGGACTACTTCTTTAAATTGACACCAGATCCGGTGACCTTTGGGACATGGTTTGACCCCCTTAGGAAAGTGCTATCATCATGAAACGTTCAGATCACTTACAACTCAATAGATTCTACCTTCCTGTAACATTTCAGCCTGATTGGACCTTGTTTTCACACAAATGAACCCAGAATGATGTGAAATTGTGCTTTGTGCAACATAATTCTGGGTGCCATTTACAAACCATAAGTGCTAATGACTCCATTCCTTTTTGTGGTTTTAGGGGCTTTTGATTGGAGTACACTAAAACAAACCTAACCTCTCTAGGACATTCAGAAGCCAAGTTATAAGCCCACAAAGGTGTAACTGGACTACATCTTTAAAGTGACACCAGGCCTGGTGACCTTTGGGACATGGTTTTACCCCCTATAGGAATCTGCGATCATCTTGAAACGTTCAGATCACCTACAACTCAATAGATTCTACCTTCTTGTAGCCTTTCAGCCTGATTGGACCTTGTTTTCACACAAATGGACCCAGAATGATGTGAAATTGTGCTCCGTGTAACATAATTCTGGGTGCCATTTAAAAACCATAAGTGCTAATGTCTCCATTCCTTTTTGTGGTTGTAGGGGCTGTTGATTGGAGTACACTAAAACAAACCTGACCTCTCTAGGACATTCAGAAGCCAAGTTATAAGCCCACAAATGTGTAACTGGACTACTTCTTTAAAGTGACACCAGATCCGGTGACCTTTGGGACATGGTTTGACCCCCTTAGGAAAGTGCTATCATCATGAAACGTTCAGATCACTTACAACTCAATAGATTCTACCTTCCTGTAACGTTTCAGCCTGATTGGACCTTGTTTTCACACAAATGAACCCAGAATGATGTGAAATTGTGCTTTGTGCAACGTAATTCTGGGTGCCATTTACAAATCATAAGTGCTAATGACTCCATTCCTTTTTGTGGTTGTAGGGGCTGTTGATTGGAGTACACTAAAACAAACCTAACCTCTCTAGGCCATTCAGAAGCCAAGTTATAAGCCCACAAAGGTGTAACTGGACTACTTCTTTAAAGTGACACCAGGCCCGGTGACCTTTGGGACATGGTTTTACCCCCTATAGGAATGTGCGATCATCTTGAAACGTTCAGATGACTTACAACTCAATAGATTCTACCTTCTTGTAGCGTTTCAGCCTGATTGGACCTTGTTTTCACACAAATGGACCCAGAATGATGTGAAATTGTGCTCCGTGTAACATAATTCTGGGTGTCATTTACAAACCATAAGTGCTAATGACTCCATTCCTTTTTGTGGTTGTAGGGGCTGTTGATTGGAGTACACTAAAACAAACCTGATCTCTCTAGGACATTCAGAAGCCAAGTTATAAGCCCACAAAGGTGTAGCTGGACTACTTCTTTAAATTGACACCAGATCAGGTGACCTTTGGGACATGGTTTGACCCCCTTAGGAAAGTGCTATCATCATGAAACGTTCAGATCACTTACAACTCAATAGATTCTACCTTCCTGTAACATTTCAGCCTGATTGGACCTTGTTTTCACACAAATGGACCCAGAATGAAGTGAAATTGTGCTTCGTGTAACATAATTCTGGGTGCCATTTAAAAACCATAAGTGCTAATGTCTCCATTCCTTTTTGTGGTTGTAGGGGCTGTTGATTGGAGTACGCTAAAACAAACCTGACCTCTCTTGGACAATCAGAAGCCAAGTTATAAGCCAACAAATGTGTAACTGGACTACTTCTTTAAATTGACACCTGATCCGGTGACCTTTGGGACATGGTTTGACCCCCTTAGGAAAGTGCTATCATGATGAAACGTTCAGATCACTTACAACTCAATAGATTCTACCTTCCTGTAAAGTTTCAGCCTGATTGGACCTTGTTTTCACACAAATGAACCCAGAATGATGTGAAATTGTGCTTCGTGCAACATAATTCTGGGTGCCATTTAAAAACCATAAGTGCTAATGTCTCCATTCCTTTTTGAGGTTGTAGGGGCTGTTGATTGGAGTGCACTAAAACAAACCTGACCCCTCTAGGACATTCAGAAGCCAAGTTATAAGCCCACAAATGTGTAACTGGACTACTTCTTTAAAGCGACACCAGATCCGGTGACCTTTGGGACATGGTTTGACCCCCTTAGGAAAGTGCTATCATCATGAAACGTTCAGATCACTTACAACTCAATAGATTCTACCTTCCTGTAACGTTTCAGCCTGATTGGACCTTGTTTTCACACAAATGGACCCAGAATGATGTGAAATTGTGCTTCGTGCAACATAATTCTGGGTGCCATTTACCAACCATAAGTGCTAATGACTCCATTCCTTTTTGTGGTTGTAGGGGCTGTTGATTGGAGTATACTAAAACAAACCTGATCTCTCTAGGACATTCAGAAGCCAAGTTATAAGCCCACAAAGGTGTAACTGGACTACTTCTTTAAATTGACACCAGATCCGGTGACCTTTGGGACATGGTTTGACCCCCTTAGGAAAGTGCTATCATCATGAAACGTTCAGATCACTTACAACTCAATAGATTCTACCTTCCTGTAACATTTCAGCCTGATTGGACCTTGTTTTCACACAAATGAACCCAGAATGATGTGAAATTGTGCTTTGTGCAACATAATTCTGGGTGCCATTTACAAACCATAAGTGCTAATGACTCCATTCCTTTTTGTGGTTTTAGGGGCTTTTGATTGGAGTACACTAAAACAAACCTAACCTCTCTAGGACATTCAGAAGCCAAGTTATAAGCCCACAAAGGTGTAACTGGACTACATCTTTAAAGTGACACCAGGCCTGGTGACCTTTGGGACATGGTTTTACCCCCTATAGGAATCTGCGATCATCTTGAAACGTTCAGATCACCTACAACTCAATAGATTCTACCTTCTTGTAGCCTTTCAGCCTGATTGGACCTTGTTTTCACACAAATGGACCCAGAATGATGTGAAATTGTGCTCCGTGTAACATAATTCTGGGTGCCATTTAAAAACCATAAGTGCTAATGTCTCCATTCCTTTTAGTGGTTGTAGGGGCTGTTGATTGGAGTACACTAAAACAAACCTGACCTCTCTAGGACATTCAGAAGCCAAGTTATAAGCCCACAAATGTGTAACTGGACTACTTCTTTAAAGTGACACCAGATCCGGTGACCTTTGGGACATGGTTTGACCCCCTTAGGAAAGTGCTATCATCATGAAACGTTCAGATCACTTACAACTCAATAGATTCTACCTTCCTGTAACGTTTCAGCCTGATTGGACCTTGTTTTCACACAAATGAACCCAGAATGATGTGAAATTGTGCTTTGTGCAACGTAATTCTGGGTGCCATTTACAAATCATAAGTGCTAATGACTCCATTCCTTTTTGTGGTTGTAGGGGCTGTTGATTGGAGTACACTAAAACAAACCTAACCTCTCTAGGCCATTCAGAAGCCAAGTTATAAGCCCACAAAGGTGTAACTGGACTACTTCTTTAAAGTGACACCAGGCCCGGTGACCTTTGGGACATGGTTTTACCCCCTATAGGAATGTGCGATCATCTTGAAACGTTCAGATGACTTACAACTCAATAGATTCTACCTTCTTGTAGCGTTTCAGCCTGATTGGACCTTATTTTCACACAAATGGACCCAGAATGATGTGAAATTGTGCTCCGTGTAACATAATTCTGGGTGTCATTTACAAACCATAAGTGCTAATGACTCCATTCCTTTTTGTGGTTGTAGGGGCTGTTGATTGGAGTACACTAAAACAAACCTGATCTCTCTAGGACATTCAGAAGCCAAGTTATAAGCCCACAAAGGTGTAGCTGGACTACTTCTTTAAATTGACACCAGATCAGGTGACCTTTGGGACATGGTTTGACCCCCTTAGGAAAGTGCTATCATCATGAAACGTTCAGATCACTTACAACTCAATAGATTCTACCTTCCTGTAACATTTCAGCCTGATTGGACCTTGTTTTCACACAAATGGACCCAGAATGATGTGAAATTGTGCTTCGTGCAACATAATTCTGGATGCCATTTACAAAGCATAAGTGCTAATGACTCCATTCCTTTTTGTGGTTGTAGGGGCTGTTGATTGGAGTACACTAAAACAAACCTGATCTCTCTAGGACATTCAGAAGCCAAGTTATAAGCCCACAAATGTGTAACTGGACTACTTCTTTAAAGTGACACCAGATCCGGTGACCTTTGGGACATGGTTTGACCCCCTTAGGAAAGTGCTATCATCATGAAACGTTCAGATCACTTACAACTCAATAGATACTACCTTCCTGTAACGTTTCAGCCTGATTGGACCTTGTTTTCACACAAATGAACCCAGAATGATGTGAAATTGTGCTTTGTGCAACATAATTCTGGGTGCCATTTACAAATCATAAGTGCTAATGACTCCATTCCTTTTTGTGGTTGTAGGGCCTGTTGATTGGAGTACACTAAAACAAACCTAACCTCTCTAGGACATTCAGAAGCCAAGTTATAAGCCCACAAAGGTGTAACTGGACTACATCTTTAAAGTGACACCAGGCCTGGTGACCTTTGGGACATGGTTTTACCCCCTATAGGAATCTGCGATCATCTTGAAACGTTCAGATCACCTACAACTCAATAGATTCTACCTTCTTGTAGCCTTTCAGCCTGATTGGACCTGGTTTTCACACAAATGGACCCAGAAAGATGTGAAATCGTGCTCCGTGTAACATAATTCTGGGTGCCATTTAAAAACCATAAGTGCTAATGTCTCCATTCCTTTTAGTGGTTGTAGGGGCTGTTGATTGGAGTACACTAAAACAAACCTGACCTCTCTAGGACATTCAGAAGCCAAGTTATAAGCCCACAAATGTGTAACTGGACTACTTCTTTAAAGTGACACCACATCCGGTGACCTTTGGGACATGGTTTGACCCCCTTAGGAAAGTGCTATCATCATGAAACGTTCAGATCACTTACAACTCAATAGATTCTACCTTCCTGTAACGTTTCAGCCTGATTGGACCTTGTTTTCACACAAATGGACCCAGAATGATGTGAAATTGTGCTTCGTGCAACATAATTCTGGGTGCCATTTACCAACCATAAGTGCTAATGACTCCATTCCTTTTTGTGGTTGTAGGGGCTGTTGATTGGAGTATACTAAAACAAACCTGAGCTCTCTAGGACATTCAGAAGCCAAGTTATAAGCCCACAAAGGTGTAACTGGACTACTTCTTTAAATTGACACCAGATCCGGTGACCTTTGGGACATGGTTTGACCCCCTTAGGAAAGTGCTATCATCATGAAACGTTCAGATCACTTACAACTCAATAGATTCTACCTTCCTGTAACATTTCAGCCTGATTGGACCTTGTTTTCACACAAATGAACCCAGAATGATGTGAAATTGTGCTTTGTGCAACATAATTCTGGGTGCCATTTACAAACCATAAGTTCTAATGACTCCATTCCTTTTTGTGGTTGTAGGGGCTTTTGATTGGAGTACACTAAAACAAACCTAACCTCTCTAGGACATTCAGAAGCCAAGTTATAAGCCCACAAAGGTGTAAATGGACTACATCTTTAAAGTGACACCAGGCCTGGTGACCTTTGGGACATGGTTTTACCCCCTATAGGAATCTGCGATCATCTTGAAACGTTCAGATCACCTACAACTCAATAGATTCTACCTTCTTGTAGCCTTTCAGCCTGATTGGACCTTGTTTTCACACAAATGGACCCAGAATGATGTGAAATTGTGCTCCGTGTAACATAATTCTGGGTGCCATTTAAAAACCATAAGTGCTAATGTCTCCATTCCTTTTAGTGGTTGTAGGGGCTGTTGATTGGAGTACACTAAAACAAACCTGACCTCTCTAGGACATTCAGAAGCCAAGTTATAAGCCCACAAATGTGTAACTGGACTACTTCTTTAAAGTGACACCAGATCCGGTGACCTTTGGGACATGGTTTGACCCCCTTAGGAAAGTGCTATCATCATGAAACGTTCAGATAACTTACAACTCAATAGATTCTACCTTCCTGTAACGTTTCAGCCTGATTGGACCTTGTTTTCACACAAATGAACCCAGAATGATGTGAAATTGTGCTTTGTGCAACGTAATTCTGGGTGCCATTTACAAATCATAAGTGCTAATGACTCCATTCCTTTTTGTGGTTGTAGGGGCTGTTGATTGGAGTACACTAAAACAAACCTAACCTCTCTAGGCCATTCAGAAGCCAAGTTATAAGCCCACAAAGGTGTAACTGGACTACTTCTTTAAAGTGACACCAGGCCCGGTGACCTTTGGGACATGGTTTTACCCCCTATAGGAATGTGCGATCATCTTGAAACGTTCAGATCACTTACAACTCAATAGATTCTACCTTCTTGTAGCGTTTCAGCCTGATTGGACCTTGTTTTCACACAAATGGACCCAGAATGATGTGAAATTGTGCTCCGTGTAACATAATTCTGGGTGTCATTTACAAACCATAAGTGCTAATGACTCCATTCCTTTTTGTGGTTGTAGGGGCTGTTGATTGGAGTACACTAAAACAAACCTGATCTCTCTAGGACATTCAGAAGCCAAGTTATAAGCCCACAAAGGTGTAGCTGGACTACTTCTTTAAATTAACACCAGATCAGGTGACCTTTGGGACATGGTTTGACCCCCTTAGGAAAGTGCTATCATCATGAAACGTTCAGATCACTTACAACTCAATAGATTCTACCTTCCTGTAACATTTCAGCCTGATTGGACCTTGTTTTCACACAAATGGACCCAGAATGATGTGAAATTGTGCTTCGTGCAACATAATTCTGGATGCCATTTACAAAGCATAAGTGCTAATGACTCCATTCCTTTTTGTGGTTGTAGGGGCTGTTGATTGGAGTACACTAAAACAAACCTGATCTCTCTAGGACATTCAGAAGCCAAGTTATAAGCCCACAAATGTGTAACTGGACTACTTCTTTAAAGTGACACCAAATCCGGTGACCTTTGGGACATGGTTTGACCCCCTTAGGAAAGTGCTATCATCATGAAACGTTCAGATCACTTACAACTCAATAGATACTACCTTCCTGTAACGTTTCAGCCTGATTGGACCTTGTTTTCACACAAATGAACCCAGAATGATGTGAAATTGTGCTTTGTGCAACATAATTCTGGGTGCCATTTACAAATCATAAGTGCTAATGACTCCATTCCTTTTTGTGGTTGTAGGGCCTGTTGATTGGAGTACACTAAAACAAACCTAACCTCTCTAGGACATTCAGAAGCCAAGTTATAAGCCCACAAAGGTGTAACTGGACTACATCTTTAAAGTGACACCAGGCCTGGTGACCTTTGGGACATGGTTTTACCCCCTATAGGAATCTGCGATCATCTTGAAACGTTCAGATCACCTACAACTCAATAGATTCTACCTTCTTGTAGCCTTTCAGCCTGATTGGACCTTGTTTTCACACAAATGGACCCAGAATGATGTGAAATTGTGCTCCGTGTAACATAATTCTGGGTGCCATTTAAAAACCATAAGTGCTAATGTCTCCATTCCTTTTAGTGGTTGTAGGGGCTGTTGATTGGAGTACACTAAAACAAACCTGACCTCTCTAGGACATTCAGAAGCCAAGTTATAAGCCCACAAATGTGTAACTGGACTACTTCTTTAAAGTGACACCAGATCCGGTGACCTTTGGGACATTGTTTGACCCCCTTAGGAAAGTGCTATCATCATGAAACGTTCAGATCACTTACAACTCAATAGATTCTACCTTCCTGTAACGTTTCAGCCTGATTGGACCTTGTTTTCACACAAATGAACCCAGAATGATGTGAAATTGTGCTTTGTGCAACATAATTCTGGGTGCCATTTACAAATCATAAGTGCTAATGACTCCATTCCTTTTTGTGGTTGTAGGGGCTGTTGATTGGAGTACACTAAAACAAACCTAACCTCTCTAGGCCATTCAGAAGCCAAGTTATAAGCCCACAAAGGTGTAACTGGACTACTTCTTTAAAGTGACACCAGGCCCGGTGACCTTTGGGACATGGTTTTACCCCCTATAGGAATGTGCGATCATCTTGAAACGTTCAGATCACTTACAACTCAATAGATTCTACCTTCTTGTAGCGTTTCAGCCTGATTGGACCTTGTTTTCACACAAATGGACCCAGAATGATGTGAAATTGTGCTCCGTGTAACATAATTCTGGGTGTCATTTACAAACCATAAGTGCTAATGACTCCATTCCTTTTTGTGGTTGTAGGGGCTGTTGATTGGAGTACACTAAAACAAACCTGATCTCTCTAGGACATTCAGAAGCCAAGTTATAAGCCCACAAAGGTGTAGCTGGACTACTTCTTTAAATTGACACCAGATCAGGTGACCTTTGGGACATGGTTTGACCCCCTTAGGAAAGTGCTATCATCATGAAACGTTCAGATCACTTACAACTCAATAGATTCTACCTTCCTGTAACATTTCAGCCTGATTGGACCTTGTTTTCACACAAATGGACCCAGAATGATGTGAAATTGTGCTTCGTGCAACATAATTCTGGATGCCATTTACAAAGCATAAGTGCTAATGACTCCATTCCTTTTTGTGGTTGTAGGGGCTGTTGATTGGAGTACACTAAAACAAACCTGATCCCTCTAGGACATTCAGAAGCCAAGTTATAAGCCCACAAATGTGTAACTGGACTACTTCTTTAAAGTGACACCAGATCCGGTGACCTTTGGGACATGGTTTGACCCCCTTAGGAAAGTGCTATCATCATGAAACGTTCAGATCACTTACAACTCAATAGATTCTACCTTCCTGTAACGTTTCAGCCTGATTGGACCTTGTTTTCACACAAATGAACCCAGAATGATGTGAAATTGTGCTTTGTGCAACATAATTCTGGGTGCCATTTACAAATCATAAGTGCTAATGACTCCATTCCTTTTTGTGGTTGTAGGGCCTGTTGATTGGAGTACACTAAAACAAACCTAACCTCTCTAGGGCATTCAGAAGCCAAGTTATAAGCCCACAAAGGTGTAACTGGACTACTTCTTTAAAGTGACACCAGGCCCGGTGACCTTTGGGACATGGTTTTACCCCCTATAGGAATGTGCGATCATCTTGAAACGGTCAGATCACTTACAACTCAATAGATTCTACCTTCTTGTAGCGTTTCAGCCTGATTGGACCTTGTTTTCACACAAATGGACCCAGAATGATGTGAAATTGTGCTCCGTGTAACATAATTCTGGGTGTCATTTACAAACCATAAGTGCTAATGACTTCATTCCTTTTTGTGGTTGTAGGGGCTGTTGATTGGAGTACACTAAAACAAACCTGATCTCTCTAGGACATTCAGAAGCCAAGTTATAAGCCCACAAAGGTGTAACTGGACTACTTCTTTAAATTGACACCAGATCAGGTGACCTTTGGGACATGGTTTGACCCCCTTAGGAAAGTGCTATCATCATGAAACGTTCAGATCACTTACAACTCAATAGATTCTACCTTCCTGTAACATTTCAGCCTGATTGGACCTTGTTTTCACACAAATGGACCCAGAATGATGTGAAATTGTGCTTCGTGCAACATAATTCTGGATGCCTTTTTACAAAGCATAAGTGCTAATGACTCCATTCCTTTTTGTGGTTGTAGGGGCTGTTGATTGGAGTACACTAAAACAAACCTGATCTCTCTAGGACATTCAGAAGCCAAGTTATAAGCCCACAAATGTGTAACTGGACTACTTCTTTAAAGTGACACCAGATCCGGTGACCTTTGGGACATGGTTTAACCCCCTTTAGGAATGTGCGATCATCTTGAAACGTTCAGATCACTTACAACTCAATAGATTCTACCTTCTTTTAGCGTTTCAGCCTGATTGGACCTTGTTTTCACACAAATGGACCCAGAATGATGTGAAATTGTGCTCCGTGTAATATAATTCTGGGTGCCATTTACAAACCATAAGTGCTAATGACTCCATTCCTTTTTGTGGTTGTAGGGGCTGTTGATTGGAGTACACTAAAACAAACCTGATCTCTCTAGGACATTCAGAAGCCAAGTTATAAGCCCACAAATGTGTAACTGGACTACTTCTTTAAAATGACACCTGATCCGGTGACCTTTGGGACATGGTTTGACCCCCTTAGGAAAGTGCTATCATCATGAAATGTTCAGATCACTTACAACTCAATAGATTCTACCTTCCTGTAACGTTTCAGCCTGATTGGACCTTGTTTTCACATAAATGGACCCAGAATGATGTGAAATTGTGCTTCGTGCAACATAATTCTGGGTGCCTTTTACAAACCATAAGAGCTAATGACTCCATTCCTTTTTGTGGTTGTAGGGGCTGTTTATTGGAGTACACTAAAACAAACCTGACCTCTCTGGGACATTCAGAAGCCAAGTTATAAGCCCACAAAGGTGTAACTGGACTACTTCTTTAAAGTGACACCAGGCCCGGTGACCTTTGGGACATGGTTTGACCCCCTATAGGAATGTGCGATCATCATGAAACTTTCAGATCACTTACAACTCAATAGATTCTACCTTCCTGTAACGTTTCAGCCTGATTGGACCTTGTTTTCACACAAATGGACCCAGAATGATGTGAAATTGTGCTTCGTGCAACATAATTCTGGGTGCCATTTAAAAACCATAAGTGCTAATGACTCCATTCCTTTTTGCGGTTGTAGGGGCTGTTGATTGGAGTACACTAAAACAAACCTGATCTCTCTAGGACATTCAGAAGCCAAGTTATAAGCCCACAAATGTGTAACTGGACTACTTCTTTAAATTGACACCAGATCCGGTGACCTTTGGGACATGGTTTGACCCCCTTAGGAAAGTGCCATCATCATGAAACGTTCAGATCACTTACAACTCAATAGATTCTACCTTCCTGTAACGTTTCAGCCTGATTGGACCTTGTTTTCACACAAATGAACCCAGGATGATGTGAAATTGTGCTTCGTGCAACATAATTCTGGGTGCCATTTACAAACCATAAGTGCTAATGACTCCATTTCTTTTTGTGGTTGTAGGGGCTGTTGATTGGAGTATACTAAAACAAACCTGATCTCTCTGGGACATTCAGAAGCCAAGTTATAAGCCCACAAAGGTGTAACTGGACTACTTCTTTAAATTGACACCAGATCCGGTGACCTTTGGGACATGGTTTGACCCCCTTAGGAAAGTGCTATCATCATGAAAGTTCAGATCACTTACAACTCAATAGATTCTACCTTCCTGTAACATTTCAGCATGATTGGACCTTGTTTTCACACAAATGAACCCAGAATGATGTGAAATTGTGCTTCGTGCAACATAATTCTGGGTGCCATTTAAAAACCATAAGTGCTAATGACTCCATTCCTTTTTGTGGTTGTAGGGGCTGTTGATTGGAGTATACTAAAACAAACCTGATCTCTCTAGGACATTCAGAAGCCAAGTTATAAGCCCACAAATGTGTAACTGGACCACTTCTTTAAAGTGACACCAGATCCGGTGACCTTTGGGACATGGTTTGACCCCCTTAGGAAAGTGCTATCATCATGAAACGTTCAGATCACTTACAACTCAATAGATTCTACCTTCCTGTAACGTTTCATCCTGATTGGACCTTGTTTTCACACAAATGAACCCAGAAAGATGTGAAATTGTGCTTTGTGCAACATAATTCTCGGTGCAATTTACAAATCATAAGTGCTAATGACTCCATTCCTTTTTGTGGTTGTAGGGGCTGTTGATTGGAGTACACTAAAACAAACCTAACCTCTCTAGGACATTCAGAAGCCAAGTTATAAGCCAACAAAGGTGTAACTGGACTACATCTTTAAAGTGACACCAGGCCTGGTGACCTTTGGGACATGGTTTTACCCCCTATAGGAATGTGCGATCATCTTGAAACGTTCAGATCACTTACAACTCAATAGATTCTACCTTCTTGTAGCGTTTCAGCCTGATTGGACCTTGTTTTCACACAAATGGACCCAGAATGATGTGAAATTGTGCTCCGTGTAACATAATTCTGGGTGCCATTTACAAACCATAAGTGCTAATGACTCCATTCCTTTTTGTGGTTGTAGGGGCTGTTGATTGGAGTACACTAAAACAAACCTGACCTCTCTAGGACATTCAGAAGCCAAGTTATAATCCCACAAAGGTGTAACTGGACTACTTCTTTAAAGTGACACCAGGCCCGGTGACCCTTGGGACATGGTTTGACCCCCTATAGGAATGTGCGATCATCATGAAATGTTCAGATCACTTACAACTCAATAGATTCTACCTTCTTGTAGCGTTTCAGCCTGATTGGACCTTGTTTTCACACAAATGAACCCAGAATGATGTGAAATTGTGCTTCGTGCAACATAATTCTGGGTGCCATTTAAAAACCATAAGTGCTAATGACTCCATTCCTTTTTGTGGTTGTAGGGGCTGTTGATTGGAGTACACTAAAACAAACCTGATCACTCTAGGACATTCAGAAGCCAAGTTATAAGCCCACAAATGTGTAACTGGACTACTTCTTTAAAGTGACACCAGATCCGGTGACCTTTGGGACATGGTTTGACCCCCTTAGGAAAGTGCTATCATCATGAAATGTTCAGATCACTTACAACTCAATAGCTTCTACCTTCCTGTAACGTTTCAGCCTGATTGGACCTTGTTTTCACACAAATGGACCCAGAATGATTTGAAATTGTGCTTCGTGCAACATAATTCTGGGTGCCATTTACAAACCATAAGTGCTAATGACTCCATTCCTTTTTGTGGTTGTAGGGGCTGTTGATTGGAGTACACTAAAACAAACCTCATCGCCCTAGGACATTCAGAAGCCAAGTTATAAGCCCACAAATGTGTAACTGGACTACTTCTTTAAATTGACACCACATCCGGTGACCTATGGGACATGGTTTGACCCCCTTAGGAAAGTGCTATCATCATGAAACGTTCAGATCACTTACAACTCAATAGATTCTACCTTCTTGTAACGTTTCAGCCTGATTGGACCTTGTTTTCACACAAATGGACCCAGAATGATGTGAAATTGTGCTTCGTGCAACATAATTATGGGTGCCATTTAAAAACCATAAGTGCTAATGACTCCATTCCTTTTTGTGGTTGTAGGGGCTGTTGATTGGAGTACACTAAAACAAACCTGACCTCTCTAGGACATTCAGAAGCCAAGTTATAAGCCCACAAAGGTGTAACTGGACTACTTCTTTAAAGTGACACCAGGCCCGGTGACCTTTGGGACATGGTTTGACCCCCTATAGGAATGTGCGATCATCATGAAACGTTCAGATCACTTACAACTCAATAGATTCTACCTTCTTGTAGCGTTTCAGCCTGATTGGACCTTGTTTTCACACAAATGAACCCAGAATGATGTGAAATTGTGCTTCGTGCAACATAATTCTGGGTGCCATTTAAAAACCATAAGTGCTAATGACTCCATTCCTTTTTGTGGTTGTAGGGGCTGTTGATTGGAGTACACTAAAACAAACCTGATCACTCTAGGACATTCAGAAGCCAAGTTATAAGCCCACAAATGTGTAACTGGACTACTTCTTTAAAGTGACACCAGGCCCGGTGACCTTTGGGACATGGTTTTACCCCCTATAGGAATGTGCGATCATCTTGAAACGTTCAGATCACTTACAACTCAATAGATTCTACCTTCTTGTAGCGTTTCAGCCTGATTGGACCTTGTTTTCACACAAATGGACCCAGAATTATGTGAAATTGTGCTTCGTGCAACATAATTCTGGGTGCCATTTACAAATATAAGTGCTAATGACTCCATTCCTTTTTGTGGTTGTAGGGGCATTTGATTGGAGTACATTAAAACAAACCTGATCTCTCTAGGACATTCAGAAACCAAGTTATAAGCCCACAAATGTGTAACTGGACTACTTCTTTAAATTGACACCAGATCCGGTGACCTTTGGGACATGGTTTGACCCCCTTAGGAAAGTGCTATCATCATGAAACGTTCAGATCACTTACAACTCAATAGATTCTACCTTCCTGTAACGTTTCAGCCTGATTGGACCTTGTTTTCACACAAATGAACCCAGAATGATGTGAAATTGTGCTTCGTGCAACATAATTCTGGGTGCCATTTAAAAACCATAAGTGCTAATGACTCCATTCCTTTTTGTGGTTGTAGGGCCTGTTGATTGGAGTACACTAAAACAAACCTAACCTCTCTAGGACATTCAGAAGCCAAGTTATAAGCCCACAAATGTGTAACTGGACTACTTCTTTAAATTGACACCAGATCCGGTGACCTTTGGGACATGGTTTGACCCCCTTAGGAAAGTGCGATCATCTTGAAACGTTCAGATCTCTTACAACTCAATAGATTCTACCTTCTTGTAACGTTTCAGCCTGATTGGACCTTGTTTTCACACAAATGAACCCAGGATGATGTGAAATTGTGCTTCGTGCAACATAATTCTGGGTGCCATTTACAAACCATAAGTGCTAATGACTCCATTTCTTTTTGTGGTTGTAGGGGCTGTTGATTGGAGTATACTAAAACAAACCTGATCTCTCTGGGACATTCAGAAGCCAAGTTATAAGCCCACAAAGGTGTAACTGGACTACTTCTTTAAATTGACACCAGATCCGGTGACCTTTGGGACATGGTTTGACCCCCTTAGGAAAGTGCTATCATCATGAAAGTTCAGATCACTTACAACTCAATAGATTCTACCTTCCTGTAACATTTCAGCATGATTGGACCTTGTTTTCACACAAATGAACCCAGAATGATGTGAAATTGTGCTTCGTGCAACATAATTCTGGGTGCCATTTAAAAACCATAAGTGCTAATGACTCCATTCCTTTTTGTGGTTGTAGGGGCTGTTGATTGGAGTATACTAAAACAAACCTGATCTCTCTAGGACATTCAGAAGCCAAGTTATAAGCCCACAAATGTGTAACTGGACCACTTCTTTAAAGTGACACCAGATCCGGTGACCTTTGGGACATGGTTTGACCCCCTTAGGAAAGTGCTATCATCATGAAACGTTCAGATCACTTACAACTCAATAGATTCTACCTTCCTGTAACGTTTCATCCTGATTGGACCTTGTTTTCACACAAATGAACCCAGAAAGATGTGAAATTGTGCTTTGTGCAACATAATTCTCGGTGCAATTTACAAATCATAAGTGCTAATGACTCCATTCCTTTTTGTGGTTGTAGGGGCTGTTGATTGGAGTACACTAAAACAAACCTAACCTCTCTAGGACATTCAGAAGCCAAGTTATAAGCCCACAAAGGTGTAACTGGACTACATCTTTAAAGTGACACCAGGCCTGGTGACCTTTGGGACATGGTTTTACCCCCTATAGGAATGTGCGATCATCTTGAAACGTTCAGATCACTTACAACTCAATAGATTCTACCTTCTTGTAGCGTTTCAGCCTGATTGGACCTTGTTTTCACACAAATGGACCCAGAATGATGTGAAATTGTGCTCCGTGTAACATAATTCTGGGTGCCATTTACAAACCATAAGTGCTAATGACTCCATTCCTTTTTGTGGTTGTAGGGGCTGTTGATTGGAGTACACTAAAACAAACCTGATCTCTCTAGGACATTCAGAAGCCAAGTTATAAGCCCACAAATGTGTAACTGGACTACTTCTTTAAATTGACACCTGATCCGGTGACCTTTGGGACATGGTTTGACCCTCTTAGGAAAGTGCTATCATCATGAAACGTTCAGATCACTTACAACTCAATAGATTCTACCTTCCTGTAACGTTTCAGCCTGATTGGACCTTGTTTTCACACAAATGGACCCAGAATGATTAGAAATTGTGCTTCGTGCAACATAATTCTGGGTGCCATTTACAAACCATAAGTGCTAATGACTCCATTCCTTTTTGTGGTTGTAGGGGCTGTTGATTGGAGTACACTAAAACAAACCTGACCTCTCTAGGACATTCAGAAGCCAAGTTATAATCCCACAAAGGTGTAACTGGACTACTTCTTTAAAGTGACACCAGGCCCGGTGACCCTTGGGACATGGTTTGACCCCCTATAGGAATGTGCGATCATCATGAAATGTTCAGATCACTTACAACTCAATAGATTCTACCTTCTTGTAGCGTTTCAGCCTGATTGGACCTTGTTTTCACACAAATGAACCCAGAATGATGTGAAATTGTGCTTCGTGCAACATAATTCTGGGTGCCATTTAAAAACCATAAGTGCTAATGACTCCATTCCTTTTTGTGGTTGTAGGGGCTGTTGATTGGAGTACACTAAAACAAACCTGATCACTCTAGGACATTCAGAAGCCAAGTTATAAGCCCACAAATGTGTAACTGGACTACTTCTTTAAAGTGACACCAGATCCGGTGACCTTTGGGACATGGTTTGACCCCCTTAGGAAAGTGCTATCATCATGAAATGTTCAGATCACTTACAACTCAATAGCTTCTACCTTCCTGTAACGTTTCAGCCTGATTGGACCTTGTTTTCACACAAATGGACCCAGAATGATTTGAAATTGTGCTTCGTGCAACATAATTCTGGGTGCCATTTACAAACCATAAGTGCTAATGACTCCATTCCTTTTTGTGGTTGTAGGGGCTGTTGATTGGAGTACACTAAAACAAACCTCATCGCCCTAGGACATTCAGAAGCCAAGTTATAAGCCCACAAATGTGTAACTGGACTACTTCTTTAAATTGACACCACATCCGGTGACCTATGGGACATGGTTTGACCCCCTTAGGAAAGTGCTATCATCATGAAACGTTCAGATCACTTACAACTCAATAGATTCTACCTTCTTGTAACGTTTCAGCCTGATTGGACCTTGTTTTCACACAAATGGACCCAGAATGATGTGAAATTGTGCTTCGTGCAACATAATTATGGGTGCCATTTAAAAACCATAAGTGCTAATGACTCCATTCCTTTTTGTGGTTGTAGGGGCTGTTGATTGGAGTACACTAAAACAAACCTGACCTCTCTAGGACATTCAGAAGCCAAGTTATAAGCCCACAAAGGTGTAACTGGACTACTTCTTTAAAGTGACACCAGGCCCGGTGACCTTTGGGACATGGTTTGACCCCCTATAGGAATGTGCGATCATCATGAAACGTTCAGATCACTTACAACTCAATAGATTCTACCTTCTTGTAGCGTTTCAGCCTGATTGGACCTTGTTTTCACACAAATGAACCCAGAATGATGTGAAATTGTGCTTCGTGCAACATAATTCTGGGTGCCATTTAAAAACCATAAGTGCTAATGACTCCATTCCTTTTTGTGGTTGTAGGGGCTGTTGATTGGAGTACACTAAAACAAACCTGATCACTCTAGGACATTCAGAAGCCAAGTTATAAGCCCACAAATGTGTAACTGGACTACTTCTTTAAAGTGACACCAGGCCCGGTGACCTTTGGGACATGGTTTTACCCCCTATAGGAATGTGCGATCATCTTGAAACGTTCAGATCACTTACAACTCAATAGATTCTACCTTCTTGTAGCGTTTCAGCCTGATTGGACCTTGTTTTCACACAAATGGACCCAGAATTATGTGAAATTGTGCTTCGTGCAACATAATTCTGGGTGCCATTTACAAATATAAGTGCTAATGACTCCATTCCTTTTTGTGGTTGTAGGGGCATTTGATTGGAGTACATTAAAACAAACCTGATCTCTCTAGGACATTCAGAAACCAAGTTATAAGCCCACAAATGTGTAACTGGACTACTTCTTTAAATTGACACCAGATCCGGTGACCTTTGGGACATGGTTTGACCCCCTTAGGAAAGTGCTATCATCATGAAACGTTCAGATCACTTACAACTCAATAGATTCTACCTTCCTGTAACGTTTCAGCCTGATTGGACCTTGTTTTCACACAAATGAACCCAGAATGATGTGAAATTGTGCTTCGTGCAACATAATTCTGGGTGCCATTTAAAAACCATAAGTGCTAATGACTCCATTCCTTTTTGTGGTTGTAGGGGCTGTTGATTGGAGTACACTAAAACAAACCTGATCTCTCTAGGACATTCAGAAGCCAAGTTATAAGCCCACAAATGTGTAACTGGACTACTTCTTTAAATTGACACCAGATCCGGTGACATTTGGGACATGGTTTGAACCCCTTAGGAAAGTGCTATCATCATGAAACGTTCAGATCACTTACAACTCAATAGATTCTACCTTCCTGTAATGTTTGAGCCTGATTGGACCTTGTTTTCACACAAATGAACCCAGAATGATGTGAAATTGTGCTTCGTGCAACATAATTCTGGGTGCCATTTAAAAACCATAAGTGCTAATGTCTCCATTCCTTTTTGTGGTTGTAGGGGCTGTTGATTGGAGTACACTAAAACAAACCTGACCTCTCTTGGACAATCAGAAGCCAAGTTATAAGCCAACAAATGTGTAACTGGACTACTTCTTTAAATTGACACCTGATCCGGTGACCTTTGGGACATGGTTTGACCCCCTTAGGAAAGTGCTATCATGATGAAACGTTCAGATCACTTACAACTCAATAGATTCTACCTTCCTGTAACGTTTCAGCCTGATTGGACCTTGTTTTCACACAAATGAACCCAGACTGATGTGAAATTGTGCTTCGTGCAACATAATTCTGGGTGCCATTTAAAAACCATAAGTGCTAATGTCTCCATTCCTTTTTGAGGTTGTAGGGGCTGTTGATTGGAGTGCACTAAAACAAACCTGACCCCTCTAGGACATTCAGAAGCCAAGTTATAAGCCCACAAATGTGTAACTGGACTACTTCTTTAAAGCGACACCAGATCCGGTGACCTTTGGGACATGGTTTGACCCCCTTAGGAAAGTGCTATCATCATGAAACGTTCAGATCACTTACAACTCAATAGATTCTACCTTCCTGTAACGTTTCAGCCTGATTGGACCTTGTTTTCACACAAATGGACCCAGAATGATGTGAAATTGTGCTTCGTGCAACATAATTCTGGGTGCCATTTACCAACCATAAGTGCTAATGACTCCATTCCTTTTTGTGGTTGTAGGGGCTGTTGATTGGAGTATACTAAAACAAACCTGATCTCTCTAGGATATTCAGAAGCCAAGTTATAAGCCCACAAAGGTGTAACTGGACTACTTCTTTAAATTGACACCAGATCCGGTGACCTTTGGGACATGGTTTGACCCCCTTAGGAAAGTGCTATCATCATGAAACGTTCAGATCACTTACAACTCAATAGATTCTACCTTCCTGTAACATTTCAGCCTGATTGGACCTTGTTTTCACACAAATGAACCCAGAATGATGTGAAATTGTGCTTTGTGCAACATAATTCTGGGTGCCATTTACAAACCATAAGTGCTAATGACTCCATTCCTTTTTGTGGTTGTAGGGGCTTTTGATTGGAGTACACTAAAACAAACCTAACCTCTCTAGGACATTCAGAAGCCAAGTTATAAGCCTACAAAGGTGTAACTGGACTACATCTTTAAAGTGACACCAGGCCTGGTGACCTTTGGGACATGGTTTTACCCCCTATAGGAATCTGCGATCATCTTGAAACGTTCAGATCACCTACAACTCAATAGATTCTACCTTCTTGTAGCCTTTCAGCCTGATTGGACCTTGTTTTCACACAAATGGACCCAGAATGATGTGAAATTGTGCTCCGTGTAACATAATTCTGGGTGCCATTTAAAAACCATAAGTGCTAATGTCTCCATTCCTTTTAGTGGTTGTAGGGGCTGTTGATTGGAGTACACTAAAACAAACCTGACCTCTCTAGGACATTCAGAAGCCAAGTTATAAGCCCACAAATGTGTAACTGGACTACTTCTTTAAAGTGACACCAGATCCGGTGACCTTTGGGACATGGTTTGACCCCCTTAGGAAAGTGCTATCATCATGAAACGTTCAGATCACTTACAACTCAATAGATTCTACCTTCCTGTAACGTTTCAGCCTGATTGGACCTTGTTTTCACACAAATGAACCCAGAATGATGTGAAATTGTGCTTTGTGCAACGTAATTCTGGGTGCCATTTACAAATCATAAGTGCTAATGACTCCATTCCTTTTTGTGGTTGTAGGGGCTGTTGATTGGAGTACACTAAAACAAACCTAACCTCTCTAGGCCATTCAGAAGCCAAGTTATAAGCCCACAAAGGTGTAACTGGACTACTTCTTTAAAGTGACACCAGGCCCGGTGACCTTTGGGACATGGTTTTACCCCCTATAGGAATGTGCGATCATCTTGAAACGTTCAGATCACTTACAACTCAATAGATTCTACCTTCTTGTAGCGTTTCAGCCTGATTGGACCTTGTTTTCACACAAATGGACCCAGAATGATGTGAAACTGTGCTCCGTGTAACATAATTCTGGGTGTCATTTACAAACCATAAGTGCTAATGACTCCATTCCTTTTTGTGGTTGTAGGGGCTGTTGATTGGAGTACACTAAAACAAACCTGATCTCTCTAGGACATTCAGAAGCCAAGTTATAAGCCCACAAAGGTGTAGCTGGACTACTTCTTTAAATTGACACCAGATCAGGTGACCTTTGGGACATGGTTTGACCCCCTTAGGAAAGTGCTATCATCATGAAACGTTCAGATCACTTACAACTCAATAGATTCTACCTTCCTGTAACATTTCAGCCTGATTGGACCTTGTTTTCACACAAATGGACCCAGAATGATGTGAAATTGTGCTTCGTGCAACATAATTCTGGATGCCATTTACAAAGCATAAGTGCTAATGACTCCATTCCTTTTTGTGGTTGTAGGGGCTGTTGATTGGAGTACACTAAAACAAACCTGATCTCTCTAGGACATTCAGAAGCCAAGTTATAAGCCCACAAATGTGTAACTGGACTACTTCTTTAAAGTGACACCAGATCCGGTGACCTTTGGGACATGGTTTGACCCCCTTAGGAAAGTGCTATCATCATGAAACGTTCAGATCACTTACAACTCAATAGATACTACCTTCCTGTAACGTTTCAGCCTGATTGGACCTTGTTTTCACACAAATGAACCCAGAATGATGTGAAATTGTGCTTTGTGCAACATAATTCTGGGTGCCATTTACAAATCATAAGTGCTAATGACTCCATTCCTTTTTGTGGTTGTAGGGCCTGTTGATTGGAGTACACTAAAACAAACCTAACCTCTCTAGGACATTCAGAAGCCAAGTTATAAGCCCACAAATGTGTAACTGGACTACTTCTTTAAATTGACACCAGATCCGGTGACCTTTGGGACATGGTTTGACCCCCTTAGGAAAGTGCGATCATCTTGAAACGTTCAGATCTCTTACAACTCAATAGATTCTACCTTCTTGTAACGTTTCAGCCTGATTGGACCTTGTTTTCACACAAATGAACCCAGGATGATGTGAAATTGTGCTTCGTGCAACATAATTCTGGGTGCCATTTACAAACCATAAGTGCTAATGACTCCATTTCTTTTTGTGGTTGTAGGGGCTGTTGATTGGAGTATACTAAAACAAACCTGATCTCTCTGGGACATTCAGAAGCCAAGTTATAAGCCCACAAAGGTGTAACTGGACTACTTCTTTAAATTGACACCAGATCCGGTGACCTTTGGGACATGGTTTGACCCCCTTAGGAAAGTGCTATCATCATGAAAGTTCAGATCACTTACAACTCAATAGATTCTACCTTCCTGTAACATTTCAGCATGATTGGACCTTGTTTTCACACAAATGAACCCAGAATGATGTGAAATTGTGCTTCGTGCAACATAATTCTGGGTGCCATTTAAAAACCATAAGTGCTAATGACTCCATTCCTTTTTGTGGTTGTAGGGGCTGTTGATTGGAGTATACTAAAACAAACCTGATCTCTCTAGGACATTCAGAAGCCAAGTTATAAGCCCACAAATGTGTAACTGGACCACTTCTTTAAAGTGACACCAGATCCGGTGACCTTTGGGACATGGTTTGACCCCCTTAGGAAAGTGCTATCATCATGAAACGTTCAGATCACTTACAACTCAATAGATTCTACCTTCCTGTAACGTTTCATCCTGATTGGACCTTGTTTTCACACAAATGAACCCAGAAAGATGTGAAATTGTGCTTTGTGCAACATAATTCTCGGTGCAATTTACAAATCATAAGTGCTAATGACTCCATTCCTTTTTGTGGTTGTAGGGGCTGTTGATTGGAGTACACTAAAACAAACCTAACCTCTCTAGGACATTCAGAAGCCAAGTTATAAGCCCACAAAGGTGTAACTGGACTACATCTTTAAAGTGACACCAGGCCTGGTGACCTTTGGGACATGGTTTTACCCCCTATAGGAATGTGCGATCATCTTGAAACGTTCAGATCACTTACAACTCAATAGATTCTACCTTCTTGTAGCGTTTCAGCCTGATTGGACCTTGTTTTCACACAAATGGACCCAGAATGATGTGAAATTGTGCTCCGTGTAACATAATTCTGGGTGCCATTTACAAACCATAAGTGCTAATGACTCCATTCCTTTTTGTGGTTGTAGGGGCTGTTGATTGGAGTACACTAAAACAAACCTGATCTCTCTAGGACATTCAGAAGCCAAGTTATAAGCCCACAAATGTGTAACTGGACTACTTCTTTAAATTGACACCTGATCCGGTGACCTTTGGGACATGGTTTGACCCTCTTAGGAAAGTGCTATCATCATGAAACGTTCAGATCACTTACAACTCAATAGATTCTACCTTCCTGTAACGTTTCAGCCTGATTGGACCTTGTTTTCACACAAATGGACCCAGAATGATTAGAAATTGTGCTTCGTGCAACATAATTCTGGGTGCCATTTACAAACCATAAGTGCTAATGACTCCATTCCTTTTTGTGGTTGTAGGGGCTGTTGATTGGAGTACACTAAAACAAACCTGACCTCTCTAGGACATTCAGAAGCCAAGTTATAATCCCACAAAGGTGTAACTGGACTACTTCTTTAAAGTGACACCAGGCCCGGTGACCCTTGGGACATGGTTTGACCCCCTATAGGAATGTGCGATCATCATGAAATGTTCAGATCACTTACAACTCAATAGATTCTACCTTCTTGTAGCGTTTCAGCCTGATTGGACCTTGTTTTCACACAAATGAACCCAGAATGATGTGAAATTGTGCTTCGTGCAACATAATTCTGGGTGCCATTTAAAAACCATAAGTGCTAATGACTCCATTCCTTTTTGTGGTTGTAGGGGCTGTTGATTGGAGTACACTAAAACAAACCTGATCACTCTAGGACATTCAGAAGCCAAGTTATAAGCCCACAAATGTGTAACTGGACTACTTCTTTAAAGTGACACCAGATCCGGTGACCTTTGGGACATGGTTTGACCCCCTTAGGAAAGTGCTATCATCATGAAATGTTCAGATCACTTACAACTCAATAGCTTCTACCTTCCTGTAACGTTTCAGCCTGATTGGACCTTGTTTTCACACAAATGGACCCAGAATGATTTGAAATTGTGCTTCGTGCAACATAATTCTGGGTGCCATTTACAAACCATAAGTGCTAATGACTCCATTCCTTTTTGTGGTTGTAGGGGCTGTTGATTGGAGTACACTAAAACAAACCTCATCGCCCTAGGACATTCAGAAGCCAAGTTATAAGCCCACAAATGTGTAACTGGACTACTTCTTTAAATTGACACCACATCCGGTGACCTATGGGACATGGTTTGACCCCCTTAGGAAAGTGCTATCATCATGAAACGTTCAGATCACTTACAACTCAATAGATTCTACCTTCTTGTAACGTTTCAGCCTGATTGGACCTTGTTTTCACACAAATGGACCCAGAATGATGTGAAATTGTGCTTCGTGCAACATAATTATGGGTGCCATTTAAAAACCATAAGTGCTAATGACTCCATTCCTTTTTGTGGTTGTAGGGGCTGTTGATTGGAGTACACTAAAACAAACCTGACCTCTCTAGGACATTCAGAAGCCAAGTTATAAGCCCACAAAGGTGTAACTGGACTACTTCTTTAAAGTGACACCAGGCCCGGTGACCTTTGGGACATGGTTTGACCCCCTATAGGAATGTGCGATCATCATGAAACGTTCAGATCACTTACAACTCAATAGATTCTACCTTCTTGTAGCGTTTCAGCCTGATTGGACCTTGTTTTCACACAAATGAACCCAGAATGATGTGAAATTGTGCTTCGTGCAACATAATTCTGGGTGCCATTTAAAAACCATAAGTGCTAATGACTCCATTCCTTTTTGTGGTTGTAGGGGCTGTTGATTGGAGTACACTAAAACAAACCTGATCACTCTAGGACATTCAGAAGCCAAGTTATAAGCCCACAAATGTGTAACTGGACTACTTCTTTAAAGTGACACCAGGCCCGGTGACCTTTGGGACATGGTTTTACCCCCTATAGGAATGTGCGATCATCTTGAAACGTTCAGATCACTTACAACTCAATAGATTCTACCTTCTTGTAGCGTTTCAGCCTGATTGGACCTTGTTTTCACACAAATGGACCCAGAATTATGTGAAATTGTGCTTCGTGCAACATAATTCTGGGTGCCATTTACAAATATAAGTGCTAATGACTCCATTCCTTTTTGTGGTTGTAGGGGCATTTGATTGGAGTACATTAAAACAAACCTGATCTCTCTAGGACATTCAGAAACCAAGTTATAAGCCCACAAATGTGTAACTGGACTACTTCTTTAAATTGACACCAGATCCGGTGACCTTTGGGACATGGTTTGACCCCCTTAGGAAAGTGCTATCATCATGAAACGTTCAGATCACTTACAACTCAATAGATTCTACCTTCCTGTAACGTTTCAGCCTGATTGGACCTTGTTTTCACACAAATGAACCCAGAATGATGTGAAATTGTGCTTCGTGCAACATAATTCTGGGTGCCATTTAAAAACCATAAGTGCTAATGACTCCATTCCTTTTTGTGGTTGTAGGGGCTGTTGATTGGAGTACACTAAAACAAACCTGATCTCTCTAGGACATTCAGAAGCCAAGTTATAAGCCCACAAATGTGTAACTGGACTACTTCTTTAAATTGACACCAGATCCGGTGACATTTGGGACATGGTTTGAACCCCTTAGGAAAGTGCTATCATCATGAAACGTTCAGATCACTTACAACTCAATAGATTCTACCTTCCTGTAATGTTTGAGCCTGATTGGACCTTGTTTTCACACAAATGAACCCAGAATGATGTGAAATTGTGCTTCGTGCAACATAATTCTGGGTGCCATTTAAAAACCATAAGTGCTAATGTCTCCATTCCTTTTTGTGGTTGTAGGGGCTGTTGATTGGAGTACACTAAAACAAACCTGACCTCTCTTGGACAATCAGAAGCCAAGTTATAAGCCAACAAATGTGTAACTGGACTACTTCTTTAAATTGACACCTGATCCGGTGACCTTTGGGACATGGTTTGACCCCCTTAGGAAAGTGCTATCATGATGAAACGTTCAGATCACTTACAACTCAATAGATTCTACCTTCCTGTAACGTTTCAGCCTGATTGGACCTTGTTTTCACACAAATGAACCCAGACTGATGTGAAATTGTGCTTCGTGCAACATAATTCTGGGTGCCATTTAAAAACCATAAGTGCTAATGTCTCCATTCCTTTTTGAGGTTGTAGGGGCTGTTGATTGGAGTGCACTAAAACAAACCTGACCCCTCTAGGACATTCAGAAGCCAAGTTATAAGCCCACAAATGTGTAACTGGACTACTTCTTTAAAGCGACACCAGATCCGGTGACCTTTGGGACATGGTTTGACCCCCTTAGGAAAGTGCTATCATCATGAAACGTTCAGATCACTTACAACTCAATAGATTCTACCTTCCTGTAACGTTTCAGCCTGATTGGACCTTGTTTTCACACAAATGGACCCAGAATGATGTGAAATTGTGCTTCGTGCAACATAATTCTGGGTGCCATTTACCAACCATAAGTGCTAATGACTCCATTCCTTTTTGTGGTTGTAGGGGCTGTTGATTGGAGTATACTAAAACAAACCTGATCTCTCTAGGACATTCAGAAGCCAAGTTATAAGCCCACAAAGGTGTAACTGGACTACTTCTTTAAATTGACACCAGATCCGGTGACCTTTGGGACATGGTTTGACCCCCTTAGGAAAGTGCTATCATCATGAAACGTTCAGATCACTTACAACTCAATAGATTCTACCTTCCTGTAACATTTCAGCCTGATTGGACCTTGTTTTCACACAAATGAACCCAGAATGATGTGAAATTGTGCTTTGTGCAACATAATTCTGGGTGCCATTTACAAACCATAAGTGCTAATGACTCCATTCCTTTTTGTGGTTGTAGGGGCTTTTGATTGGAGTACACTAAAACAAACCTAACCTCTCTAGGACATTCAGAAGCCAAGTTATAAGCCTACAAAGGTGTAACTGGACTACATCTTTAAAGTGACACCAGGCCTGGTGACCTTTGGGACATGGTTTTACCCCCTATAGGAATCTGCGATCATCTTGAAACGTTCAGATCACCTACAACTCAATAGATTCTACCTTCTTGTAGCCTTTCAGCCTGATTGGACCTTGTTTTCACACAAATGGACCCAGAATGATGTGAAATTGTGCTCCGTGTAACATAATTCTGGGTGCCATTTAAAAACCATAAGTGCTAATGTCTCCATTCCTTTTAGTGGTTGTAGGGGCTGTTGATTGGAGTACACTAAAACAAACCTGACCTCTCTAGGACATTCAGAAGCCAAGTTATAAGCCCACAAATGTGTAACTGGACTACTTCTTTAAAGTGACACCAGATCCGGTGACCTTTGGGACATGGTTTGACCCCCTTAGGAAAGTGCTATCATCATGAAACGTTCAGATCACTTACAACTCAATAGATTCTACCTTCCTGTAACGTTTCAGCCTGATTGGACCTTGTTTTCACACAAATGAACCCAGAATGATGTGAAATTGTGCTTTGTGCAACGTAATTCTGGGTGCCATTTACAAATCATAAGTGCTAATGACTCCATTCCTTTTTGTGGTTGTAGGGGCTGTTGATTGGAGTACACTAAAACAAACCTAACCTCTCTAGGCCATTCAGAAGCCAAGTTATAAGCCCACAAAGGTGTAACTGGACTACTTCTTTAAAGTGACACCAGGCCCGGTGACCTTTGGGACATGGTTTTACCCCCTATAGGAATGTGCGATCATCTTGAAACGTTCAGATCACTTACAACTCAATAGATTCTACCTTCTTGTAGCGTTTCAGCCTGATTGGACCTTGTTTTCACACAAATGGACCCAGAATGATGTGAAACTGTGCTCCGTGTAACATAATTCTGGGTGTCATTTACAAACCATAAGTGCTAATGACTCCATTCCTTTTTGTGGTTGTAGGGGCTGTTGATTGGAGTACACTAAAACAAACCTGATCTCTCTAGGACATTCAGAAGCCAAGTTATAAGCCCACAAAGGTGTAGCTGGACTACTTCTTTAAATTGACACCAGATCAGGTGACCTTTGGGACATGGTTTGACCCCCTTAGGAAAGTGCTATCATCATGAAACGTTCAGATCACTTACAACTCAATAGATTCTACCTTCCTGTAACATTTCAGCCTGATTGGACCTTGTTTTCACACAAATGGACCCAGAATGATGTGAAATTGTGCTTCGTGCAACATAATTCTGGATGCCATTTACAAAGCATAAGTGCTAATGACTCCATTCCTTTTTGTGGTTGTAGGGGCTGTTGATTGGAGTACACTAAAACAAACCTGATCTCTCTAGGACATTCAGAAGCCAAGTTATAAGCCCACAAATGTGTAACTGGACTACTTCTTTAAAGTGACACCAGATCCGGTGACCTTTGGGACATGGTTTGACCCCCTTAGGAAAGTGCTATCATCATGAAACGTTCAGATCACTTACAACTCAATAGATACTACCTTCCTGTAACGTTTCAGCCTGATTGGACCTTGTTTTCACACAAATGAACCCAGAATGATGTGAAATTGTGCTTTGTGCAACATAATTCTGGGTGCCATTTACAAATCATAAGTGCTAATGACTCCATTCCTTTTTGTGGTTGTAGGGCCTGTTGATTGGAGTACACTAAAACAAACCTAACCTCTCTAGGACATTCAGAAGCCAAGTTATAAGCCCACAAAGGTGTAACTGGACTACATCTTTAAAGTGACACCAGGCCTGGTGACCTTTGGGACATGGTTTTACCCCCTATAGGAATCTGCGATCATCTTGAAACGTTCAGATCACCTACAACTCAATAGATTCTACCTTCTTGTAGCCTTTCAGCCTGATTGGACCTTGTTTTCACACAAATGGACCCAGAATGATGTGAAATTGTGCTCCGTGTAACATAATTCTGGGTGCCATTTAAAAACCATAAGTGCTAATGTCTCCATTCCTTTTAGTGGTTGTAGGGGCTGTTGATTGGAGTACACTAAAACAAACCTGACCTCTCTAGGACATTCAGAAGCCAAGTTATAAGCCCACAAATGTGTAACTGGACTACTTCTTTAAAGTGACACCAGATCCGGTGACCTTTGGGACATGGTTTGACCCCCTTAGGAAAGTGCTATCATCATGAAACGTTCAGATCACTTACAACTCAATAGATTCTACCTTCCTGTAACGTTTCAGCCTGATTGGACCTTGTTTTCACACAAATGGACCCAGAATGATGTGAAATTGTGCTTCGTGCAACATAATTCTGGGTGCCATTTACCAACCATAAGTGCTAATGACTCCATTCCTTTTTGTGGTTGTAGGGGCTGTTGATTGGAGTATACTAAAACAAACCTGATCTCTCTAGGACATTCAGAAGCCAAGTTATAAGCCCACAAAGGTGTAACTGGACTACTTCTTTAAATTGACACCAGATCCGGTGACCTTTGGGACATGGTTTGACCCCCTTAGGAAAGTGCTATCATCATGAAACGTTCAGATCACTTACAACTCAATAGATTCTACCTTCCTGTAACATTTCAGCCTGATTGGACCTTGTTTTCACACAAATGAACCCAGAATGATGTGAAATTGTGCTTTGTGCAACATAATTCTGGGTGCCATTTACAAACCATAAGTGCTAATGACTCCATTCCTTTTTGTGGTTGTAGGGGCTTTTGATTGGAGTACACTAAAACAAACCTAACCTCTCTAGGACATTCAGAAGCCAAGTTATAAGCCCACAAAGGTGTAACTGGACTACATCTTTAAAGTGACACCAGGCCTGGTGACCTTTGGGACATGGTTTTACCCCCTATAGGAATCTGCGATCATCTTGAAACGTTCAGATCACCTACAACTCAATAGATTCTACCTTCTTGTAGCCTTTCAGCCTGATTGGACCTTGTTTTCACACAAATGGACCCAGAATGATGTGAAATTGTGCTCCGTGTAACATAATTCTGGGTGCCATTTAAAAACCATAAGTGCTAATGTCTCCATTCCTTTTAGTGGTTGTAGGGGCTGTTGATTGGAGTACACTAAAACAAACCTGACCTCTCTAGGACATTCAGAAGCCAAGTTATAAGCCCACAAATGTGTAACTGGACTACTTCTTTAAAGTGACACCAGATCCGGTGACCCTTGGATCATGGTTTGACCCCCTTAGGAAAGTGCTATCATCATGAAACGTTCAGATCACTTACAACTCAATAGATTCTACCTTCCTGTAACGTTTCAGCCTGATTGGACCTTGTTTTCACACAAATGAACCCAGAATGATGTGAAATTGTGCTTTGTGCAACGTAATTCTGGGTGCCATTTACAAATCATAAGTGCTAATGACTCCATTCCTTTTTGTGGTTGTAGGGGCTGTTGATTGGAGTACACTAAAACAAACCTAACCTCTCTAGGCCATTCAGAAGCCAAGTTATAAGCCCACAAAGGTGTAACTGGACTACTTCTTTAAAGTGACACCAGGCCCGGTGACCTTTGGGACATGGTTTTACCCCCTATAGGAATGTGCGATCATCTTGAAACGTTCAGATCACTTACAACTCAATAGATTCTACCTTCTTGTAGCGTGTCAGCCTGATTGGACCTTGTTTTCACACAAATGGACCCAGAATGATGTGAAATTGTGCTCCGTGTAACATAATTCTGGGTGTCATTTACAAACCATAAGTGCTAATGACTCCATTCCTTTTTGTGGTTGTAGGGGCTGTTGATTGGAGTACACTAAAACAAACCTGATCTCTCTAGGACATTCAGAAGCCAAGTTATAAGCCCACAAAGGTGTAGCTGGACTACTTCTTTAAATTGACACCAGATCAGGTGACCTTTGGGACATGGTTTGACCCCCTTAGGAAAGTGCTATCATCATGAAACGTTCAGATCACTTACAACTCAATAGATTCTACCTTCCTGTAACATTTCAGCCTGATTGGACCTTGTTTTCACACAAATGGACCCAGAATGATGTGAAATTGTGCTTCGTGCAACATAATTCTGGATGCCATTTACAAAGCATAAGTGCTAATGACTCCATTCCTTTTTGTGGTTGTAGGGGCTGTTGATTGGAGTACACTAAAACAAACCTGATCTCTCTAGGACATTCAGAAGCCAAGTTATAAGCCCACAAATGTGTAACTGGACTACTTCTTTAAAGTGACACCAGATCCGGTGACCTTTGGGACATGGTTTGACCCCCTTAGGAAAGTGCTATCATCATGAAACGTTCAGATCACTTACAACTCAATAGATACTACCTTCCTGTAACGTTTCAGCCTGATTGGACCTTGTTTTCACACAAATGAACCCAGAATGATGTGAAATTGTGCTTTGTGCAACATAATTCTGGGTGCCATTTACAAATCATAAGTGCTAATGACTCCATTCCTTTTTGTGGTTGTAGGGCCTGTTGATTGGAGTACACTAAAACAAACCTAACCTCTCTAGGACATTCAGAAGCCAAGTTATAAGCCCACAAAGGTGTAACTGGACTACATCTTTAAAGTGACACCAGGCCTGGTGACCTTTGGGACATGGTTTTACCCCCTATAGGAATCTGCGATCATCTTGAAACGTTCAGATCACCTACAACTCAATAGATTCTACCTTCTTGTAGCCTTTCAGCCTGATTGGACCTTGTTTTCACACAAATGGACCCAGAATGATGTGAAATTGTGCTCCGTGTAACATAATTCTGGGTGCCATTTAAAAACCATAAGTGCTAATGTCTCCATTCCTTTTAGTGGTTGTAGGGGCTGTTGATTGGAGTACACTAAAACAAACCTGACCTCTCTAGGACATTCAGAAGCCAAGTTATAAGCCCACAAATGTGTAACTGGACTACTTCTTTAAAGTGACACCAGATCCGGTGACCTTTGGGACATGGTTTGACCCCCTTAGGAAAGTGCTATCATCATGAAACGTTCAGATCACTTACAACTCAATAGATTCTACCTTCCTGTAACGTTTCAGCCTGATTGGACCTTGTTTTCACACAAATGAACCCAGAATGATGTGAAATTGTGCTTTGTGCAACATAATTCTGGGTGCCATTTACAAATCATAAGTGCTAATGACTCCATTCCTTTTTGTGGTTGTAGGGGCTGTTGATTGGAGTACACTAAAACAAACCTAACCTCTCTAGGCCATTCAGAAGCCAAGTTATAAGCCCACAAAGGTGTAACTGGACTACTTCTTTAAAGTGACACCAGGCCCGGTGACCTTTGGGACATGGTTTTACCCCCTATAGGAATGTGCGATCATCTTGAAACGTTCAGATCACTTACAACTCAATAGATTCTACCTTCTTGTAGCGTTTCAGCCTGATTGGACCTTGTTTTCACACAAATGGACCCAGAATGATGTGAAATTGTGCTCCGTGTAACATAATTCTGGGTGTCATTTACAAACCATAAGTGCTAATGACTCCATTCCTTTTTGTGGTTGTAGGGGCTGTTGATTGGAGTACACTAAAACAAACCTGATCTCTCTAGGACATTCAGAAGCCAAGTTATAAGCCCACAAAGGTGTAGCTGGACTACTTCTTTAAATTGACACCAGATCAGGTGACCTTTGGGACATGGTTTGACCCCCTTAGGAAAGTGCTATCATCATGAAACGTTCAGATCACTTACAACTCAATAGATTCTACCTTCCTGTAACATTTCAGCCTGATTGGACCTTGTTTTCACACAAATGGACCCAGAATGATGTGAAATTGTGCTTCGTGCAACATAATTCTGGATGCCATTTACAAAGCATAAGTGCTAATGACTCCATTCCTTTTTGTGGTTGTAGGGGCGGTTGATTGGAGTACACTAAAACAAACCTGATCCCTCTAGGACATTCAGAAGCCAAGTTATAAGCCCACAAATGTGTAACTGGACTACTTCTTTAAAGTGACACCAGATCCGGTGACCTTTGGGACATGGTTTGACCCCCTTAGGAAAGTGCTATCATCATGAAACGTTCAGATCACTTACAACTCAATAGATACTACCTTCCTGTAACGTTTCAGCCTGATTGGACCTTGTTTTCACACAAATGAACCCAGAATGATGTGAAATTGTGCTTTGTGCAACATAATTCTGGGTGCCATTTACAAATCATAAGTGCTAATGACTCCATTCCTTTTTGTGGTTGTAGGGCCTGTTGATTGGAGTACACTAAAACAAACATAACCTCTCTAGGCCATTCAGAAGCCAAGTTATAAGCCCACAAAGGTGTAACTGGACTACTTCTTTAAAGTGACACCAGGCCCGGTGACCTTTGGGACATGGTTTTACCCCCTATAGGAATGTGCGATCATCTTGAAACGTTCAGATCACTTACAACTCAATAGATTCTACCTTCTTGTAGCGTTTCAGCCTGATTGGACCTTGTTTTCACACAAATGGACCCAGAATGATGTGAAATTGTGCTCCGTGTAACATAATTCTGGGTGTCATTTACAAACCATAAGTGCTAATGACTTCATTCCTTTTTGTGGTTGTAGGGGCTGTTGATTGGAGTACACTAAAACAAACCTGATCTCTCTAGGACATTCAGAAGCCAAGTTATAAGCCCACAAAGGTGTAACTGGACTACTTCTTTAAATTGACACCAGATCAGGTGACCTTTGGGACATGGTTTGACCCCCTTAGGAAAGTGCTATCATCATGAAACGTTCAGATCACTTACAACTCAATAGATTCTACCTTCCTGTAACATTTCAGCCTGATTGGACCTTGTTTTCACACAAATGGACCCAGAATGATGTGAAATTGTGCTTCGTGCAAGATAATTCTGGATGCCTTTTTACAAAGCATAAGTGCTAATGACTCCATTCCTTTTTGTGGTTGTAGGGGCTGTTGATTGGAGTACACTAAAACAAACCTGATCTCTCTAGGACATTCAGAAGCCAAGTTATAAGCCCACAAATGTGTAACTGGACTACTTCTTTAAAGTGACACCAGATCCGGTGACCTTTGGGACATGGTTTGACCCCCTTAGGAAAGTGCTATCATCATGAAACGTTCAGATCACTTACAACTCAATAGATACTACCTTCCTGTAACGTTTCAGCCTGATTGGACCTTGTTTTCACACAAATGAACCCAGAATGATGTGAAATTGTGCTTTGTGCAACATAATTCTGGGTGCCATTTACAAATCATAAGTGCTAATGACTCCATTCCTTTTTGTGGTTGTAGGGGTGGTTGATTGGAGTACACTAAAACAAACCTAACCTCTCTAGGCCATTCAGAAGCCAAGTTATAAGCCCACAAAGGTGTAACTGGACTACTTCTTTAAAGTGACACCAGGCCCGGTCACCTTTGGGACATGGTTTAACCCCCTTTAGGAATGTGCGATCATCTTGAAACGTTCAGATCACTTACAACTCAATAGATTCTACCTTCTTTTAGCGTTTCAGCCTGATTGGACCTTGTTTTCACACAAATGGACCCAGAATGATGTGAAATTGTGCTCCGTGTAATATAATTCTGGGTGCCATTTACAAACCATAAGTGCTAATGACTCCATTCCTTTTTGTGGTTGTAGGGGCTGTTGATTGGAGTACACTAAAACAAACCTGATCTCTCTAGGACATTCAGAAGCCAAGTTATAAGCCCACAAATGTGTAACTGGACTACTTCTTTAAAATGACACCTGATCCGGTGACCTTTGGGACATGGTTTGACCCCCTTAGGAAAGTGCTATCATCATGAAATGTTCAGATCACTTACAACTCAATAGATTCTACCTTCCTGTAACGTTTCAGCCTGATTGGACCTTGTTTTCACATAAATGGACCCAGAATGATGTGAAATTGTGCTTCGTGCAACATAATTCTGGGTGCCTTTTACAAACCATAAGTGCTAATGACTCCATTCCTTTTTGTGGTTGTAGGGGCTGTTTATTGGAGTACACTAAAACAAACCTGACCTCTCTGGGACATTCAGAAGCCAAGTTATAAGCCCACAAAGGTGTAACTGGACTACTTCTTTAAAGTGACACCAGGCCCGGTGACCTTTGGGACATGGTTTGACCCCCTATAGGAATGTGCGATCATCATGAAACTTTCAGATCACTTACAACTCAATAGATTCTACCTTCCTGTAACGTTTCAGCCTGATTGGACCTTGTTTTCACACAAATGGACCCAGAATGATGTGAAATTGTGCTTCGTGCAACATAATTCTGGGTGCCATTTAAAAACCATAAGTGCTAATGACTCCATTCCTTTTTGCGGTTGTAGGGGCTGTTGATTGGAGTACACTAAAACAAACTTGATCTCTCTAGGACATTCAGAAGCCAAGTTATAAGCCCACAAATGTGTAACTGGACTACTTCTTTAAATTGACACCAGATCCGGTGACCTTTGGGACATGGTTTGACCCCCTTAGGAAAGTGCTATCATCATGAAACGTTCAGATCACTTACAACTCAATAGATTCTACCTTCCTGTAACGTTTCAGCCTGATTGGACCTTGTTTTCACACAAATGAACCCAGGATGATGTGAAATTGTGCTTCGTGCAACATAATTCTGGGTGCCATTTACAAACCATAAGTGCTAATGACTCCATTTCTTTTTGTGGTTGTAGGGGCTGTTGATTGGAGTATACTAAAACAAACCTGATCTCTCTGGGACATTCAGAAGCCAAGTTATAAGCCCACAAAGGTGTAACTGGACTACTTCTTTAAATTGACACCAGATCCGGTGACCTTTGGGACATGGTTTGACCCCCTTAGGAAAGTGCTATCATCATGAAAGTTCAGATCACTTACAACTCAATAGATTCTACCTTCCTGTAACATTTCAGCATGATTGGACCTTGTTTTCACACAAATGAACCCAGAATGATGTGAAATTGTGCTTCGTGCAACATAATTCTGGGTGCCATTTAAAAACCATAAGTGCTAATGACTCCATTCCTTTTTGTGGTTGTAGGGGCTGTTGATTGGAGTATACTAAAACAAACCTGATCTCTCTAGGACATTCAGAAGCCAAGTTATAAGCCCACAAATGTGTAACTGGACCACTTCTTTAAAGTGACACCAGATCCGGTGACCTTTGGGACATGGTTTGACCCCCTTAGGAAAGTGCTATCATCATGAAACGTTCAGATCACTTACAACTCAATAGATTCTACCTTCCTGTAACGTTTCATCCTGATTGGACCTTGTTTTCACACAAATGAACCCAGAAAGATGTGAAATTGTGCTTTGTGCAACATAATTCTCGGTGCAATTTACAAATCATAAGTGCTAATGACTCCATTCCTTTTTGTGGTTGTAGGGGCTGTTGATTGGAGTACACTAAAACAAACCTAACCTCTCTAGGACATTCAGAAGCCAAGTTATAAGCCCACAAAGGTGTAACTGGACTACATCTTTAAAGTGACACCAGGCCTGGTGACCTTTGGGACATGGTTTTACCCCCTATAGGAATGTGCGATCATCTTGAAACGTTCAGATCACTTACAACTCAATAGATTCTACCTTCTTGTAGCGTTTCAGCCTGATTGGACCTTGTGTCACACAAATGGACCCAGAATGATGTGAAATTGTGCTCCGTGTAACATAATTCTGGGTGCCATTTACAAACCATAAGTGCTAATGACTCCATTCCTTTTTGTGGTTGTAGGGGCTGTTGATTGGAGTACACTAAAACAAACCTGATCTCTCTAGGACATTCAGAAGCCAAGTTATAAGCCCACAAATGTGTAACTGGACTAATTCTTTAAATTGACACCTGATCCGGTGACCTTTGGGACATGGTTTGACCCTCTTAGGAAAGTGCTATCATCATGAAACGTTCAGATCACTTACAACTCAATAGATTCTACCTTCCTGTAACGTTTCAGCCTGATTGGACCTTGTTTTCACACAAATGAACCCAGAATGGTGTGAAATTGTGCTTCGTGCAACATAATTCTGGGTGCCATTTAAAAACCATAAGTGCTAATGTCTCCATTCCTTTTTGTGGTTGTAGGGGCTGTTAATTGGAGTACACTAAAACAAACCTGACCTCTCTAGGACATTCAGAAGCCAAGTTATAAGCCCACAAATGTGTAACTGGACTACTTCTTTAAAGTGACACCAGATCCGGTGACCTTTGGGACATGGTTTGACCCCCTTAGGAAAGTGCTATCATCATGAAACGTTCAGATCACTTACAACTCAATAGATTCTCCCTTCCTGTAACGTTTCAGCCTGATTGGACCTTGTTTTCACACAAATGGACCCAGAATGATTAGAAATTGTGCTTCGTGCAACATAATTCTGGGTGCCATTTACAAACCATAAGTGCTAATGACTCCATTCCTTTTTGTGGTTGTAGGGGCTGTTGATTGGAGTACACTAAAACAAACCTGACCTCTCTAGGACATTCAGAAGCCAAGTTATAAGCCCACAAAGGTGTAACTGGACTACTTCTTTAAATTGACACGAGATCCGGTGACCTTTGGGACATGGTTTGACCCCCTTAGGAAAGTGCTATCATCATGAAACGTTCAGATCACTTACAACTCAATAGATTCTACCTTCCTGTAACGTTTCAGCCTGATTGGACCTTGTTTTGACACAAATGAACCCAGAATGATGTGAAATTGTGCTTCGTGCAACATAATTCTGGGTGCCTTTTACAAACCATAAGTGCTAATGACTCCATTCCTTTTTGTGGTTGTAGGGGCTGTTGATTGGAGTACACTAAAACAAACCTGACCTCTCTGGGACATTCAGAAGCCAAGTTATAAGCCCACAAAGGTGTAACTGGACTACTTCTTTAAAGTGACACCAGGCCCGGTGACCTTTGGGACATGGTTTGACCCCCTATAGGAATGTGCGATCATCATGAAACTTTCAGATCACTTACAACTCAATAGATTCTACCTTCCTGTAACGTTTCAGCCTGATTGGACCTTGTTTTCACACAAATGGACCCAGAATGATGTGAAATTGTGCTTCGTGCAACATAATTCTGGGTGCCATTTAAAAACCATAAGTGCTAATGACTCCATTCCTTTTTGCGGTTGTAGGGGCTGTTGATTGGAGTACACTAAAACAAACCTGATCTCTCTAGGACATTCAGAAGCCAAGTTATAAGCCCACAAATGTGTAACTGGACTACTTCTTTAAATTGACACCAGATCCGGTGACCTTTGGGACATGGTTTGACCCCCTTAGGAAAGTGCTATCATCATGAAACGTTCAGATCACTTACAACTCAATAGATTCTACCTTCCTGTAACGTTTCAGCCTGATTGGACCTTGTTTTCACACAAATGAACCCAGGATGATGTGAAATTGTGCTTCGTGCAACATAATTCTGGGTGCCATTTACAAACCATAAGTGCTAATGACTCCATTTCTTTTTGTGGTTGTAGGGGCTGTTGATTGGAGAATACTAAAACAAACCTGATCTCTCTGGGACATTCAGAAGCCAAGTTATAAGCCCACAAAGGTGTAACTGGACTACTTCTTTAAATTGACACCAGATCCGGTGACCTTTGGGACATGGTATGACCCCCTTAGGAAAGTGCTATCATCATGAAAGTTCAGATCACTTACAACTCAATAGATTCTACCTTCCTGTAACATTTCAGCATGATTGGACCTTGTTTTCACACAAATGAACCCAGAATGATGTGAAATTGTGCTTCGTGCAACATAATTCTGGGTGCCATTTAAAAACCATAAGTGCTAATGACTCCATTCCTTTTTGTGGTTGTAGGGGCTGTTGATTGGAGTATACTAAAACAAACCTGATCTCTCTAGGACATTCAGAAGCCAAGTTATAAGCCCACAAATGTGTAACTGGACCACTTCTTTAAAGTGACACCAGATCCGGTGACCTTTGGGACATGGTTTGACCCCCTTAGGAAAGTGCTATCATCATGAAACGTTCAGATCACTTACAACTCAATAGATTCTACCTTCCTGTAACGTTTCATCCTGATTGGACCTTGTTTTCACACAAATGAACCCAGAAAGATGTGAAATTGTGCTTTGTGCAACATAATTCTCGGTGCAATTTACAAATCATAAGTGCTAATGACTCCATTCCTTTTTGTGGTTGTAGGGGCTGTTGATTGGAGTACACTAAAACAAACCTAACCTCTCTAGGACATTCAGAAGCCAAGTTATAAGCCCACAAAGGTGTAACTGGACTACATCTTTAAAGTGACACCAGGCCTGGTGACCTTTGGGACATGGTTTTACCCCCTATAGGAATGTGCGATCATCTTGAAACGTTCAGATCACTTACAACTCAATAGATTCTACCTTCTTGTAGCGTTTCAGCCTGATTGGACCTTGTGTCACACAAATGGACCCAGAATGATGTGAAATTGTGCTCCGTGTAACATAATTCTGGGTGCCATTTACAAACCATAAGTGCTAATGACTCCATTCCTTTTTGTGGTTGTAGGGGCTGTTGATTGGAGTACACTAAAACAAACCTGATCTCTCTAGGACATTCAGAAGCCAAGTTATAAGCCCACAAATGTGTAACTGGACTAATTCTTTAAATTGACACCTGATCCGGTGACCTTTGGGACATGGTTTGACCCTCTTAGGAAAGTGCTATCATCATGAAACGTTCAGATCACTTACAACTCAATAGATTCTACCTTCCTGTAACGTTTCAGCCTGACTGGACCTTGTTTTCACACAAATGAACCCAGAATGGTGTGAAATTGTGCTTCGTGCAACATAATTCTGGGTGCCATTTAAAAACCATAAGTGCTAATGTCTCCATTCCTTTTTGTGGTTGTAGGGGCTGTTCATTGGAGTACACTAAAACAAACCTGACCTCTCTAGGACATTCAGAAGCCAAGTTATAAGCCCACAAATGTGTAACTGGACTACTTCTTTAAAGTGACACCAGATCCGGTGACCTTTGGGACATGGTTTGACCCCCTTAGGAAAGTGCTATCATCATGAAACGTTCAGATCACTTACAACTCAATAGATTCTCCCTTCCTGTAACGTTTCAGCCTGATTGGACCTTGTTTTCACACAAATGGACCCAGAATGATTAGAAATTGTGCTTCGTGCAACATAATTCTGGGTGCAATTTACAAACCATAAGTGCTAATGACTCCATTCCTTTTTGTGGTTGTAGGGGCTGTTGATTGGAGTACACTAAAACAAACCTGACCTCTCTAGGACATTCAGAAGCCAAGTTATAAGCCCACAAAGGTGTAACTGGACTACTTCTTTAAAGTGACACCAGGCCCGGTGACCTTTGGGACATGGTTTGACCCCCTATAGGAATGTGCGATCATCATGAAATGTTCAGATCACTTACAACTCAATAGATTCTACCTTCTTGTAGCGTTTCAGCCTGATTGGACCTTGTTTTCACACAAATGAACCCAGAATGATGTGAAATTGTGCTTCGTGCAACATAATTCTGGGTGCCATTTAAAAACCATAAGTGCTAATGACTCCATTCCTTTTTGTGGTTGTAGGGGCTGTTGATTGGAGTACACTAAAACAAACCTGATCACTCTAGGACATTCAGAAGCCAAGTTATAAGCCCACAAATGTGTAACTGGACTACTTCTTTAAAGTGACACCAGATCCGGTGACCTTTGGGACATGGTTTGACCCCCTTAGGAAAGTGCTATCATCATGAAATGTTCAGATCACTTACAGCTCAATAGCTTCTACCTTCCTGTAACGTTTCAGCCTGATTGGACCTTGTTTTCACACAAATGGACCCAGAATGATTTGAAATTGTGCTTCGTGCAACATAATTCTGGGTGCCATTTACAAACCATAAGTGCTAATGACTCCATTCCTTTTTGTGGTTGTAGGGGCTGTTGATTGGAGTACACTAAAACAAACCTCATCGCTCTAGGACATTCAGAAGCCAAGTTATAAGCCCACAAATGTGTAACTGGACTACTTCTTTAAATTGACACCACATCCGGTGACCTTTGGGACATGGTTTGACCCCCTTAGGAAAGTGCTATCATCATGAAACGTTCAGATCACTTACAACTCAATAGATTCTACCTTCCTGTAACGTTTCAGCCTGATTGGACCTTGTTTTGACACAAATGAACCCAGAATGATGTGAAATTGTGCTTCGTTCAACATAATTCTGGGTGCCATTTAAAAACCATAAGTGCTAATGACTCCATTCCTTTTTGTGGTTGTAGGGGCTGTTGATTGGAGTACACTAAAACAAACCTAACCTCTCTAGGACATTCAGAAGCCAAGTTATAAGCCCACAAAGGTGTAACTGGACTACATCTTTAAAGTGACACCAGGCCTGGTGACCTTTGGGACATGGTTTTACCCCCTATAGGAATGTGCGATCATCTTGAAACGTTCAGATCACTTACAACTCAATAGATTCTACCTTCTTGTAGCGTTTCAGCCTGATTGGACCTTGTTTTCACACAAATGGACCCAGAATGATGTGAAATTGTGCTCCGTGTAACATAATTCTGGGTGCCATTTACAAACCATAAGTGCTAATGACTCCATTCCTTTTTGTGGTTGTAGGGGCTGTTGATTGGAGTACACTAAAACAAACCTGATCTCTCTAGGACATTCAGAAGCCAAGTTATAAGCCCACAAATGTGTAACTGGACTAATTCTTTAAATTGACACCTGATCCGGTGACCTTTGGGACATGGTTTGACCCTCTTAGGAAAGTGCTATCATCATGAAACGTTCAGATCACTTACAACTCAATAGATTCTACCTTCCTGTAACGTTTCAGCCTGACTGGACCTTGTTTTCACACAAATGAACCCAGAATGGTGTGAAATTGTGCTTCGTGCAACATAATTCTGGGTGCCATTTAAAAACCATAAGTGCTAATGTCTCCATTCCTTTTTGTGGTTGTAGGGGCTGTTCATTGGAGTACACTAAAACAAACCTGACCTCTCTAGGACATTCAGAAGCCAAGTTATAAGCCCACAAATGTGTAACTGGACTACTTCTTTAAAGTGACACCAGATCCGGTGACCTTTGGGACATGGTTTGACCCCCTTAGGAAAGTGCTATCATCATGAAACGTTCAGATCACTTACAACTCAATAGATTCTCCCTTCCTGTAACGTTTCAGCCTGATTGGACCTTGTTTTCACACAAATGGACCCAGAATGATTAGAAATTGTGCTTCGTGCAACATAATTCTGGGTGCAATTTACAAACCATAAGTGCTAATGACTCCATTCCTTTTTGTGGTTGTAGGGGCTGTTGATTGGAGTACACTAAAACAAACCTGACCTCTCTAGGACATTCAGAAGCCAAGTTATAAGCCCACAAAGGTGTAACTGGACTACTTCTTTAAAGTGACACCAGGCCCGGTGACCTTTGGGACATGGTTTGACCCCCTATAGGAATGTGCGATCATCATGAAATGTTCAGATCACTTACAACTCAATAGATTCTACCTTCTTGTAGCGTTTCAGCCTGATTGGACCTTGTTTTCACACAAATGAACCCAGAATGATGTGAAATTGTGCTTCGTGCAACATAATTCTGGGTGCCATTTAAAAACCATAAGTGCTAATGACTCCATTCCTTTTTGTGGTTGTAGGGGCTGTTGATTGGAGTACACTAAAACAAACCTGATCACTCTAGGACATTCAGAAGCCAAGTTATAAGCCCACAAATGTGTAACTGGACTACTTCTTTAAAGTGACACCAGATCCGGTGACCTTTGGGACATGGTTTGACCCCCTTAGGAAAGTGCTATCATCATGAAATGTTCAGATCACTTACAGCTCAATAGCTTCTACCTTCCTGTAACGTTTCAGCCTGATTGGACCTTGTTTTCACACAAATGGACCCAGAATGATTTGAAATTGTGCTTCGTGCAACATAATTCTGGGTGCCATTTACAAACCATAAGTGCTAATGACTCCATTCCTTTTTGTGGTTGTAGGGGCTGTTGATTGGAGTACACTAAAACAAACCTCATCGCTCTAGGACATTCAGAAGCCAAGTTATAAGCCCACAAATGTGTAACTGGACTACTTCTTTAAATTGACACCACATCCGGTGACCTTTGGGACATGGTTTGACCCCCTTAGGAAAGTGCTATCATCATGAAACGTTCAGATCACTTACAACTCAATAGATTCTACCTTCCTGTAACGTTTCAGCCTGATTGGACCTTGTTTTGACACAAATGAACCCAGAATGATGTGAAATTGTGCTTCGTGCAACATAATTCTGGGTGCCATTTAAAAACCATAAGTGCTAATGACTCCATTCCTTTTTGTGGTTGTAGGGGCTGTTGATTGGAGTATACTAAAACAAACCTGATCTCTCAGGGACATTCAGAAGCCAAGTTATAAGCCCACAAATGTGTAACTGGACTACTTCTTTAAAGTGACACCAGGCCCGGTGACCTTTGGGAAATGGTTTGACCCCCTATAGGAATGTGCGATCATCATGAAACGTTCAGATCACTTACATCTCAATAGATTCTACCTTCTTGTAACGTTTCAGCCTGATTGGACCTTGTTTTCACACAAATGGACCCAGAATTATGTGAAATTGTGCTTCGTGCAACATTATTCTGGGTGCCATTTACAAAGCATAAGTGCTAATGACTCCATTCCTTTTTGTGGTTGTAGGGGCTGTTGATTGGAGTACACTAAAAATAACCTGATCTCTCTAGGACATTCAGAAGCCAAGTTATAAGCCCACAAATGTGTAACTGGACTACTTCTTTAAATTGACACAAGATCCGGTGACCTTTGGGACATGGTTTGACCCCCTTAGGAAAGTGCTATCATCATGAAACGTTCAGATCACTTACAACTCAATAGATTCTACCTTCCTGTAACGTTTCAGCCTGATTGGACCTTGTTTTCACACAAATGAACCCAGAATGATGTGAAATTGTGCTTCGTGCAACATAATTCTGGGTGCCATTTAAAAACCATAAGTGCTAATGTCTCCATTCCTTTTTGTGGTTGTAGGGGCTGTTGATTGGAGTTTACTAAAACAAACCTGACCTCTCTAGGACATTCAGAAGCCAAGTTATAAGCCCACAAATGTGTAACTGGACTACTTCTTTAAAGTGACACCAGATCCGGTGACCTTTGGGACATGGTTTGACCCCCTTAGGAAAGTGCTATCATCATGAAACGTTCAGATCACTTACAACTCAATAGATTCTACCTTCCTGTAACGTTTCAGCATGATTGGACCTTGTTTTCACACAAATGAACCCAGAATGATGTGAAATTGTGCTTTGTGCAACATAATTCTGGGTGCCATTTACAAACCATAAGTGCTAATGACTCCATTCCTTTTTGTGGTTGTAGGGGCTTTTGATTGGAGTACACTAAAACAACCCTAACCTCTCTAGGACATTCAGAAGCCAAGTTATAAGCCCACAAAGGTGTAACTGGACTACATCTTTAAAGTGACACCAGGCCTGGTGACCTTTGGGACATGGTTTTACCCCCTATAGGAATCTGCGATCATCTTGAAACGTTCAGATCACCTACAACTCAATAGATTCTACCTTCTTGTAACGTTTCAGCCTGATTGGACCTTGTTTTCACACAAATGGACCCAGAATGATGTGAAATTGTGCTCCGTGTAACATAATTCTGGGTGCCATTTAAAAACCATAAGTGCTAATGTCTCCATTCCTTTTAGTGGTTGTAGGGGCTGTTGATTGGAGTACACTAAAACAAACCTGACCTCTCTAGGACATTCAGAAGCCAAGTTATAAGCCCACAAAGGTGTAACTGGACTACTTCTTTAAAGTGACACCAGATCCGGTGACCTTTGGGACATGGTTTGACCCCCTTAGGAAAGTGCTATCATCATGAAACGTTCAGATCACTCACAACTCAATAGATTCTACCTTCCTGTAACGTTTCAGCCTGATTGGACCTTGTTTTCACACAACTGGACCCAGAATGATGTGAAATTGTGCTTCGTGCAACATAATTCTGGGTGCCATTTAAAAACCATAAGTGCTAATGACTCCATTCCTTTTTTTTGGTTGTAGGGGCTGTTGATTGGAGTATACTAAAACAAACCTGATCTCTCTAGGACATTCAGAAGCCAAGTTATAAGCCCACAAAGGTGTAACTGGACTACTTCTTTAAAGTGACACCAGATCCGGTGACCTTTGGGACATGGTTTGACCCCCTTAGGAAAGTGCTATCATCATGAAACGTTCAGATCACTTACAACTCAATAGATTCTACCTTCCTGTAACTTTTCAGCCTGATTGGACCTTGTTTTCACACAAATGAACCCAGAATGATGTGAAATTGTGCTTTGTGCAACATAATTCTGGGTGCCATTTACAAATCATAAGTGCTAATGACTCCATTCCTTTTTGTGGTTGTAGGGGCTGTTGATTGGAGTACACTAAAACAAACCTAACCTCTCTAGGCCATTCAGAAGCCAAGTTATAAGCCCACAAAGGTGTAACTGGACTACTTCTTTAAAGTGACACCAGGCCCGGTGACCTTTGGGACATGGTTTTACCCCCTATAGGAATGTGCGATCATCTTGAAACGTTCAGATCACTTACAACTCAATAGATTCTACCTTCTTGTAGCGTTTCAGCCTGATTGGACCTTGTTTTCACACAAATGGACCCAGAATGATGTGAAATTGTGCTCCGTGTAACATAATTCTGGGTGTCATTTACAAACCATAAGTGCTAATGACTCCATTCCTTTTTGTGGTTGTAGGGGCTGTTGATTGGAGTACACTAAAACAAACCTGATCTCTCTAGGACATTCAGAAGCCAAGTTATAAGCCCACAAAGGTGTAGCTGGACTACTTCTTTAAATTGACACCAGATCAGGTGACCTTTGGGACATGGTTTGACCCCCTTAGGAAAGTGCTATCATCATGAAACGTTCAGATCACTTACAACTCAATAGATTCTACCTTCCTGTAACATTTCAGCCTGATTGGACCTTGTTTTCACACAAATGGACCCAGAATGATGTGAAATTGTGCTTCGTGCAACATAATTCTGGATGCCATTTACAAAGCATAAGTGCTAATGACTCCATTCCTTTTTGTGGTTGTAGGGGCTGTTGATTGGAGTACACTAAAACAAACCTGATCTCTCTAGGACATTCAGAAGCCAAGTTATAAGCCCACAAATGTGTAACTGGACTACTTCTTTAAAGTGACACCAGATCCGGTGACCTTTGGGACATGGTTTGACCCCCTTAGGAAAGTGCTATCATCATGAAACGTTCAGATCACTTACAACTCAATAGATACTACCTTCCTGTAACGTTTCAGCCTGATTGGACCTTGTTTTCACACAAATGAACCCAGAATGATGTGAAATTGTGCTTTGTGCAACATAATTCTGGGTGCCATTTACAAATCATAAGTGCTAATGACTCCATTCCTTTTTGTGGTTGTAGGGCCTGTTGATTGGAGTACACTAAAACAAACCTAACCTCTCTAGGACATTCAGAAGCCAAGTTATAAGCCCACAAAGGTGTAACTGGACTACATCTTTAAAGTGACACCAGGCCTGGTGACCTTTGGGACATGGTTTTACCCCCTATAGGAATCTGCGATCATCTTGAAACGTTCAGATCACCTACAACTCAATAGATTCTACCTTCTTGTAGCCTTTCAGCCTGATTGGACCTTGTTTTCACACAAATGGACCCAGAATGATGTGAAATTGTGCTCCGTGTAACATAATTCTGGGTGCCATTTAAAAACCATAAGTGCTAATGTCTCCATTCCTTTTAGTGGTTGTAGGGGCTGTTGATTGGAGTACACTAAAACAAACCTGACCTCTCTAGGACATTCAGAAGCCAAGTTATAAGCCCACAAATGTGTAACTGGACTACTTCTTTAAAGTGACACCAGATCCGGTGACCTTTGGGACATGGTTTGACCCCCTTAGGAAAGTGCTATCATCATGAAACGTTCAGATCACTTACAACTCAATAGATTCTACCTTCCTGTAACGTTTCAGCCTGATTGGACCTTGTTTTCACACAAATGGACCCAGAATGATGTGAAATTGTGCTTCGTGCAACATAATTCTGGGTGCCATTTACCAACCATAAGTGCTAATGACTCCATTCCTTTTTGTGGTTGTAGGGGCTGTTGATTGGAGTATACTAAAACAAACCTGATCTCTCTAGGACATTCAGAAGCCAAGTTATAAGCCCACAAAGGTGTAACTGGACTACTTCTTTAAATTGACACCAGATCCGGTGACCTTTGGGACATGGTTTGACCCCCTTAGGAAAGTGCTATCATCATGAAACGTTCAGATCACTTACAACTCAATAGATTCTACCTTCCTGTAACATTTCAGCCTGATTGGACCTTGTTTTCACACAAATGAACCCAGAATGATGTGAAATTGTGCTTTGTGCAACATAATTCTGGGTGCCATTTACAAACCATAAGTGCTAATGACTCCATTCCTTTTTGTGGTTGTAGGGGCTTTTGATTGGAGTACACTAAAACAAACCTAACCTCTCTAGGACATTCAGAAGCCAAGTTATAAGCCCACAAAGGTGTAACTGGACTACATCTTTAAAGTGACACCAGGCCTGGTGACCTTTGGGACATGGTTTTACCCCCTATAGGAATCTGCGATCATCTTGAAACGTTCAGATCACCTACAACTCAATAGATTCTACCTTCTTGTAGCCTTTCAGCCTGATTGGACCTTGTTTTCACACAAATGGACCCAGAATGATGTGAAATTGTGCTCCGTGTAACATAATTCTGGGTGCCATTTAAAAACCATAAGTGCTAATGTCTCCATTCCTTTTAGTGGTTGTAGGGGCTGTTGATTGGAGTACACTAAAACAAACCTGACCTCTCTAGGACATTCAGAAGCCAAGTTATAAGCCCACAAATGTGTAACTGGACTACTTCTTTAAAGTGACACCAGATCCGGTGACCCTTGGATCATGGTTTGACCCCCTTAGGAAAGTGCTATCATCATGAAACGTTCAGATCACTTACAACTCAATAGATTCTACCTTCCTGTAACGTTTCAGCCTGATTGGACCTTGTTTTCACACAAATGAACCCAGAATGATGTGAAATTGTGCTTTGTGCAACGTAATTCTGGGTGCCATTTACAAATCATAAGTGCTAATGACTCCATTCCTTTTTGTGGTTGTAGGGGCTGTTGATTGGAGTACACTAAAACAAACCTAACCTCTCTAGGCCATTCAGAAGCCAAGTTATAAGCCCACAAAGGTGTAACTGGACTACTTCTTTAAAGTGACACCAGGCCCGGTGACCTTTGGGACATGGTTTTACCCCCTATAGGAATGTGCGATCATCTTGAAACGTTCAGATCACTTACAACTCAATAGATTCTACCTTCTTGTAGCGTGTCAGCCTGATTGGACCTTGTTTTCACACAAATGGACCCAGAATGATGTGAAATTGTGCTCCGTGTAACATAATTCTGGGTGTCATTTACAAACCATAAGTGCTAATGACTCCATTCCTTTTTGTGGTTGTAGGGGCTGTTGATTGGAGTACACTAAAACAAACCTGATCTCTCTAGGACATTCAGAAGCCAAGTTATAAGCCCACAAAGGTGTAGCTGGACTACTTCTTTAAATTGACACCAGATCAGGTGACCTTTGGGACATGGTTTGACCCCCTTAGGAAAGTGCTATCATCATGAAACGTTCAGATCACTTACAACTCAATAGATTCTACCTTCCTGTAACATTTCAGCCTGATTGGACCTTGTTTTCACACAAATGGACCCAGAATGATGTGAAATTGTGCTTCGTGCAACATAATTCTGGATGCCATTTACAAAGCATAAGTGCTAATGACTCCATTCCTTTTTGTGGTTGTAGGGGCTGTTGATTGGAGTACACTAAAACAAACCTGATCTCTCTAGGACATTCAGAAGCCAAGTTATAAGCCCACAAATGTGTAACTGGACTACTTCTTTAAAGTGACACCAGATCCGGTGACCTTTGGGACATGGTTTGACCCCCTTAGGAAAGTGCTATCATCATGAAACGTTCAGATCACTTACAACTCAATAGATACTACCTTCCTGTAACGTTTCAGCCTGATTGGACCTTGTTTTCACACAAATGAACCCAGAATGATGTGAAATTGTGCTTTGTGCAACATAATTCTGGGTGCCATTTACAAATCATAAGTGCTAATGACTCCATTCCTTTTTGTGGTTGTAGGGCCTGTTGATTGGAGTACACTAAAACAAACCTAACCTCTCTAGGACATTCAGAAGCCAAGTTATAAGCCCACAAAGGTGTAACTGGACTACATCTTTAAAGTGACACCAGGCCTGGTGACCTTTGGGACATGGTTTTACCCCCTATAGGAATCTGCGATCATCTTGAAACGTTCAGATCACCTACAACTCAATAGATTCTACCTTCTTGTAGCCTTTCAGCCTGATTGGACCTTGTTTTCACACAAATGGACCCAGAATGATGTGAAATTGTGCTCCGTGTAACATAATTCTGGGTGCCATTTAAAAACCATAAGTGCTAATGTCTCCATTCCTTTTAGTGGTTGTAGGGGCTGTTGATTGGAGTACACTAAAACAAACCTGACCTCTCTAGGACATTCAGAAGCCAAGTTATAAGCCCACAAATGTGTAACTGGACTACTTCTTTAAAGTGACACCAGATCCGGTGACCTTTGGGACATGGTTTGACCCCCTTAGGAAAGTGCTATCATCATGAAACGTTCAGATCACTTACAACTCAATAGATTCTACCTTCCTGTAACGTTTCAGCCTGATTGGACCTTGTTTTCACACAAATGAACCCAGAATGATGTGAAATTGTGCTTTGTGCAACATAATTCTGGGTGCCATTTACAAATCATAAGTGCTAATGACTCCATTCCTTTTTGTGGTTGTAGGGGCTGTTGATTGGAGTACACTAAAACAAACCTAACCTCTCTAGGCCATTCAGAAGCCAAGTTATAAGCCCACAAAGGTGTAACTGGACTACTTCTTTAAAGTGACACCAGGCCCGGTGACCTTTGGGACATGGTTTTACCCCTATAGGAATGTGCGATCATCTTGAAACGTTCAGATCACTTACAACTCAATAGATTCTACCTTCTTGTAGCGTTTCAGCCTGATTGGACCTTGTTTTCACACAAATGGACCCAGAATGATGTGAAATTGTGCTCCGTGTAACATAATTCTGGGTGTCATTTACAAACCATAAGTGCTAATGACTCCATTCCTTTTTGTGGTTGTAGGGGCTGTTGATTGGAGTACACTAAAACAAACCTGATCTCTCTAGGACATTCAGAAGCCAAGTTATAAGCCCACAAAGGTGTAGCTGGACTACTTCTTTAAATTGACACCAGATCAGGTGACCTTTGGGACATGGTTTGACCCCCTTAGGAAAGTGCTATCATCATGAAACGTTCAGATCACTTACAACTCAATAGATTCTACCTTCCTGTAACATTTCAGCCTGATTGGACCTTGTTTTCACACAAATGGACCCAGAATGATGTGAAATTGTGCTTCGTGCAACATAATTCTGGATGCCATTTACAAAGCATAAGTGCTAATGACTCCATTCCTTTTTGTGGTTGTAGGGGCTGTTGATTGGAGTACACTAAAACAAACCTGATCCCTCTAGGACATTCAGAAGCCAAGTTATAAGCCCACAAATGTGTAACTGGACTACTTCTTTAAAGTGACACCAGATCCGGTGACCTTTGGGACATGGTTTGACCCCCTTAGGAAAGTGCTATCATCATGAAACGTTCAGATCACTTACAACTCAATAGATACTACCTTCCTGTAACGTTTCAGCCTGATTGGACCTTGTTTTCACACAAATGAACCCAGAATGATGTGAAATTGTGCTTTGTGCAACATAATTCTGGGTGCCATTTACAAATCATAAGTGCTAATGACTCCATTCCTTTTTGTGGTTGTAGGGCCTGTTGATTGGAGTACACTAAAACAAACATAACCTCTCTAGGCCATTCAGAAGCCAAGTTATAAGCCCACAAAGGTGTAACTGGACTACTTCTTTAAAGTGACACCAGGCCCGGTGACCTTTGGGACATGGTTTTACCCCCTATAGGAATGTGCGATCATCTTGAAACGTTCAGATCACTTACAACTCAATAGATTCTACCTTCTTGTAGCGTTTCAGCCTGATTGGACCTTGTTTTCACACAAATGGACCCAGAATGATGTGAAATTGTGCTCCGTGTAACATAATTCTGGGTGTCATTTACAAACCATAAGTGCTAATGACTTCATTCCTTTTTGTGGTTGTAGGGGCTGTTGATTGGAGTACACTAAAACAAACCTGATCTCTCTAGGACATTCAGAAGCCAAGTTATAAGCCCACAAAGGTGTAACTGGACTACTTCTTTAAATTGACACCAGATCAGGTGACCTTTGGGACATGGTTTGACCCCCTTAGGAAAGTGCTATCATCATGAAACGTTCAGATCACTTACAACTCAATAGATTCTACCTTCCTGTAACATTTCAGCCTGATTGGACCTTGTTTTCACACAAATGGACCCAGAATGATGTGAAATTGTGCTTCGTGCAAGATAATTCTGGATGCCTTTTTACAAAGCATAAGTGCTAATGACTCCATTCCTTTTTGTGGTTGTAGGGGCTGTTGATTGGAGTACACTAAAACAAACCTGATCTCTCTAGGACATTCAGAAGCCAAGTTATAAGCCCACAAATGTGTAACTGGACTACTTCTTTAAAGTGACACCAGATCCGGTGACCTTTGGGACATGGTTTGACCCCCTTAGGAAAGTGCTATCATCATGAAACGTTCAGATCACTTACAACTCAATAGATACTACCTTCCTGTAACGTTTCAGCCTGATTGGACCTTGTTTTCACACAAATGAACCCAGAATGATGTGAAATTGTGCTTTGTGCAACATAATTCTGGGTGCCATTTACAAATCATAAGTGCTAATGACTCCATTCCTTTTTGTGGTTGTAGGGGCGGTTGATTGGAGTACACTAAAACAAACCTAACCTCTCTAGGCCATTCAGAAGCCAAGTTATAAGCCCACAAAGGTGTAACTGGACTACTTCTTTAAAGTGACACCAGGCCCGGTCACCTTTGGGACATGGTTTAACCCCCTTTAGGAATGTGCGATCATCTTGAAACGTTCAGATCACTTACAACTCAATAGATTCTACCTTCTTTTAGCGTTTCAGCCTGATTGGACCTTGTTTTCACACAAATGGACCCAGAATGATGTGAAATTGTGCTCCGTGTAATATAATTCTGGGTGCCATTTACAAACCATAAGTGCTAATGACTCCATTCCTTTTTGTGGTTGTAGGGGCTGTTGATTGGAGTACACTAAAACAAACCTGATCTCTCTAGGACATTCAGAAGCCAAGTTATAAGCCCACAAATGTGTAACTGGACTACTTCTTTAAAATGACACCTGATCCGGTGACCTTTGGGACATGGTTTGACCCCCTTAGGAAAGTGCTATCATCATGAAATGTTCAGATCACTTACAACTCAATAGATTCTACCTTCCTGTAACGTTTCAGCCTGATTGGACCTTGTTTTCACATAAATGGACCCAGAATGATGTGAAATTGTGCTTCGTGCAACATAATTCTGGGTGCCTTTTACAAACCATAAGTGCTAATGACTCCATTCCTTTTTGTGGTTGTAGGGGCTGTTTATTGGAGTACACTAAAACAAACCTGACCTCTCTGGGACATTCAGAAGCCAAGTTATAAGCCCACAAAGGTGTAACTGGACTACTTCTTTAAAGTGACACCAGGCCCGGTGACCTTTGGGACATGGTTTGACCCCCTATAGGAATGTGCGATCATCATGAAACTTTCAGATCACTTACAACTCAATAGATTCTACCTTCCTGTAACGTTTCAGCCTGATTGGACCTTGTTTTCACACAAATGGACCCAGAATGATGTGAAATTGTGCTTCGTGCAACATAATTCTGGGTGCCATTTAAAAACCATAAGTGCTAATGACTCCATTCCTTTTTGCGGTTGTAGGGGCTGTTGATTGGAGTACACTAAAACAAACTTGATCTCTCTAGGACATTCAGAAGCCAAGTTATAAGCCCACAAATGTGTAACTGGACTACTTCTTTAAATTGACACCAGATCCGGTGACCTTTGGGACATGGTTTGACCCCCTTAGGAAAGTGCTATCATCATGAAACGTTCAGATCACTTACAACTCAATAGATTCTACCTTCCTGTAACGTTTCAGCCTGATTGGACCTTGTTTTCACACAAATGAACCCAGGATGATGTGAAATTGTGCTTCGTGCAACATAATTCTGGGTGCCATTTACAAACCATAAGTGCTAATGACTCCATTTCTTTTTGTGGTTGTAGGGGCTGTTGATTGGAGTATACTAAAACAAACCTGATCTCTCTGGGACATTCAGAAGCCAAGTTATAAGCCCACAAAGGTGTAACTGGACTACTTCTTTAAATTGACACCAGATCCGGTGACCTTTGGGACATGGTTTGACCCCCTTAGGAAAGTGCTATCATCATGAAAGTTCAGATCACTTACAACTCAATAGATTCTACCTTCCTGTAACATTTCAGCATGATTGGACCTTGTTTTCACACAAATGAACCCAGAATGATGTGAAATTGTGCTTCGTGCAACATAATTCTGGGTGCCATTTAAAAACCATAAGTGCTAATGACTCCATTCCTTTTTGTGGTTGTAGGGGCTGTTGATTGGAGTATACTAAAACAAACCTGATCTCTCTAGGACATTCAGAAGCCAAGTTATAAGCCCACAAATGTGTAACTGGACCACTTCTTTAAAGTGACACCAGATCCGGTGACCTTTGGGACATGGTTTGACCCCCTTAGGAAAGTGCTATCATCATGAAACGTTCAGATCACTTACAACTCAATAGATTCTACCTTCCTGTAACGTTTCATCCTGATTGGACCTTGTTTTCACACAAATGAACCCAGAAAGATGTGAAATTGTGCTTTGTGCAACATAATTCTCGGTGCAATTTACAAATCATAAGTGCTAATGACTCCATTCCTTTTTGTGGTTGTAGGGGCTGTTGATTGGAGTACACTAAAACAAACCTAACCTCTCTAGGACATTCAGAAGCCAAGTTATAAGCCCACAAAGGTGTAACTGGACTACATCTTTAAAGTGACACCAGGCCTGGTGACCTTTGGGACATGGTTTTACCCCCTATAGGAATGTGCGATCATCTTGAAACGTTCAGATCACTTACAACTCAATAGATTCTACCTTCTTGTAGCGTTTCAGCCTGATTGGACCTTGTGTCACACAAATGGACCCAGAATGATGTGAAATTGTGCTCCGTGTAACATAATTCTGGGTGCCATTTACAAACCATAAGTGCTAATGACTCCATTCCTTTTTGTGGTTGTAGGGGCTGTTGATTGGAGTACACTAAAACAAACCTGATCTCTCTAGGACATTCAGAAGCCAAGTTATAAGCCCACAAATGTGTAACTGGACTAATTCTTTAAATTGACACCTGATCCGGTGACCTTTGGGACATGGTTTGACCCTCTTAGGAAAGTGCTATCATCATGAAACGTTCAGATCACTTACAACTCAATAGATTCTACCTTCCTGTAACGTTTCAGCCTGATTGGACCTTGTTTTCACACAAATGAACCCAGAATGGTGTGAAATTGTGCTTCGTGCAACATAATTCTGGGTGCCATTTAAAAACCATAAGTGCTAATGTCTCCATTCCTTTTTGTGGTTGTAGGGGCTGTTCATTGGAGTACACTAAAACAAACCTGACCTCTCTAGGACATTCAGAAGCCAAGTTATAAGCCCACAAATGTGTAACTGGACTACTTCTTTAAAGTGACACCAGATCCGGTGACCTTTGGGACATGGTTTGACCCCCTTAGGAAAGTGCTATCATCATGAAACGTTCAGATCACTTACAACTCAATAGATTCTCCCTTCCTGTAACGTTTCAGCCTGATTGGACCTTGTTTTCACACAAATGGACCCAGAATGATTAGAAATTGTGCTTCGTGCAACATAATTCTGGGTGCCATTTACAAACCATAAGTGCTAATGACTCCATTCCTTTTTGTGGTTGTAGGGGCTGTTGATTGGAGTACACTAAAACAAACCTGACCTCTCTAGGACATTCAGAAGCCAAGTTATAAGCCCACAAAGGTGTAACTGGACTACTTCTTTAAATTGACACGAGATCCGGTGACCTTTGGGACATGGTTTGACCCCCTTAGGAAAGTGCTATCATCATGAAACGTTCAGATCACTTACAACTCAATAGATTCTACCTTCCTGTAACGTTTCAGCCTGATTGGACCTTGTTTTGACACAAATGAACCCAGAATGATGTGAAATTGTGCTTCGTGCAACATAATTCTGGGTGCCTTTTACAAACCATAAGTGCTAATGACTCCATTCCTTTTTGTGGTTGTAGGGGCTGTTGATTGGAGTACACTAAAACAAACCTGACCTCTCTGGGACATTCAGAAGCCAAGTTATAAGCCCACAAAGGTGTAACTGGACTACTTCTTTAAAGTGACACCAGGCCCGGTGACCTTTGGGACATGGTTTGACCCCCTATAGGAATGTGCGATCATCATGAAACTTTCAGATCACTTACAACTCAATAGATTCTACCTTCCTGTAACGTTTCAGCCTGATTGGACCTTGTTTTCACACAAATGGACCCAGAATGATGTGAAATTGTGCTTCGTGCAACATAATTCTGGGTGCCATTTAAAAACCATAAGTGCTAATGACTCCATTCCTTTTTGCGGTTGTAGGGGCTGTTGATTGGAGTACACTAAAACAAACCTGATCTCTCTAGGACATTCAGAAGCCAAGTTATAAGCCCACAAATGTGTAACTGGACTACTTCTTTAAATTGACACCAGATCCGGTGACCTTTGGGACATGGTTTGACCCCCTTAGGAAAGTGCTATCATCATGAAACGTTCAGATCACTTACAACTCAATAGATTCTACCTTCCTGTAACGTTTCAGCCTGATTGGACCTTGTTTTCACACAAATGAACCCAGGATGATGTGAAATTGTGCTTCGTGCAACATAATTCTGGGTGCCATTTACAAACCATAAGTGCTAATGACTCCATTTCTTTTTGTGGTTGTAGGGGCTGTTGATTGGAGAATACTAAAACAAACCTGATCTCTCTGGGACATTCAGAAGCCAAGTTATAAGCCCACAAAGGTGTAACTGGACTACTTCTTTAAATTGACACCAGATCCGGTGACCTTTGGGACATGGTATGACCCCCTTAGGAAAGTGCTATCATCATGAAAGTTCAGATCACTTACAACTCAATAGATTCTACCTTCCTGTAACATTTCAGCATGATTGGACCTTGTTTTCACACAAATGAACCCAGAATGATGTGAAATTGTGCTTCGTGCAACATAATTCTGGGTGCCATTTAAAAACCATAAGTGCTAATGACTCCATTCCTTTTTGTGGTTGTAGGGGCTGTTGATTGGAGTATACTAAAACAAACCTGATCTCTCTAGGACATTCAGAAGCCAAGTTATAAGCCCACAAATGTGTAACTGGACCACTTCTTTAAAGTGACACCAGATCCGGTGACCTTTGGGACATGGTTTGACCCCCTTAGGAAAGTGCTATCATCATGAAACGTTCAGATCACTTACAACTCAATAGATTCTACCTTCCTGTAACGTTTCATCCTGATTGGACCTTGTTTTCACACAAATGAACCCAGAAAGATGTGAAATTGTGCTTTGTGCAACATAATTCTCGGTGCAATTTACAAATCATAAGTGCTAATGACTCCATTCCTTTTTGTGGTTGTAGGGGCTGTTGATTGGAGTACACTAAAACAAACCTAACCTCTCTAGGACATTCAGAAGCCAAGTTATAAGCCCACAAAGGTGTAACTGGACTACATCTTTAAAGTGACACCAGGCCTGGTGACCTTTGGGACATGGTTTTACCCCCTATAGGAATGTGCGATCATCTTGAAACGTTCAGATCACTTACAACTCAATAGATTCTACCTTCTTGTAGCGTTTCAGCCTGATTGGACCTTGTGTCACACAAATGGACCCAGAATGATGTGAAATTGTGCTCCGTGTAACATAATTCTGGGTGCCATTTACAAACCATAAGTGCTAATGACTCCATTCCTTTTTGTGGTTGTAGGGGCTGTTGATTGGAGTACACTAAAACAAACCTGATCTCTCTAGGACATTCAGAAGCCAAGTTATAAGCCCACAAATGTGTAACTGGACTAATTCTTTAAATTGACACCTGATCCGGTGACCTTTGGGACATGGTTTGACCCTCTTAGGAAAGTGCTATCATCATGAAACGTTCAGATCACTTACAACTCAATAGATTCTACCTTCCTGTAACGTTTCAGCCTGACTGGACCTTGTTTTCACACAAATGAACCCAGAATGGTGTGAAATTGTGCTTCGTGCAACATAATTCTGGGTGCCATTTAAAAACCATAAGTGCTAATGTCTCCATTCCTTTTTGTGGTTGTAGGGGCTGTTCATTGGAGTACACTAAAACAAACCTGACCTCTCTAGGACATTCAGAAGCCAAGTTATAAGCCCACAAATGTGTAACTGGACTACTTCTTTAAAGTGACACCAGATCCGGTGACCTTTGGGACATGGTTTGACCCCCTTAGGAAAGTGCTATCATCATGAAACGTTCAGATCACTTACAACTCAATAGATTCTCCCTTCCTGTAACGTTTCAGCCTGATTGGACCTTGTTTTCACACAAATGGACCCAGAATGATTAGAAATTGTGCTTCGTGCAACATAATTCTGGGTGCAATTTACAAACCATAAGTGCTAATGACTCCATTCCTTTTTGTGGTTGTAGGGGCTGTTGATTGGAGTACACTAAAACAAACCTGACCTCTCTAGGACATTCAGAAGCCAAGTTATAAGCCCACAAAGGTGTAACTGGACTACTTCTTTAAAGTGACACCAGGCCCGGTGACCTTTGGGACATGGTTTGACCCCCTATAGGAATGTGCGATCATCATGAAATGTTCAGATCACTTACAACTCAATAGATTCTACCTTCTTGTAGCGTTTCAGCCTGATTGGACCTTGTTTTCACACAAATGAACCCAGAATGATGTTAAATTGTGCTTCGTGCAACATAATTCTGGGTGCCATTTAAAAACCATAAGTGCTAATGACTCCATTCCTTTTTGTGGTTGTAGGGGCTGTTGATTGGAGTACACTAAAACAAACCTGATCACTCTAGGACATTCAGAAGCCAAGTTATAAGCCCACAAATGTGTAACTGGACTACTTCTTTAAAGTGACACCAGATCCGGTGACCTTTGGGACATGGTTTGACCCCCTTAGGAAAGTGCTATCATCATGAAATGTTCAGATCACTTACAGCTCAATAGCTTCTACCTTCCTGTAACGTTTCAGCCTGATTGGACCTTGTTTTCACACAAATGGACCCAGAATGATTTGAAATTGTGCTTCGTGCAACATAATTCTGGGTGCCATTTACAAACCATAAGTGCTAATGACTCCATTCCTTTTTGTGGTTGTAGGGGCTGTTGATTGGAGTACACTAAAACAAACCTCATCGCTCTAGGACATTCAGAAGCCAAGTTATAAGCCCACAAATGTGTAACTGGACTACTTCTTTAAATTGACACCACATCCGGTGACCTTTGGGACATGGTTTGACCCCCTTAGGAAAGTGCTATCATCATGAAACGTTCAGATCACTTACAACTCAATAGATTCTACCTTCCTGTAACGTTTCAGCCTGATTGGACCTTGTTTTGACACAAATGAACCCAGAATGATGTGAAATTGTGCTTCGTTCAACATAATTCTGGGTGCCATTTAAAAACCATAAGTGCTAATGACTCCATTCCTTTTTGTGGTTGTAGGGGCTGTTGATTGGAGTACACTAAAACAAACCTAACCTCTCTAGGACATTCAGAAGCCAAGTTATAAGCCCACAAAGGTGTAACTGGACTACATCTTTAAAGTGACACCAGGCCTGGTGACCTTTGGGACATGGTTTTACCCCCTATAGGAATGTGCGATCATCTTGAAACGTTCAGATCACTTACAACTCAATAGATTCTACCTTCTTGTAGCGTTTCAGCCTGATTGGACCTTGTGTCACACAAATGGACCCAGAATGATGTGAAATTGTGCTCCGTGTAACATAATTCTGGGTGCCATTTACAAACCATAAGTGCTAATGACTCCATTCCTTTTTGTGGTTGTAGGGGCTGTTGATTGGAGTACACTAAAACAAACCTGATCTCTCTAGGACATTCAGAAGCCAAGTTATAAGCCCACAAATGTGTAACTGGACTAATTCTTTAAATTGACACCTGATCCGGTGACCTTTGGGACATGGTTTGACCCTCTTAGGAAAGTGCTATCATCATGAAACGTTCAGATCACTTACAACTCAATAGATTCTACCTTCCTGTAACGTTTCAGCCTGACTGGACCTTGTTTTCACACAAATGAACCCAGAATGGTGTGAAATTGTGCTTCGTGCAACATAATTCTGGGTGCCATTTAAAAACCATAAGTGCTAATGTCTCCATTCCTTTTTGTGGTTGTAGGGGCTGTTCATTGGAGTACACTAAAACAAACCTGACCTCTCTAGGACATTCAGAAGCCAAGTTATAAGCCCACAAATGTGTAACTGGACTACTTCTTTAAAGTGACACCAGATCCGGTGACCTTTGGGACATGGTTTGACCCCCTTAGGAAAGTGCTATCATCATGAAACGTTCAGATCACTTACAACTCAATAGATTCTCCCTTCCTGTAACGTTTCAGCCTGATTGGACCTTGTTTTCACACAAATGGACCCAGAATGATTAGAAATTGTGCTTCGTGCAACATAATTCTGGGTGCAATTTACAAACCATAAGTGCTAATGACTCCATTCCTTTTTGTGGTTGTAGGGGCTGTTGATTGGAGTACACTAAAACAAACCTGACCTCTCTAGGACATTCAGAAGCCAAGTTATAAGCCCACAAAGGTGTAACTGGACTACTTCTTTAAAGTGACACCAGGCCCGGTGACCTTTGGGACATGGTTTGACCCCCTATAGGAATGTGCGATCATCATGAAATGTTCAGATCACTTACAACTCAATAGATTCTACCTTCTTGTAGCGTTTCAGCCTGATTGGACCTTGTTTTCACACAAATGAACCCAGAATGATGTGAAATTGTGCTTCGTGCAACATAATTCTGGGTGCCATTTAAAAACCATAAGTGCTAATGACTCCATTCCTTTTTGTGGTTGTAGGGGCTGTTGATTGGAGTACACTAAAACAAACCTGATCACTCTAGGACATTCAGAAGCCAAGTTATAAGCCCACAAATGTGTAACTGGACTACTTCTTTAAAGTGACACCAGATCCGGTGACCTTTGGGACATGGTTTGACCCCCTTAGGAAAGTGCTATCATCATGAAATGTTCAGATCACTTACAGCTCAATAGCTTCTACCTTCCTGTAACGTTTCAGCCTGATTGGACCTTGTTTTCACACAAATGGACCCAGAATGATTTGAAATTGTGCTTCGTGCAACATAATTCTGGGTGCCATTTACAAACCATAAGTGCTAATGTCTCCATTCCTTTTTGTGGTTGTAGGGGCTGTTGATTGGAGTTTACTAAAACAAACCTGACCTCTCTAGGACATTCAGAAGCCAAGTTATAAGCCCACAAATGTGTAACTGGACTACTTCTTTAAAGTGACACCAGATCCGGTGACCTTTGGGACATGGTTTGACCCCCTTAGGAAAGTGCTATCATCATGAAACGTTCAGATCACTTACAACTCAATAGATTCTACCTTCCTGTAACGTTTCAGCATGATTGGACCTTGTTTTCACACAAATGAACCCAGAATGATGTGAAATTGTGCTTTGTGCAACATAATTCTGGGTGCCATTTACAAACCATAAGTGCTAATGACTCCATTCCTTTTTGTGGTTGTAGGGGCTTTTGATTGGAGTACACTAAAACAACCCTAACCTCTCTAGGACATTCAGAAGCCAAGTTATAAGCCCACAAAGGTGTAACTGGACTACATCTTTAAAGTGACACCAGGCCTGGTGACCTTTGGGACATGGTTTTACCCCCTATAGGAATCTGCGATCATCTTGAAACGTTCAGATCACCTACAACTCAATAGATTCTACCTTCTTGTAACGTTTCAGCCTGATTGGACCTTGTTTTCACACAAATGGACCCAGAATGATGTGAAATTGTGCTCCGTGTAACATAATTCTGGGTGCCATTTAAAAACCATAAGTGCTAATGTCTCCATTCCTTTTAGTGGTTGTAGGGGCTGTTGATTGGAGTACACTAAAACAAACCTGACCTCTCTAGGACATTCAGAAGCCAAGTTATAAGCCCACAAAGGTGTAACTGGACTACTTCTTTAAAGTGACACCAGATCCGGTGACCTTTGGGACATGGTTTGACCCCCTTAGGAAAGTGCTATCATCATGAAACGTTCAGATCACTCACAACTCAATAGATTCTACCTTCCTGTAACGTTTCAGCCTGATTGGACCTTGTTTTCACACAACTGGACCCAGAATGATGTGAAATTGTGCTTCGTGCAACATAATTCTGGGTGCCATTTAAAAACCATAAGTGCTAATGACTCCATTCCTTTTTTTTGGTTGTAGGGGCTGTTGATTGGAGTATACTAAAACAAACCTGATCTCTCTAGGACATTCAGAAGCCAAGTTATAAGCCCACAAAGGTGTAACTGGACTACTTCTTTAAAGTGACACCAGATCCGGTGACCTTTGGGACATGGTTTGACCCCCTTAGGAAAGTGCTATCATCATGAAACGTTCAGATCACTTACAACTCAATAGATTCTACCTTCCTGTAACTTTTCAGCCTGATTGGACCTTGTTTTCACACAAATGAACCCAGAATGATGTGAAATTGTGCTTTGTGCAACATAATTCTGGGTGCCATTTACAAATCATAAGTGCTAATGACTCCATTCCTTTTTGTGGTTGTAGGGGCTGTTGATTGGAGTACACTAAAACAAACCTAACCTCTCTAGGCCATTCAGAAGCCAAGTTATAAGCCCACAAAGGTGTAACTGGACTACTTCTTTAAAGTGACACCAGGCCCGGTGACCTTTGGGACATGGTTTTACCCCCTATAGGAATGTGCGATCATCTTGAAACGTTCAGATCACTTACAACTCAATAGATTCTACCTTCTTGTAGCGTTTCAGCCTGATTGGACCTTGTTTTCACACAAATGGACCCAGAATGATGTGAAATTGTGCTCCGTGTAAAATAATTCTGGGTGTCATTTACAAACCATAAGTGCTAATGACTCCATTCCTTTTTGTGGTTATAGGGGCTGTTGATTGGAGTACACTAAAACAAACCTGATCTCTCTAGGACATTCAGAAGCCAAGTTATAAGCCCACAAAGGTGTAACTGGACTACTTCTTTAAATTGACACCAGATCAGGTGACCTTTGGGACATGGTTTGACCCCCTTAGGAAAGTGCTATCATCATGAAACGTTCAGATCACTTACAACTCAATAGATTCTACCTTCCTGTAACATTTCAGCCTGATTGGACCTTGTTTTCACACAAATGGACCCAGAATGATGTGAAATTGTGCTTCGTGCAACATAATTCTGGGTGCCATTTACAAAGCATAAGTGCTAATGACTCCATTCCTTTTTGTGGTTGTAGGGGCTGTTGATTGGAGTACACTAAAACAAACCTGATCTCTCTAGGACATCCAGAAGCCAAGTTATAAGCCCACAAATGTATAACTGGACTACTTCTTTAAAGTGACACCAGATCCGGTGACCTTTGGGACATGGTTTGACCCCCTTAGGAAAGTTCTATCATCATGAAACGTTCAGATCACTTACAACTCTATAGATACTACCTTCCTGTAACGTTTCAGCCTGATTGGACCTTGTTTTCACACAAATGAACCCAGAATGATGTGAATTTGTGCTTTGTGCAACATAATTCTGGGTGCCATTTACAAACCATAAGTGCTAATGACTCCATTCCTTTTTGTGGTTGTAGGGGCTGTTGATTGGAGTACACTAAAACAAACCTAACCTCTCTAGGCCATTCAGAAGTCAAGTTATAAACCCACAAAGGTGTAACTGGACTACTTCTTTAAAGTGACACCAGGCCCGGTCACCTTTGGGACATGGTTTTACCCCCTATAGGAATGTGCGATCATCTTGAAACGTTCAGATCACTTACAACTCAATAGATTCTACCTTCTTTTAGCGTTTCAGCCTGATTGGACCTTGTTTTCACACAAATGGACCCAGAATGATGTGAAATTGTGCTCCGTGTAATATAATTCTGGGTGCCATTTACAAACCATAAGTGCTAATGACTCCATTCCTTTTTGTGGTTGTAGGGGCTGTTGATTGGAGTACACTAAAACAAACCTGATCTCTCTAGGACATTCAGAAGCCAAGTTATAAGCCCACAAATGTGTAACTGGACTACTTCTTTAAAATGACACCTGATCCGGTGACCTTTGGGACATGGTTTGACCCCCTTAGGAAAGTGCTATCATCATGAAACGTTCAGATCACTTACAACTCAATAGATTCTACCTTCCTGTAACGTTTCAGCCTGATTGGACCTTGTTTTCACATAAATGGACCCAGAATGATGTGAATTTGTGCTTCGTGCAACATAATTCTGGGTGCCTTTTACAAACCATAAGTGCTAATGACTCCATTCCTTTTTGTGGTTGTAGGGGCTGTTGATTGGAGTACACTAAAACAAACCTGACCTCTCTGGACATTCAGAAGCCAAGTTATAAACCCACAAAGGTGTAACTGGACTACTTCTTTAAATTGACACCAGATCAGGTGACCTTTGGGACATGGTTTGACCCCCTATAGGAATGTGCGATCATCAAGAAACTTTCAGATCACTTACAACTCAATAGATTCTACCTTCCTGTAACGTTTCAGCCTGATTGGACCTTGTTTTCACACAAATGGACCCAGAATGATGTGAAATTGTGCTTCGTGCAACATAATTCTGGGTGCCATTTAAAAACCATAAGTGCTAATGACTCCATTCCTTTTTGCGGTTGTAGGGGCTGTTGATTGGAGTACACTAAAACAAACCTGATCTCTCTAGGACATTCAGAAGCCAAGTTATAAGCCCACAAATGTGTAACTGGACTACTTCTTTAAATTGACACCAGATCCGGTGACCTTTCGGACATGGTTTGACCCCCTTAGGAAAGTGCTATCATCATGAAACGTTCAGATCACTTACAACTCAATAGATTCTACCTTCCTGTAACGTTTCAGCCTGATTGGACCTTGTTTTCACACAAATGAACCCAGAATGATGTGAAATTGTGCTTTGTGCAACATAATTCTGGGTGCCATTTACAAATCATAAGTGCTAATGACTCCATTCCTTTTTGTGGTTGTAGGGGCTGTTGATTGGAGTACACTAAAACAAACCTAACCTCTCTAGGCCATTCAGAAGCCAAGTTATAAGCCCACAAAGGTGTAACTGGACTACTTCTTTAAAGTGACACCAGGCCCGGTGACCTTTGGGACATGGTTTTACCCCCTATAGGAATGTGCGATCATCTTGAAACGTTCAGATCACTTACAACTCAATAGATTCTACCTTCTTGTAGCGTTTCAGCCTGATTGGACCTTGTTTTGACACAAATGAACCCAGAATGATGTGAAATTGTGCTTCGTGCAACATAATTCTGGGTGCCATTTAAAAACCATAAGTGCTAATGACTCCATTCCTTTTTGTGGTTGTAGGGGCTGTTGATTGGAGTACACTAAAACAAACCTGACCTCTCTGGACATTCAGAAGCCAAGTTATAAGCCCACAAAGGTGTAACTGGACTACTTCTTTAAAGTGACACCAGGCCCGGTGACCTTTGGGACATGGTTTGACCCCCTATAGGAATGTGCGATCATCAAGAAACTTTCAGATCACTTACAACTCAATAGATTCTACCTTCCTGTAACGTTTCAGCCTGATTGGACCTTGTTTTCACACAAATGGACCCAGAATGATGTGAAATTGTGCTTCGTGCAACATAATTCTGGGTGCCATTTAAAAACCATAAGTGCTAATGACTCCATTCCTTTTTGCGGTTGTAGGGGCTGTTGATTGGAGTACACTAAAACAAACCTGATCTCTCTAGGACATTCAGAAGCCAAGTTATAAGCCCACAAATGTGTAACTGGACTACTTCTTTAAATTGACACCAGATCCGGTGACCTTTGGGACATGGTTTGACCCCCTATAGGAATGTGCTATCATCATGAAACGTTCAGATCACTTACAACTCAATAGATTCTACCTTCCTGTAACGTTTCAGCCTGATTGGACCTTGTTTTCACACAAATGAACCCAGAATGATGTGAAATTGTGCTTCGTGCAACATAATTCTGGGTGCCATTTACAAACCATAAGTGCTAATGACTCCATTCCTTTTTGTGGTTGTAGGGGCTGTTGATTGGAGTATACTAAAACAAACCTGATCTCTCTAGGACATTCAGAAGCCAAGTTATAAGCCCACAAATGTGTAACTGGACTACTTCTTTAAATTGACACCAGATCCGGTGACCTTTGGGACATGGTTTGACCCCCTTAGGAAAGTGCTATCATCATGAAACGTTCAGATCACTTACAACTCAATAGATTCTACCTTCCTGTAACGTTTCAGCCTGATTGGACCTTGTTTTCACACAACTGGACCCAGAATGATGTGAAATTGTGCTTCATGCAACATAATTCTGGGTGCCATTTAAAAACCATAAGTGCTAATGACTCCATTCCTTTTTTTGGTTGTAGGGGCTGTTGATTGGTGTATACTAAAACAAACCTGATCTCTCTAGGACATTCAGAAGCCAAGTTATAAGCCCACAAAGGTGTAACTGGACTACTTCTTTAAAGTGACACCAGATCCGGTGACCTTTCGGACATGGTTTGACCCCCTTAGGAAAGTGCTATCATCATGAAACGTTCAGATCACTTACAACTCAATAGATTCTACCTTCCTGTAACGTTTCAGCCTGATTGGACCTTGTTTTCACACAAATGAACCCAGAATGATGTGAAATTGTGCTTTGTGCAACATAATTCTGGGTGCCATTTACAAATCATAAGTGCTAATGACTCCATTCCTTTTTGTGGTTGTAGGGGCTGTTGATTGGAGTACACTAAAACAAACCTAACCTCTCTAGGCCATTCAGAAGCCAAGTTATAAGCCCACAAAGGTGTAACTGGACTACTTCTTTAAAGTGACACCAGGCCCGGTGACCTTTGGGACATGGTTTTACCCCCTATAGGAATGTGCGATCATCTTGAAACGTTCAGATCACTTACAACTCAATAGATTCTACCTTCTTGTAGCGTTTCAGCCTGATTGGACCTTGTTTTGACACAAATGAACCCAGAATGATGTGAAATTGTGCTTCGTGCAACATAATTCTGGGTGCCATTTAAAAACCATAAGTGCTAATGACTCCATTCCTTTTTGTGGTTGTACGGGCTGTTGATTGGAGTACACTAAAACAAACCTGATCAATCTAGGACATTCAGAAGCCAAGTTATAAGCCCACAAAGGTGTAACTGGACTACTTCTTTAAAGTGACACCAGGCCCGGTGACCTTTGGGACATGGTTTGACCCCCTATAGGAATGTGCGATCATCTTGAAACGTTCAGATCACTTACAACTCAATAGATTCTACCTTCTTGTAGCGTTTCAGCCTGATTGGACCTTGTTTTCACACAAATGGACCCAGAATGATGTGAAATTGTGCTCCGTGTAATATAATTCTGGGTGTCATTTACAAACCATAAGTGCTAATGACTCCATTCCTTTTTGTGGTTGTAGGGGCTGTTGATTGGAGTACACTAAAACAAACCTGATCTCTCTAGGACATTCAGAAGCCAAGTTATAAGCCCACAAAGGTGTAACTGGACTACTTCTTTAAATTGACACCAGATCAGGTGACCTTTGGGACATGGTTTGACCCCCTTAGGAAAGTGCTATCATCATGAAACGTTCAGATCACTTACAACTCAATAGATTCTACCTTCCTGTAACATTTCAGCCTGATTGGACCTTGTTTTCACACAAATGGACCCAGAATGATGTGAAATTGTGCTTCGTGCAACATAATTCTGGGTGCCATTTACAAAGCATAAGTGCTAATGACTCCATTCCTTTTTGTGGTTGTAGGGGCTGTTGATTGGAGTACACTAAAACAAACCTGATCTCTCTAGGACATTCAGAAGCCAAGTTATAAGCCCACAAAGGTGTAACTGGACTACTTCTTTAAATTGACACCAGATCCGGTGACCTTTGGGACATGGTTTGACCCCCTTAGGAAAGTGCTATCATCATGAAAGTTCAGATCACTTACAACTCAATAGATTCTACCTTCCTGTAACATTTCAGCATGATTGGACCTTGTTTTCACACAAATGAACCCAAAATGATGTGAAATTGTGCTTCGTGCAACATAATTCTGGGTGCCATTTAAAAACCATAAGTGCTAATGACTCCATTCATTTTTGTGGTTGTAGGGGCTGTTGATTGGAGTATACTAAAACAAACCTGATCTCTCTAGGACATTCAGAAGCCAAGTTATAAGCCCACAAATGTGTAACTGGACTACTTCTTTAAAGTGACACCAGATCCGGTGACCTTTGGGACATGGTTTGACCCCCTATAGGAAAGTGCTATCATCATGAAACGTTCAGATCACTTACAACTCAATAGATTCTACCTTCTTGTAGCGTTTCAGCCTGATTGGACCTTGTTTTCACACAAATGAACCCAGAATGATGTTAAATTGTGCTTCGTGCAACATAATTCTGGGTGCCATTTAAAAACCATAAGTGCTAATGACTCCATTCCTTTTTTTTTGGTTGTAGGGGCTGTTGATTGGAGTATACTAAAACAAACCTGATCTCTCTAGGACATTCAGAAGCCAAGTTATAAGCCCACAAAGGTGTAACTGGACTACTTCTTTAAAGTGACACCAGATCCGGTGACCTTTGGGACATGGTTTGACCCCCTTAGGAAAGTGCTATCATCATGAAACGTTCAGATCACTTACAACTCAATAGATTCTACCTTCCTGTAACTTTTCAGCCTGATTGGACCTTGTTTTCACACAAATGAACCCAGAATGATGTGAAATTGTGCTTTGTGCAACATAATTCTGGGTGCCATTTACAAATCATAAGTGCTAATGACTCCATTCCTTTTTGTGGTTGTAGGGGCTGTTGATTGGAGTACACTAAAACAAACCTAACCTCTCTAGGCCATTCAGAAGCCAAGTTATAAGCCCACAAAGGTGTAACTGGACTACTTCTTTAAAGTGACACCAGGCCCGGTGACCTTTGGGACATGGTTTTACCCCCTATAGGAATGTGCGATCATCTTGAAACGTTCAGATCACTTACAACTCAATAGATTCTACCTTCTTGTAGCGTTTCAGCCTGATTGGACCTTGTTTTCACACAAATGGACCCAGAATGATGTGAAATTGTGCTCCGTGTAAAATAATTCTGGGTGTCATTTACAAACCATAAGTGCTAATGACTCCATTCCTTTTTGTGGTTATAGGGGCTGTTGATTGGAGTACACTAAAACAAACCTGATCTCTCTAGGACATTCAGAAGCCAAGTTATAAGCCCACAAAGGTGTAACTGGACTACTTCTTTAAATTGACACCAGATCAGGTGACCTTTGGGACATGGTTTGACCCCCTTAGGAAAGTGCTATCATCATGAAACGTTCAGATCACTTACAACTCAATAGATTCTACCTTCCTGTAACATTTCAGCCTGATTGGACCTTGTTTTCACACAAATGGACCCAGAATGATGTGAAATTGTGCTTCGTGCAACATAATTCTGGGTGCCATTTACAAAGCATAAGTGCTAATGACTCCATTCCTTTTTGTGGTTGTAGGGGCTGTTGATTGGAGTACACTAAAACAAACCTGATCTCTCTAGGACATCCAGAAGCCAAGTTATAAGCCCACAAATGTATAACTGGACTACTTCTTTAAAGTGACACCAGATCCGGTGACCTTTGGGACATGGTTTGACCCCCTTAGGAAAGTTCTATCATCATGAAACGTTCAGATCACTTACAACTCTATAGATACTACCTTCCTGTAACGTTTCAGCCTGATTGGACCTTGTTTTCACACAAATGAACCCAGAATGATGTGAATTTGTGCTTTGTGCAACATAATTCTGGGTGCCATTTACAAACCATAAGTGCTAATGACTCCATTCCTTTTTGTGGTTGTAGGGGCTGTTGATTGGAGTACACTAAAACAAACCTAACCTCTCTAGGCCATTCAGAAGTCAAGTTATAAACCCACAAAGGTGTAACTGGACTACTTCTTTAAAGTGACACCAGGCCCGGTCACCTTTGGGACATGGTTTTACCCCCTATAGGAATGTGCGATCATCTTGAAACGTTCAGATCACTTACAACTCAATAGATTCTACCTTCTTTTAGCGTTTCAGCCTGATTGGACCTTGTTTTCACACAAATGGACCCAGAATGATGTGAAATTGTGCTCCGTGTAATATAATTCTGGGTGCCATTTACAAACCATAAGTGCTAATGACTCCATTCCTTTTTGTGGTTGTAGGGGCTGTTGATTGGAGTACACTAAAACAAACCTGATCTCTCTAGGACATTCAGAAGCCAAGTTATAAGCCCACAAATGTGTAACTGGACTACTTCTTTAAAATGACACCTGATCCGGTGACCTTTGGGACATGGTTTGACCCCCTTAGGAAAGTGCTATCATCATGAAACGTTCAGATCACTTACAACTCAATAGATTCTACCTTCCTGTAACGTTTCAGCCTGATTGGACCTTGTTTTCACATAAATGGACCCAGAATGATGTGAATTTGTGCTTCGTGCAACATAATTCTGGGTGCCTTTTACAAACCATAAGTGCTAATGACTCCATTCCTTTTTGTGGTTGTAGGGGCTGTTGATTGGAGTACACTAAAACAAACCTGACCTCTCTGGACATTCAGAAGCCAAGTTATAAACCCACAAAGGTGTAACTGGACTACTTCTTTAAATTGACACCAGATCAGGTGACCTTTGGGACATGGTTTGACCCCCTATAGGAATGTGCGATCATCAAGAAACTTTCAGATCACTTACAACTCAATAGATTCTACCTTCCTGTAACGTTTCAGCCTGATTGGACCTTGTTTTCACACAAATGGACCCAGAATGATGTGAAATTGTGCTTCGTGCAACATAATTCTGGGTGCCATTTAAAAACCATAAGTGCTAATGACTCCATTCCTTTTTGCGGTTGTAGGGGCTGTTGATTGGAGTACACTAAAACAAACCTGATCTCTCTAGGACATTCAGAAGCCAAGTTATAAGCCCACAAATGTGTAACTGGACTACTTCTTTAAATTGACACCAGATCCGGTGACCTTTCGGACATGGTTTGACCCCCTTAGGAAAGTGCTATCATCATGAAACGTTCAGATCACTTACAACTCAATAGATTCTACCTTCCTGTAACGTTTCAGCCTGATTGGACCTTGTTTTCACACAAATGAACCCAGAATGATGTGAAATTGTGCTTTGTGCAACATAATTCTGGGTGCCATTTACAAATCATAAGTGCTAATGACTCCATTCCTTTTTGTGGTTGTAGGGGCTGTTGATTGGAGTACACTAAAACAAACCTAACCTCTCTAGGCCATTCAGAAGCCAAGTTATAAGCCCACAAAGGTGTAACTGGACTACTTCTTTAAAGTGACACCAGGCCCGGTGACCTTTGGGACATGGTTTTACCCCCTATAGGAATGTGCGATCATCTTGAAACGTTCAGATCACTTACAACTCAATAGATTCTACCTTCTTGTAGCGTTTCAGCCTGATTGGACCTTGTTTTGACACAAATGAACCCAGAATGATGTGAAATTGTGCTTCGTGCAACATAATTCTGGGTGCCATTTAAAAACCATAAGTGCTAATGACTCCATTCCTTTTTGTGGTTGTAGGGGCTGTTGATTGGAGTACACTAAAACAAACCTGACCTCTCTGGACATTCAGAAGCCAAGTTATAAGCCCACAAAGGTGTAACTGGACTACTTCTTTAAAGTGACACCAGGCCCGGTGACCTTTGGGACATGGTTTGACCCCCTATAGGAATGTGCGATCATCAAGAAACTTTCAGATCACTTACAACTCAATAGATTCTACCTTCCTGTAACGTTTCAGCCTGATTGGACCTTGTTTTCACACAAATGGACCCAGAATGATGTGAAATTGTGCTTCGTGCAACATAATTCTGGGTGCCATTTAAAAACCATAAGTGCTAATGACTCCATTCCTTTTTGCGGTTGTAGGGGCTGTTGATTGGAGTACACTAAAACAAACCTGATCTCTCTAGGACATTCAGAAGCCAAGTTATAAGCCCACAAATGTGTAACTGGACTACTTCTTTAAATTGACACCAGATCCGGTGACCTTTGGGACATGGTTTGACCCCCTATAGGAATGTGCTATCATCATGAAACGTTCAGATCACTTACAACTCAATAGATTCTACCTTCCTGTAACGTTTCAGCCTGATTGGACCTTGTTTTCACACAAATGAACCCAGAATGATGTGAAATTGTGCTTCGTGCAACATAATTCTGGGTGCCATTTACAAACCATAAGTGCTAATGACTCCATTCCTTTTTGTGGTTGTAGGGGCTGTTGATTGGAGTATACTAAAACAAACCTGATCTCTCTAGGACATTCAGAAGCCAAGTTATAAGCCCACAAATGTGTAACTGGACTACTTCTTTAAATTGACACCAGATCCGGTGACCTTTGGGACATGGTTTGACCCCCTTAGGAAAGTGCTATCATCATGAAACGTTCAGATCACTTACAACTCAATAGATTCTACCTTCCTGTAACGTTTCAGCCTGATTGGACCTTGTTTTCACACAACTGGACCCAGAATGATGTGAAATTGTGCTTCATGCAACATAATTCTGGGTGCCATTTAAAAACCATAAGTGCTAATGACTCCATTCCTTTTTTTGGTTGTAGGGGCTGTTGATTGGTGTATACTAAAACAAACCTGATCTCTCTAGGACATTCAGAAGCCAAGTTATAAGCCCACAAAGGTGTAACTGGACTACTTCTTTAAAGTGACACCAGATCCGGTGACCTTTCGGACATGGTTTGACCCCCTTAGGAAAGTGCTATCATCATGAAACGTTCAGATCACTTACAACTCAATAGATTCTACCTTCCTGTAACGTTTCAGCCTGATTGGACCTTGTTTTCACACAAATGAACCCAGAATGATGTGAAATTGTGCTTTGTGCAACATAATTCTGGGTGCCATTTACAAATCATAAGTGCTAATGACTCCATTCCTTTTTGTGGTTGTAGGGGCTGTTGATTGGAGTACACTAAAACAAACCTAACCTCTCTAGGCCATTCAGAAGCCAAGTTATAAGCCCACAAAGGTGTAACTGGACTACTTCTTTAAAGTGACACCAGGCCCGGTGACCTTTGGGACATGGTTTTACCCCCTATAGGAATGTGCGATCATCTTGAAACGTTCAGATCACTTACAACTCAATAGATTCTACCTTCTTGTAGCGTTTCAGCCTGATTGGACCTTGTTTTGACACAAATGAACCCAGAATGATGTGAAATTGTGCTTCGTGCAACATAATTCTGGGTGCCATTTAAAAACCATAAGTGCTAATGACTCCATTCCTTTTTGTGGTTGTACGGGCTGTTGATTGGAGTACACTAAAACAAACCTGATCAATCTAGGACATTCAGAAGCCAAGTTATAAGCCCACAAAGGTGTAACTGGACTACTTCTTTAAAGTGACACCAGGCCCGGTGACCTTTGGGACATGGTTTGACCCCCTATAGGAATGTGCGATCATCTTGAAACGTTCAGATCACTTACAACTCAATAGATTCTACCTTCTTGTAGCGTTTCAGCCTGATTGGACCTTGTTTTCACACAAATGGACCCAGAATGATGTGAAATTGTGCTCCGTGTAATATAATTCTGGGTGTCATTTACAAACCATAAGTGCTAATGACTCCATTCCTTTTTGTGGTTGTAGGGGCTGTTGATTGGAGTACACTAAAACAAACCTGATCTCTCTAGGACATTCAGAAGCCAAGTTATAAGCCCACAAAGGTGTAACTGGACTACTTCTTTAAATTGACACCAGATCAGGTGACCTTTGGGACATGGTTTGACCCCCTTAGGAAAGTGCTATCATCATGAAACGTTCAGATCACTTACAACTCAATAGATTCTACCTTCCTGTAACATTTCAGCCTGATTGGACCTTGTTTTCACACAAATGGACCCAGAATGATGTGAAATTGTGCTTCGTGCAACATAATTCTGGGTGCCATTTACAAAGCATAAGTGCTAATGACTCCATTCCTTTTTGTGGTTGTAGGGGCTGTTGATTGGAGTACACTAAAACAAACCTGATCTCTCTAGGACATTCAGAAGCCAAGTTATAAGCCCACAAAGGTGTAACTGGACTACTTCTTTAAATTGACACCAGATCCGGTGACCTTTGGGACATGGTTTGACCCCCTTAGGAAAGTGCTATCATCATGAAAGTTCAGATCACTTACAACTCAATAGATTCTACCTTCCTGTAACATTTCAGCATGATTGGACCTTGTTTTCACACAAATGAACCCAAAATGATGTGAAATTGTGCTTCGTGCAACATAATTCTGGGTGCCATTTAAAAACCATAAGTGCTAATGACTCCATTCATTTTTGTGGTTGTAGGGGCTGTTGATTGGAGTATACTAAAACAAACCTGATCTCTCTAGGACATTCAGAAGCCAAGTTATAAGCCCACAAATGTGTAACTGGACTACTTCTTTAAAGTGACACCAGATCCGGTGACCTTTGGGACATGGTTTGACCCCCTATAGGAAAGTGCTATCATCATGAAACGTTCAGATCACTTACAACTCAATAGATTCTACCTTCCTGTAACGTTTCAGCCTGATTGGACCTTGTTTTCACATAAATGGACCCAGAATGATGTGAAATTGTGCTTCGTGCAACATAATTCTGGGTGCCTTTTACAAACCATAAGTGCTAATGACTCCATTCCTTTTTGTGGTTGTAGGGGCTGTTGATTGGAGTACACTAAAACAAACCTGACCTCTCTGGACATTCAGAAGCCAAGTTATAAGCCCACAAAGGTGTAACTGGACTTCTTCTTTAAATTGACACCAGGCCCGGTGACCTTTGGGACATGGTTTGACCCCCTATAGGAATGTGCGATCATCATGAAACGTTCAGATCACTTACAACTCAATAGATTCTACCTTCTTGTAACGTTTCAGCCTGATTGGACCTTGTTTTCACACAAATGGACCCAGAATTATGTGAAATTGTGCTTCGTGCAACATTATTCTGGGTGCCATTTACAAAGCATAAGTGCTAATGACTCCATTCCTTTTTGTGGTTGTAGGGGCTGTTGATTGGAGTACACTAAAAATAACCTGATCTCTCTAGGACATTCAGAAGCCAAGTTATAAGCCCACCAATGTGTAACTGGACTACTTCTTTAAATTGACACAAGATCCGGTGACCTTTGGGACATGGTTTGACCCCCTTAGGAAAGTGCTATCATCATGAAACGTTCAGATCACTTACAACTCAATAGATTCTACCTTCCTGTAACGTTTCAGCCTGATTGGACCTTGTTTTCACACAAATGAACCCAGAATGATGTGAAATTGTGCTTCGTGCAACATAATTCTGGGTGCCATTTAAAAACCATGAGTGCTAATGTCTCCATTCCTTTTTGTTGTTGTAGGGGCTGTTGATTGGAGTTTACTAAAACAAACCTGACCTCTCTAGGACATTCAGAAGCCAAGTTATAAGCCCACAAATGTGTAACTGGACTACTTCTTTAAAGTGACACCAGATCCGGTGACCTTTGGGACATGGTTTGACCCCCTTAGGAAAGTGCTATCATCATGAAACGTTCAGATCACTTACAACTCAATAGATTCTACCTTCCTGTAACGTTTCAGCCTGATTGGACCTTGTTTTCACACAAATGAACCCAGAATGATGTGAAATTGTGCTTCGTGCAACATTATTCTGGGTGCCATTTACAAAGCATAAGTGCTAATGACTCCATTCCTTTTTGTGGTTGTAGGAGCTGTTGATTGGAGTTCACTAAAAATAACCTGATCTCTCTAGGACATTCAGAAGCCAAGTTATAAGCCCACAAATGTGTAACTGGACTACTTCTTTAAATTGACACAAGATCCGGTGACCTTTGGGACATGGTTTGACCCCCTTAGGAAAGTGCTATCATCATGAAACGTTCAGATCACTTACAACTCAATAGATTCTACCTTCCTGTAACGTTTCAGCCTGATTGGACCTTGTTTTCACACAAATGAACCCAGAATGATGTGAAATTGTGCTTCGTGCAACATAATTCTGGGTGCCATTTAAAAACCATGAGTGCTAATGTCTCCATTCCTTTTTGTGGTTGTAGGGGCTGTTGATTGGAGTTTACTAAAACAAACCTGACCTCTCTAGGACATTCAGAAGCCAAGTTATAAGCCCACAAATGTGTAACTGGACTACTTCTTTAAAGTGACACCAGATCCGGTGACCTTTGGGACATGGTTTGACCCCCTTAGGAAAGTGCTATCATCATGAAACGTTCAGATCACTTACAACTCAATAGATTCTACCTTCCTGTAACGTTTCAGCCTGATTGGACCTTGTTTTCACACAAATGAACCCAGAATGATGTGAAATTGTGCTTTGTGCAACATAATTCTGGGTGCCATTTACAAACCATAAGTGCTAATGACTCCATTCCTTTTTGTGGTTGTAGGGGCTTTTGATTGGAGTACACTAAAACAACCCTAACCTCTCTAGGACATTCAGAAGCCAAGTTATAAGCCCACAAAGGTGTAACTGGACTACATCTTTAAAGTGACACCAGGCCTGGTGACCTTTGGGACATGGTTTTACCCCCTATAGGAATCTGCGATCATCTTGAAACGTTCAGATCACCTACAACTCAATAGATTCTACCTTCTTGTAGCCTTTCAGCCTGATTGGACCTTGTTTTCACACAAATGGACCCAGAATGATGTGAAATTGTGCTCCGTGTAACATAATTCTGGGTGCCATTTAAAAACCATAAGTGCTAATGTCTCCATTCCTTTTAGTGGTTGTAGGGGCTGTTGATTGGAGTACACTAAAACAAACCTGACCTCTCTAGGACATTCAGAAGCCAAGTTATAAGCCCACAAATGTGTAACTGGACTACTTCTTTAAAGTGACACCAGATCCGGTGACCTTTGGGACATGGTTTGACCCCCTTAGGAAAGTGCTATCATCATGAAACATTCAGATCACTTACAACTCAATAGATTCTACCTTCCTGTAACGTTTCAGCCTGATTGGACCTTGTTTTCACACAACTGGACCCAGAATGATGTGAAATTGTGCTTCGTGCAACATAATTCTGGGTGCCATTTAAAAACCATAAGTGCTAATGACTCCATTCCTTTTTTTTTTGGTTGTAGGGGCTGTTGATTGGAGTATACTAAAACAAACCTGATCTCTCTAGGACATTCAGAAGCCAAGTTATAAGCCCACAAAGGTGTAACTGGACTACTTCTTTAAAGTGACACCAGATCCGGTGACCTTTGGGACATGGTTTGACCCCCTTAGGAAAGTGCTATCATCATGAAACGTTCAGATCACTTACAACTCAATAGATTCTACCTTCCTGTAACTTTTCAGCCTGATTGGACCTTGTTTTCACACAAATGAACCCAGAATGATGTGAAATTGTGCTTTGTGCAACATAATTCTGGGTGCCATTTACAAATCATAAGTGCTAATGACTCCATTCCTTTTTGTGGTTGTAGGGGCTGTTGATTGGAGTACACTAAAACAAACCTAACCTCTCTAGGCCATTCAGAAGCCAAGTTATAAGCCCACAAAGGTGTAACTGGACTACTTCTTTAAAGTGACACCAGGCCCGGTGACCTTTGGGACATGGTTTTACCCCCTATAGGAATGTGCGATCATCTTGAAACGTTCAGATCACTTACAACTCAATAGATTCTACCTTCTTGTAGCGTTTCAGCCTGATTGGACCTTGTTTTCACACAAATGGACCCAGAATGATGTGAAATTGTGCTCCGTGTAACATAATTCTGGGTGTCATTTACAAACCATAAGTGCTAATGACTCCATTCCTTTTTGTGGTTGTAGGGGCTGTTGATTGGAGTACACTAAAACAAACCTGATCTCTCTAGGACATTCAGAAGCCAAGTTATAAGCCCACAAAGGTGTAACTGGACTACTTCTTTAAATTGACACCAGATCAGGTGACCTTTGGGACATGGTTTGACCCCCTTAGGAATGTGCTATCATCATGAAACGTTCAGATCACTTACATCTCAATAGATTCTACCTTCCTGTAACATTGCAGCCTGATTGGACCTTGTTTTCACACAAATGGACCCAGAATGATGTGAAATTGTGCTTCGTGCAACATAATTCTGGGTGCCATTTACAAAGCATAAGTGCTAATGACTCCATTCCTTTTTGTGGTTGTAGGGGCTGTTGATTGGAGTACACTAAAACAAACCTGATCTCTCTAGGACATCCAGAAGCCAAGTTATAAGCCCACAAATGTGTAACTGGACTACTTCTTTAAAGTGACACCAGATCCGGTGACCTTTGGGACATTGTTTGACCCCCTTAGGAAAGTGCTATCATCATGAAACGTTCAGATCACTTACAACTCAATAGATACTACCTTCCTGTAACGTTTCAGCCTGATTGGACCTTGTTTTCACACAAATGAACCCAGAATGATGTGAAATTGTGCTTTGTGCAACATAATTCTGGGTGCCATTTACAAATCATAAGTGCTAATGACTCCATTCCTTTTTGTGGTTGTAGGGACGGTTGATTGGAGTACACTAAAACAAACCTAACCTCTCTAGGCCATTCAGAAGTCAAGTTATAAGCCCACAAAGGTGTAACTGGACTACTTCTTTAAAGTGACACCAGGCCCGGTCACCTTTGGGACATGGTTTTACCCCCTATAGGAATGTGCGATCATCTTGAAACGTTCAGATCACTTACAACTCAATAGATTCTACCTTCTTTTAGCGTTTCAGCCTTGTTTTCACACAAATGGACCCAGAATGATGTGAAATTGTGCTCCGTGTAATATAATTGTTGAGGGTCTGACCTCATGAGGAAATTACTATGCAGTGATTTTCTCCAAAATGACTGTGCTTAAATTGCTCTGAAAAGCAAATAATCACATCAGCGCCAAGAAACTTCATTTCCCATGATGCTTTGCACACGGAAGCATTGGGATGATGTCACCGCCTAATACCAGAAACACGTTCTGCGCATGTGCGGGAGGTGGGAGCTTGGAGCTTTCCCGCGACTTCAAAGACTATAAATCATGAATGAGACAAAGAAACCTCGTTCTTTTGCCCAGGATACCTGGTGGTAAGGACACGCTTGTCGAACGCTCCGACAACTTGAGCACGCGGAAGCTCTAAGTGCCCATGATTGAGCCACGCAACCGCTGAAAACCACTCTCAACTCCATCGGGACCTGACTGGGAACGAGCGGAGCTCCATCCAGCTCTCAGAGACGCTGTAAGTTGTCAAACTCAGCACAAAAGAAACTTCGTTCTCTTTGTGTCCAGCCCGTGGAGAAACACTCGTGGAGCCAAACAACGGAGAAAGCATCAAACCGACGGATGACGCTGAAAACTGCGGAGAAAAACGGAGAACCGTCAAATCATAACAGCGGGGGACGCCTCGCTCTTGTGGTGATCAGAAAACTCATTTTTCTCTCTCCTTTTCTCCTCCCGTTTCCTCTATAGTCCAGAATAAGCAATAAAACCGCGCTATTGCTTAAAAAGTAGCTTCGTGTTTTCCTCTTTCGCTCCCAATTCGTCCTTCGGGTCATTTTGAAAGAATAAACTGCTTATTGATCATTGTTTGGTATCTTTAAATGTTTTCTGCTTGGCCACGTGGTTAAACTAAAAGATATTATTCGTGATTAATCCTTTGTGTTGTTTCATGGTCCTTTGAAATGTTTTGAGTGATTTAAGGTTAAGTTACTGATGATTCTAAGTGCCTTGGAAGTTAAAGTGCAAGTTGCCACTCACACTTTAGCCAGACAAAGGGGTCAGCCATCTTGCATACAGACTCCATTTTAGAAACACACACATACATACACACAAAACACCTTGAACATTATTTTGAATATACATCCTTTTATTATATCACATGGTTATTATTCATTTATGCCACTGTTTATTCATTTGACAAATTGTTAATTAAACGTTATAAAATTCAGATTTTCGTCTCCAGTAGCTTTGTTGTGTCGAAGAGAAGTCTCTGCTCCAAGGATTCTACGAACTTCAAGAAAGACTGATAAGAGTTTTGGATTCAAATTTTCCCCGGTTGAAGGGGAATGGTGCCCCGTATATCTAAGAATATGTTAATTAATTAATAAATCAGTAAATATTTACATATTTACAGAATTTATTGAAGAATCCAAAAGTAAGTTGAAGCTTACTAATTGTTCGCTCCTAATAACCCCAACATCATTCTGGGTGCCATTTACAAACCATAAGTGCTAATGACTCCATTCCTTTTTGTGGTTGTAGGGGCTGTTGATTGGAGTACACTAAAACAAACCTGATCTCTCTAGGACATTCAGAAGCCAAGTTATAAGCCCACAAATGTGTAACTGGACTACTTCTTTAAAATGACACCTGATCCGGTGACCTTTGGGACATGGTTTGACCCCCTTAGGAAAGTGCTATCATCATGAAACGTTCAGATCACTTACAACTCAATAGATTCTACCTTCCTGTAACGTTTCAGCCTGATTGGACCTTGTTTTCACATAAATGGACCCAGAATGATGTGAAATTGTGCTTCGTGCAACATAATTCTGGGTGCCTTTTACAAACCATAAGTGCTAATGACTCCATTCCTTTTTGTGGTTGTAGGGGCTGTTGATTGGAGTACACTAAAACAAACCTGACCTCTCTGGACATTCAGAAGCCAAGTTATAAGCCCACAAAGGTGTAACTGGACTACTTCTTTAAAGTGACACCAGGCCCGGTGACCTTTGGGACATGGTTTGACCCCCTATAGGAATGTGCGATCATCATGAAACTTTCAGATCACTTACAACTCAATAGATTCTACCTTCCTGTAACGTTTCAGCCTGATTGGACCTTGTTTTCACACAAATGGACCCAGAATGATGTGAAATTGTGCTTCGTGCAACATAATTCTGGGTGCCATTTAAAAACCATAAGTGCTAATGACTCCATTCCTTTTTGCGGTTGTAGGGGCTGTTGATTGGAGTACACTAAAACAAACCTGATCTCTCTAGGACATTCAGAAGCCAAGTTATAAGCCCACAAATGTGTAACTGGACTACTTCTTTAAATTGACACCAGATCCGGTGACCTTTGGGACATGGTTTGACCCCCTTAGGAAAGTGCTATCATCATGAAACGTTCAGATCACTTACAACTCAATAGATTCTACCTTCCTGTAACGTTTCAGCCTGCTTGGACCTTGTTTTCACACAAATGAACCCAGAATGATGTGAAATTGTGCTTCGTGCAACATAATTCTGGGTGCCATTTACAAACCATAAGTGCTAATGACTCCATTCCTTTTTGTGGTTGTAGGGGCTGTTGATTGGAGTATACTAAAACAAACCTGATCTCTCTAGGACATTCAGAAGCCAAGTTATAAGCCCACAAATGTGTAACTGGACTACTTCTTTAAATTGACACCAGATCCGGTGACCTTTGGGACATGGTTTGACCCCCTTAGGAAAGTGCTATCATCATGAAACGTTCAGATCACTTACAACTCAATAGATTCTACCTTCCTGTAACGTTTCAGCCTGATTGGACCTTGTTTTCACACAACTGGACCCAGAATGATGTGAAATTGTGCTTCGTGCAACATAATTCTGGGTGCCATTTAAAAACCATAAGTGCTAATGACTCCATTCCTTTTTTTGGTTGTAGGGGCTGTTGATTGGTGTATACTAAAACAAACCTGATCTCTCTAGGACATTCAGAAGCCAAGTTATAAGCCCACAAAGGTGTAACTGGACTACTTCTTTAAAGTGACACCAGATCCGGTGACCTTTCGGACATGGTTTGACCCCCTTAGGAAAGTGCTATCATCATGAAACTTTCAGATCACTTACAACTCAATAGATTCTACCTTCCTGTAACGTTTCAGCCTGATTGGACCTTGTTTTCACACAAATGGACCCAGAATGATGTGAAATTGTGCTTCGTGCAACATAATTCTGGGTGCCATTTAAAAACCATAAGTGCTAATGACTCCATTCCTTTTTGCGGTTGTAGGGGCTGTTGATTGGAGTACACTAAAACAAACCTGATCTCTCTAGGACATTCAGAAGCCAAGTTATAAGCCCACAAATGTGTAACTGGACTACTTCTTTAAATTGACACCAGATCCGGTGACCTTTGGGACATGGTTTGACCCCCTATAGGAATGTGCTATCATCATGAAACGTTCAGATCACTTACAACTCAATAGATTCTACCTTCCTGTAACGTTTCAGCCTGATTGGACCTTGTTTTCACACAAATGAACCCAGAATGATGTGAAATTGTGCTTCGTGCAACATAATTCTGGGTGCCATTTACAAACCATAAGTGCTAATGACTCCATTCCTTTTTGTGGTTGTAGGGGCTGTTGATTGGAGTATACTAAAACAAACCTGATCTCTCTAGGACATTCAGAAGCCAAGTTATAAGCCCACAAATGTGTAACTGGACTACTTCTTTAAATTGACACCAGATCCGGTGACCTTTGGGACATGGTTTGACCCCCTTAGGAAAGTGCTATCATCATGAAACGTTCAGATCACTTACAACTCAATAGATTCTACCTTCCTGTAACGTTTCAGCCTGATTGGACCTTGTTTTCACACAACTGGACCCAGAATGATGTGAAATTGTGCTTCGTGCAACATAATTCTGGGTGCCATTTAAAAACCATAAGTGCTAATGACTCCATTCCTTTTTTTGGTTGTAGGGGCTGTTGATTGGTGTATACTAAAACAAACCTGATCTCTCTAGGACATTCAGAAGCCAAGTTATAAGCCCACAAAGGTGTAACTGGACTACTTCTTTAAAGTGACACCAGATCCGGTGACCTTTCGGACATGGTTTGACCCCCTTAGGAAAGTGCTATCATCATGAAACGTTCAGATCACTTACAACTCAATAGATTCTACCTTCCTGTAACGTTTCAGCCTGATTGGACCTTGTTTTCACACAAATGAACCCAGAATGATGTGAAATTGTGCTTTGTGCAACATAATTCTGGGTGCCATTTACAAATCATAAGTGCTAATGACTCCATTCCTTTTTGTGGTTGTAGGGGCTGTTGATTGGAGTACACTAAAACAAACCTAACCTCTCTAGGCCATTCAGAAGCCAAGTTATAAGCCCACAAAGGTGTAACTGGACTACTTCTTTAAAGTGACACCAGGCCCGGTGACCTTTGGGACATGGTTTGACCCCCTATAGGAATGTGCGATCATCTTGAAACGTTCAGATCACTTACAACTCAATAGATTCTACCTTCTTGTAGCGTTTCAGCCTGATTGGACCTTGTTTTCACACAAATGGACCCAGAATGATGTGAAATTGTGCTCCGTGTAATATAATTCTGGGTGTCATTTACAAACCATAAGTGCTAATGACTCCATTCCTTTTTGTGGTTGTAGGGGCTGTTGATTGGAGTACACTAAAACAAACCTGATCTCTCTAGGACATTCAGAAGCCAAGTTATAAGCCCACAAAGGTGTAACTGGACTACTTCTTTAAATTGACACCAGATCAGGTGACCTTTGGGACATGGTTTGACCCCCTTAGGAAAGTGCTATCATCATGAAACGTTCAGATCACTTACAACTCAATAGATTCTACCTTCCTGTAACATTTCAGCCTGATTGGACCTTGTTTTCACACAAATGGACCCAGAATGATGTGAAATTGTGCTTCGTGCAACATAATTCTGGGTGCCATTTACAAAGCATAAGTGCTAATGACTCCATTCCTTTTTGTGGTTGTAGGGGCTGTTGATTGGACTACACTAAAACAAACCTGATCTCTCTAGGACATTCAGAAGCCAAGTTATAAGCCCACAAAGGTGTAACTGGACTACTTCTTTAAATTGACACCAGATCCGGTGACCTTTGGGACATGGTTTGACCCCCTTAGGAAAGTGCTATCATCATGAAAGTTCAGATCACTTACAACTCAATAGATTCTACCTTCCTGTAACATTTCAGCATGATTGGACCTTGTTTTCACACAAATGAACCCAGAATGATGTGAAATTGTGCTTCGTGCAACATAATTCTGGGTGCCATTTAAAAACCATAAGTGCTAATGACTCCATTCATTTTTGTGGTTGTAGGGGCTGTTGATTGGAGTATACTAAAACAAACCTGATCTCTCTAGGACATTCAGAAGCCAAGTTATAAGCCCACAAATGTGTAACTGGACTACTTCTTTAAAGTGACACCAGATCCGGTGACCTTTGGGACATGGTTTGACCCCCTTAGGAAAGTGCTATCATCATGAAACGTTCAGATCACTTACAACTCAATAGATTCTACCTTCCTGTAACGTTTCAGCCTGATTGGACCTTGTTTTCACATAAATGGACCCAGAATGATGTGAAATTGTGCTTCGTGCAACATAATTCTGGGTGCCTTTTACAAACCATAAGTGCTAATGACTCCATTCCTTTTTGTGGTTGTAGGGGCTGTTGATTGGAGTACACTAAAACAAACCTGACCTCTCTGGACATTCAGAAGCCAAGTTATAAGCCCACAAAGGTGTAACTGGACTTCTTCTTTAAATTGACACCAGGCCCGGTGACCTTTGGGACATGGTTTGACCCCCTATAGGAATGTGCGATCATCATGAAACGTTCAGATCACTTACAACTCAATAGATTCTACCTTCTTGTAACGTTTCAGCCTGATTGGACCTTGTTTTCACACAAATGGACCCAGAATTATGTGAAATTGTGCTTCGTGCAACATTATTCTGGGTGCCATTTACAAAGCATAAGTGCTAATGACTCCATTCCTTTTTGTGGTTGTAGGGGCTGTTGAATGGAGTACACTAAAAATAACCTGATCTCTCTAGGACATTCAGAAGCCAAGTTATAAGCCCACAAATGTGTAACTGGACTACTTCTTTAAATTGACACAAGATCCGGTGACCTTTGGGACATGGTTTGACCCCCTTAGGAAAGTGCTATCATCATGAAACGTTCAGATCACTTACAACTCAATAGATTCTACCTTCCTGTAACGTTTCAGCCTGATTGGACCTTGTTTTCACACAAATGAACCCAGAATGATGTGAAATTGTGCTTCGTGCAACCTAATTCTGGGTGCCATTTAAAAACCATGAGTGCTAATGTCTCCATTCCTTTTTGTGGTTGTAGGGGCTGTTGATTGGAGTTTACTAAAACAAACCTGACCTCTCTAGGACATTCAGAAGCCAAGTTATAAGCCCACAAATGTGTAACTGGACTACTTCTTTAAAGTGACACCAGATCCGGTGACCTTTGGGACATGGTTTGACCCCCTTAGGAAAGTGCTATCATCATGAAACGTTCAGATCACTTACAACTCAATAGATTCTACCTTCCTGTAACGTTTCAGCCTGATTGGACCTTGTTTTCACACAAATGAACCCAGAATTATGTGAAATTGTGCTTCGTGCAACATTATTCTGGGTGCCATTTACAAAGCATAAGTGCTAATGACTCCATTCCTTTTTGTGGTTGTAGGGGCTGTTGATTGGAGTACACTAAAAATAACCTGATCTCTCTAGGACATTCAGAAGCCAAGTTATAAGCCCACAAATGTGTAACTGGACTACTTCTTTAAATTGACACAAGATCCGGTGACCTTTGGGACATGGTTTGACCCCCTTAGGAAAGTGCTATCATCATGAAACGTTCAGATCACTTACAACTCAATAGATTCTACCTTCCTGTAACGTTTCAGCCTGATTGGACCTTGTTTTCACACAAATGAACCCAGAATGATGTGAAATTGTGCTTCGTGCAACATAATTCTGGGTGCCATTTAAAAACCATGAGTGCTAATGTCTCCATTCCTTTTTGTGGTTGTAGGGGCTGTTGATTGGAGTTTACTAAAACAAACCTGACCTCTCTAGGACATTCAGAAGCCAAGTTATAAGCCCACAAATGTGTAACTGGACTACTTCTTTAAAGTGACACCAGATCCGGTGACCTTTGGGACATGGTTTGACCCCCTTAGGAAAGTGCTATCATCATGAAACGTTCAGATCACTTACAACTCAATAGATTCTACCTTCCTGTAACGTTTCAGCCTGATTGGACCTTGTTTTCACACAAATGAACCCAGAATGATGTGAAATTGTGCTTTGTGCAACATAATTCTGGGTGCCATTTACAAACCATAAGTGCTAATGACTCCATTCCTTTTTGTGGTTGTAGGGGCTTTTGATTGGAGTACACTAAAACAACCCTAACCTCTCTAGGACATTCAGAAGCCAAGTTATAAGCCCACAAAGGTGTAACTGGACTACATCTTTAAAGTGACACCAGGCCTGGTGACCTTTGGGACATGGTTTTACCCCCTATAGGAATCTGCGATCATCTTGAAACGTTCAGATCACCTACAACTCAATAGATTCTACCTTCTTGTAGCCTTTCAGCCTGATTGGACCTTGTTTTCACACAAATGGACCCAGAATGATGTGAAATTGTGCTCCGTGTAACATAATTCTGGGTGCCATTTAAAAACCATAAGTGCTAATGTCTCCATTTGTTTTAGTGGTTGTAGGGGCTGTTGATTGGAGTACACTAAAACAAACCTGACCTCTCTAGGACATTCAGAAGCCAAGTTATAAGCCCACAAATGTGTAACTGGACTACTTCTTTAAAGTGACACCAGATCCGGTGACCTTTGGGACATGGTTTGACCCCCTTAGGAAAGTGCTATCATCATGAAACGTTCAGATCACTTACAACTCAATAGATTCTACCTTCCTGTAACGTTTCAGCCTGATTGGACCTTGTTTTCACACAACTGGACCCAGAATGATGTGAAATTGTGCTTCGTGCAACATAATTCTGGGTGCCATTTAAAAACCATAAGTGCTAATGACTCCATTCCTTTTTTTTGGTTGTAGGGGCTGTTGATTGGAGTATACTAAAACAAACCTGATCTCTCTAGGACATTCAGAAGCCAAGTTATAAGCCCACAAAGGTGTAACTGGACTACTTCTTTAAAGTGACACCAGATCCGGTGACCTTTGGGACATGGTTTGACCCCCTTAGGAAAGTGCTATCATCATGAAACGTTCAGATCACTTACAACTCAATAGATTCTACCTTCCTGTAACTTTTCAGCCTGATTGGACCTTGTTTTCACACAAATGAACCCAGAATGATGTGAAATTGTGCTTTGTGCAACATAATTCTGGGTGCCATTTACAAATCATAAGTGCTAATGACTCCATTCCTTTTTGTGGTTGTAGGGGCTGTTGATTGGAGTACACTAAAACAAACCTAACCTCTCTAGGCCATTCAGAAGCCAAGTTATAAGCCCACAAAGGTGTAACTGGACTACTTCTTTAAAGTGACACCAGGCCCGGTGACCTTTGGGACATGGTTTTACCCCCTATAGGAATGTGCGATCATCTTGAAACGTTCAGATCACTTACAACTCAATAGATTCTACCTTCTTGTAGCATTTCAGCCTGATTGGACCTTGTTTTCACACAAATGGACCCAGAATGATGTGAAATTGTGCTCCGTGTAACATAATTCTGGGTGTCATTTACAAACCATAAGTGCTAATGACTCCATTCCTTTTTGTGGTTGTAGGGGCTGTTGATTGGAGTACACTAAAACAAACCTGATCTCTCTAGGACATTCAGAAGCCAAGTTATAAGCCCACAAAGGTGTAACTGGACTACTTCTTTAAATTGACACCAGATCAGGTGACCTTTGGGACATGGTTTGACCCCCTTAGGAATGTGCTATCATCATGAAACGTTCAGATCACTTACAACTCAATAGATTCTACCTTCCTGTAACATTTCAGCCTGATTGGACCTTGTTTTCACACAAATGGACCCAGAATGATGTGAAATTGTGCTTCGTGCAACATAATTCTGGGTGCCATTTACAAAGCATAAGTGCTAATGACTCCATTCCTTTTTGTGGTTGTAGGGGCTGTTGATTGGAGTACACTAAAACAAACCTGATCTCTCTAGGACATCCAGAAGCCAAGTTATAAGCCCACAAATGTGTAACTGGACTACTTCTTTAAAGTGACACCAGATCCGGTGACCTTTGGGACATTGTTTGACCCCCTTAGGAAAGTGCTATCATCATGAAACGTTCAGATCACTTACAACTCAATAGATACTACCTTCCTGTAACGTTTCAGCCTGATTGGACCTTGTTTTCACACAAATGAACCCAGAATGATGTGAAATTGTGCTTTGTGCAACATAATTCTGGGTGCCATTTACAAATCATAAGTGCTAATGACTCCATTCCTTTTTGTGGTTGTAGGGACGGTTGATTGGAGTACACTAAAACAAACCTAACCTCTCTAGGCCATTCAGAAGTCAAGTTATAAGCCCACAAAGGTGTAACTGGACTACTTCTTTAAAGTGACACCAGGCCCGGTCACCTTTGGGACATGGTTTTACCCCCTATAGGAATGTGCGATCATCTTGAAACGTTCAGATCACTTACAACTCAATAGATTCTACCTTCTTTTAGCGTTTCAGCCTGATTGGACCTTGTTTTCACACAAATGGACCCAGAATGATGTGAAAATGTGCTCCATGTAATATAATTCTGGGTGCCATTTACAAACCATAAGTGCTAATGACTCCATTCCTTTTTGTGGTTGTAGGGGCTGTTGATTGGAGTACACTAAAACAAACCTGATCTCTCTAGGACATTCAGAAGCCAAGTTATAAGCCCACAAATGTGTAACTGGACTACTTCTTTAAAATGACACCTGATCCGGTGACCTTTGGGACATGGTTTGACCCCCTTAGGAAAGTGCTATCATCATGAAACGTTCAGATCACTTACAACTCAATAGATTCTACCTTCCTGTAACGTTTCAGCCTGATTGGACCTTGTTTTCACATAAATGGACCCAGAATGATGTGAAATTGTGCTTCGTGCAACATAATTCTGGGTGCCTTTTACAAACCATAAGTGCTAATGACTCCATTCCTTTTTGTGGTTGTAGGGGCTGTTGATTGGAGTACACTAAAACAAACCTGACCTCTCTGGGACATTCAGAAGCCAAGTTATAAGCCCACAAATGTGTAACTGGACTACTTCTTTAAAGTGACACCATGCCCGGTGACCTTTGGGACATGGTTTGACCCCCTATAGGAATGTGCGATCATCATGAAACTTTCAGATCACTTACAACTCAATAGATTCTACCTTCCTGTAACGTTTCAGCCTGATTGGACCTTGTTTTCACACAAATGGACCCAGAATGATGTGAAATTGTGCTTCGTGCAACATAATTCTGGGTGCCATTTAAAAACCATAAGTGCTAATGACTCCATTCCTTTTTGCGGTTGTAGGGGCTGTTGATTGGAGTACACTAAAACAAACCTGATCTCTCTAGGACATTCAGAAGCCAAGTTATAAGACCACAAATGTGTAACTGGACTACTTCTTTAAATTGACACCAGATCCGGTGACCTTTGGGACATGGTTTGACCCCCTTAGGAAAGTGCGATCATCTTGAAACGTTCAGATCACTTACAACTCAATAGATTCTACCTTCCTGTAACGTTTCAGCCTGATTGGACCTTGTTTTCACACAAATGAACCCAGAAAGATGTGAAATTGTGCTTCGTGCAACATAATTCTGGGTGCCATTTACAAACCATAAGTGCTAATGACTCCATTCCTTTTTGTGGTTGTAGGGGCTGTTGATTGGAGTATACTAAAACAAACCTGATCTCTCTAGGACATTCAGAAGCCAAGTTATAAGCCCACAAAGGTGTAACTGGACTACTTCTTTAAATTGACACCAGATCCGGTGACATTTGGGACATGGTTTGACCCCCTTAGGAAAGTGCTATCATCATGAAAGTTCAGATCACTTACAACTCAATAGATTCTACCTTCCTGTAACATTTCAGCATGATTGGACCTTGTTTTCACACAAATGAACCCAGAATGATGTGAAATTGTGCTTCGTGCAACATAATTCTGGGTGCCATTTAAAAACCATAAGTGCTAATGACTCCATTCCTTTTTGTGGTTGTAGGGGCTGTTGATTGGAGTATACTAAAACAAACCTGATCTCTCTAGGACATTCAGAAGCCAAGTTATAAGCCCACAAATGTGTAACTGGACTACTTCTTTAAAGTGACACCAGATCCGGTGACCTTTGGGACATGGTTTGACCCCCTTAGAAAGTGCTATCATCATGAAACGTTCAGATCACTTACAACTCAATAGATTCTACCTTCCTGTAACGTTTCATCCTGATTCGACCTTGTTTTCACACAAATGAACCCAGAAAGATATGAAATTGTGCTTTGTGCAACATAATTCTCGGTGCAATTTACAAATCATAAGTGCTAATGACTCCATTCCTATTTTTGGTTGTAGGGGCTGTTGATTGGAGTACACTAAAACAAACCTAACCTCTCTAGGACATTCAGAAGCCAAGTTATAAGCCCACAAAGGTGTAACTGGACTACATCTTTAAAGTGACACCAGGCCTGGTGACCTTTGGGACATGGTTTTACCCCCTATAGGAATGTGCGATCATCTTGAAATGTTCAGATCACTTACAACTCAATAGATTCTACCTTCTTGTAGCGTTTCAGCCTGATTGGACCTTGTTTTCACACAAATGGACCCAGAATGATGTGAAATTGTGCTCCGTGTAACATAATTCTGGGTGCCATTTACAAACCATAAGTGCTAATGACTCCATTCCTTTTTGTGGTTGTAGGGGCTGTTGATTGGAGTACACTAAAACAAACCTGATCTCTCTAGGACATTCAGAAGCCAAGTTATAAGCCCACAAATGTGTAACTGGACTACTTCTTTAAATTGACACCTGATCCGGTGACCTTTGGGACATGGTTTGACCCTCTTAGGAAAGTGCTGTCATCATGAAACGTTCAGATCACTTACAACTCAATAGATTCCACCTTCCTGTAACGTTTCAGCCTGATTGGACCTTGTTTTCAAACAAATGAACCCAGAATGGTGTGAAATTGTGCTTCGTGCAACATAATTCTGGGTGCCATTTAAAAACCATAAGTGCTAATGTCTCCATTCCTTTTTGTGGTTGTAGGGGCTGTTGATTGGAGTACACTAAAACAAACCTGACCTCTCTAGGACATTCAGAAGCCAAGTTATAAGCCCACAAATGTGTAACTGGACTACTTCTTTAAAGTGACACCAGATCCGGTGACCTTTGGGGAATGGTTTGACCCCCTTAGGAAAGTGCTATCATCATGAAACGTTCAGATCACTTACAACTCAATAGATTCTACCTTCCTGTAACGTTTCAGCCTGATTGGACCTTGTTTTCACACAAATAGACCCAGAATGATGTGAAATTGTGCTTCGTGCAACATAATTCTGGGTGCCATTTACAAACCATAAGTGCTAATGACTCCATTCCTTTTTGTGGTTGTAGGGGCTGTTGATTGGAGTACACTAAAACAAACCTGACCTCTCTAGGACATTCAGAAGCCAAGTATTAAGCCCACAAAGGTGTAACTGGACTACTTCTTTAAAGTGACACCAGGCCCGGTGACCTTTGGGACATGGTTTGACCCCCTATAGGAATGTGCGATCATCATGAAATGTTCAGATCACTTACAACTCAATGGATTCGACCTTCTTGTAGCGTTTCAGCCTGATTGGACCTTGTTTTCACACAAATGAACCCAGAATGATGTGAAATTGTGCTTCGTGCAACATAATTCTGGGTGCCATTTAAAAACCATAAGTGCTAATGACTCCATTACTTTTTGTGGTTGTACGGGCTGTTGATTGGAGTACACTAAAACAAACCTGATCACTCTAGGACATTCAGAAGCCAAGTTATAAGCCCACAAATGTGTAACTGGACTACTTCTTTAAAGTGACACCAGATCCGGTGACCTTTGGGACATGGTTTGACCCCCTTAGGAAAGTGCTATCATCATGAAATGTTCAGATCACTTACAACTCAATAGCTTCTACCTTCCTGTAACGTTTCAGCCTGATTGGACCTTGTTTTCACACAAATGGACCCAGAATGATTTGAAATTGTGCTTCGTGCAACATAATTCTGGGTGCCATTTACAAACCATAAGTGCTAATGACTCCATTCCTTTTTGTGGTTGTAGGGGCTGTTGATTGGAGTACACTAAAACAAACCTGACCTCTCTAGGACATTCAGAAGCCAAGTTATAAGCCCACAAAGGTGTAACTGGACTACTTCTTTAAAGTGACACCAGGCCCGGTGACCTTTGGGACATGGTTTGACCCCCGATAGGAATGTGCGATCATCATGAAACGTTCAGATCACTTACAACTCAATAGATTCTACCTTCTTGTAGCGTTTCAGCCTGATTGGACCTTGTTTTCACACAAATGAACCCAGAATGATGTGAAATTGTGCTTCGTGCAACATAATTCTGGGTGCCATTTAAAAACCATAAGTGCTAATGACTCCATTCCTTTTTGTGGTTGTAGGGGCTGTTGATTGGAGTACACTAAAACAAACCTGATCACTCTAGGACATTCAGAAGCCAAGTTATAAGCCCACAAATGTGTAACTGGACTACTTCTTTAAATTGACACGAGATCCGGTGACCTTTGGGACATGGTTTGACCCCCTTAGGAAAGCGCTAGCATCATGAAACGTTCAGATCACTTACAACTCAATAGATTCTACCTTCCTGTAACGTTTCAGCCTGATTGGACCTTGTTTTGACACAAATTAACCCAGAATGATGTGAAATTGTGCTTCGTGCAACATAATTCTGGGTGCCATTTAAAAACCATAAGTGCTAATGACTCCATTCCTTTTTGTGGTTGTAGGGGCTGTTGATTGGAGTATACTAAAACAAACCTGATCTCTCAGGGACATTCAGAAGCCAAGTTATAAGCCCACAAATGTGTAACTGGACTACTTCTTTAAAGTGACACCAGGCCCGGTGACCTTTGGGACATGGTTTGACCCCCTATAGGAATGTGCGATCATCATGAAACGTTCAGATCACTTACAACTCAATAGATTCTACCTTCTTGTAACGTTTCAGCCTGATTGGACCTTGTTTTCACACAAATGGACCCAGAATGATGTGAAATTGTGCTTCGTGCAACATAATTCTGGGTGCCATTTACAAACCATAAGTGCTAATGACTCCATTCCTTTTTGTGGTTGTAGGGGCTTTTTATAAAAGTACACTAAAACAAACCTGACCTCTCTAGGACATTCAGAAGCCAAGTTATAAGCCCACAAATGTGTAACTGGACTACTTCTTTAAAGTGACACCTGATCCAGTGACCTTTGGGACATGATTTGACCCCCTTAGGAAAGTGCTATCATCATGAAACATTCAGATCACTTACAACTCAATAGATTCTACCTTCTTGTAACGTTTCAGCCTGATTGGACCTTGTTTTCACACAAATGAACCCAGAATGATGTGAAATTGTGCTTTGTGCAACATAATTCTGGGTGCCATTTACAAACCATAAGTGCTAATGACTCCATTCCTTTTTGTGGTTTTAGGGGCTGTTGATTGGAGTACACTAAAACAAACCTAACCTCTCTAGGCCATTCAGAAGCCAAGTTATAAGCCCACAAAGGTGTAACTGGACTACTTCTTTAAAGTGACACCAGGCCCGGTGACCTTTGGGACATGGTTTTACCCCCTGAGGAAAGTGCTATCATCATGAAATGTTCAGATCTTACAACTCAATAGATTCTACCTTCCTGTAACGTTTCAGCCTGATTGGACCTTGTTTTCACACAAATGAACCCAGAATGATGTGAAATTGTGCTTCGTGCAACATAGTTCTGGGTGCCATTTAAAAACCATAAGTGCTAATGACTCCATTCCTTTTTGTGGTTGTAGGGGCTGTTGATTGGAGTACCCTAAAACAAACCTGATCTCTCTAGGACATTCAGAAGCCAAGTTATAAGCCCACAAATGTGTAACTGGACTACTTCTTTAAATTGACACCTGATCCGGTGACCTTTGGGACATGGTTTGACCCTCTTAGGAAAGTGCTATCATCATGAAACGTTCAGATCACTTAAAACTCAATAGATTCTACCTTCCTGTAACGTTTCATCCTGATTGGACCTTGTTTTCACACAAATGAACCCAGAATGGTGTGAAATTGTGCTTCGTGCAACATAATTCTGGGTGCCATTTAAAAACCATAAGTGCTAATGTCTCCATTCCTTTTTGTGGTTGTAGGGGCTGTTGATTGGAGTACACTAAAACAAACCTGACCTCTCTAGGACATTCAGAAGCCAAGTTATAAGCCCACAAATGTGTAACTGGACTACTTCTTTAAAGTGACACCAGATCCGGTGACCTTTGGGACATGGTTTGACCCCCTTAGGAAAGTGCTATCATCATGAAACGTTCAGATCACTTACAACTCAATAGATTCTACCTTCTTGTAGCGTTTCAGCCTGATTGGACCTTGTTTTCACACAAATGAACCCAGAATGATGTGAAATTGTGCTTCGTGCAACATAATTCTGGGTGCCATTTAAAAACCATAAGTGCTAATGACTCCATTCCTTTTTGTGGTTGTAGGGGCTGTTTATTGGAGTACACTAAAACAAACCTGATCACTCTAGGACATTCAGAAGCCAAGTTATAAGCCCACAAATGTGTAACTGGACTACTTCTTTAAAGTGACACCAGATCCGGTGACCTTTGGGACATGGTTTGACCCCCTTAGGAAAGTGCTATCATCATGAAATGTTCAGATCACTTACAACTCAATAGCTTCTACCTTCCTGTAACGTTTCAGCCTGATTGGACCTTGTTTTCACACAAATGGACCCAGAATGATTTGAAATTGTGCTTCGTGCAACATAATTCTGGGTGCCATTTACAAACCATAAGTGCTAATGACTCCATTCCTTTTTGTGGTTGTAGGGGCTGTTGATTGGAGTACACTAAAACAAACCTGACCTCTCTAGGACATTCAGAAGCCAAGTTATAAGCCCACAAAGGTGTAACTGGACTACTTCTTTAAAGTGACACCAGGCCCGGTGACCTTTGGGACATGGTTTGACCCCCTATAGGAATGTGCGATCATCATGAAACGTTCAGATCAATTACAACTCAATAGATTCTACCTTCCTGTAACGTTTCAGCCTGATTGGACCTTGTTTTGACACAAATGAACCCAGAATGATGTGAAATTGTGCTTCATGCAACATAATTCTGGGTGCCATTTAAAAACCATAAGTGCTAATGACTCCATTCCTTTTTGTGGTTGTAGGGGCTGTTGATTGGAGTATACTAAAACAAACCTGATCTCTCAGGGACATTCAGAAGCCAAGTTATAAGCCCACAAATGTGTAACTGGACTACTTCTTTAAAGTGACACCAGGCCCGGTGACCTTTGGGACATGGTTTGACCCCCTATAGGAATGTGCGATCATCATGAAACGTTCAGATCACTTACAACTCAATAGATTCTACCTTCTTGTAACGTTTCAGCATCATTGGACCTTGTTTTCACACAAATGGACCCAGAATGATGTGAAATTGTGCTTCGTGCAACATAATTCTGGGTGCCATTTACAAACCATAAGTGCTGATGACTCCATTCCTTTTTGTGGTTGTAGGGGCTTTTTATTGAAGTACACTAAAACAAACCTGACCTCTCTAGGACATTCAGAAGCCAAGTTATAAGCCCACAAATGTGTAACTGGACTACTTCTTTAAAGTGACACCAGATCCAGTGACCTTTGGGACATGATTTGACCCCCTTAGGAAAGTGCTTTCATCATGAAACATTCAGATCACTTACAACTCAATAGATTCTACCTTCTTGTAACGTTTCAGCCTGATTGGACCTTGTTTTCACACAAATGAACCCAGAATGATGTGAAATTGTGCTTTGTGCAACATAATTCTGTGTGCCATTTACAAACCATAAGTGCTAATGACTCCATTCCTTTTTGTGGTTGTAGGGGCTGTTGATTGGAGTACACTAAAACAAACCTAACCTCTCTAGGCCATTCAGAAGCCAAGTTATAAGCCCACAAAGGTGTAACTGGACTACATCTTTAAAGTGACACCAGGCCCGGTGACCTTTGGGACATGGTTTTACCCCCTATAGGAATGTGCGATCATCTTGAAACGTTCAGATCACTTACAACTCAATAGATTCTACCTTCTTGTAGCGTTTCAGCCTGATTGGACCTTGTTTTCACACAAATGAACCCAGAATGATGTGAAATTGTGCTTCGTGCAACTTAATTCTGGGTGCCATTTACAAACCATAAGTGCTAATGACTCCATTCCTTTTTGTGGTTGTATGGGCTTTTGATTGGAGCACATTAAAACAAACCTGATCTCTCTAGGACATTCAGAAACCAAGTTATAAGCCCACAAATGTGTAACTGGACTACTTCTTTAAATTGACACCAGATCCGGTGACCTTTGGGACATGGTTTGACCCCCTTAGGAAAGTGCTATCATCGTGAAATGTTCAGATCTTACAACTCAATAGATTCTACCTTCCTGTAACGTTTCAGCCTGATGGGACCTTGTTTTCTCACAAATGAACCCAGAATGATGTGAAATTGTGCTTCGTGCAACATAATTCTGGGTGCCATTTAAAAACCATAAGTGCTAATGACTCCATTCCTTTTTGTGGTTGTAGGGGCTGTTGATTGGAGTACATTAAAACAAACCTGATCTCTCTAGGACATTCAGAAGCCAAGTTATAAGCCCACAAATGTGTAACTGGACTACTTCTTTAAATTGACACCAGATCCGGTGACATTTGGGACATGGTTTGACCCCCTTAGGAAAGTGCTATCATCATGAAACGTTCAGATCACTTACAACTCAATAGATTCTACCTTCCTGTAACGTTTCAGCCTGATTGGACCTTGTTTTCACACAAATGAACCCAGAATGATGTGAAATTGTGCTTCGTGCAACATAATTCTGGGTGCCATTTAAAAACCATAAGTGCTAATGACTCCATTCCTTTTTGTGGTTGTAGGGGCTGTTGATTGGAGTATACTAAAACAAACCTGATCTCTCTAGGACATTCAGAAGCCAAGTTATAAGCCCACAAATGTGTAACTGGACTACTTCTTTAAAGTGACACCAGATCCGGTGACCTTTGGGACATGGTTTGACCCCCTTAGGAAAGTGCTATCATCATGAAACGTTCAGATCACTTACAACTCAATAGATTCTACCTTCCTGTAACGTTTCATCCTGATTGGACCTTGTTTTCACACAAATGAACCCAGAAAGATGTGAAATTGTGCTTTGTGCAACATAATTCTTGGTGCAATTTACAAATCATAAGTGCTAATGACTCCATTCCTTTTTGTGGTTGTAGGGGCTGTTGATTGGAGTACACTAAAACAAACCTAACCTCTCTAGGACATTCAGAAGCCAAGTTATAAGCCCACAAAGGTGTAACTGGACTACATCTTTAAAGTGACACCAGGCCTGGTGACCTTTGGGACATGGTTTTACCACCTATAGGAATGTGCGATCATCTTGAAACGTTCAGATCACTTACAACTCAATAGATTCTACCTTCTTGTAGCGTTTCAGCCTGATTGGACCTTGTTTTCACACAAATGAACCCAGAATGATGTGAAATTGTGCTTCGTGCAACATAATTCTGGGTGCCATTTACAAACGATAAGTGCTAATGACTCCATTCCTTTTTGTGGTTGTAGGGGCTGTTGATTGGAGTATACTAAAACAAACCTGATCTCTCTAGGACATTCAGAAGCCAAGTTATAAGCCCACAAAGGTGTAACTGGACTACTTCTTTAAATTGACACCAGATCCGGTGACCTTTGGGACATGGTTTGACCCCCTTAGGAAAGTGCTATCATCATGAAAGTTCAGATCACTTACAACTCAATAGATTCTACCTTCCTGTAACATTTCAGCATGATTGGACCTTGTTTTCACACAAATGAACCCAGAATGATGTGAAATTGTGCTTCGTGCAACATAATTCTGGGTGCCATTTAAAAACCATAAGTGCTAATGACTCCATTCCTTTTTGTGGTTGTAGGGGCTGTTGATTGGAGTATACTAAAACACACCTGATCTCTCTAGGACATTCAGAAGCCAAGTTATAAGCCCACAAATGTGTAACTGGACTACTTCTTTAAAGTGACACCAGATCCGGTGACCTTTGGGACATGGTTTGACCCCCTTAGGAAAGTGCTATCATCATGAAACGTTCAGATCACTTACAACTCAATAGATTCTACCTTCCTGTAACGTTTCATCCGTATTGGACCTTGTTTTCACACAAATGAACCCAGAAAGATGTGAAATTGTGCTTTGTGCAACATAATTCTCGGTGCAATTTACAAATCATAAGTGCTAATGACTCCATTCCTTTTTGTGGTTGTAGGGGCTGTTGATTGGAGTACACTAAAACAAACCTAACCTCTCTAGGACATTCAGAAGCCAAGTTATAAGCCCACAAAGGTGTAACTGGACTACATCTTTAAAGTGACACCAGGCCTGGTGACCTTTGGGACATGGTTTTACCCCCTATAGGAATGTGCGATCATCTTGAAACGTTCAGATCACTTACAACTCAATAGATTCTACCTTCTTGTAGCGTTTCAGCCTGATTGGACCTTGTTTTCACACAAATGAACCCAGAATGGTGTTAAATTGTGCTTCGTGCAACATAATTCTGGGTGCCATTTAAAAACCATAAGTGCTAATGTCTCCATTCCTTTTTGTGGTTGTAGGGGCTGTTGATTGGAGTACACTAAAACAAACCTGACCTCTCTAGGACATTCAGAAGCCAAGTTATAAGCCCACAAATGTGTAACTGGACTACTTCTTTAAAGTGACACCAGATCCGGTGACCTTTGGGACATGGTTTGACCCCCTTAGGAAAGTGCTATCATCATGAAACGTTCAGATCACTTACAACTCAATAGATTCTACCTTCCTGTAACGTTTCAGCCTGATTGGACCTTGTTTTCACACAAATGGACCCAGAATGATTTGAAATTGTGCTTCGTGCAACATAATTCTGGGTGCCATTTACAAACCATAAGTGCTAATGACTCCATTCCTTTTTGTGGTTGTAGGGCTGTTGATTGGAGTACACTAAAACAAACCTGACCTCTCTAGGACATTCAGAAGCCAAGTTATAAGCCCACAAAGGTGTAACTGGACTACTTCTTTAAAGTGACACCAGGCCCGGTGACCTTTGGGACATGGTTTGACCCCCTATAGGAATGTGCGATCATCATGAAATGTTCAGATCACTTACAACTCAATAGATTCTACCTTCTTGTAGCGTTTCAGCCTGATTGGACCTTGTTTTCACACAAATGAACCCAGAATGATGTGAAATTGTGCTTCGTGCAACATAATTCTGGGTGCCATTTAAAAACCATGAGTGCTAATGACTCCATTCATTTTTGTGGTTGTAGGGGCTGTTGATTGGAGTACATTAAAACAAACCTGATTTCTCTAGGACATTCAGAAGCCAAGTTATAAGCCCACAAATGTGTAACTGGACTACTTCTTTAAATTGACACCTGATCCGGTGACCTTTGGGACATGGTTTGACCCCCTTAGGAAAGTGCTATCATCATGAAACGTTCAGATCACTTACAACTCAATAGATTCTACCTTCCTGTAACGTTTCAGCCTGATTGGACCTTGTTTTCACACAAATGAACCCAGAATGGTGTTAAATTGTGCTTCGTGCAACATAATTCTGGGTGCCATTTAAAAACCATAAGTGCTAATGTCTCCATTCCTTTTTGTGGTTGTAGGGGCTGTTGATTGGAGTACACTAAAACAAACCTGACCTCTCTAGGACATTCAGAAGCCAAGTTATAAGCCCACAAATGTGTAACTGGACTACTTCTTTAAAGTGACACCAGATCCGGTGACCTTTGGGACATGGTTTGACCCCCTTAGGAAAGTGCTATCATCATGAAACGTTCAGATCACTTACAACTCAATAGATTCTACCTTCCTGTAACGTTTCAGCCTGATTGGACCTTGTTTTCACACAAATGGACCCAGAATGATTTGAAATTGTGCTTCGTGCAACATAATTCTGGGTGCCATTTACAAACCATAAGTGCTAATGACTCCATTCCTTTTTGTGGTTGTAGGGCTGTTGATTGGAGTACACTAAAACAAACCTGACCTCTCTAGGACATTCAGAAGCCAAGTTATAAGCCCACAAAGGTGTAACTGGACTACTTCTTTAAAGTGACACCAGGCCCGGTGACCTTTGGGACATGGTTTGACCCCCTATAGGAATGTGCGATCATCATGAAATGTTCAGATCACTTACAACTCAATAGATTCTACCTTCTTGTAGCGTTTCAGCCTGATTGGACCTTGTTTTCACACAAATGAACCCAGAATGATGTGAAATTGTGCTTCGTGCAACATAATTCTGGGTGCCATTTAAAAACCATGAGTGCTAATGACTCCATTACTTTTTGTGGTTGTAGGGGCTGTTGATTGGAGTACACTAAAACAAACCTGATCACTCTAGGACATTCAGAAGCCAAGTTATAAGCCCACAAATGTGTAACTGGACTACTTCTTTAAAGTGACACCTGATCCGGTGACCTTTGGGGCATGGTTTGACCCCCTTAGGAAAGTGCTATCATCATGAAATGTTCAGATCACTTACAACTCAATAGCTTCTACCTTCCTGTAACGTTTCAGCCTGATTGGACCTTGTTTTCACACAAATGGACCCAGAATGATTTGAAATTGTGCTTTGTGCAACATAATTCTGGGTGCCATTTACAAACCATAAGTGCTAATGACTCCATTCCTTTTTGTGGTTATAGGGGCTGTTGATTGGAGTACACTAAAACAAACCTAACCTCTCTAGGTCATTCAGAAGCCAAGTTATAAGCCCACAAAGGTGTAACTGGACTACTTCTTTAAATTGACACCTGATCCGGTGACCTTTGGGACATGGTTTGACCCTCTTAGGAAAGTGCTATCATCATGAAACGTTCAGATCACTTAAAACTCAATAGATTCCACCTTCCTGTAACGTTTCAGCCTGATTGGACCTTGTTTTCAAACAAATGAACCCAGAATGGTGTGAAATTGTGCTTCGTGCAACATAATTCTGGGTGCCATTTAAAAACCATAAGTGCTAATGTCTCCATTCCTTTTTGTGGTTGTAGGGGCTGTTGATTGGAGTACACTAAAACAAACCTGACCTCTCTAGGACATTCAGAAGCCAAGTTATAAGCCCACAAATGTGTAACTGGACTACTTCTTTAAAGTGACACCAGGCCCGGTGACCTTTGGGACATGGTTTGACCCCCTATAGGAATGTGCAATCATCATGAAATAATCAGATCACTTACAACTCAATAGATTCTACCTTCTTGTAGCGTTTCAGCCTGATTGGACCTTGTTTTCACACAAATGAACCCAGAATGATGTGAAATTGTGCTTCGTGCAACATAATTCTGGGTGCCATTTAAAAACCATAAGTGCTAATGACTCCATTCCTTTTTGTGGTTGTAGGGGCTGTTGATTGGAGTACACTAAAACAAACCTGATCACTCTAGGACATTCAGAAGCCAAGTTATAAGCCCACAAATGTGTAACTGGACTACTTCTTTAAAGTGACACCAGATCCGGTGACCTTTGGGACATGGTTTGACCCCCTTAGGAAAGTGCTATCATCATGAAATGTTCAGATCACTTACAACTCAATAGCTTCTACCTTCCTGTAACGTTTCAGCCTGATTGGACCTTGTTTTCACACAAATGGACCCAGAATGATTTGAAATTGTGCTTCGTGCAACATAATTCTGGGTGCCATTTACAAACCATAAGTGCTAATGACTCCATTCCTTTTTGTGGTTGTAGGGGCTGTTGATTGGAGTACACTAAAACAAACCTCATCGCTCTAGGACATTCAGAAGCCAAGTTATAAGCCCACAAATGTGTAACTGGACTACTTCTTTAAATTGACACCAGATCCGGTGACCTATGGGACATGGTTTGACCCCCTTAGGAAAGCGCTATCATCATGAAATGTTCAGATCACTTACAACTCAATATATTCTACCTTCTTGTAACGTTTCAGCCTGATTGGACCTTGTTTTCACACAAATGGACCCAGAATGATGTGAAATTGTGCTTCGTGCACAATAATTCTGGGTGCCATTTAAAAACCATAAGTGCTAATGACTCCATTCCTTTTTGTGGTTGTAGGGGCTGTTGATTGGAGTACACTAAAACAAACCTGACCTCTCTAGGACATTCAGAAGCCAAGTTATAAGCCCACAAAGGTGTAACTGGACTACTTCTTTAAAGTGACACCAGGCCCGGTGACCTTTGGGACATGGTTTGACCCCCGATAGGAATGTGCGATCATCATGAAACGTTCAGATCACTTACAACTCAATAGATTCTACCTTCTTGTAGCGTTTCAGCCTGATTGGACCTTGTTTTCACACAAATGAACCCAGAATGATGTGAAATTGTGCTTCGTGCAACATAATTCTGGGTGCCATTTAAAAACCATAAGTGCTAATGACTCCATTCCTTTTTGTGGTTGTAGGGGCTGTTGATTGGAGTACACTAAAACAAACCTGATCACTCTAGGACATTCAGAAGCCAAGTTATAAGCCCACAAATGTGTAACTGGACTACTTCTTTGAATTGACACGAGATCCGGTGACCTTTGGGACATGGTTTGACCCCCTTAGGAAAGCGCTAGCATCATGAAACGTTCAGATCACTTACAACTCAATAGATTCTACCTTCTTGTAACGTTTCTGCCTGATTGGACCTTGTTTTCACACAAATGGACCCAGAATGATGTGAAATTGTGCTTCGTGCAACATAATTCTGGGTGCCATTTACAAACCATAAGTGCTAATGACTCCATTCCTTTTTGTGGTTGTAGGGGCTTTTTATTGAAGTACACTAAAACAAACCTGACCTCTCTAGGACATTCAGAAGCCAAGTTATAAGCCCACAAATGTGTAACTGGACTACTTCTTTAAAGTGACACCAGGCCCGGTGACCTTTGGGACATGGTTTGACCCCCTATAGGAATGTGCGATCATCATGAAACGTTCAGATCACTTACAACTCAATAGATTCTACCTTCTTGTAACGTTTCTGCCTGATTGGACCTTGTTTTCACACAAATGGACCCAGAATGATGTGAAATTGTGCTTCGTGCAACATAATTCTGGGTGCCATTTACAAACCATAAGTGCTAATGACTCCATTCCTTTTTGTGGTTGTAGGGGCTTTTTATTGAAGTACACTAAAACAAACCTGACTTCTCTAGGACATTCAGAAGCCAAGTTATAAGCCCACAAATGTGTAACTGGACTACTTCTTTAAAGTGACTCCAGATCCAGTGACCTTTGGGACATGATTTGACCCCCTTAGGAAAGTGCTATCATCATGAAACATTCAGATCACTTACAACTCAATAGATTCTACCTTCTTGTAACGTTTCAGCCTGATTGGACCTTGTTTTCACACAAATGAACCCAGAATGATGTGAAATTGTGCTTTGTGCAACATAATTCTGGGTGCCATTTACAAACCATAAGTGCTAATGACTCCATTCCTTTTTGTGGTTGTAGGGGCTGTTGATTGGAGTACACTAAAACAAACCTAACCTCTCTAGGCCATTCAGAAGCCAAGTTATAAGCCCACAAAGGTGTAACTGGACTACTTCTTTAAAGTGACACCAGGCCCGGTGACCTTTGGGACATGGTTTTACCCCCTATAGGAATGTGCGATCATCTTGAAACGTTCAGATCACTTACAACTCAATAGATTCTACCTTCTTGTAGCGTTTCAGCCTGATTGGACCTTGTTTTCACACAAATGAACCCAGAATGATGTGAAATTGTGCTTCGTGCAACTTAATTCTGGGTGCCATTTACAAACCATAAGTGATAATGACTCCATTCCTTTTTGTGGTTGTATGGGCTTTTGATTGGAGCACATTAAAACAAACCTGATCTCTCTAGGACATTCAGAAACCAAGTTATAAGCCCACAAATGTGTAACTGGACTACTTCTTTAAATTGACACCTGATCCGGTGACCTTTGGGACATGGTTTGACCCTCTTAGGAAAGTGCTATCATCATGAAATGTTCAGATCTTACAACTCAATAGATTCTACCTTCCTGTAACGTTTCAGCCTGATTGGACCTTGTTTTCACACAAATGAACCCAGAATGGTGTGAAATTGTGCTTCGTGCAACATAATTCTGGGTGCCATTTAAAAACCATAAGTGCTAATGTCTCCATTCCTTTTTGTGGTTGTAGGGGCTGTTGATTGGAGTACACTAAAACAAACCTGACCTCTCTAGGACATTCAGAAGCCAAGTTATAAGCCCACAAATGTGTAACTGGACTACTTCTTTAAAGTGACACCAGATCCGGTGACCTTTGGGACATGGTTTGACCCCCTTAGGAAAGTGCTATCATCATGAAATGTTCAGATCTTACAACTCAATAGATTCTACCTTCCTGTAACGTTTCAGCCTGATTGGACCTTGTTTTCACACAAATGAACCCAGAATGGTGTGAAATTGTGCTTCGTGCAACATAATTCTGGGTGCCATTTAAAAACCATAAGTGCTAATGTCTCCATTCCTTTTTGTGGTTGTAGGGGCTGTTGATTGGAGTACACTAAAACAAACCTGACCTCTCTAGGACATTCAGAAGCCAAGTTATAAGCCCACAAATGTGTAACTGGACTACTTCTTTAAAGTGACACCAGATCCGGTGACCTTTGGGACATGGTTTGACCCCCTTAGGAAAGTGCTATCATCATGAAACGTTCAGATCACTTACAACTCAATAGATTCTACCTTCCTGTAACGTTTCAGCCTGATTGGACCTTGTTTTCACACAAATGGACCCAGAATGATTTGAAATTGTGCTTCGTGCAACATAATTCTGGGTGCCATTTACAAACCATAAGTGCTAATGACTCCATTCCTCTTTGTGGTTGTAGGGGCTGTTGATTGGAGTACACTAAAACAAACCTGACCTCTCTAGGACATTCAGAAGCCAAGTTATAAGCCCACAAAGGTGTAACTGGACTACTTCTTTAAAGTGACACCAGGCCCGGTGACCTTTGGGACATGGTTTGACCCCCTATAGGAATGTGCGATCATCATGAAACGTTCAGATCACTTACAACTCAATAGATTCTACCTTCTTGTAGCGTTTCAGCCTGATTGGACCTTGTTTTCACACAAATGAACCCAGAATGATGTGAAATTGTGCTTCGTGCAACATAATTCTGGGTGCCATTTAAAAACCATAAGTGCTAATGACTCCATTCCTTTTTGTGGTTGTAGGGGCTGTTGATTGGAGTACACTAAAACAAACCTGATCACTCTAGGACATTCAGAAGCCAAGTTATAAGCCCACAAATGTGTAACTGGACTACTTCTTTAAAGTGACACCAGATCCGGTGACCTTTGGGACATGGTTTGACCCCCTTAGGAAAGTGCTATCATCATGAAATGTTCAGATCACTTACAACTCAATAGCTTCTACCTTCCTGTAACGTTTCAGCCTGATTGGACCTTGTTTTCACACAAATGGACCCAGAATGATTTGAAATTGTGCTTCGTGCAACATAATTCTGGGTGCCATTTACAAACCATAAGTGCTAATGACTCCATTCCTTTTTGTGGTTGTAGGGGCTGTTGATTGGAGTACACTAAAACAAACCTGATCACTCTAGGACATTCAGAAGCCAAGTTATAAGCCCACAAATGTGTAACTGGACTACTTCTTTAAATTGACACGAGATCCGGTGACCTTTGGGACATGGTTTGACCCCCTTAGGAAAGGGCTAGCATCATGAAACGTTCAGATCACTTACAACTCAATAGATTCTACCTTCCTGTAACGTTTCAGCCTGATTGGACCTTGTTTTGACACAAATGAACTCAGAATGATGTGAAATTGTGCTTCATGCAACATAATTCTGGGTGCCATTTAAAAACCATAAGTGCTAATGACTCCATTCCTTTTTGTGGTTGTAGGGGCTGTTGATTGGAGTATACTAAAACAAACCTGATCTCTCAGGGACATTCAGAAGCCAAGTTATAAGCCCACAAATGTGTAACTGGACTACTTCTTTAAAGTGACACCAGGCCCGGTGACCTTTGGGACATGGTTTGACCCCCTATAGGAATGTGCGATCATCATGAAACGTTCAGATCACTTACAACTCAATAGATTCTACCTTCTTGTAACGTTTCAGCCTGATTGGACCTTGTTTTCACACAAATGGACCCAGAATGATGTGAAATTGTGCTTCGTGCAACATAATTCTGGGTGCCATTTACAAACCATAAGTGCTAATGACTCCATTCCTTTTTGTGGTTGTAGGGGCTTTTTATTGAAGTACACTAAAACAAACCTGACCTCTCTAGGACATTCAGAAGCCAAGTTATAAGCCCACAAATGTGTAACTGGACTACTTCTTTAAAGTGACACCAGATCCAGTGACCTTTGGGACATGATTTGACCCCCTTAGGAAAGTGCTATCATCATGAAACATTCAGATCACTTACAACTCAATAGATTCTACCTTCTTGTAACGTTTCAGCCTGATTGGACCTTGTTTTCACACAAATGAACCCAGAATGATGTGAAATTGTGCTTTGTGCAACATAATTCTGGGTGCCATTTACAAACCATAAGTGCTAATGACTCCATTCCTTTTTGTGGTTGTAGGGGCTGTTGATTGGAGTACACTAAAACAAACCTAACCTCTCTAGGCCATTCAGAAGCCAAGTTATAAGCCCACAAAGGTGTAACTGGACTACTTCTTTAAAGTGACACCAGGCCCGGTGACCTTTGGGACATTGTTTTACCCCCTATAGGAATGTGCGATCATCTTGAAACGTTCAGATCACTTACAACTCAATAGATTCTACCTTCTTGTATCGTTTCAGCCTGATTTGACCTTGTTTTCACACAAATGAACCCAGAATGATGTGAAATTGTGCTTCATGCAACTTAATTCTGGGTGCCATTTACAAACCATAAGTGCTAATACTCCATTCCTTTTTGTGGTTGTATGGGCTTTTGATTGGAGCACATTAAAACAAACCTGGTCTCTCTAGGACATTCAGAAACCAAGTTATAAGCCCACAAATGTGTAACTGGACTACTTCTTTAAATTGACACCTGATCCGGTGACCTTTGGGACATGGTTTGACCCCCTTAGGAAAGTGCTATCATCATGAAATGTTCAGATCTTACAACTCAATAGATTCTACCTTCCTGTAACGTTTCAGCCTGATGGGACCTTGTTTTCACACAAATGAACCCAGAATGATGTGAAATTGTGCTTCGTGCAACATAATTCTGGGTGCCATTTAAAAACCATAAGTGCTAATGACTCCATTCCTTTTTGTGGTTGTAGGGGCTGTTGATTGGAGTACCCTAAAACAAACCTGATCTCTCTAGGACATTCAGAAGCCAAGTTATAAGCCCACAAATGTGTAACTGGACTACTTCTTTAAATTGACACCAGATCCGGTGACATGTGGGACATGGTTTGACCCCCTTAGGAAAGTGCTATCATCATGAAACGTTCAGATCACTTACAACTCAATAGATTCTACCTTCCTGTAACGTTTCAGCCTGATTGGACCTTGTTTTCACACAAATGAACCCAGAATGATGTGAAATTGTGCTTCGTGCAACATAATTCTGGGTGCCATTTACAAACCATAAGTGCTAATGACTCCATTCCTTTTTGTGGTTGTAGGGGCTGTTGATTGGAGTATACTAAAACAAACCTGATCTCTCTAGGACATTCAGAAGCCAAGTTATAAGCCCACAAAGGTGTAACTGGACTACTTCTTTAAATTGACACCAGATCCGGTGACCTTTGGGACATGGTTTGACCCCCTTAGGAAAGTGCTATCATCATGAATGTTCAGATCACTTACAACTCAATAGATTCTACCTTCCTGTAACATTTCAGCATGATTGGACCTTGTTTTCACACAAATGAACCCAGAATGATGTGAAATTGTGCTTCGTGCAACATAATTCTGGGTGCCATTTAAAAACCATAAGTGCTAATGACTCCATTCCTTTTTGTGGTTGTAGGGGCTGTTGATTGGAGTACACTAAAACAAACCTGATCTCTCTAGGACATTCAGAAGCCAAGTTATAAGCCCACAAATGTGTAACTGGACTACTTCTTTAAAGTGACACCAGATCCGGTGACCTTTGGGACATGGTTTGACCCCCTTAGGAAAGGGCTAGCATCATGAAACGTTCAGATCACTTACAACTCAATAGATTCTACCTTCCTGTAACGTTTCAGCCTGATTGGACCTTGTTTTGACACAAATGAACTCAGAATGATGTGAAATTGTGCTTCATGCAACATAATTCTGGGTGCCATTTAAAAACCATAAGTGCTAATGACTCCATTCCTTTTTGTGGTTGTAGGGGCTGTTGATTGGAGTATACTAAAACAAACCTGATCTCTCAGGGACATTCAGAAGCCAAGTTATAAGCCCACAAATGTGTAACTGGACTACTTCTTTAAAGTGACACCAGGCCCGGTGACCTTTGGGACATGGTTTGACCCCCTATAGGAATGTGCGATCATCATGAAACGTTCAGATCACTTACAACTCAATAGATTCTACCTTCTTGTAACGTTTCAGCCTGATTGGACCTTGTTTTCACACAAATGGACCCAGAATGATGTGAAATTGTGCTTCGTGCAACATAATTCTGGGTGCCATTTACAAACCATAAGTGCTAATGACTCCATTCCTTTTTGTGGTTGTAGGGGCTTTTTATTGAAGTACACTAAAACAAACCTGACCTCTCTAGGACATTCAGAAGCCAAGTTATAAGCCCACAAATGTGTAACTGGACTACTTCTTTAAAGTGACACCAGATCCAGTGACCTTTGGGACATGATTTGACCCCCTTAGGAAAGTGCTATCATCATGAAACATTCAGATCACTTACAACTCAATAGATTCTACCTTCTTGTAACGTTTCAGCCTGATTGGACCTTGTTTTCACACAAATGAACCCAGAATGATGTGAAATTGTGCTTTGTGCAACATAATTCTGGGTGCCATTTACAAACCATAAGTGCTAATGACTCCATTCCTTTTTGTGGTTGTAGGGGCTGTTGATTGGAGTACACTAAAACAAACCTAACCTCTCTAGGCCATTCAGAAGCCAAGTTATAAGCCCACAAAGGTGTAACTGGACTACTTCTTTAAAGTGACACCAGGCCCGGTGACCTTTGGGACATTGTTTTACCCCCTATAGGAATGTGCGATCATCTTGAAACGTTCAGATCACTTACAACTCAATAGATTCTACCTTCTTGTATCGTTTCAGCCTGATTTGACCTTGTTTTCACACAAATGAACCCAGAATGATGTGAAATTGTGCTTCATGCAACTTAATTCTGGGTGCCATTTACAAACCATAAGTGCTAATACTCCATTCCTTTTTGTGGTTGTATGGGCTTTTGATTGGAGCACATTAAAACAAACCTGGTCTCTCTAGGACATTCAGAAACCAAGTTATAAGCCCACAAATGTGTAACTGGACTACTTCTTTAAATTGACACCTGATCCGGTGACCTTTGGGACATGGTTTGACCCCCTTAGGAAAGTGCTATCATCATGAAATGTTCAGATCTTACAACTCAATAGATTCTACCTTCCTGTAACGTTTCAGCCTGATGGGACCTTGTTTTCACACAAATGAACCCAGAATGATGTGAAATTGTGCTTCGTGCAACATAATTCTGGGTGCCATTTAAAAACCATAAGTGCTAATGACTCCATTCCTTTTTGTGGTTGTAGGGGCTGTTGATTGGAGTACCCTAAAACAAACCTGATCTCTCTAGGACATTCAGAAGCCAAGTTATAAGCCCACAAATGTGTAACTGGACTACTTCTTTAAATTGACACCAGATCCGGTGACATGTGGGACATGGTTTGACCCCCTTAGGAAAGTGCTATCATCATGAAACGTTCAGATCACTTACAACTCAATAGATTCTACCTTCCTGTAACGTTTCAGCCTGATTGGACCTTGTTTTCACACAAATGAACCCAGAATGATGTGAAATTGTGCTTCGTGCAACATAATTCTGGGTGCCATTTACAAACCATAAGTGCTAATGACTCCATTCCTTTTTGTGGTTGTAGGGGCTGTTGATTGGAGTATACTAAAACAAACCTGATCTCTCTAGGACATTCAGAAGCCAAGTTATAAGCCCACAAAGGTGTAACTGGACTACTTCTTTAAATTGACACCAGATCCGGTGACCTTTGGGACATGGTTTGACCCCCTTAGGAAAGTGCTATCATCATGAATGTTCAGATCACTTACAACTCAATAGATTCTACCTTCCTGTAACATTTCAGCATGATTGGACCTTGTTTTCACACAAATGAACCCAGAATGATGTGAAATTGTGCTTCGTGCAACATAATTCTGGGTGCCATTTAAAAACCATAAGTGCTAATGACTCCATTCCTTTTTGTGGTTGTAGGGGCTGTTGATTGGAGTACACTAAAACAAACCTGATCTCTCTAGGACATTCAGAAGCCAAGTTATAAGCCCACAAATGTGTAACTGGACTACTTCTTTAAAGTGACACCAGATCCGGTGACCTTTGGGACATGGTTTGACCCCCTTAGGAAAGTGCTATCATCATGAAACGTTCAGATCACTTACAACTCAATAGATTCTACCTTCCTGTAACGTTTCATCCTGATTGGACCTTGTTTTCACACAAATGAACCCAGAAAGATGTGAAATTGTGCTTTGTGCAACATAATTCTCGGTGCAATTTACAAATCATAAGTGCTAATGACTCCATTCCTTTTTGTGGTTGTAGGGGCTGTTGATTGGAGTACACTAAAACAAACCTAACCTCTCTAGGACATTCAGAAGCCAAGTTATAAGCCCACAAAGGTGTAACTGGACTACATCTTTAAAGTGACACCAGGCCTGGTGACCTTTGGGACATGGTTTTACCCCCTATAGGAATGTGCGATCATCTTGAAACGTTCAGATCACTTACAACTCAATAGATTCTACCTTCTTGTAGCGTTTCAGCCTGATTGGACCTTGTTTTCACACAAATGAACCCAGAATGATGTGAAATTGTGCTTCGTGCAACATAATTCTGGGTGCCATTTACAAACCATAAGTGCTAATGACTCCATTCCTTTTTGTGGTTGTAGGGGCTGTTGATTGGAGTATACTAAAACAAACCTGATCTCTCTAGGACATTCAGAAGCCAAGTTATAAGCCCACAAAGGTGTAACTGGACTACTTCTTTAAATTGACACCAGATCCGGTGACCTTTGGGACATGGTTTGACCCCCTTAGGAAAGTGTTATCATCATGAAAGTTCAGATCACTTACAACTCAATAGATTCTACCTTCCTGTAACATTTCATCATGATTGGACCTTGTTTTCACACAAATGAACCCAGAATGATGTGAAATTGTGCTTCGTGCAACATAATTCTGGGTGCCATTTAAAAACCATAAGTGCTAATGACTCCATTCCTTTTTGTGGTTGTAGGGGCTGTTGATTGGAGTATACTAAAACAAACCTGATCTCTCTAAGACTTTCAGAAGCCAAGTTATAAGCCCACAAAGGTGTAACTGGACTACTTCTTTAAAGTGACACAGGATCCGGTGACCTGTGGGACATGGTTTGACCCCCTTAGGAAAGTGCTATCATCATGAAACGTTCAGATCACTTACAACTCAATAGATTCTACCTTCCTGTAACGTTTCATCCTGATTGGACCTTGTTTTCACACAAATGAACCCAGAAAGATGTGAAATTGTGCTTTGTGCAACATAATTCTCGGTGCAATTTACAAATCATAAGTGCTAATGACTCCATTCCTTTTTGTGGTTGTAGGGGCTGTTGATTGGAGTACACTAAAACAAACCTAACCTCTCTAGGACATTCAGAAGCCAAGTTATAAGCCCACAAAGGTGTAACTGGACTACATCTTTAAAGTGACACCAGGCCTGGTGACCTTTGGGACATGGTTTTACCCCCTATAGGAATGTGCGATCATCTTGAAACGTTCAGATCACTTACAACTCAATAGATTCTACCTTCTTGTAGCGTTTCAGCCTGATTGGACCTTGTTTTCACACAAATGGACCCAGAATGATGTGAAATTGTGCTCCGTGTAACATAATTCTGGGTGCCATTTACAAACCATAAGTGCTAATGACTCCATTCCTTTTTGTGGTTGTAGGGGCTGTTGATTGGAGTACACTAAAACAAACCTGATCTCTCTTGGACATTCAGAAGCCAAGTTATAAGCCCACAAATGTGTAACTGGACTACTTCTTTAAATTGACACCTGATCCGGTGACCTTTGGGACATGGTTTGACCCCCTTAGGAAAGTGCTATCATCATGAAACGTTCAGATCAGTTACAACTCAATAGATTCTACCTTCCTGTAACGTTTCAGCCTGATTGGACCTTGTTTTCACACAAATGAACCCAGAATGGTGTGAAATTGTGCTTCGTGCAACATAATTCTGGGTGCCATTTAAAAAGCATAAGTTCTAATGTCTCCATTCCTTTTTGTGGTTGTAGGGGCTGTTGATTGGAGTACACTAAAACAAACCTGACCTCTCTAGGACATTCAGAAGCCAAGTTATAAGCCCACAAATGTGTAACTAGACTACTTCTTTAAAGTGACACCAGATCCGGTGACCTTTGGGACAAGGTTTGACCCCCTTAGGAAAGTGCTATCATCATGAAACGTTCAGATCACTTACAACTCAATAGATTCTACCTTCCTGTAACGTTTCAGCCTGATTGGACCTTGTTTTCACACAAATGGACCCAGAATGATTTGAAATTGTGCTTCGTGCAACATAATTCTGGGTGCCATTTACAAACCATAAGTGCTAATGACTCCATTCCTTTTTGTGGTTGTAGGGGCTGTTGATTGGAGTACACTAAAACAAACCTGACCTCTCTAGGACATTCAGAAGCCAAGTTATAAGCCCACAAAGGTGTAACTGGACTACTTCTTTAAAGTGACACCAGGCCCGGTGACCTTTGGGACATGGTTTGACCCCCTATAGGAATGTGCGATCATCATGAAATGTTCAGATCACTTACAACTCAATAGATTCTACCTTCTTGTAGCGTTTCAGCTTGATTGGACCTTGTTTTCACACAAATGAACCCAGAATGATGTGAAATTGTGCTTCGTGCAACATAATTCTGGGTGCCATTTAAAAACCATAAGTGCTAATGACTCCATTCCTTTTTGTGGTTGTAGGGGCTGTTGATTGGAGTACACTAAAACAAACCTGATCACTCTAGGACATTCAGAAGCCAAGTTATAAGCCCACAAATGTGTAACTGGACTACTTCTTTAAAGTGACACCTGATCCGGTGACCTTTGGGACATGGTTTGACCCCCTTAGGAAAGTGCTATCATCATGAAATGTTCAGATCACTTACAACTCAATAGCTTCTACCTTCCTGTAACGTTTCAGCCTGATTGGACCTTGTTTTCACACAAATGGACCCAGAATGATTTGAAATTGTGCTTCGTGCAACATAATTCTGTGTGCCATTTACAAACCATAAGTGCTAATGACTCCATTCCTTTTTGTGGTTGTAGGGGCTGTTGATTGGAGTACACTAAAACAAACCTGACCTCTCTAGGACATTCAGAAGCCAAGTCATAAGCCCACAAAGGTGTAACTGGACTACTTCTTTAAAGTGACACCAGGCCCGGTGACCTTTGGGACATGGTTTGAGCCCCTATAGGAATGTGCGATCATCATGAAACGTTCAGATCACTTACAACTCAATAGATTCTACCTTCTTGTAGCGTTTCAGCCTGATTGGACCTTGTTTTCACACAAATGAACCCAGAATGATGTGAAATTGTGCTTCGTGCAACATAATTCTGGGTGCCATTTAAAAACCATAAGTGCTAATGACTCCATTCCTTTTTGTGGTTGTAGGGGCTGTTGATTGGAGTACACTAAAACAAACCTGATCACTCTAGGACATTCAGAAGCCAAGTTATAAGCCCACAAATGTGTAACTGGACTACTTCTTTAAAGTGACACCAGGCCCGGTGACCTTTGGGACATGGTTTTCCCCCCTGTAGGAATGTGCGAAGGTCTTGAAACGTTCAGATCACTTACAACTCTATAGATTCTACCTTCCTGTAACGTTTCAGCCTGATTGGACCTTGTTTTGACACAATTGAACCCAGAATGATGTGAAATTGTGCTTCGTGCAACATAATTCTGGGTGCCATTTAAAAACCATAAGTGCTAATGACTCCATTCCTTTTTGTGGTTGTAGGGGCTGTTGATTGGAGTACACTAAAACAAACCTGATCTCTCTAGGACATTCAGAAGCCAAGTTATAAGCCCACAAAGGTGTAACTGGACTACTTCTTTAAATTGACACCAGATCCGGTGACCTTTGGGACATGGTTTGACCCCCTTAGGAAAGTGCTATCATCATGAAACGTTCAGATCACTTACAACTCAATAGATTCTACCTTCCTGTAACATTTCAGCCTGATTGGACCTTGTTTTCATACAAATGAACCCAGAATGATGTGAAATTGTGCTTCGTGAGCCATAATTCTGGGTGCCATTTAAAAACCATAAAAGCTAATGACTCCATTCCTTTTTGAGGTTGTAGGGGCTTTTGATTGGAGTACACTAAAACAAACCTAACCTCTCTAGGACATTCAGAAGCCAAGTTATAATCCCACAAAGGTGTAACTGGACTACATCTTTAAAGTGACACCAGGCCCGGTGACCTTTGGGACAAGGTTGTACCCCCTATAGGAATGTGCGATCATCTTGAAACGTTCAGATCACTTACAACTCAATAGATTCTACCTTCTTGTAGCGTTTCAGCCTGATTGGACCTTGTTTTCACACAAATGGACCCAGAAAGATGTGAAATTGTGCTCCGTGCAACATAATTCTGGGTGCCATTTACAAACCATAAGTGCTAATGACTCCATTCCTTTTTGTGGTTGTAGGGGCTGTTGATTGGAGTACACTAAAACAAACCTAACCTCTCTAGTCCATTCAGAAGCCAAGTTATAAGCCCACAAAGGTTTAACTGGACTACTTCTTTAAAGTGACACCAGGCCCGGTGACCTTTGGGACATGGTTTTACCCCCTATAGGAATGTGCGATCATCTTGAAACGTTCAGATCACTTACAACTCAATAGATTCTACCTTCTTGTAGCGTTTCAGCCTGATTGGACCTTGTTTTCACACAAATGGACCCAGAATGATGTGAAATTGTGCTCCGTGTAACATAATTCTGGGTGCCATTTACAAACCATAAGTGCTAATGACTCCATTCCTTTTTGTGGTTGTAGGGGCTGTTGATTGGAGTACACTAAAACAAACCTGATCTCTCTAGGACATTCAGAAGCCAAGTTATAAGCCCACAAATGTGTAACTGGACTACTTCTTTAAATTGACACCTGATCCGGTGACCTTTGGGACATGGTTTGACCCCCTTAGGAAAGTGCTATCATCATGAAACGTTCAGATCACTTACAACTCAATAGATTCTACCTTCCTGTAACGTTTCAGCCTGATTGGACCTTGTTTTCACACAAATGAACCCAGAATGGTGTGAAATTGTGCTTCGTGCAACATAATTCTGGGTGCCATTTAAAAACCATAAGTGCTAATGTCTCCATTCCTTTTTGTGGTTGTAGGGGCTGTTGATTGGAGTACACTAAAACAAACCTGACCTCTCTAGGACATTCAGAAGCCAAGTTATAAGCCCACAAATGTGTAACTGGACTACTTCTTTAAAGTGACACCAGATCCGGTGACCTTTGGGACAAGGTTTGACCCCCTTAGGAAAGTGCTATCATCATGAAACGTTCAGATCACTTACAACTCAATAGATTCTACCTTCCTGTAACGTTTCAGCCTGATTGGACCTTGTTTTCACACAAATGGACCCAGAATGATTTGAAATTGTGCTTCGTGCAACATAATTCTGGGTGCCATTTACAAACCATAAGTGCTAATGACTCCATTCCTTTTTGTGGTTGTAGGGGCTGTTGATTGGAGTACACTAAAACAAACCTGACCTCTCTAGGACATTCAGAAGCCAAGTTATAAGCCCACAAAGGTGTAACTGGACTACTTCTTTAAAGTGACACCAGGCCCGGTGACCTTTGGGACATGGTTTGACCCCCTATAGGAATGTGCGATCATCATGAAATGTTCAGATCACTTACAACTCAATAGATTCTACCTTCTTGTAGCGTTTCAGCTTGATTGGACCTTGTTTTCACACAAATGAACCCAGAATGATGTGAAATTGTGCTTCGTGCAACATAATTCTGGGTGCCATTTAAAAACCATAAGTGCTAATGACTCCATTCCTTTTTGTGGTTGTAGGGGCTGTTGATTGGAGTACACTAAAACAAACCTGATCACTCTAGGACATTCAGAAGCCAAGTTATAAGCCCACAAATGTGTAACTGGACTACTTCTTTAAAGTGACACCTGATCCGGTGACCTTTGGGACATGGTTTGACCCCCTTAGGAAAGTGCTATCATCATGAAATGTTCAGATCACTTACAACTCAATAGCTTCTACCTTCCTGTAACGTTTCAGCCTGATTGGACCTTGTTTTCACACAAATGGACCCAGAATGATTTGAAATTGTGCTTCGTGCAACATAATTCTGTGTGCCATTTACAAACCATAAGTGCTAATGACTCCATTCCTTTTTGTGGTTGTAGGGGCTGTTGATTGGAGTACACTAAAACAAACCTGACCTCTCTAGGACATTCAGAAGCCAAGTCATAAGCCCACAAAGGTGTAACTGGACTACTTCTTTAAAGTGACACCAGGCCCGGTGACCTTTGGGACATGGTTTGACCCCCTATAGGAATGTGCGATCATCATGAAACGTTCAGATCACTTACAACTCAATAGATTCTACCTTCTTGTAGCGTTTCAGCCTGATTGGACCTTGTTTTCACACAAATGAACCCAGAATGATGTGAAATTGTGCTTCGTGCAACATAATTCTGGGTGCCATTTAAAAACCATAAGTGCTAATGACTCCATTCCTTTTTGTGGTTGTAGGGGCTGTTGATTGGAGTACACTAAAACAAACCTGATCACTCTAGGACATTCAGAAGCCAAGTTATAAGCCCACAAATGTGTAACTGGACTACTTCTTTAAAGTGACACCAGGCCCGGTGACCTTTGGGACATGGTTTGACCCCCTATAGGAATATGCGATCATCATGAAACGTTCAGATCACTTACAACTCAATAGATTCTACCTTCTTGTAACGTTTCAGCCTGATTGGACCTTGTTTTCACACAAATGAACCCAGAATGATGTGAAATTGTGCTTCGTGCAACATAATTCTGGGTGCCATTTACAAACCATAAGTGCTAATGACTCCATTCCTTTTTGTGGTTGTAGGGGCTTTTTATTGAAGTACACTAAAACAAACCTGATCTCTCTAGGACATTCAGAAACCAAGTTATAAGCCCACAAATGTGTAACTGGACTACTTCTTTAAATTGACACCAGATCCGGTGACCTTTGGGACATGAATTGACCCCCTTAGGAAAGTGCTATCATCATGAAATGTTCAGATCTTACAACTCAATACATTCTACCTTCCTGTAACGTTTCAGCCTGATTGGACCTTGTTTTCACACAAATGAACCCAGAATGATGTGAAATTGTGCTTCGTGCAACATAATTCTGGGTGCCATTTAAAAACCATAAGTGCTAATGACTCCATTCCTTTTTGTGGTTGTAGGGGCTGTTGATTGGAGTACCCTAAAACAAACCTGATCTCTCTAGGACATTCAGAAGCCAAGTTATAAGCCCACAAATGTGTAACTGGACTACTTCTTTAAATTGACACCAGATCCGGTGACATTTGGGACATGGTTTGACCCCCTTAGGAAAGTGCTATCATCATGAAACGTTCAGATCACTTACAACTCAATAGATTCTACCTTCCTGTAACGTTTCAGCCTGATTGGACCTTGTTTTCACACAAATGAACCCAGAATGATGTGAAATTGTGCTTCGTGCAACATAATTCTGGGTGCCATTTAAAAACCATAAGTGCTAATGTCGCCATTCCTTTTTGTGGTTGTAGGGGCTGTTGATTGGAGTACACTAAAACAAACCTGACCTCTCTAGGACATTCAGAAGCCAAGTTATAAGCCCACAAATGTGTAACTGGACTACTTCTTTAAATTGACACCTGATCCGGTGACCTTTGGGACATGGTTTGACCCCCTTAGGAAAGTGCTATCATCATGAAACGTTCAGATCACTTACAACTCAATAGATTCTACCTTCCTGTAACATTTCAGCCTGATTGGACCTTGTTTTCACACAAATGAACCCAGAATGATGTGAAATTGTGCTTTGTGCAACATAATTCTGGGTGCCATTTAAAAACCATAAGTGCTAATGACTCCATTCCTTTTTGTGGTTGTAGGGGCTGTTGATTGGAGTATACTAAAACAAACCTGATCTCTCTAAGACATTCAGAAGCCAAGTTATAATCCCACAAAGGTGTAACTGGACTACTTCTTTAAATTGACACCAGATCCGGTGACCTTTGGGACATGGTTTGACCCCCTTAGGAAAGTGCTATCATCATGAAACGTTCAGATCACTTACAACTCAATAGATTCTACCTTCCTGTAACATTTCAGCCTGATTGGACCTTGTTTTCACACTAATGGACCCAGAATGATGTGAAATTGTGCTTCGTGCAACATAATTCTGGGTGCCATTTACAAAGCATAAGTGCTAATGACTCCATTCCTTTTTGTGATTGTAGGGGCTGTTGATTGGAGTACACTAAAACAAACCTGATCTCTCTAGGACATTCAGAAGCCAAGTTATAAGCCCACAAATGTGTAACTGGACTACTTCTTTAAATTGACACCAGATCCGGTGACCTTTGGGACATGGTTTGACCCCCTTAGGAAAGTACTATCATCATGAAACGTTCAGATCCCCTACAACTCAATATATTCTACCTTCCTGTAACGTTTCAGCCTGATTGGACCTTGTTTTCACACAAATGGACCCAGAATGATGTGAAAATGTGCTTTGTGCAACATAATTCTGGGTGTCATTTACAAACCATAAGTGCTGATGACTCCATTCCTTTTTGTGGTTGTAGGGGCTGTTTATTGGAGTACACTAAAACAAACCTGACCTCTCTAGGACATTCAGAAGCCAAGTTATAAGCCCACAAATGTGTAACTGGACTACTTCTTTAAAGTGACACCAGATCCGGTGACCTTTGGGACATGGTTTGACCCCCTTAGGAAAGTGCTATCATCATGAAACGTTCAGATCACTTACAACTCAATATATTCTACCTTCCTGTAACGTTTCAGCCTGATTGGACCTTGTTTTCACACAAATGAACCCAGAATGATGTGAAATTGTGCTTTGTGCAACATAATTCTGGGTGCCATTTACGAATCATAAGTGCTAATGACTCTATTCCTTTTTGTGGTTGTAGGGGCTGTTGATTGGAGTACACTAAAACAAACCTAACCTCTCTAGGCCATTCAGAAGCCAAGTTATAAGCCCACAAAGGTGTAACTGGACTACTTCTTTAAAGTGACACCAGGTCCGGTGACCTTTGGGACATGGTTTTACCCCCTATAGGAATGTGCGATCATCTTGAAACGTTCAGATCACTTACAACTCTATAGATTCTACCTTCTTGTAGCGTTTCAGCCTGATTGGACCTTGTTTTCACACAAATGGACCCAGAATGATGTGAAATTGTGCTTCGTGCAACATAATTCTGGGTGCCATTTACAAAGCATAAGTGCGAATGACTCCATTCCTTTTTGTGGTTGTAGGGGCTGTTGATTGGAGTACACTAAAACAAACCTGATCTCTCTAGGACATTCAGAAGCCAAGTTATAAGCCCACAAATGTGTAACTGGACTACTTCTTTAAATTGACACCAGATCCGGTGACCTTTGGGACATGGTTTGACCCCCTTAGGAAAGTGCTATCATCATGAACCGTCAGATCACTTACAACTCAGTAGATTCTACCTTCCTGTAACGTCTCAGCCTGATTGGACCTTGTTTTCACACAAATGAACCCAGAATGATGTGAAATTGTGCTTTGTGCAACATAATTCTGGGTGCCATTTACAAACCATAAGTGCTAATGACTCCATTCCTTTTTGTGGTTGTAGGGGTTGTTGATTGGAGTACATTAAAACAAACCTGATCTCTCTAGGACATTCAGAAGCCAAGTTATAAGCCCACAAATGTGTAACTGGACTACTTCTTTAAATTGACACCAGATCCGGTGACCTTTGGGACATGGTTTGACCCCCTTAGGAAAGTACTATCATCATGAAACGTTCAGATCACTTACAACTTAATAGATTCTACCTTCCTGTAACGTTTCAGCCTGATTGGACCTTGTTTTCACACAAATGAACCCAGAATGATGTGAAATTGTGCTTCGTGCAACATAATTCTGGGTGCCATTTAAAAACCATAAGTGCTAATGACTCCATTCCTTTTTGTGGTTGTAGGGGCTGTTGATTGGAGTACCCTAAAACAAACCTGATCTCTCTAGGACATTCAGAAGCCAAGTTATAAGCCCACAAATGTGTAGCTGGACTACTTTAAAATGACACCAGATCCGGTGACATTTGGGACATGGTTTGACCCCCTTAGGAAAGTGCTATCATCATGAAACGTTCAGATCACTTACAACTCAATAGATTCTACCTTCCTGTAACGTTTCAGCCTGATTGGACCTTGTTTTCACACAAATGAACCCAGAATGATGTGAAATTGTGCTTCGTGCAACATAATTCTGGGAACCATTTAAAAACCATATGTGCTAATGTCTCCATTCCTTTTTGTGGTTGTAGGGGCTGTTGATTGGAGTACACTAAAACAAACCTGACCTCTCTAGGACATTCAGAAGCCAAGTTATAAGCCCACAAATGTGTAACTGGACTACTTCTTTAAAGTGACACCAGATCCGGTGACCTTTGGGACATGGTTTGACCCCCTTAGGAAAGTGCTATCATCATGAAACGTTCAGATCACTTACAACTCAATAGATTCTACCTTCCTGTAACGTTTCAGCCTAATTGGACCTTGTTTTCACACAAATGAACCCAGAATGATGTGAAATTGTGCTTTGTGCAACATAATTCTGGGTGCCATTTACAAACCATAAGTGCTAATGACTCCATTCCTTTTTGTGGTTGTAGGGGCTTTTGATTGGAGTACACTAAAACAAACCTAACCTCTCTAGGACATTCAGAAGCCAAGTTATAAGCCCACAAATGTGTAACTGGACTACATCTTTAAAGTGACACCAGGCCTGGTGACCTTTGGGACATAGTTTTACCCCCTATAGGAATGTGCGATCATATTGAAACGTTCAGATCACTTACAACTCAATAGATTCTACCTTCTTGTAGCTTTTCAGCCTGATTGGACCTTGTTTTCACATAAATGGACCCAGAATGATGTGAAATTGTGCTCCGTGCAACATAATTCTGGGTGCCATTTACAAACCATAAGTGCTAATGACTCCATTCCTTTTTGTGGTTGTAGGGGCTGTTGATTGGAGTACACTAAAACAAACCTGATCTCTCTAGGACATTCAGAAGCCAAGTTATAAGGCCACAAATGTGTAACTGGACTGCTTCTTTGAAGTGACACCAGATCCGGTGACCTTTGGGACATGGTTTGACCCCCTTAGGAAAGTGCTATCATCATGAAACGTTCAGATCTCCTACAACTCAATAGATTCTACCTTCCTGTAACGTTTCAGCCTGATTGGACCTTGTTTTCACACAAATGGACCCAGAATGATGTGAAATTGTGCTTCATGCAACATAATTCTGGGTGCCATTTACAAACCATATGTGCTAATGACTCCATTCCTTTTTGTGGTTGTAGGGGCTGGTGATTGGAGAACACTAAAACAAACCTAACCTCTCTAGGACATTCAGAAGCCAAGTTATAAGCCCACAAAGGTGTAAATGGACTGCTTCTTTAAAGTGACACCAGGCCCGGTGACCTTTGGGGCATGGTTTGATCCCCTATAGGAATGTGCGATCATCTTGAAACGTTCAGATCACTTACAACTCAATAGATTCTACCTTCCTGTAACATTTCAGCATGATTGGACCTTGTTTTCACACAAATGAACCCAGAATGATGTGAAATTGTGCTTCGTCCAACATAATTCTGGGTGCCATTCAAAAACCATAAGTGCTAATGACTCCATTCCTTTTTGTGGTTGTAGGGGCTGTTGATTGGAGTATACTAAAACAAACCTGATCTCTCTAGGACATTCAGAAGCCAAGTTATAAGCCCACAAAGGTGTAACTGGACTACTTCTTTAAATTGACACCAGATCCGGTGATCTTTGGGACATGGTTTGACCCCCTTAGGAAAGGGTTATCATCATGAAACGTTCAGATCACTTACAACTCAATAGATTCTACCTTCCTGTAACATTTCAGCCTGATTGGACCTTGTTTTCACACAAATGAACCCAGAATGATGTGAAATTGTGCTTCGTGCAACATAATTCTGGGTGCCATTTAAAAACCTTAAGTGCTAATGACTCCAGTCCTTTTTGTGGTTGTAGGGGCTGTTGATTGGAGTATACTAAAACAAACCTGATCTCTCTAGGACATTCAGAAGCCAAGTTATAAGCCCACAAAGGTGTAACTGGACTACTACTTTAAATTGACACCAGATCCGGTGACCTTTGGGACATGGTTTGACCCCCTTAGGAAAGTGCTATCATCATGAAACGTTCAGATCACTTACAACTCAATAGATTCTACCTTCCTGTAACATTTCAGCCTGATTGGACCTTGTTTTCATACAAATGAACCCAGAATGATGTGAAATTGTGCTTCGTGAGCCATAATTCTGGGTGCCATTTAAAAACCATAAAAGCTAATGACTCCATTCCTTTTTGAGGTTGTAGGGGCTTTTGATTGGAGTACACTAAAACAAACCTAACCTCTCTAGGACATTCAGAAGCCAAGTTATAATCCCACAAAGGTGTAACTGGACTACATCTTTAAAGTGACACCAGGCCCGGTGACCTTTGGGACAAGGTTGTACCCCCTATAGGAATGTGCGATCATCTTGAAACGTTCAGATCACTTACAACTCAATAGATTCTACCTTCTTGTAGCGTTTCAGCCTGATTGGACCTTGTTTTCACACAAATGGACCCAGAAAGATGTGAAATTGTGCTCCGTGCAACATAATTCTGGGTGCCATTTACAAACCATAAGTGCTAATGACTCCATTCCTTTTTGTGGTTGTAGGGGCTGTTGATTGGAGTACACTAAAACAAACCTAACCTCTCTAGTCCATTCAGAAGCCAAGTTATAAGCCCACAAAGGTTTAACTGGACTACTTCTTTAAAGTGACACCAGGCCCGGTGACCTTTGGGACATGGTTTTACCCCCTATAGGAATGTGCGATCATCTTGAAACGTTCAGATCACTTACAACTCAATAGATTCTACCTTCTTGTAGCGTTTCAGCCTGATTGGACCTTGTTTTCACACAAATGGACCCAGAATGATGTGAAATTGTGCTTCGTGCAACATAATTCTGGGTGCCATTTACAAAGCATAAGTGCGAATGACTCCATTCCTTTTTGTGGTTGTAGGGGCTGTTGATTGGAGTACACTAAAACAAACCTGATCTCTCTAGGACATTCAGAAGCCAAGTTATAAGCCCACAAATGTGTAACTGGACTACTTCTTTAAATTGACACCAGATCCGGTGACCTTTGGGACATGGTTTGACCCCCTTAGGAAAGTGCTATCATCATGAACCGTCAGATCACTTACAACTCAGTAGATTCTACCTTCCTGTAACGTCTCAGCCTGATTGGACCTTGTTTTCACACAAATGAACCCAGAATGATGTGAAATTGTGCTTTGTGCAACATAATTCTGGGTGCCATTTACAAACCATAAGTGCTAATGACTCCATTCCTTTTTGTGGTTGTAGGGGTTGTTGATTGGAGTACATTAAAACAAACCTGATCTCTCTAGGACATTCAGAAGCCAAGTTATAAGCCCACAAATGTGTAACTGGACTACTTCTTTAAATTGACACCAGATCCGGTGACCTTTGGGACATGGTTTGACCCCCTTAGGAAAGTACTATCATCATGAAACGTTCAGATCACTTACAACTCAATAGATTCTACCTTCCTGTAACGTTTCAGCCTGATTGGACCTTGTTTTCACACAAATGAACCCAGAATGATGTGAAATTGTGCTTCGTGCAACATAATTCTGGGTGCCATTTAAAAACCATAAGTGCTAATGACTCCATTCCTTTTTGTGGTTGTAGGGGCTGTTGATTGGAGTACCCTAAAACAAACCTGATCTCTCTAGGACATTCAGAAGCCAAGTTATAAGCCCACAAATGTGTAGCTGGACTACTTCTTTAAAATGACACCAGATCCGGTGACATTTGGGACATGGTTTGACCCCCTTAGGAAAGTGCTATCATCATGTAACGTTCAGATCACTTACAACTCAATAGATTCTACCTTCCTGTAACGTTTCAGCCTAATTGGACCTTGTTTTCACACAAATGAACCCAGAATGATGTGAAATTGTGCATTGTGCAACATAATTCTGGGTGCCATTTACAAACAATAAGTGCTAATGACTCCATTCCTTTTTGTGGTTGTAGGTGCTTTTGATTGGAGTACACTAAAACAAACCTAACCTCTCTAGGACATTCAGAAGCCAAGTTATAAGCCCACAAAGGTGTAACTGGACTACATCTTTAAAGTGACACCAGGCCTGGTGACCTTTGGGACATGGTTTTACCCCCTATAGGAATGTGCGATCATCTTGAAACGTTCAGATCACTTACAACTGAATAGATTCTACCTTCTTGTAGCTTTTCAGCCTGATTGGACCTTGTTTTCACACAAATGGACCCAGAATGATGTGAAATTGTGCTCCGTGCAACATAATTCTGGGTACCATTTACAAACCATAAGTGCTAATGACTCCAATCCTTTTTGTGGTTGTAGGGGCTGTTGATTGGAGTACACTAAAACAAACCTGATCTCTCTAGGACATTCAGAAGCCAAGTTATAAGCCCACAAATGTGTAACTGGACTGCTTCTTTGAAGTGACACCAGATCCAGTGACCTTTGGGACATGGTTTGACCCCCTTAGGAAAGTGCTATCATCATGAAACGTTCAGATCTCCTACAACTCAATAGATTCTACCTTCCTGTAACGTTTCAGCCTGATTGGACCTTGTTTTCACACAAAAGGACCCAGAATGATGTGAAATTGTGCTTCATGCAACGTAATTCTTGGTGCCATTTACAAACCATAAGTGCTAATGACTCCATTCCTTTTTGTGGTTGTAGGGGCTGGTGATTGGAGAACACTAAAACAAACCTAACCTCTCTAGGACATTCAGAAGCCAAGTTATAAGCCCACAAAGGTGTAACTGGACTGCTTCTTTAAAGTGACACCAGGCCCGGTGACCTTTGGGGCATGGTTTGATCCCCTATAGGAATGTGCGATCATCTTGAAACGTTCAGATCACTTACAACTCAATAGATTCTACCTTCCTGTAACATTTCAGCATGATTGGACCTTGTTTTCACACAAATGGACCCAGAATGATGTGAAATTGTGCTTCGTCCAACATAATTCTGGGTGCCATTCAAAAACCATAAGTGCTAATGACTCCATTCCTTTTTGTGGTTGTAGGGGCTGTTGATTGGAGTATACTAAAACAAACCTGATCTCTCTAGGACATTCAGAAGCCAAGTTATAAGCCCACAAAGGTGTAACTGGACTACTTCTTTAAATTGACACCAGATCCGGTGATCTTTGGGACATGGTTTGACCCCCTTAGGAAAGGGTTATCATCATGAAACGTTCAGATCACTTACAACTCAATAGATTCTACCTTCCTGTAACATTTCAGCCTGATTGGACCTTGTTTTCACACAAATGAACCCAGAATGATGTGAAATTGTGCTTCGTGCAACATAATTCTGGGTGCCATTTAAAAACCTTAAGTGCTAATGACTCCAGTCCTTTTTGTGGTTGTAGGGGCTGTTGATTGGAGTATACTAAAACAAACCTGATCTCTCTAGGACATTCAGAAGCCAAGTTATAAGCCCACAGAGGTGTAACTGGACTACTTCTTTAAATTGACACCAGATCCGGTGACCTTTGGGACATGGTTTGACCCCCTTAGGAAAGTGCTATCATCATGAAACGTTCAGATCACTTACAACTCAATAGATTCTACCTTCCTGTAACATTTCAGCCTGATTGGACCTTGTTTTCATACAAATGAACCCAGAATGATGTGAAATTGTGCTTCGTGAGCCATAATTCTGGGTGCCATTTAAAAACCATAAGTGCTAATGACTCCATTCCTTTTTGAGGTTGTAGGGGCTTTTGATTGGAGTACACTAAAACAAACCTAACCTCTCTAGGACATTCAGAAGCCAAGTTATAATCCCACAAAGGTGTAACTGGACTACATCTTTAAAGTGACACCAGGCCCGGTGACCTTTGGGACAAGGTTTTACCCCCTATAGGAAGGTGCGATCATCTTGAAACGTTCAGATCACTTACAACTCAATAGATTCTACCTTCTTGTAGCGTTTCAGCCAGATTGGACCTAGTTTTCACACAAATGGACCCAGAAAGATGTGAAATTGTGCTCCGTGCAACATAATTCTGGGTGCCATTTACAAAGCATAAGTGCGAAAGACTCCATTCCTTTTTGTGGTTGTAGGGGCTGTTGATTGGAGTACACTAAAACAAACCTAATCTCTCTAGGACATTCAGAAGCCAAGTTATAAGCCCACAAATGTGTAACTGGACTACTTCTTTAAATTGACACCAGATCCGGTGACCTTTGGGACATGGTTTGACCCCCTTAGGAAAGTGCTATCATCATGAACCGTCAGATCACTTACAACTCAGTAGATTCTACCTTCCTGTAACGTCTCAGCCTGATTGGACCTTGTTTTCACACAAATGAACCCAGAATGATGTGAAATTGTGCTTTGTGCAACATAATTCTGGGTGCCATTTACAAACCATAAGTGCTAATGACTCCATTCCTTTTTGTGGTTGTAGGGGCTGTTGATTGGAGTACATTAAAACAAACCTGATCTCTCTAGGACATTCAGAAGCCAAGTTATAAGCCCACAAATGTGTAACTGGACTACTTCTTTAAATTGACACCAGATCCGGTGACATTTGGGACATGGTTTGACCCCCTTAGGAAAGTGCTATCATCATGAAACGTTCAGATCACTTACAACTCAATAGATTCTACCTTCCTGTAACGTTTCAGTCTGATTGGACCTTGTTTTCACACAAATGAACCCAGAATGATGCGAAATTGTGCTTCGTGCAACATAATTCTGGGTGCCATTTAAAAACCATAAGTGCTAATGACTCCATTCCTTTTTGTGGTTGTAGGGGCTGTTGATTGGAGTACCCTAAAACAAACCTGATCTCTCTAGGACATTCAGAAGCCAAGTTATAAGCCCACAAATGTGTAACTGGACTACTTCTTTAAAATGACACCAGATCCGGTGACATTTGGGACATGGTTTGACCCCCTTAGGAAAGTGCTATCATCATGAAACGTTCAGATCACTTACAACTCAATCGATTCTACCTTCCTGTAACGTTTCAGCCTGATTGGACCTTGTTTTCACACAAATGAACCCAGAATGATGTGAAATTGTGCTTCGTGCAACATAATTCTGGGTGCCATTTAAAAACCATAAGTGCTAATGTCTCCATTCCTTTTTGTGGTTGTAGGGGCTGTTGATTGGAGTACACTAAAACAAACCTGACCTCTCCAGGACATTCAGAAGCCAAGTTATAAGCCCACAAATGTGTAACTGGACTACTTCTTTAAAGTGACACCAGATCCGGTGACCTTTGGGACATGGTTTGACCCCCTTAGGAAAGTGCTATCATCATGAAACGTTCAGATCACTTACAACTCAATAGATTCTACCTTCCTGTAACATTTCAGCCTAATTTGACCTTGTTTTCACACAAATGAACCCAGAATGATGTGAAATTGTGCTTTGTGCAACATAATTCTGGGTGCCATTTACAAACCATAAGTGCTAATGACTCCATTCCTTTTTGTGGTTGTAGGGGGTTTTGATTGGAGTACACTTAAACAAACCTAACCTCTCTAGGACATTCAGAAGCCAAGTTATAAGCCCACAAAGGTGTAACTGGACTACATCTTTAAAGTGACACCAGGCCTGGTGACCTTTGGGACATGGTTTTACCCCCTATAGGAATGTGCGATCATCATGAAACGTTCAGATCACTTACAACTCAATAGATTCTACCTTCTTGTAGCTTTTCAGCCTGATTGGACCTTGTTTTCACACAAATGGACCCAGAATGATGTGAAATTGTGCTCCGTGCAACATAATTCTGGGTGCCATTTACAAACCATAAGTGCTAATGTCTCCATTCCTTTTTGTGGTTGTAGGGGCTGTTGATTGGAGTACACTAAAACAAACCTGACCTCTCTAGGACATTCAGAAGCCAAGTTATAAGCCCACAAATGTGTAACTGGACTACTTCTTTGAAGTGACACCAGATCCGGTGACCTTTGGGACATGGTTTGACCCCCTTAGGAAAGTGCTATCATCATGAAACGTTCAGATCTCCTACAACTCAATAGATTCTACCTTCCTGTAACGTTTCAGCCTGATTGGACCTTGTTTTCACACAAATGGACCCAGAATGATGTGAAATTGTGCTTCATGCAACATAATTCTGGGTGCCATTTACAAACCATAAGTGCTAATGACTCCATTCCTTTTTGTGGTTGTAGGGGCTGGTGATTGGAGAACACTAAAACAAATTAAACCTCTCTAGGACATTCAGAAGCCAAGTTATAAGCCCACAAAGGTGTAACTGGACTGCTTCTTTAAAGTGACACCAGGCCCGGTGACCTTTGGGGCATGGTTTGACCCCCTATAGGAATGTGCGATCATCTTGAAACGTTCAGATCACTTACAACTCAATAGATTCTACCTTCCTGTAACATTTCAGCCTGATTGGACCTTGTTTTCACACAAATGAACCCAGAATGATGTGAAATTGTGCTTCGTCCAACATAATTCTGGGTGCCATTCAAAAACCATAAGTGCTAATGACTCCATTCCTTTTTGTGGTTGTAGGGGCTGTTGATTGGAGTATACTAAAACAAACCTGATCTCTCTAGGACATTCAGATGCCAAGTTATAAGCCCACAAAGGTGTAACTGGACTACTTCTTTAAATTGACACCAGATCCGGTGACCTTTGGGACATGGTTTGACCCCCTTAGGAAAGTGCTATCATCATGAAACGTTCAGATCACTTACAACTCAATAGATTCTACCTTCCTGTAACATTTCAGCCTGATTGGACCTTGTTTTCATACAAATGAACCCAGAATGATGTGAAATTGTGCTTCGTGCAACATAATTCTGGGTGCCATTTACAAACCATAAGTGCTAATGACTCCATTCCTTTTTGTGGTTGTAGGGGCTGTTGATTGGAGTACACCAAAACAAACCTGATCTCTCTAGGACATTCAGAAGCCAAGTTATAAGCCCACAAATGTGTAACTGGACAACTTTAAATTGACACCTGATCCGGTGACCTTTGGGACATGGTTTGACCCCCTTTGGAAAGTGCTATCATCATGAAACGTTCAGATCACTTACAACTCAATAGTTTCTACCTTCCTGTAACGTTTCAGCCTGATTGGACCTTGTTTTCACACAAATGAACCCAGAATGATGTGAAATTGTGCTTCATGCAACATAATTCTGGGTGCCATTTACAAACCATAAGTGCTAATGTCTCCATTCCTTTTTGTGGTTGTAGGGGCTGTTGACTGGAGTACACTAAAACAAACCTGACCTCTCTAGGACATTCAGAAGCTAAGTTATAAGCCCACAAATGTGTAACTGGACTACTTCTTTAAAGTGACACGAGATCCGGTGACCTTTGGGACATGGTTTGACCCCCTTAGGAAAGTGCTATCATCATGAAACGTTCAGATCACTTACAACTCAATAGATTCTACCTTCCTGTAACGTTTCAGCCTGATTGGACCTTGTTTTCACACAAATGAACCCAGAATGATGTGAAATTGTGCTTCATGCAACATAATTCTGGGTACCATTTACAAACCATAAGTGCTAATGACTCCATTCCTTTTTGTGGTTGTAGGGGCTGGTGATTGGAGAACACTAAAACAAACCTAACCTCTCTAGGACATTCAGAAGCCAAGTTATAAGCCCACAAAGGTGTAACTGGACTGCTTCTTTAAAGTGACACCAGGCCCGGTGACCTTTGTGACATGGTTTGACCCCCTATAGGAATGTGCGATCATCTTGAAACGTTCAGATCACTTACAACTCAATAGATTCTACCTTCCTGTAACGTTTCAGCCTGATTGGACCTTGTTTTCACACAAATGAACCCAGAATTATGTGAAATTGTGCTTCGTGCAACATAATTATGGGTGCCATTTCATAACCATAAGTGCTAATGACTCCATTCCTTTTTGTGGTTGTAGGGGCTGTTGATTGGAGTATACTAAAACAAACCTGATCTCTCTAGGACATTCAGAAGCCAAGTTATAAGCCCACAAAGGTGTAACTGGACTACTTCTTTAAATTGACACCAGATCCGGTGACCTTTGGGACATGGTTTTACCCCCTATAGGATTGTGCGATCATCTTGAAACGTTCAGATCACTTACAACTCAATAGATTCTACCTTCTTGTAGCGTTTCAGCCTGATTGGACCTTGTTTTCACACAAATGGACCCAGAATGATGTGAAATTGTGCTCCGTGCAACATAATTCTGGGTGCCATTTACAAACCATAAGTGCTAATGACTCCATTCCTTTTTGTGGTTGTAGGGGCTGTTGATTGGAGTACACTAAAACAAACCTGCCCTCTCTAGGACATTCAGAAGCCAAGTTATAAGCCCACAAAGGTGTAACTGGACTACTTCTTTAAAGTGACACCAGATCCGGTGACTTTTGGGACATGGTTTGACCCCCTTAGGAAAGTGCTATCATCATGAAACGTTCAGATCACTTACAACTCAATAGATTCTACCTTCCTGTAACGTTTCAGCCTGATTGGACCTTGTTTTCACACAAATGAACCCAGAATGATGTGAAATTGTGCTTCATGCAACATAATTCTGGGTGCCATTTACAAACCATAAGTGCTAATGACTCCATTCCTTTTTGTGGTTGTAGGGGCTGGTGATTGGAGAACACTAAAACAAACCTGACCTCTCTAGGACATTCAGAAGCCAAGTTATAAGCCCACAAAGGTGTAACTGGACTGCTTCTTTAAAGTGACACCAGGCCCGGTGACCTTTGGGACATGGTTTGACCCCCTATAGGAATGTGCGATCATCATGAAACGTTGAGATCACTTACAACTCAATAGATTCTACCTTCTTGTAACGTTTCAGCCTTATTGGACCTTGTTTTCACACAAATGAACCCAGAATGATGTGAAATTGTGCTTCATGCAACATAATTCTGGGTGCCATTTACAAACCATAAGTGCTAATGACTCCATTCCTTTTTGTGGTTGTATGGGCTTTTGATTTGAGTACACTAAAACAAACCTAACCTCTCTAGGACATTCAGAAGCCAAGTTATAAGCCCACAAAGGTGTAACTGGACTACATCTTTAAAGTGACACCAGGCCCGGTGACCTTTGGGACATGGTTTTACCCCCTAAAGGAATGTGCGATCATCTTGAAACGTTCAGATCACTTACAATTCAATAGATTCTACCTTCTTGTAGCGTTTCAGCCTGATTGGACCTTGTTTTCACACAAATGGACCCAGAATGATGTGAAATTGTGCTCCGTGCAACATAATTCTGGGTGCCATTTACAAACCATAAGTGCTAATGACTCCATTCCTTTTTGTGGTTGTAGGGGCTGTTGATTGGAGTACCCTAGAACAAACCTGATCTCTCTAGGACATTCAGAAGCCAAGTGATAAGCCCACAAATGTGTAACTGGTGTAACGTGAGGAAATATGGGTTTTCTGTCACAATGGTGGTGTTGGACGCAGCTGGGTCATAGCTGGGTCGCTGAGAACTTTCACCCACAGATTAAGACCTGAACGCCAGCGAGTCTGGGAGGAAACCATAACATCTGCCACCTGCAGTCTACCAGAAGATGTGTTTACATGAGTTGTACCCAGCCCAAGTCAAAACATAAAGTTTAAACTTCTTTTTCGTGATTTTAATGTTAAAATAACCATTATCATTTTGCTCATTATAAATGTGTTTAATCAAATGAATGACTAGTATGCTTTGGGGTAATTATAATGGATTAATGAATCCACACTTAAGTAGATAATGTTGAATGTGTGGTACTGACCTTCACACTCAAGCACACAAACATTCACACACACACACACACATCTGCCCACAGTAAACTCCAGACACATTTGATGACGCACATGTTTTGCTTTGAGAAGAGAGGTTTTTGGTAAGTTTTCAGTTTTATGATGCAGTTCGTGTGGGACAACGGGAGAGAACAGACCTGAAAACCAAAGGGGGGGGGCAGAGCCTGTTGGCTCGTTCTTCCCCCCTTTCACGCTGTTTCTGCCAAGCCAGGCAGAATAGCTGAATCGCGACTTCTAACGAAGACTCATTACCGAGTCTTTTGATTTCTGTGTGAATTAACTTAAGAAAGCGCATCGATAAAACGCTCTACCATCTACGTGTACCGAGGGATACTCTGGACCGGTTCCGTTCGACACCTACGTCTCCTGTCAGCCGCCGGTGTCATCTGGATGAACCACAACATCCTCCACGGCCCGGATCCGAAAGAGGGTCCACAAGAGTTCGGTGAGACAGAGCACGGTTTTAGCGTTTGATGCAGTTCTCTGATAAGACCTAAGTTTATCCAAACCATCACTTCACTCAGACACCTGTTTCTTCCTGAAGCAAAATCAGACTCACACACGCATTCATGTCACAACATTCTCAATCTTCATAAATTCACCAGAAGGTCTATTTGAGCAAGAACAGCATATAAACTGTTAAAAGATTGTCCCACAAAGTTGCCAATGTGATTGTTATTTCCTGTTTGTCAATTTTCAAAATCATTAGTTTAATTTGAAGAATTAAAACTTTTAATCCTTCAAACTTGTTTCCTCATTGAACTGAAACACAGACACTCAGATATTATCGGCAGTTTATGGATGAAAACAACCTTTGAGTCTTCTGAACAATATAAAATTTGGTTATTGATTTATTAAAATTAATATTCCGAATTAATACGTAGCATGGTTTCTCTTTCATAAAAGAGCATAAATCAATAACGCTACACTGGACTACTTCTTTAAATTGACACCTGATCCGGTGACCTTTGGGACATGGTTTGACCCCCTTAGGAAAGTGCTATCATCATGAAACGTTCAGATCACTTACAACTCAATAGATTCTACCTTCCTGTAACGTTTCAGCCTGATTGGACCTTGTTTTCACACAAATGAACCCAGAATGATGTGAAATTGTGCTTCGTGCAACATAATTCTGGGTGCCATTTACAAACCATAAGTGCTAATGACTCCATTCCTTTTTGTGGTTGTAGGGGGTGGTGATTGGAGAACACTAAAACAAACCTAACGTCTCTAGGACATTCAGAAGCCAAGTTATAAGCCCACAAAGGTGTAACTGGACTGCTTCTTTAAAGTGACACCAGGCCCGGTGACCTTTGGGACATGGTTTGACCCCCTATAGGAATGTGCGATCATCTTGAAACGTTCAGATCACTTACAACTCAATAGATTCTACCTTCTTGTAACGTTTCAGCCTTAATGGACCTTGTTTTCACACAAATGGACCCAGAATGATGTGAAATTGTGCTTCATGCAACATAATTCTGGGTGCCATTTACAAACCATAAGTGCTAATGACTCCATTCCGTTTTGTGGTTGTATGGGCTTTTGATTGGAGTACACTAAAACAAACCTAACCTCTCTAGGACATTCAGAAGCCAAGTTATAAGCCCACAAAGGTGTAACTGGACTACATCTTTAAAGTGACACCAGGCCCGGTGACCTTTGGGACATGGTTTTACCCCCTATAGGAATGTGCGATCATCTTGAAACGTTCAGATCACTTACAACTCAATAGATTCTACCTTCTTGTAGCGTTTCAGCCTGATTGGACCTTGTTTTCACACAAATGGACCCAGAATGATGTGAAATTGTGCTCCGTGCAACATAATTCTGGGTGCCATTTACAAACCATAAGTGCTAATGACTCCATTCCTTTTTGTGGTTGTAGGGGCTGTTGATTGGAGTACACTAAAACAAACCTGATCTCTCTAGGACATTCAGAAGCCAAGTTATAAGCCCACAAATGTGTAACTGGACTACTTCTTTAAATTGACACCTGATCCGGTGACCTTTGGGACATGGTTTGACCCCCTTAGGAAAGTGCTATCATCATGAAATGTTCAGATCACTTACAACTCAATAGTTTCTACCTTCCTGTAACGTTTCAGCCTGATTGGACCTTGTTTTCACACAAATGAACCCAGAATGATGTGAAATTGTGCTTCGTGCAACATAATTCTGCGTGCCATTTAAAAACCATAAGTGCTAATGTCTCCATTCCTTTTTGTGGTTGTAGGGGCTGTTGATACGAGTACACTAAAACAAACCTGACCTCTCTAGGACATTCAGAAGCCAAGTTATAAGCCCACAAATGTGTAACTGGACTACTTCTTTAAAGTGACACCAGGCCAGGTGACCTTTGGGACATGGTTTTACCCCCTATAGGAATGTGCGATCATCTTGAAACGTTCAGATCACTTACAACTCAATAGATTCTACCTTCTTGTAGCGTTTCAGCCTGATTGGACCTTGTTTTCACACAAATGGACCCAGAATGATGTGAAATTGTGCTCCGTGCAACATAATTCTGGGTGCCATTTACAAACCATAAGTGCTAATGACTCCATTCCTTTTTGTGGTTGTAGGGGCTGTTGATTGGAGTACCCTAGAACAAACCTGGTCTCTCTAGGACATTCAGAAGCCAAGTGATAAGCCCACAAATGTGTAACTGGACTACTTCTTTAAATTGACACCTGATCCGGTGACCTTTGGGACATGGTTTGACCCCCTTAGGAAAGTGCTATCATCATGAAACGTTCAGATCACTTACAACTCAGTAGATTCTACCTTCCTGTAACGTTTCAGCCTGATTGGACCTTGTTTTCACACAAATGAACCCAGAATGATGTGAAATTGTGCTTCGTGCAACATAATTCTGGGTGCCATTTAAAAACCATAAGTGTTAATGTCTCCATTCCTTTTAGTGGTTGTAGGGGCTGTTGATCTGTTGATTGGAGTACACTAAAACAAAACTGACCTCTCTAGGACATTCAGAAGCCAAGTTATAAGCCCACAAATGTGTAACTGGACTACTTCTTTAAAGTGACACCAGATCCGGTGACCTTTGGGACATGGTTTGACCCCCTTAGGAAAGTGCTATCATCATGAAACGTTCAGATCACTTACAACTCAATAGATTCTACCTTCCTGTAACGTTTCAGCCTGATTGGACCTTGTTTTCACACAAATGAACCCAGAATGATGTGAATTTGTGCTTCATGCAACATAATTCTGGGTGCCGTTTACAAACCATAAGTGCTAATGACTCCATTCCTTTTTGTGGTTGTAGGGACTGTTGATTGGAGTATACTAAAACAAACCTGATCTCTCTAGGACATTCAGAAGCCAAGTTATAAGCCCACAAAGGTGTAACTGGACTACTTCTTTAAATTGACACCAGATCCGGTGACCTTTGGGACATGGTTTGACCCCCTTAGGAAAGTGCTATCATCATGAAACGTTCAGATCACTTACAACTCAATAGATTCTACCTTCCTGTAACATTTCAGCCTTATTGGACCTTGTTGTCATACAAATGAACCCAGAATGATGTGAAATTGTGCTTCGTGCAACATAATTCTGGGTGCCATTTAAAAACCATAAGTGCTAATGACTCCATTCCTTTTTGTGGTTGTAGGGGCTGTTGATTGGAGTACACTAAAACAAACCTGATCTCTCTAGGACATTCAGAAGCCAAGTTATAAGCCCACAAATGTGTAACTGGACTACTTCTTTAAATTGACACCAGATCCGGTGACCTTTGGGACATGGTTTGACCCCCTTAGGAAAGTGCTATCATCATGAAACGTTCAGATCACTTACAACTCAATAGATTCTACCTTCCTGTAACGTTTCAGCCTGATTGGACCTTGTTTTCACACAAATGAACCCAGAATGATGTGAAATTGTGCTTAGTGCAGCATAATTCTGGGTGCCATTTAAAAACCATAAGTGCTAATGACTCCATTCCTTTTTGAGGTTGTAGGGCATGTTGATTGGAGTACAATAAAACAAACCTGATCTCTCTAGGTCATTCAGAAGCCAAGTTATAAGCCCACAAATGTGTAACTGAAGTACTTCTTTAAATTGACACCAGATCCGGTGACCTTTGGGACATGGTTTGACCCCCTTAGGAAAGTGCTATCATCTTGAAACGTTCAGATCACTTACAACTCAATAGATTCTACCTTCTTGTAGCGTTTCAGCCTGATTGGACCTTGTTTTCACACAAATGGACCCAGAATGATGTGAAATTGTGCTCCGTGCAACATAATTCTGGGTGCCATTTACAAACCATAAGTGCTAATGACTCCATTCCTTTTTGTGGTTGTAGGGGCTGTTGATTGGAGTACCCTAGAACAAACCTGGTCTCTCTAGGACATTCAGAAGCCAAGTGATAAGCCCACAAATGTGTAACTGGACTACTTCTTTAAATTGACACCAGATCCGGTGACCTTTGGGACATGGTTTGACCCCCTTAGGAAAGTGCTATCATCATGAAACGTTCAGATCACTTACAACTCAGTAGATTCTACCTTCCTGTAACGTTTCAGCCTGATTGGACCTTGTTTTCACACAAATGAACCCAGAATGATGTGAAATTGTGCTTCGTGCAACATAATTCTGGGTGCCATTTAAAAACCATAAGTGTTAATGTCTCCATTCCTTTTTGTGGTTGTAGGGGCTGTTGATCTGTTGATTGGAGTACACTAAAACAAAACTGACCTCTCTAGGACATTCAGAAGCCAAGTTATAAGCCCACAAATGTGTAACTGGACTACTTCTTTAAAGTGACACCAGATCCGGTGACCTTTGGGACATGGTTTGACCCCCTTAGGAAAGTGCTATCATCATGAAACGTTCAGATCACTTACAACTCAATAGATTCTACCTTCCTGTAACGTTTCAGCCTGATTGGACCTTGTTTTCACACAAATGAACCCAGAATGATGTGAATTTGTGCTTCATGCAACATAATTCTGGGTGCCATTTACAAACCATAAGTGCTAATGACTCCATTCCTTTTTGTGGTTGTAGGGACTGTTGATTGGAGTATACTAAAACAAACCTGATCTCTCTGGGACATTCAGAAGCCAAGTTATAAGCCCACAAAGGTGTAACTGGACTAATTCTTTAAATTGACAAAAGATCCGGTGACCTTTGGGACATGGTTTGACCCCCTTAGGAAAGTGCTATCATCATGAAACGTTCAGATCACTTACAACTCAATAGATTCTACCTTCCTGTAACATTTCAGCCTGATTGGACGTTTTTTTTCACACAAATGAACCCAGAATGATGTGAAATTGTGCTTCGTGCAACATAATTCTGGGTGCCATTTAAAAACCATAAGTGCTAATGACTCCATTCCTTTTTGTGGTTGTAGGGGCTGTTGATTGGAGTACACTAAAACAAACCTGATCTCTCTAGGACATTCAGAAGCCAAGTTATAAGCCCACAAATGTGTAACTGGACTACTTCTTTAAATTGACACCAGATCCGGTGACCTTTGGGACATGGTTTGACCCCCTTAGGAAAGTGCTATCATCATGAAACGTTCAGATCACTTACAACTCAATAGATTCTACCTTCCTGTAACGTTTCAGCCTTATTGGACCTTGTTTTCACACAAATGAACCCAGAATGATGTGAAATTGTGCTTAGTGCAGCATAATTCTGGGTGCAATTTAAAAACCATAAGTGCTAATGACTCCATTCCTTTTTGAGGTTGTAGGGCATGTTGATTGGAGTACACTAAAACAAACCTGATCTCTCTAGGTCATTCAGAAGCCAAGTTATAAGCCCACAAATGTGTAACTGAAGTACTTCTTTAAATTGACACCAGATCCGGTGACCTTTGGGACATGGTTTGACCCCCTTAGGAAAGTGCTATCATCATGAAACATTCAGATCACTTACAACTCAATAGAATCTACCTTCCTGTAACGTTTCAGCCTGATTGGACCTTGTTTTCACACAAATGAACCCAGAATGATGTGAAATTGTGCTTCGTGCAACATAATTCTGGGTGCCATTTAAAAACCATAAGTGCTATTGACTCCATTCCTTTTTGTGGTTGTAGGGGCTGTTGATTGGAGTATACTAAAACAAACCTGATCTCTCTAGGACATTCAGAAGCCAAGTTATAAGCCCTCAAAGGTGTAACTGGACAACTTCTTTAAAGTGACACCATGCCCGGTGACCTTTGGGACATGGTTTGACCCCCTATAGGAAAGTGCTATCATCATGAAAAGTTCAGATCACTTACAACTCAATAGATTCTACCTTCCTGTAACGTTTCAGCCTGATTGGACCTTGTTTTCACACAAATGAACCCAGAATGATGTGAAATTGTGCTTAGTGCAGCATAATTCTGGGTGCCATTTAAAAACCATAAGTGCTATTGACTCCATTCCTTTTTGTGGTTGTAGGGGCTGTTGATTGGAGTATACTAAAACAAACCTGATCTCTCTAGGACATTCAGAAGCCAAGTTATAAGCCCTCAAAGGTGTAACTGGACAACTTCTTTAAAGTGACACCATGCCCGGTGACCTTTGGGACATGGTTTGACCCCCTATAGGAAAGTGCTATCATCATGAAACGTTCAGATCACTTACAACTCAATAGATTCTACCTTCCTGTAACGTTTCAGCCTGATTGGACCTTGTTTTCACACAAATGAACCCAGAATGATGTGAAATTGTGCTTAGTGCAGCATAATTCTGGGTGCCATTTAAAAACCATAAGTGCTAATGACTCCATTCCTTTTTGAGGTTGTAGGGCATGTTGATTGGAGTACAATAAAACAAACCTGATCTCTCTAGGTCATTCAGAAGCCAAGTTATAAGCCCACAAATGTGTAACTGAAGTACTTCTTTAAATTGACACCAGATCCGGTGACCTTTGGGACATGGTTTGACCCCCTTAGGAAAGTGCTATCATCTTGAAACGTTCAGATCACTTACAACTCAATAGATTCTACCTTCTTGTAGCGTTTCAGCCTGATTGGACCTTGTTTTCACACAAATGGACCCAGAATGATGTGAAATTGTGCTCCGTGCAACATAATTCTGGGTGCCATTTACAAACCATAAGTGCTAATGACTCCATTCCTTTTTGTGGTTGTAGGGGCTGTTGATTGGAGTACCCTAGAACAAACCTGGTCTCTCTAGGACATTCAGAAGCCAAGTGATAAGCCCACAAATGTGTAACTGGACTACTTCTTTAAATTGACACCAGATCCGGTGACCTTTGGGACATGGTTTGACCCCCTTAGGAAAGTGCTATCATCATGAAACGTTCAGATCACTTACAACTCAGTAGATTCTACCTTCCTGTAACGTTTCAGCCTGATTGGACCTTGTTTTCACACAAATGAACCCAGAATGATGTGAAATTGTGCTTCGTGCAACATAATTCTGGGTGCCATTTAAAAACCATAAGTGTTAATGTCTCCATTCCTTTTTGTGGTTGTAGGGGCTGTTGATCTGTTGATTGGAGTACACTAAAACAAAACTGACCTCTCTAGGACATTCAGAAGCCAAGTTATAAGCCCACAAATGTGTAACTGGACTACTTCTTTAAAGTGACACCAGATCCGGTGACCTTTGGGACATGGTTTGACCCCCTTAGGAAAGTGCTATCATCATGAAACGTTCAGATCACTTACAACTCAATAGATTCTACCTTCCTGTAACGTTTCAGCCTGATTGGACCTTGTTTTCACACAAATGAACCCAGAATGATGTGAATTTGTGCTTCATGCAACATAATTCTGGGTGCCATTTACAAACCATAAGTGCTAATGACTCCATTCCTTTTTGTGGTTGTAGGGACTGTTGATTGGAGTATACTAAAACAAACCTGATCTCTCTGGGACATTCAGAAGCCAAGTTATAAGCCCACAAAGGTGTAACTGGACTAATTCTTTAAATTGACAAAAGATCCGGTGACCTTTGGGACATGGTTTGACCCCCTTAGGAAAGTGCTATCATCATGAAACGTTCAGATCACTTACAACTCAATAGATTCTACCTTCCTGTAACATTTCAGCCTGATTGGACGTTTTTTTCACACAAATGAACCCAGAATGATGTGAAATTGTGCTTCGTGCAACATAATTCTGGGTGCCATTTAAAAACCATAAGTGCTAATGACTCCATTCCTTTTTGTGGTTGTAGGGGCTGTTGATTGGAGTACACTAAAACAAACCTGATCTCTCTAGGACATTCAGAAGCCAAGTTATAAGCCCACAAATGTGTAACTGGACTACTTCTTTAAATTGACACCAGATCCGGTGACCTTTGGGACATGGTTTGACCCCCTTAGGAAAGTGCTATCATCATGAAACGTTCAGATCACTTACAACTCAATAGATTCTACCTTCCTGTAACGTTTCAGCCTTATTGGACCTTGTTTTCACACAAATGAACCCAGAATGATGTGAAATTGTGCTTAGTGCAGCATAATTCTGGGTGCAATTTAAAAACCATAAGTGCTAATGACTCCATTCCTTTTTGAGGTTGTAGGGCATGTTGATTGGAGTACACTAAAACAAACCTGATCTCTCTAGGTCATTCAGAAGCCAAGTTATAAGCCCACAAATGTGTAACTGAAGTACTTCTTTAAATTGACACCAGATCCGGTGACCTTTGGGACATGGTTTGACCCCCTTAGGAAAGTGCTATCATCATGAAACATTCAGATCACTTACAACTCAATAGAATCTACCTTCCTGTAACGTTTCAGCCTGATTGGACCTTGTTTTCACACAAATGAACCCAGAATGATGTGAAATTGTGCTTCGTGCAACATAATTCTGGGTGCCATTTAAAAACCATAAGTGCTATTGACTCCATTCCTTTTTGTGGTTGTAGGGGCTGTTGATTGGAGTATACTAAAACAAACCTGATCTCTCTAGGACATTCAGAAGCCAAGTTATAAGCCCTCAAAGGTGTAACTGGACAACTTCTTTAAAGTGACACCATGCCCGGTGACCTTTGGGACATGGTTTGACCCCCTATAGGAAAGTGCTATCATCATGAAAAGTTCAGATCACTTACAACTCAATAGATTCTACCTTCCTGTAACGTTTCAGCCTGATTGGACCTTGTTTTCACACAAATGAACCCAGAATGATGTGAAATTGTGCTTAGTGCAGCATAATTCTGGGTGCCATTTAAAAACCATAAGTGCTAATGACTCCATTCCTTTTTGAGGTTTTAGGGCATGTTGATTGGAGTACACTAAAACAAACCTGATTTCTCTAGGTCATTCAGAAGCCAAGTTATAAGCCCACAAATGTGTAACTGGAGTACTTCTTTAAATTGACACCAGATCCGGTGACCTTTGGGACATGGTTTGACCCCCTTAGGAAAGTGCTATCATCATGAAACGTTCAGATCACTTACAACTCAATAGATTCTACCTTCTTGTAGCGTTTCAGCCTGATTGGACCTTGTTTTCACACAAATGGACCCAGAATGATGTGAAATTGTGCTTTGTGCAACATAATTCTGGGTGCCATTTAAAAACCATAAGTGCTAATGACTCCATTCCTTTTTGAGGTTGTAGGGGATGTTGATTGGAGTACACTAAAACAAACCTGATCTCTCTAGGTCATTCAGAAGCCAAGTTATAAGCCCACAAATGTGTAACTGGACTACTTCTTTAAATTGACACCAGATCTGGTGACCTTTGGGACATGGTTTGAACCCCTTAGGAAAGTGCTATCATCATGAAACGTTCAGATCACTTACAACTCAATAGATTCTACCTTCCTGTAACGTTTCAGCCTGATTGGACCTTGTTTTCACACAAATGAACCCAGAATAATGTGAAATTGTGCTTCGTGCAACATAATTCTGGGTGCCATTTACAAACCATAAGTGCTAATGACTCCATTCCTTTTTGTGGTTGTAGGGGCTAATGATTGGAGAACACTAAAACAAACCTAACCTCTCTAGGACATTCAGAAGCCAAGTTATAAGCCCACAAAGGTGTAACTGGACTACTTTAAAGTGACACCAGGCCCGGTGACCTTTGGGACATGGTTTTACCCCCTATAGGAATGTGCGATCATGTTGAAACGTTCAGATCACTTAGAACTCAATAGATTCTACCTTCTTGTAGCGTTTCAGCCTGATTGGACCTTGTTTTCACACAAATGGACCCAGAATGATGTGAAATTGTGCTTCGTGCAACATAATTCTGGGTGCCATTTACAAACCATAAGTGCTAATGACTCCATTCCTTTTTGTGGTTGTAGGGGCTGTTGGTTGGAGTACATTAAAACAAACCTGATCTCTCTAGGACATTCAGAAGCCAAGTTATAAGCCCACAAAGGTGTAACTGGACTACTTCTTTAAATTGACACCAGATCCGGTGACCTTTGGGACATGGTTTGACCCCCTTAGGAAAGTGCTATCATCATAAAATGTTCAGATCACTTACAACTCAGTAGATTCTACCTTCCTGTAACGTTTCAGCCTGATTGGACCTTGTTTTCACACAAATGAACCCAGAATGATGTGAAATTGTGCTTCGTGCAACATAATTCTGGGTGCCATTTAAAAACCATAAGTGTTAATGTCTCCATTCCTTTTTGTGGTTGTAGGGGCTGTTGATCTGTTGATTGGAGTACACTAAAACAAAACTGACCTCTCTAGGACATTCAGAAGCCAAGTTATAAGCCCACAAATGTGTAACTGGACTACTTCTTTAAAGTGACACCAGATCCGGTGACCTTTGGGACATGGTTTGACCCCCTTAGGAAAGTGCTATCATCATGAAACGTTCAGATCACTTACAACTCAATAGATTCTACCTTCCTGTAACGTTTCAGCCTGATTGGACCTTGTTTTCACACAAATGAACCCAGAATGATGTGAATTTGTGCTTCATGCAACATAATTCTGGGTGCCATTTACAAACCATAAGTGCTAATGACTCCATTCCTTTTTGTGGTTGTAGGGACTGTTGATTGGAGTATACTAAAACAAACCTGATCTCTCTGGGACATTCAGAAGCCAAGTTATAAGCCCACAAAGGTGTAACTGGACTAATTCTTTAAATTGACAAAAGATCCGGTGACCTTTGGGACATGGTTTGACCCCCTTAGGAAAGTGCTATCATCATGAAACGTTCAGATCACTTACAACTCAATAGATTCTACCTTCCTGTAACATTTCAGCCTGATTGGACCTTGTTTTCACACAAATGAACCCAGAATGATGTGAAATTGTGCTTCGTGCAACATAATTCTGGGTGCCATTTAAAAACCATAAGTGCTAATGACTCCATTCCTTTTTGTGGTTGTAGGGGCTGTTGATTGGAGTATACTAAAATAAACCTGATCTTTCTAGGACATTCAGAAGCCAAGTTATAAGCCCACAAATGTGTAACTGGACTACTTCTTTAAATTGACACCAGATCCGGTGACCTTTGGGACATGGTTTGACCCCCTTAGGAAAGTGCTATCATCATGAAACGTTCAGATCACTTACAACTCAATAGATTCTACCTTCCTGTAACATTTCAGCCTTATTGGACCTTGTTGTCATACAAATGAACCCAGAATGATGTGAAATTGTGCTTCGTGCAACATAATTCTGGGTGCCATTTAAAAACCATAAGTGCTAATGACTCCATTCCTTTTTGTGGTTGTAGGGGCTGCTGATTGGAGTACACTAAAACAAACCTGATCTCTCTAGGACATTCAGAAGCCAAGTTATAAGCCCACAAATGTGTAACTGGACTACTTCTTTAAATTGACACCAGATCCGGTGACCTTTGGGACATGGTTTGACCCCCTTAGGAAAGTGCTATCATCATGAAACGTTCAGATCACTTACAACTCAATAGATTCTACCTTCCTGTAACGTTTCAGCCTTATTGGACCTTGTTTTCACACAAATGAACCCAGAATGATGTGAAATTGTGCTTAGTGCAGCATAATTCTGGGTGCCATTTAAAAACCATAAGTGCTAATGACTCCATTCCTTTTTGAGGTTGTAGGGCATGTTGATTGGAGTACACTAAAACAAACCTGATCTCTCTAGGTCATTCAGAAGCCAAGTTATAAGCCCACAAATGTGTAACTGAAGTACTTCTTTAAATTGACACCAGATCCGGTGACCTTTGGGACATGGTTTGACCCCCTTAGGAAAGTGCTATCATCATGAAACATTCAGATCACTTACAACTCAATAGAATCTACCTTCCTGTAACGTTTCAGCCTGATTGGACCTTGTTTTCACACAAATGAACCCAGAATGATGTGAAATTGTGCTTCGTGCAACATAATTCTGGGTGCCATTTAAAAACCATAAGTGCTATTGACTCCATTCCTTTTTGTGGTTGTAGGGGCTGTTGATTGGAGTATACTAAAACAAACCTGATCTCTCTAGGACATTCAGAAGCCAAGTTATAAGCCCTCAAAGGTGTAACTGGACTACTTCTTTAAAGTGACACCATGCCCGGTGACCTTTGGGACATGGTTTGACCCCCTATAGGAAAGTGCTATCATCATGAAAAGTTCAGATCACTTACAACTCAATAGATTCTACCTTCCTGTAACGTTTCAGCCTGATTGGACCTTGTTTTCACACAAATGAACCCAGAATGATGTGAAATTGTGCTTAGTGCAGCATAATTCTGGGTGCCATTTAAAAACCATAAGTGCTAATGACTCCATTCCTTTTTGAGGTTTTAGGGCATGTTGATTGGAGTACACTAAAACAAACCTGATTTCTCTAGGTCATTCAGAAGCCAAGTTATAAGCCCACAAATGTGTAACTGGAGTACTTCTTTAAATTGACACCAGATCCGGTGACCTTTGGGACATGGTTTGACCCCCTTAGGAAAGTGCTATCATCATGAAACGTTCAGATCACTTACAACTCAATAGATTCTACCTTCTTGTAGCGTTTCAGCCTGATTCGACCTTGTTATTACACAAATGGACCCAGAATGATGTGAAATTGTGCTTCGTGCAACATAATTCTGGGTGCCATTTTCAAACCATAAGTGCTAATGACTCCATTCCTTTTTGTGGTTGTAGGGGCTGTTGGTTGGAGTACATTAAAACAAACCTGATCTCTCTAGAACATTCAGAAGCCAAGTTAAAAGCCCACAAATGTGTAACTGGACTTCTTCTTTAAATTGACACCAGATCCGGTGACATTTGGGACATGGTTTGACCCCCTTAGGAAAGTGCTATCATCATGAAACGTTCAGATCACTTACAACTCAATAGATTCTACCTTCCTGTAACGTTTCAGCCTGATTGGACCTTGTTTTCACACAAATGAACCCAGAATGATGTGAAATTGTGCTTAGTGCAGCATAATTCTGGGTGCCATTTAAAAACCATAAGTGCTAATGACTCCATTCCTTTTTGAGTTTGTAGGGGCTGTTGATTGGAGTATACTAAAACAAACCTGATCTCTCTAGGACATTCAGAAGCCAAGTTATAAGCCCTCAAAGGTGTAACTGGACTACTTCTTTAAAGTGACACCATGCCCGGTGACCTTTGGGACATGGTTTGACCCCCTATAGGAATGTGCGATCATCATGAAACGTTCAGATCACTTACAACTCAATAGATTCTACCTTCTTGTAGCGTTTCAGCCTGATTGGACCTTGTTTTCACACAAATGGACCCAGAATGATGTGAAATTGTGCTTTGTGCAACATAATTCTGGGTGCCATTTAAAAACCATAAGTGCTAATGACTCCATTCCTTTTTGAGGTTGTAGGGGATGTTGATTGGAGTACACTAAAACAAACCTGATCTCTCTAGGTCATTCAGAAGCCAAGTTATAAGCCCACAAATGTGTAACTGGACTACTTCTTTAAATTGACACCAGATCTGGTGACCTTTGGGACATGGTTTGAACCCCTTAGGAAAGTGCTATCATCATGAAACGTTCAGATCACTTACAACTCAATAGATTCTACCTTCCTGTAACGTTTCAGCCTGATTGGACCTTGTTTTCACACAAATGAACCCAGAATAATGTGAAATTGTGCTTCGTGCAACATAATTCTGGGTGCCATTTACAAACCATAAGTGCTAATGACTCCATTCCTTTTTGTGGTTGTAGGGGCTAATGATTGGAGAACACTAAAACAAACCTAACCTCTCTAGGACATTCAGAAGCCAAGTTATAAGCCCACAAAGGTGTAACTGGACTACTTCTTTAAAGTGACACCAGGCCCGGTGACCTTTGGGACATGGTTTTACCCCCTATAGGAATGTGCGATCATGTTGAAACGTTCAGATCACTTAGAACTCAATAGATTCTACCTTCTTGTAGCGTTTCAGCCTGATTGGACCTTGTTTTCACACAAATGGACCCAGAATGATGTGAAATTGTGCTTCGTGCAACATAATTCTGGGTGCCATTTACAAACCATAAGTGCTAATGACTCCATTCCTTTTTGTGGTTGTAGGGGCTGTTGGTTGGAGTACATTAAAACAAACCTGATCTCTCTAGGACATTCAGAAGCCAAGTTATAAGCCCACAAAGGTGTAACTGGACTACTTCTTTAAATTGACACCAGATCCGGTGACCTTTGGGACATGGTTTGACCCCCTTAGGAAAGTGCTATCATCATAAAATGTTCAGATCAGTCACAACTCAATAGATTCTACGTTCTTGTAACGTTTCAGCCTGATTGGACCTTGTTTTCACACAAATGGACCCAGAATGATGTGAAATTTTGCTTCGTGCAACATAATTCTGGGTGCCATTTACAAACCTTCAGTGCTAATGACTCCATTCCTTTTTGTGGTTGTAGGGGCTGTTGATTGGAGTACACTAAAACAAACCTGATCTCTCTAGGACATTCAGAAGCCAAGTTATAAGCCCACAAATGTGTAACTGGACTACTTATTTAAATTGACACCAGATCCGGTGACCTTTGGGACATGGTTTGACCCCCTTAGGGAAGTGCTATCATCATGAAACGTTCAGATCACTTACAACTCAATAGAATCTACCTTCCTGTAACGTTTCAGCCTGATTGGACCTTGTTTTCACACAAATGAACCCAGGATGATGTGAAATTGTGCTTCGTGCAACATAATTCTGGGTGCCATTTAAAAACCATAAGTGCTAATGACTCCATTCCTTTTTGTGGTTGTAGGGGCTGTTGATTGGAGTATACTAAAACAAACCTGATCTCTCTAGGACTTTCAGAAGCCAAGTTATAAGCCCTCAAAGGTGTAACTGGACTACTTCTTTAAAGTGACACCAGGCCCGGTTACCTTTGGGACATGGTTTGACCCCCTATAGGAATGTGCGATCATCATGAAACGTTCAGATCACTTACAACTCAATAGATTCTACCTTCTTGTAGCGTTTCAGCCTGATTGGACCTTGGTTTCACACAAATGGACCCAGAATGATGTGAAATTGTGCTTCGTGCAACATAATTCTGGGTGCCATTTACAAACCATAAGTGCTAATGACTCCATTCCTTTTTGTGGTTGTAGGGGCTGTTGATTGGAGTACATTAAAACAAACATGATCTCTCTAGGACATTCAGAAGCCAAGTTATAAGCCCACAAATGTGTACCTGGACTACTTCTTTAAATTGACACCAGATCCGGTGACCTTTGGGACATGGTTTGACCCCCTTAGGAAAGTGCTATCATCATGAAACGTTCAGATCACTTACAACTCAATAGATTCTACCTTCCTGTAACGTTTCAGCCTGATTGGACCTTGTTTTCACACAAATGAACCCAGAATGATAAGAAATTGTGCTTTGTGCAACATAATTCTGGGTGCCATTTAAAAACCATAAGTGCTAATGACTCCATTCCTTTTTGTGGTTGAAGGGGCTGTTGATTGGAGTACACTAAAACAAACCTGATCGCTCTAGGACATTCAGAAGCCAAGTTATAAGCCCACAAATGTGTAACTGGACTACTTCTTTAAATTGACACCAGATCTGGTGACCTTTGGGACATGGTTTGACCCCCTTAGGAAAGCGCTATCATCATGAAACGTTCAGATCACTTACAACTCAATAGATTCTACCTTCCTGTAACGTTTCAGCCTGATTGGACCTTGTTTTCACACAAATGAACCCAGGATGATGTGAAATTGTGCTTCGTGCAACATAATTCTGGGTGCCATTTACAAACCATAAGTGCTAATGACTCCATTCCTTTTTGTGGTTGTAGGGGCTGTTGATTGGAGTACACTAAAACAAACCTGATCTCTCTAGGACATTCAGAAGCCAAGTTATAAGCCCACAAATGTGTAACTGGACTACTTCTTTAAATTGACACCAGATCCGGTGACCTTTGGGACATGGTTTGACCCCCTTAGGAAAGTGCTATCATCTTGAAACGTTCAGATCACTTACAACTCAATAGATTCTACCTCCCTGAAACGTTTCAGCCTGATTGGACCTTGTTTTCACACAAATGGAACCAGAATGATGTGAAATTGTGCTTCGTGCAACATAATTCTGGGTGCCATTTACAAACCATAAGTGCATATGACTCCATTCCTTTTTGTGGTTGTAGGGGCTGTTGATTTGAGTACACTAAAACAAACCTGACCTCTCTAGGACATTCAGAAGCCAAGTTATAAGCCCACAAAGGTGTAACTGGACTACTTCTTTAAAGTGACACCAGGCCCGGTGACCTTTGGGACATGGTTTGACCCCCTATAGGAATGTTCGATCATCATGAAACGTTCAGATCACTTACAACTCAATAGATTCTACATTCTTGTAACGTTTCAGCCTGATTGGACCTTGTTTTCACACAAATGGACCCAGAATGATGTGAAATTGTGCTTCGTGCAACATAATTATGGGTGCCATTTACAAACCATGAGTGCTAATGACTCCATTCCTTTTTGTGGTTGTAGGGGCTGTTGACTGGAGTACACTAAAACAAACCTGATCTCTCTAGGACATTCAGAAGCAAAGTTATAAGCCCACAAATGTGTAACTGGACTACTTCTTTAAATTGACACCAGATCCGGTGACCTTTGGGACATGGTTTGACCCCCTTAGGAAAGTGCTATCATCGTGAAACGTTCAGATCACTTACAACTCAATAGATTCTACCTTCCTGTAACGTTTCAGCCTGATTGGACCTTGTTTTCACACAAATGAACCCAGAATGATGTGAAATTGTGCTTCGTGCAACATAATTCTGGGTGCCATTTACAAACCATAAGTGCTAATGACTCCATTCCTTTTTGTGGTTTTAGGGGCTGTTGATTGGAGTATACTAAAACAAACCTGATCGCTCTAGGACATTCAGAAGCCAAGTTATAAGCCCACAAATGTGTAACTGGACTACTTCTTTAAATTGACACCAGATCTGGTGACCTTTGGGACATGGTTTGACCCCCTTAGGAAAGCGCTATCATCATGAAACGTTCAGATCACTTACAACTCAATAGATTCTACCTTCCTGTAACGTTTCAGCCTGATTGGACCTTGTTTTCACACAAATGAACCCAGGATGATGTGAAATTGTGCTTCGTGCAACATAATTCTGGGTGCCATTTACAAACCATAAGTGCTAATGACTCCATTCCTTTTTGTGGTTGTAGGGGCTGTTGATTGGAGTACATTAAAACAAACATGATCTCTCTAGGACATTCAGAAGCCAAGTTATAAGCCCACAAATGTGTACCTGGACTACTTCTTTAAATTGACACCAGATCCGGTGACCTTTGGGACATGGTTTGACCCCCTTAGGAAAGTGCTATCATCATGAAACGTTCAGATCACTTACAACTCAATAGATTCTACCTTCCTGTAACGTTTCAGCCTGATTGGACCTTGTTTTCACACAAATGAACCCAGAATGATAAGAAATTGTGCTTTGTGCAACATAATTCTGGGTGCCATTTAAAAACCATAAGTGCTAATGACTCCATTCCTTTTTGTGGTTGAAGGGGCTGTTGATTGGAGTACACTAAAACAAACCTGATCGCTCTAGGACATTCAGAAGCCAAGTTATAAGCCCACAAATGTGTAACTGGACTACTTCTTTAAATTGACACCAGATCTGGTGACCTTTGGGACATGGTTTGACCCCCTTAGGAAAGCGCTATCATCATGAAACGTTCAGATCACTTACAACTCAATAGATTCTACCTTCCTGTAACGTTTCAGCCTGATTGGACCTTGTTTTCACACAAATGAACCCAGGATGATGTGAAATTGTGCTTCGTGCAACATAATTCTGGGTGCCATTTACAAACCATAAGTGCTAATGACTCCATTCCTTTTTGTGGTTGTAGGGGCTGTTGATTGGAGTACACTAAAACAAACCTGATCTCTCTAGGACATTCAGAAGCCAAGTTATAAGCCCACAAATGTGTAACTGGACTACTTCTTTAAATTGACACCAGATCCGGTGACCTTTGGGACATGGTTTGACCCCCTTAGGAAAGTGCTATCATCTTGAAACGTTCAGATCACTTACAACTCAATAGATTCTACCTCCCTGAAACGTTTCAGCCTGATTGGACCTTGTTTTCACACAAATGGAACCAGAATGATGTGAAATTGTGCTTCGTGCAACATAATTCTGGGTGCCATTTACAAACCATAAGTGCATATGACTCCATTCCTTTTTGTGGTTGTAGGGGCTGTTGATTTGAGTACACTAAAACAAACCTGACCTCTCTAGGACATTCAGAAGCCAAGTTATAAGCCCACAAAGGTGTAACTGGACTACTTCTTTAAAGTGACACCAGGCCCGGTGACCTTTGGGACATGGTTTGACCCCCTATAGGAATGTTCGATCATCATGAAACGTTCAGATCACTTACAACTCAATAGATTCTACATTCTTGTAACGTTTCAGCCTGATTGGACCTTGTTTTCACACAAATGGACCCAGAATGATGTGAAATTGTGCTTCGTGCAACATAATTATGGGTGCCATTTACAAACCATGAGTGCTAATGACTCCATTCCTTTTTGTGGTTGTAGGGGCTGTTGACTGGAGTACACTAAAACAAACCTGATCTCTCTAGGACATTCAGAAGCAAAGTTATAAGCCCACAAATGTGTAACTGGACTACTTCTTTAAATTGACACCAGATCCGGTGACCTTTGGGACATGGTTTGACCCCCTTAGGAAAGTGCTATCATCGTGAAACGTTCAGATCACTTACAACTCAATAGATTCTACCTTCCTGTAACGTTTCAGCCTGATTGGACCTTGTTTTCACACAAATGAACCCAGAATGATGTGAAATTGTGCTTCGTGCAACATAATTCTGGGTGCCATTTACAAACCATAAGTGCTAATGACTCCATTCCTTTTTGTGGTTTTAGGGGCTGTTGATTGGAGTATACTAAAACAAACCTGATCTCTCTAGGACATTCAGAAGCCAAGTTATAAGCCCACAAATGTGTAACTGGACTACTTCTTTAAATTGACACCAGATCCGGTGACCTTTGAGACATGGTTTGACCCCCTTGAGAAAGCGCTATCATCATGAAACCTTCAGATCACTTACAACTCAATAGATTCTACCTTCCTGTAACGTTTCAGCCTGATTGGACCTTGTTTTCACACAAATGGACCCAGAATGATGTGAAATTGTGCTTCGTGCAACATAATTCTGGGTGCCATTTACAAACCATAAGTGCTAATGACTCCATTCCTTTTTGTGGTTGTAGGGGCTGTTTATTGGAGTACACTAAAATAAACCTGACCTCTCTAGGACATTCAGAAGCCAAGTTATAAGCCCACAAATGTGTAACTGGACTACTTTAAAGTGACACCAGATCCGGTGACCTTTGGGACATGGTTTGACCCCCTTAGGAAAATGCTATCATCATGAAACGTTCAGATCACTTACAACTCAATAGATTCTACCTTCCTGTAACGTTTCAGCCTGATTGGACCTTGTTTTCACACAAATGAACCCAGAATGATGTGAAATTGTGCTTCGTGCAACATAATTCTGGGTGCCATTTACAAACCATAAGTGCTAATGACTCCATTCCTTTTTTTGGTTGTAGGGGCTGTTGATTGGAGTACATTAAAACAAACCTGATCACTCTAGGACATTCAGAAGCCAAGTTATAAGCCCTCAAAGGTGTAACTGGACTACTTCTTTAAAGTGACACCATGCCCGGTGACCTTTGGGACATGGTTTGACCCCCTATAGGAATGTGCGATCATCATGAAACGTTCAGATCACTTACAACTCAATAGATTCTACCTTCTTGTAGCGTTTCAGCCTGATTGGACCTTGTTTTCACACAAATGGACCCAGAATGATGTGAAATTGTGCTTTGTGCAACATAATTCTGGGTGCCATTTAAAAACCATAAGTGCTAATGACTCCATTCCTTTTTGAGGTTGTAGGGGATGTTGATTGGAGTACACTAAAACAAACCTGATCTCTCTAGGTCATTCAGAAGCCAAGTTATAAGCCCACAAATGTGTAACTGGACTACTTCTTTAAATTGACACCAGATCTGGTGACCTTTGGGACATGGTTTGAACCCCTTAGGAAAGTGCTATCATCATGAAACGTTCAGATCACTTACAACTCAATAGATTCTACCTTCCTGTAACGTTTCAGCCTGATTGGACCTTGTTTTCACACAAATGAACCCAGAATAATGTGAAATTGTGCTTCGTGCAACATAATTCTGGGTGCCATTTACAAACCATAAGTGCTAATGACTCCATTCCTTTTTGTGGTTGTAGGGGCTAATGATTGGAGAACACTAAAACAAACCTAACCTCTCTAGGACATTCAGAAGCCAAGTTATAAGCCCACAAAGGTGTAACTGGACTACTTCTTTAAAGTGACACCAGGCCCGGTGACCTTTGGGACATGGTTTTACCCCCTATAGGAATGTGCGATCATGTTGAAACGTTCAGATCACTTAGAACTCAATAGATTCTACCTTCTTGTAGCGTTTCAGCCTGATTGGACCTTGTTTTCACACAAATGGACCCAGAATGATGTGAAATTGTGCTTCGTGCAACATAATTCTGGGTGCCATTTACAAACCATAAGTGCTAATGACTCCATTCCTTTTTGTGGTTGTAGGGGCTGTTGGTTGGAGTACATTAAAACAAACCTGATCTCTCTAGGACATTCAGAAGCCAAGTTATAAGCCCACAAAGGTGTAACTGGACTACTTCTTTAAATTGACACCAGATCCGGTGACCTTTGGGACATGGTTTGACCCCCTTAGGAAAGTGCTATCATCATAAAATGTTCAGATCAGTCACAACTCAATAGATTCTACGTTCTTGTAACGTTTCAGCCTGATTGGACCTTGTTTTCACACAAATGGACCCAGAATGATGTGAAATTTTGCTTCGTGCAACATAATTCTGGGTGCCATTTACAAACCTTCAGTGCTAATGACTCCATTCCTTTTTGTGGTTGTAGGGGCTGTTGATTGGAGTACACTAAAACAAACCTGATCTCTCTAGGACATTCAGAAGCCAAGTTATAAGCCCACAAATGTGTAACTGGACTACTTATTTAAATTGACACCAGATCCGGTGACCTTTGGGACATGGTTTGACCCCCTTAGGGAAGTGCTATCATCATGAAACGTTCAGATCACTTACAACTCAATAGAATCTACCTTCCTGTAACGTTTCAGCCTGATTGGACCTTGTTTTCACACAAATGAACCCAGGATGATGTGAAATTGTGCTTCGTGCAACATAATTCTGGGTGCCATTTAAAAACCATAAGTGCTAATGACTCCATTCCTTTTTGTGGTTGTAGGGGCTGTTGATTGGAGTATACTAAAACAAACCTGATCTCTCTAGGACTTTCAGAAGCCAAGTTATAAGCCCTCAAAGGTGTAACTGGACTACTTCTTTAAAGTGACACCAGGCCCGGTTACCTTTGGGACATGGTTTGACCCCCTATAGGAATGTGCGATCATCATGAAACGTTCAGATCACTTACAACTCAATAGATTCTACCTTCTTGTAGCGTTTCAGCCTGATTGGACCTTGGTTTCACACAAATGGACCCAGAATGATGTGAAATTGTGCTTCGTGCAACATAATTCTGGGTGCCATTTACAAACCATAAGTGCTAATGACTCCATTCCTTTTTGTGGTTGTAGGGGCTGTTGATTGGAGTACATTAAAACAAACATGATCTCTCTAGGACATTCAGAAGCCAAGTTATAAGCCCACAAATGTGTACCTGGACTACTTCTTTAAATTGACACCAGATCCGGTGACCTTTGGGACATGGTTTGACCCCCTTAGGAAAGTGCTATCATCATGAAACGTTCAGATCACTTACAACTCAATAGATTCTACCTTCCTGTAACGTTTCAGCCTGATTGGACCTTGTTTTCACACAAATGAACCCAGAATGATAAGAAATTGTGCTTTGTGCAACATAATTCTGGGTGCCATTTAAAAACCATAAGTGCTAATGACTCCATTCCTTTTTGTGGTTGAAGGGGCTGTTGATTGGAGTACACTAAAACAAACCTGATCGCTCTAGGACATTCAGAAGCCAAGTTATAAGCCCACAAATGTGTAACTGGACTACTTCTTTAAATTGACACCAGATCTGGTGACCTTTGGGACATGGTTTGACCCCCTTAGGAAAGCGCTATCATCATGAAACGTTCAGATCACTTACAACTCAATAGATTCTACCTTCCTGTAACGTTTCAGCCTGATTGGACCTTGTTTTCACACAAATGAACCCAGGATGATGTGAAATTGTGCTTCGTGCAACATAATTCTGGGTGCCATTTACAAACCATAAGTGCTAATGACTCCATTCCTTTTTGTGGTTGTAGGGGCTGTTGATTGGAGTACACTAAAACAAACCTGATCTCTCTAGGACATTCAGAAGCCAAGTTATAAGCCCACAAATGTGTAACTGGACTACTTCTTTAAATTGACACCAGATCCGGTGACCTTTGGGACATGGTTTGACCCCCTTAGGAAAGTGCTATCATCTTGAAACGTTCAGATCACTTACAACTCAATAGATTCTACCTCCCTGAAACGTTTCAGCCTGATTGGACCTTGTTTTCACACAAATGGAACCAGAATGATGTGAAATTGTGCTTCGTGCAACATAATTCTGGGTGCCATTTACAAACCATAAGTGCATATGACTCCATTCCTTTTTGTGGTTGTAGGGGCTGTTGATTTGAGTACACTAAAACAAACCTGACCTCTCTAGGACATTCAGAAGCCAAGTTATAAGCCCACAAAGGTGTAACTGGACTACTTCTTTAAAGTGACACCAGGCCCGGTGACCTTTGGGACATGGTTTGACCCCCTATAGGAATGTTCGATCATCATGAAACGTTCAGATCACTTACAACTCAATAGATTCTACATTCTTGTAACGTTTCAGCCTGATTGGACCTTGTTTTCACACAAATGGACCCAGAATGATGTGAAATTGTGCTTCGTGCAACATAATTATGGGTGCCATTTACAAACCATGAGTGCTAATGACTCCATTCCTTTTTGTGGTTGTAGGGGCTGTTGACTGGAGTACACTAAAACAAACCTGATCTCTCTAGGACATTCAGAAGCAAAGTTATAAGCCCACAAATGTGTAACTGGACTACTTCTTTAAATTGACACCAGATCCGGTGACCTTTGGGACATGGTTTGACCCCCTTAGGAAAGTGCTATCATCGTGAAACGTTCAGATCACTTACAACTCAATAGATTCTACCTTCCTGTAACGTTTCAGCCTGATTGGACCTTGTTTTCACACAAATGAACCCAGAATGATGTGAAATTGTGCTTCGTGCAACATAATTCTGGGTGCCATTTACAAACCATAAGTGCTAATGACTCCATTCCTTTTTGTGGTTTTAGGGGCTGTTGATTGGAGTATACTAAAACAAACCTGATCGCTCTAGGACATTCAGAAGCCAAGTTATAAGCCCACAAATGTGTAACTGGACTACTTCTTTAAATTGACACCAGATCTGGTGACCTTTGGGACATGGTTTGACCCCCTTAGGAAAGCGCTATCATCATGAAACGTTCAGATCACTTACAACTCAATAGATTCTACCTTCCTGTAACGTTTCAGCCTGATTGGACCTTGTTTTCACACAAATGAACCCAGGATGATGTGAAATTGTGCTTCGTGCAACATAATTCTGGGTGCCATTTACAAACCATAAGTGCTAATGACTCCATTCCTTTTTGTGGTTGTAGGGGCTGTTGATTGGAGTACATTAAAACAAACATGATCTCTCTAGGACATTCAGAAGCCAAGTTATAAGCCCACAAATGTGTACCTGGACTACTTCTTTAAATTGACACCAGATCCGGTGACCTTTGGGACATGGTTTGACCCCCTTAGGAAAGTGCTATCATCATGAAACGTTCAGATCACTTACAACTCAATAGATTCTACCTTCCTGTAACGTTTCAGCCTGATTGGACCTTGTTTTCACACAAATGAACCCAGAATGATAAGAAATTGTGCTTTGTGCAACATAATTCTGGGTGCCATTTAAAAACCATAAGTGCTAATGACTCCATTCCTTTTTGTGGTTGAAGGGGCTGTTGATTGGAGTACACTAAAACAAACCTGATCGCTCTAGGACATTCAGAAGCCAAGTTATAAGCCCACAAATGTGTAACTGGACTACTTCTTTAAATTGACACCAGATCTGGTGACCTTTGGGACATGGTTTGACCCCCTTAGGAAAGCGCTATCATCATGAAACGTTCAGATCACTTACAACTCAATAGATTCTACCTTCCTGTAACGTTTCAGCCTGATTGGACCTTGTTTTCACACAAATGAACCCAGGATGATGTGAAATTGTGCTTCGTGCAACATAATTCTGGGTGCCATTTACAAACCATAAGTGCTAATGACTCCATTCCTTTTTGTGGTTGTAGGGGCTGTTGATTGGAGTACACTAAAACAAACCTGATCTCTCTAGGACATTCAGAAGCCAAGTTATAAGCCCACAAATGTGTAACTGGACTACTTCTTTAAATTGACACCAGATCCGGTGACCTTTGGGACATGGTTTGACCCCCTTAGGAAAGTGCTATCATCTTGAAACGTTCAGATCACTTACAACTCAATAGATTCTACCTCCCTGAAACGTTTCAGCCTGATTGGACCTTGTTTTCACACAAATGGAACCAGAATGATGTGAAATTGTGCTTCGTGCAACATAATTCTGGGTGCCATTTACAAACCATAAGTGCATATGACTCCATTCCTTTTTGTGGTTGTAGGGGCTGTTGATTTGAGTACACTAAAACAAACCTGACCTCTCTAGGACATTCAGAAGCCAAGTTATAAGCCCACAAAGGTGTAACTGGACTACTTCTTTAAAGTGACACCAGGCCCGGTGACCTTTGGGACATGGTTTGACCCCCTATAGGAATGTTCGATCATCATGAAACGTTCAGATCACTTACAACTCAATAGATTCTACATTCTTGTAACGTTTCAGCCTGATTGGACCTTGTTTTCACACAAATGGACCCAGAATGATGTGAAATTGTGCTTCGTGCAACATAATTATGGGTGCCATTTACAAACCATGAGTGCTAATGACTCCATTCCTTTTTGTGGTTGTAGGGGCTGTTGACTGGAGTACACTAAAACAAACCTGATCTCTCTAGGACATTCAGAAGCAAAGTTATAAGCCCACAAATGTGTAACTGGACTACTTCTTTAAATTGACACCAGATCCGGTGACCTTTGGGACATGGTTTGACCCCCTTAGGAAAGTGCTATCATCGTGAAACGTTCAGATCACTTACAACTCAATAGATTCTACCTTCCTGTAACGTTTCAGCCTGATTGGACCTTGTTTTCACACAAATGAACCCAGAATGATGTGAAATTGTGCTTCGTGCAACATAATTCTGGGTGCCATTTACAAACCATAAGTGCTAATGACTCCATTCCTTTTTGTGGTTTTAGGGGCTGTTGATTGGAGTATACTAAAACAAACCTGATCTCTCTAGGACATTCAGAAGCCAAGTTATAAGCCCACAAATGTGTAACTGGACTACTTCTTTAAATTGACACCAGATCCGGTGACCTTTGAGACATGGTTTGACCCCCTTGAGAAAGCGCTATCATCATGAAACCTTCAGATCACTTACAACTCAATAGATTCTACCTTCCTGTAACGTTTCAGCCTGATTGGACCTTGTTTTCACACAAATGGACCCAGAATGATGTGAAATTGTGCTTCGTGCAACATAATTCTGGGTGCCATTTACAAACCATAAGTGCTAATGACTCCATTCCTTTTTGTGGTTGTAGGGGCTGTTTATTGGAGTACACTAAAATAAACCTGACCTCTCTAGGACATTCAGAAGCCAAGTTATAAGCCCACAAATGTGTAACTGGACTACTTTAAAGTGACACCAGATCCGGTGACCTTTGGGACATGGTTTGACCCCCTTAGGAAAATGCTATCATCATGAAACGTTCAGATCACTTACAACTCAATAGATTCTACCTTCCTGTAACGTTTCAGCCTGATTGGACCTTGTTTTCACACAAATGAACCCAGAATGATGTGAAATTGTGCTTCGTGCAACATAATTCTGGGTGCCATTTACAAACCATAAGTGCTAATGACTCCATTCCTTTTTTTGGTTGTAGGGGCTGTTGATTGGAGTACATTAAAACAAACCTGATCACTCTAGGACATTCAGAAGCCAAGTTATAAGCCCACAAATGTGTAACTGGACTACTTTAAATTGACACCAGATCCGGTGACCTTTGGGACATGGTTTGACCCCGTTAGGAAAGTGCTATCATCGTGAAACGTTCAGATCACTTACAACTCAATACATTCTACCTTCCTGTAACGTTTCAGCCTGACTGGACCTTGTTTTCACACAAAAGAACCCAGAATGATGTGAAATTGTGCTTCGTGCAACATAATTCTGGGTGCCATTTAAAAACCATAAGTGCTAATGACTCCATTCCTTTTTGTGGTTGTAGGGGCTGTTGATTGGAGTATACTAAAACAAACCTGATCTCTCTAGGACATTCAGAAGCCAAGTTATAAGCCCACAAATGTGTAACTGGACTACTTTAAATTGACACCAGATCCGGTGACCTTTGGGACATGGTTTGACCCCCTTAGGAAAGTGCTATCATCTTGAAACATTCAGATCACTTACAACTCAATAGATTCTACCTTCCTGTAACGTTTCAGCCTGATTGGACCTTGTTTTCACACAAATGAACCCAGAATGATGTGAAATTGTGCTTTGTGCAACATAATTCTGGGGGCCATTTCATAACCATAAGTGCTTATGACTCCATTCCTTTTTGTGGTTGTAGGGGCTGTTGATTGGAGTACACTAAAACAAACCTGATCGCTCTAGGACATTCAGAAATCAAGTTATAAGCCCACAAATGTGTAACTGGACTACTTCTTTAAATTGACACCAGATCCGGTGACCTTTGGGACATGGTTTGACCCCCTTAGGAAAGCGCTATCATCATGAAACGTTCAGATCACTTACAACTCAATAGATTCTACCTTCCTGTAATGTTTCAGCCTGATTGGACCTATTTTCACACAAATGAACCCAGAATGAAGTGAAATTGTGCTTCGTGCAACATAATTCTGGGTGCCATTTACAAACCATGAGTGCTAATGACTCCATTCCTTTTTGTGGTTGTAGGGGCTGTTGATTGGAGTACACTAAAACAAACCTGATCTCTCTAGGACATTCAGAAGCCAAGTTATAAGCCCACAAATGTGTAACTGGACTACTTCTTTAAATTGACACCAGATCCGGTGACCTTTGGGGCATGGTTTGACCCCCTTAGGAAAGTGCTATCATCTTGAAACGTTCAGATCACTTACAACTCAATAGATTCTACCTTCCTGTAACGTTTCAGCCTGATTGGACCTTGTTTTCACACAAAAGGAACCAGAATGATGTGAAATTCTGCTTCGTGCAACATAATTCTGGGTGCCATTTACAAACCATAAGTGCTAATGACTCCATTCCTTTTTGTGGTTGTAGGGGCTGTTGATTGGAGTACACTAAAACAAACCTGATCGCTCTAGGACATTCAGAAGCGAAGTTATAAGCCCACAAATGTGTAACTGGACTACTTCTTTAAATTGACACCAGATCCGGTGACCTTTGGGACATGGTTTGACCCCCTTAGGAAAGTGCTATCATCATGAAACGTTCAGATCACTTACAACTCAATAGATTCTACCTTCCTGTAACCTTTCAGCCTGATTGGACCTTGTTTTCTCACAAATGAACCCAGAATGATGTGAAATTGTGCTTCGTGCAACATAATTCTGGGTGCCATTTACAAACCATAAGTGCTAATGACTCCATTCCTTTTTGTGGTTGTAGGGGCTGTTGATTGGAGTATACTAAAACAAACCTGATCTCTCTAGGACATTCAGAAGCCAAGTTATAAGCCCACAAATGTGTAACTGGACTACTTCTTTAAATTGACACCAGCTCCGGTGACCTTTGGGACATGGTTTGACCCCCTTAGGAAAGCGCTATCATCATGAAACCTTCAGATCACTTACAACTCAATAGGTTCTACCTTCCTGTAACGTTTCAGCCTGATTGGACCTTGTTTTCACACAAATGGACCCAGAATGATGTGAAATTGTGCTTCGTGCAACATAATTCTGTGTGCCATTTACAAACCATAAGTGCTAATGACTCCATTCCTTTTTGTGGTTGTAGGGGCTGTTTATTGGAGTACACTAAAATAAACCTGACCTCTCGAGGACATTCAGAAGCCAAGTTATAAGCCCACAAATGTGTAACTGGACTACTTCTTTAAAGTGACACCAGATCCGGTGACCTTTGGGACATGGTTTGACCCCCTTATGAAAGTGCTATCATCATGAAACGTTCAGATCACTTACAACTCAATAGATTCTACCTTCCTGTAACGTTTCAGCCTGATTGGACCTTGTTTTCACACAAATGAACCCAGAATGATGTGAAATTGTGCTTCGTGCAACATAATTCTGGGTGCCATTTACAAACCATAAGTGCTAATGACTCCATTCCTTTTTTTGGTTGCAGGGGCTGTTGATTGGAGTACATTAAAACAAACCTGATCTCTCTAGGACATTCAGAAGTCAAGTTATAAGCCCACAAATGTGTAACTGGACTACTTCTTTAAATTGACACCAGATCCGGTGAACTTTGGGACATGGTTTGACCCCCTTAGGAAAGTGCTATCATCTTGAAACATTCAGATCACTTACAACTCAATAGATTCTACCTTCCTGTAACGTTTCAGCCTGATTGGACCTTGTTTTCACACAAATGGACCCAGAATGATGTGAAATTGTGCTTCGTGCAACATAATTCTGGGTGCCATTTACAAACCATAAGTGCTAATGACTCCATTCCTTTTTGTGGTTGTAGGGGCTGTTGATTGGAGTACACTAAAACAAACCTGACCTCTCTAGGACATTCAGAAGCCAAGTTATAAGCCCACAAATGTGTAACTGGACTACTTTAAATTGACACCAGATCCGGTGACCTTTGGGACATGGTTTGACCCCGTTAGGAAAGTGCTATCATCGTGAAACGTTCAGATCACTTACAACTCAATACATTCTACCTTCCTGTAACGTTTCAGCCTGACTGGACCTTGTTTTCACACAAAAGAACCCAGAATGATGTGAAATTGTGCTTCGTGCAACATAATTCTGGGTGCCATTTAAAAACCATAAGTGCTAATGACTCCATTCCTTTTTGTGGTTGTAGGGGCTGTTGATTGGAGTATACTAAAACAAACCTGATCTCTCTAGGACATTCAGAAGCCAAGTTATAAGCCCACAAATGTGTAACTGGACTACTTCTTTAAATTGACACCAGATCCGGTGACCTTTGGGACATGGTTTGACCCCCTTAGGAAAGTGCTATCATCTTGAAACATTCAGATCACTTACAACTCAATAGATTCTACCTTCCTGTAACGTTTCAGCCTGATTGGACCTTGTTTTCACACAAAGGAACCCAGAATGATGTGAAATTGTGCTTCGTGCAACATAATTCTGGGTGCCATTTACAAACCATAAGTGCTAATGACTCCATTCCTTTTTGTGGTTGTAGGGGCTGTTGATTGGAGTACACTAAAACAAACCTGACCTCTCTAGGACATTCAGAAGCCAAGTTATAAGCCCACAAAGGTGTAACTGGACTACTTTAAATTGACACCAGATCCGGTGCCCTTTGGGACATGGTTTGACCCCGTTAGGAAAGTGCTATCAACGTGAAACGTTCAGATCACTTACAACTCAATAGATTCTACCTTCCTGTAACGTTTCAGATAGATTGGACCTTGTTTTCACACAAATGAACCCAGAATGATGTGAAATTGTGATTCGTGCAACATAATTCTGGGTGCCATTTAAAAACCATAAGTGCTAATGACTTCATTCCTTTTTGTGGTTGTAGGGGCTGTTGATTGGAGTACACTAAAACAAACCTGATCGCTCTACGACATTCAGAAGCCAAGTTATAAGCCCACAAATGTGTAACTGGACTACTTCTTTAAATTGACACCAGATCCGGTGACATTTGGGCCATGGTTTGACCCCCTTAGGAAAGCGCTATCATCATGAAACGTTCAGATCACTTACAACTCAATAGATTCTACCTTCCTGTAACGTTTCAGCCTGATTGGACCTTGTTTTCACACAAATGAACCCAGAATGAAGTGAAATTGTGCTTCGTGCAACATAATTCTGGGTGCCATTTACAAACCATGAGTGCTAATGACTCCATTCCTTTTTGTGGTTGTAGGGGCTGTTGATTGGAGTACACTAAAACAAACCTGATCTCTCTAGGACATTCAGAAGCCAAGTTATAAGCCCACAAATGTGTAACTGGACTACTTCTTTAAATTGACACCAGATCCGGTGATCTTTGGGGCATGGTTTGACCCCCTTAGGAAAGTGCTATCATCTTGAAACGTTCAGATCACTTACAACTCAATAGATTCTACCTTCCTGTAACGTTTCAGCCTGATTGGACCTTGTTTTCACACAAATGGAACCAGAATGATGTGAAATTGTGCTTCGTGCAACATAATTCTGGGTGCCATTTACAAACCATAAGTGCTAATGACTCCATTCCTTTTGTGGTTGTAGGGGCTGTTGATTGGAGTACACTAAAACAAACCTGATCGCTCTAGGACATTCAGAAGCCAAGTTATAAGCCCACAAATGTGTAACTGGACTACTTCTTTAAATTGACACCAGATCCGGTGACCTTTGGGACATGGTTTGATCCCCTTAGGAAAGCGCTATCATCATGAAACGTTCAGATCACTTACAACTCAATAGATTCTACCTTCCTGTAACGTTTCAGCCTGATTGGACCTTGTTTTCACACAAATGAACCCAGAATTATGTGAAATTGTGCTTCGTGCAACATAATTCTGGGTGCCATTTACAAACCATGAGTGCTAATGACTCCATTCCTTTTTGTGGTTGTAGGGGCTGTTGATTGGAGTACACTAAAACAAACCTGATCTCTCTAGGACATTCAGAAACCAAGTTATAAGCCCACAAATGTGTAACTGGACTACTTCTTTAAATTGACACCAGATCCGGTGACCTTTGGGACATGGTTTGACCCCCTTAGGAAAGTGCTATCATCTTGAAACGTTCAGATCACTTACAACTCAATAGATTCTACCTTCCTGTAACGTTTCAGCCTGATTGGACCTTGTTTTCACACAAATGGAACCAGAATGATGTGAAATTGTGCTTCGTGCAACATAATTCTGGGTGCCATTTACAAACCATAAGTGCTAATGACTCCATTCCTTTTTGTGGTTGTAGGGGCTGTTGATTGGAGTACACTAAAACAAACCTGACCTCTCTAGGACATTCAGAAGCCATGTTATAAGCCCACAAAGGTGTAACTGGACTACTTCTTTAAAGTGACACCAGGCCCGGTGACCTTTGGGACATGGTTTGACCCCCTATAGGAATGTGCGATCATCATGAAACGTTCAGATCACTTACAACTCAATAGATTCTACATTCTTGTAACGTTTCAGCCTGATTGGACCTTGTTTTCACACAAATGGACCCAGAATGATGTGAAATTGTGCTTCATGCAACATAATTCTGGGTGCCATTTACAAACCATAAGTGCTAATGACTCCATTCCTTTTTGTGGTTGTAGGGGCTGTTGATTGGAGTACACTAAAACAAACCTGATCTCTCTAGGACATTCAGAAGCCAAGTTATAAGCCCACAAATGTGTAACTGGACTACTTCTTTAAATTGACACCAGATCTGGTGACCTCTGGGACATGGTTTGACCCCCTTAGGAAAGTGCTATCATCGTGAAACGTTCAGATCACTTACAACTAAATAGATTCTACCTTCCTGTAACGTTTCAGCCTGATTGGACCTTGTTTTCACACGAATGAACCCAGAATGATGTGAAATTGTGCTTCGTGCAACATAATTCTGGGTGCCATTTACAAACCATAAGTGCTAATGACTCCATTCCTTTTTGTGGTTGTAGTGGCTGTTTATTGGAGTACACTAAAATAAACCTGACCTCTCTAGGACATTCAGAAGCCAAGTTATAAGCCCACAAATGTGTAACTGGACTACTTCTTTAAAGTGACACCAGATGCGGTGACCTTTGGGACATGGTTTGACCCCCTTAGGAAAGTGCTATCATCATAAAACATTCAGATCACTTACAACTCAATAGATTCTACCTTCCTGTAACATTTCAGCCTGATTGGACCTTGTTTTCACACAAATGAACCCAGAATGATGTGAAATTGTGCTTCGTGCAACATAATTCTGGGTGCCATTTAAAAACCATAAGTGCTAATCACTCCATTCCTTTTTGTGGTTGTAGGGGCTGTTGATTGGAGTATACTAAAACAAACCTGATCTCTGTAGGACATTCAGAAGCCAAGTTATAAGCCCACAAATGTGTAACTGGACTACTTCTTTAAATTGACACCAGATCCGGTGACCTTTGGGACATGGTTTGACCCCCTTAGGAAAGTGCTATCATCATGAAACATTCAGATCACTTACAACTCAATAGATTCTACCTTCCTGTAACGTTTCAGCCTGATTGGACCTTGTTTTCACACAAATGGAACCAGAATGATGTGAAATTGTGCTTCGTGCAACATAATTCTGGGTGCCATTTACAAACCATAAGTGCTAATGACTCCATTCCTTTTGTGGTTGTAGGGGCTGTTGATTGGAGTACACTAAAACAAACCTGATCGCTCTAGGACATTCAGAAGCCAAGTTATAAGCCCACAAATGTGTAACTGGACTACTTCTTTAAATTGACACCAGATCCGGTGACCTTTGGGACATGGTTTGATCCCCTTAGGAAAGCACTATCATCATGAAACGTTCAGATCACTTACAACTCAATAGATTCTACCTTCCTGTAACGTTTCAGCCTGATTGGACCTTGTTTTCACACAAATGAACCCAGAATTATGTGAAATTGTGCTTCGTGCAACATAATTCTGGGTGCCATTTACAAACCATGAGTGCTAATGACTCCATTCCTTTTTGTGGTTGTAGGGGCTGTTGATTGGAGTACACTAAAACAAACCTGATCTCTCTAGGACATTCAGAAACCAAGTTATAAGCCCACAAATGTGTAACTGGACTACTTCTTTAAATTGACACCAGATCCGGTGACCTTTGGGACATGGTTTGACCCCCTTAGGAAAGTGCTATCATCTTGAAACGTTCAGATCACTTACAACTCAATAGATTCTACCTTCCTGTAACGTTTCAGCCTGATTGGACCTTGTTTTCACACAAATGGAACCAGAATGATGTGAAATTGTGCTTCGTGCAACATAATTCTGGGTGCCATTTACAAACCATAAGTGCTAATGACTCCATTCCTTTTTGTGGTTGTAGGGGCTGTTGATTGGAGTACACTAAAACAAACCTGACCTCTCTAGGACATTCAGAAGCCATGTTATAAGCCCACAAAGGTGTAACTGGACTACTTCTTTAAAGTGACACCAGGCCCGGTGACCTTTGGGACATGGTTTGACCCCCTATAGGAATGTGCGATCATCATGAAACGTTCAGATCACTTACAACTCAATAGATTCTACATTCTTGTAACGTTTCAGCCTGATTGGACCTTGTTTTCACACAAATGAACCCAGAATGATGTGAAATTGTGCTTCGTGCAACATAATTCTGGGTGCCATTTAAAAACCATAAGTGCTATTGACTCCATTCCTTTTTGTGGTTGTAGGGGCTGTTGATTGGAGTATACTAAAACAAACCTGATCTCTCTAGGACATTCAGAAGCCAAGTTATAAGCCCTCAAAGGTGTAACTGGACTACTTCTTTAAAGTGACACCATGCCCGGTGACCTTTGGGACATGGTTTGACCCCCTATAGGAAAGTGCTATCATCATGAAAAGTTCAGATCACTTACAACTCAATAGATTCTACCTTCCTGTAACGTTTCAGCCTGATTGGACCTTGTTTTCACACAAATGAACCCAGAATGATGTGAAATTGTGCTTAGTGCAGCATAATTCTGGGTGCCATTTAAAAACCATAAGTGCTAATGACTCCATTCCTTTTTGAGGTTTTAGGGCATGTTGATTGGAGTACACTAAAACAAACCTGATTTCTCTAGGTCATTCAGAAGCCAAGTTATAAGCCCACAAATGTGTAACTGGAGTACTTCTTTAAATTGACACCAGATCCGGTGACCTTTGGGACATGGTTTGACCCCCTTAGGAAAGTGCTATCATCATGAAACGTTCAGATCACTTACAACTCAATAGATTCTACCTTCTTGTAGCGTTTCAGCCTGATTCGACCTTGTTATTACACAAATGGACCCAGAATGATGTGAAATTGTGCTTCGTGCAACATAATTCTGGGTGCCATTTTCAAACCATAAGTGCTAATGACTCCATTCCTTTTTGTGGTTGTAGGGGCTGTTGGTTGGAGTACATTAAAACAAACCTGATCTCTCTAGAACATTCAGAAGCCAAGTTAAAAGCCCACAAATGTGTAACTGGACTTCTTCTTTAAATTGACACCAGATCCGGTGACATTTGGGACATGGTTTGACCCCCTTAGGAAAGTGCTATCATCATGAAACGTTCAGATCACTTACAACTCAATAGATTCTACCTTCCTGTAACGTTTCAGCCTGATTGGACCTTGTTTTCACACAAATGAACCCAGAATGATGTGAAATTGTGCTTAGTGCAGCATAATTCTGGGTGCCATTTAAAAACCATAAGTGCTAATGACTCCATTCCTTTTTGAGTTTGTAGGGGCTGTTGATTGGAGTATACTAAAACAAACCTGATCTCTCTAGGACATTCAGAAGCCAAGTTATAAGCCCTCAAAGGTGTAACTGGACTACTTCTTTAAAGTGACACCATGCCCGGTGACCTTTGGGACATGGTTTGACCCCCTATAGGAATGTGCGATCATCATGAAACGTTCAGATCACTTACAACTCAATAGATTCTACCTTCTTGTAGCGTTTCAGCCTGATTGGACCTTGTTTTCACACAAATGGACCCAGAATGATGTGAAATTGTGCTTTGTGCAACATAATTCTGGGTGCCATTTAAAAACCATAAGTGCTAATGACTCCATTCCTTTTTGAGGTTGTAGGGGATGTTGATTGGAGTACACTAAAACAAACCTGATCTCTCTAGGTCATTCAGAAGCCAAGTTATAAGCCCACAAATGTGTAACTGGACTACTTCTTTAAATTGACACCAGATCTGGTGACCTTTGGGACATGGTTTGAACCCCTTAGGAAAGTGCTATCATCATGAAACGTTCAGATCACTTACAACTCAATAGATTCTACCTTCCTGTAACGTTTCAGCCTGATTGGACCTTGTTTTCACACAAATGAACCCAGAATAATGTGAAATTGTGCTTCGTGCAACATAATTCTGGGTGCCATTTACAAACCATAAGTGCTAATGACTCCATTCCTTTTTGTGGTTGTAGGGGCTAATGATTGGAGAACACTAAAACAAACCTAACCTCTCTAGGACATTCAGAAGCCAAGTTATAAGCCCACAAAGGTGTAACTGGACTACTTCTTTAAAGTGACACCAGGCCCGGTGACCTTTGGGACATGGTTTTACCCCCTATAGGAATGTGCGATCATGTTGAAACGTTCAGATCACTTAGAACTCAATAGATTCTACCTTCTTGTAGCGTTTCAGCCTGATTGGACCTTGTTTTCACACAAATGGACCCAGAATGATGTGAAATTGTGCTTTGTGCAACATAATTCTGGGTGCCATTTACAAACCATAAGTGCTAATGACTCCATTCCTTTTTGTGGTTGTAGGGGCTGTTGGTTGGAGTACATTAAAACAAACCTGATCTCTCTAGGACATTCAGAAGCCAAGTTATAAGCCCACAAAGGTGTAACTGGACTACTTCTTTAAATTGACACCAGATCCGGTGACCTTTGGGACATGGTTTGACCCCCTTAGGAAAGTGCTATCATCATAAAATGTTCAGATCACTTACAACTCAATAGATTCTACCATCTTGTAGCGTTTCAGCCTGATTTGACCTTGTTTTCACACAAATGGACCCAGAATGATGTGAAATTTTGCTTCGTGCAACATAATTCTGGGTGCCATTTACAAACCTTCAGTGCTAATGACTCCATTCCTTTTTGTGGTTGTAGGGGCTGTTGATTGGAGTACACTAAAACAAACCTGATCTCTCTAGGACATTCAGAAGCCAAGTTATAAGCCCACAAATGTGTAACTGGACTACTTATTTAAATTGACACCAGATCCGGTGACCTTTGGGACATGGTTTGACCCCCTTAGGGAAGTGCTATCATCATGAAACGTTCAGATCACTTACAACTCAATAGAATCTACCTTCCTGTAACGTTTCAGCCTGATTGGACCTTGTTTTCACACAAATGAACCCAGGATGATGTGAAATTGTGCTTCGTGCAACATAATTCTGGGTGCCATTTAAAAACCATAAGTGCTAATGACTCCATTCCTTTTTGTGGTTGTAGGGGCTGTTGATTGGAGTATACTAAAACAAACCTGATCTCTCTAGGACTTTCAGAAGCCAAGTTATAAGCCCTCAAAGGTGTAACTGGACTACTTCTTTAAAGTGACACCAGGCCCGGTTACCTTTGGGACATGGTTTGACCCCCTATAGGAATGTGCGATCATCATGAAACGTTCAGATCACTTACAACTCAATAGATTCTACCTTCTTGTAGCGTTTCAGCCTGATTGGACCTTGGTTTCACACAAATGGACCCAGAATGATGTGAAATTGTGCTTCGTGCAACATAATTCTGGGTGCCATTTACAAACCATAAGTGCTAATGACTCCATTCCTTTTTGTGGTTGTAGGGGCTGTTGATTGGAGTACATTAAAACAAACATGATCTCTCTAGGACATTCAGAAGCCAAGTTATAAGCCCACAAATGTGTACCTGGACTACTTCTTTAAATTGACACCAGATCCGGTGACCTTTGGGACATGGTTTGACCCCCTTAGGAAAGTGCTATCATCATGAAACGTTCAGATCACTTACAACTCAATAGATTCTACCTTCCTGTAACGTTTCAGCCTGATTGGACCTTGTTTTCACACAAATGAACCCAGAATGATAAGAAATTGTGCTTTGTGCAACATAATTCTGGGTGCCATTTAAAAACCATAAGTGCTAATGACTCCATTCCTTTTTGTGGTTGAAGGGGCTGTTGATTGGAGTACACTAAAACAAACCTGATCGCTCTAGGACATTCAGAAGCCAAGTTATAAGCCCACAAATGTGTAACTGGACTACTTCTTTAAATTGACACCAGATCTGGTGACCTTTGGGACATGGTTTGACCCCCTTAGGAAAGCGCTATCATCATGAAACGTTCAGATCACTTACAACTCAATAGATTCTACCTTCCTGTAACGTTTCAGCCTGATTGGACCTTGTTTTCACACAAATGAACCCAGGATGATGTGAAATTGTGCTTCGTGCAACATAATTCTGGGTGCCATTTACAAACCATAAGTGCTAATGACTCCATTCCTTTTTGTGGTTGTAGGGGCTGTTGATTGGAGTACACTAAAACAAACCTGATCTCTCTAGGACATTCAGAAGCCAAGTTATAAGCCCACAAATGTGTAACTGGACTACTTCTTTAAATTGACACCAGATCCGGTGACCTTTGGGACATGGTTTGACCCCCTTAGGAAAGTGCTATCATCTTGAAACGTTCAGATCACTTACAACTCAATAGATTCTACCTCCCTGAAACGTTTCAGCCTGATTGGACCTTGTTTTCACACAAATGGAACCAGAATGATGTGAAATTGTGCTTCGTGCAACATAATTCTGGGTGCCATTTACAAACCATAAGTGCATATGACTCCATTCCTTTTTGTGGTTGTAGGGGCTGTTGATTTGAGTACACTAAAACAAACCTGACCTCTCTAGGACATTCAGAAGCCAAGTTATAAGCCCACAAAGGTGTAACTGGACTACTTCTTTAAAGTGACACCAGGCCCGGTGACCTTTGGGACATGGTTTGACCCCCTATAGGAATGTTCGATCATCATGAAACGTTCAGATCACTTACAACTCAATAGATTCTACATTCTTGTAACGTTTCAGCCTGATTGGACCTTGTTTTCACACAAATGGACCCAGAATGATGTGAAATTGTGCTTCGTGCAACATAATTATGGGTGCCATTTACAAACCATGAGTGCTAATGACTCCATTCCTTTTTGTGGTTGTAGGGGCTGTTGACTGGAGTACACTAAAACAAACCTGATCTCTCTAGGACATTCAGAAGCAAAGTTATAAGCCCACAAATGTGTAACTGGACTACTTCTTTAAATTGACACCAGATCCGGTGACCTTTGGGACATGGTTTGACCCCCTTAGGAAAGTGCTATCATCGTGAAACGTTCAGATCACTTACAACTCAATAGATTCTACCTTCCTGTAACGTTTCAGCCTGATTGGACCTTGTTTTCACACAAATGAACCCAGAATGATGTGAAATTGTGCTTCGTGCAACATAATTCTGGGTGCCATTTACAAACCATAAGTGCTAATGACTCCATTCCTTTTTGTGGTTTTAGGGGCTGTTGATTGGAGTATACTAAAACAAACCTGATCTCTCTAGGACATTCAGAAGCCAAGTTATAAGCCCACAAATGTGTAACTGGACTACTTCTTTAAATTGACACCAGATCCGGTGACCTTTGAGACATGGTTTGACCCCCTTGAGAAAGCGCTATCATCATGAAACCTTCAGATCACTTACAACTCAATAGATTCTACCTTCCTGTAACGTTTCAGCCTGATTGGACCTTGTTTTCACACAAATGGACCCAGAATGATGTGAAATTGTGCTTCGTGCAACATAATTCTGGGTGCCATTTACAAACCATAAGTGCTAATGACTCCATTCCTTTTTGTGGTTGTAGGGGCTGTTTATTGGAGTACACTAAAATAAACCTGACCTCTCTAGGACATTCAGAAGCCAAGTTATAAGCCCACAAATGTGTAACTGGACTACTTTAAAGTGACACCAGATCCGGTGACCTTTGGGACATGGTTTGACCCCCTTAGGAAAATGCTATCATCATGAAACGTTCAGATCACTTACAACTCAATAGATTCTACCTTCCTGTAACGTTTCAGCCTGATTGGACCTTGTTTTCACACAAATGAACCCAGAATGATGTGAAATTGTGCTTCGTGCAACATAATTCTGGGTGCCATTTACAAACCATAAGTGCTAATGACTCCATTCCTTTTTTTGGTTGTAGGGGCTGTTGATTGGAGTACATTAAAACAAACCTGATCACTCTAGGACATTCAGAAGCCAAGTTATAAGCCCACAAATGTGTAACTGGACTACTTTAAATTGACACCAGATCCGGTGACCTTTGGGACATGGTTTGACCCCGTTAGGAAAGTGCTATCATCGTGAAACGTTCAGATCACTTACAACTCAATACATTCTACCTTCCTGTAACGTTTCAGCCTGACTGGACCTTGTTTTCACACAAAAGAACCCAGAATGATGTGAAATTGTGCTTCGTGCAACATAATTCTGGGTGCCATTTAAAAACCATAAGTGCTAATGACTCCATTCCTTTTTGTGGTTGTAGGGGCTGTTGATTGGAGTATACTAAAACAAACCTGATCTCTCTAGGACATTCAGAAGCCAAGTTATAAGCCCACAAATGTGTAACTGGACTACTTTAAATTGACACCAGATCCGGTGACCTTTGGGACATGGTTTGACCCCCTTAGGAAAGTGCTATCATCTTGAAACATTCAGATCACTTACAACTCAATAGATTCTACCTTCCTGTAACGTTTCAGCCTGATTGGACCTTGTTTTCACACAAATGAACCCAGAATGATGTGAAATTGTGCTTTGTGCAACATAATTCTGGGGGCCATTTCATAACCATAAGTGCTTATGACTCCATTCCTTTTTGTGGTTGTAGGGGCTGTTGATTGGAGTACACTAAAACAAACCTGATCGCTCTAGGACATTCAGAAACCAAGTTATAAGCCCACAAATGTGTAACTGGACTACTTCTTTAAATTGACACCAGATCCGGTGACCTTTGGGACATGGTTTGACCCCCTTAGGAAAGCGCTATCATCATGAAACGTTCAGATCACTTACAACTCAATAGATTCTACCTTCCTGTAACGTTTCAGCCTGATTGGACCTATTTTCACACAAATGAACCCAGAATGAAGTGAAATTGTGCTTCGTGCAACATAATTCTGGGTGCCATTTACAAACCATGAGTGCTAATGACTCCATTCCTTTTTGTGGTTGTAGGGGCTGTTGATTGGAGTACACTAAAACAAACCTGATCTCTCTAGGACATTCAGAAGCCAAGTTATAAGCCCACAAATGTGTAACTGGACTACTTCTTTAAATTGACACCAGATCCGGTGACCTTTGGGGCATGGTTTGACCCCCTTAGGAAAGTGCTATCATCTTGAAACGTTCAGATCACTTACAACTCAATAGATTCTACCTTCCTGTAACGTTTCAGCCTGATTGGACCTTGTTTTCACACAAAAGGAACCAGAATGATGTGAAATTCTGCTTCGTGCAACATAATTCTGGGTGCCATTTACAAACCATAAGTGCTAATGACTCCATTCCTTTTTGTGGTTGTAGGGGCTGTTGATTGGAGTACACTAAAACAAACCTGATCGCTCTAGGACATTCAGAAGCGAAGTTATAAGCCCACAAATGTGTAACTGGACTACTTCTTTAAATTGACACCAGATCCGGTGACCTTTGGGACATGGTTTGACCCCCTTAGGAAAGTGCTATCATCATGAAACGTTCAGATCACTTACAACTCAATAGATTCTACCTTCCTGTAACCTTTCAGCCTGATTGGACCTTGTTTTCTCACAAATGAACCCAGAATGATGTGAAATTGTGCTTCGTGCAACATAATTCTGGGTGCCATTTACAAACCATAAGTGCTAATGACTCCATTCCTTTTTGTGGTTGTAGGGGCTGTTGATTGGAGTATACTAAAACAAACCTGATCTCTCTAGGACATTCAGAAGCCAAGTTATAAGCCCACAAATGTGTAACTGGACTACTTCTTTAAATTGACACCAGCTCCGGTGACCTTTGGGACATGGTTTGACCCCCTTAGGAAAGCGCTATCATCATGAAACCTTCAGATCACTTACAACTCAATAGGTTCTACCTTCCTGTAACGTTTCAGCCTGATTGGACCTTGTTTTCACACAAATGGACCCAGAATGATGTGAAATTGTGCTTCGTGCAACATAATTCTGTGTGCCATTTACAAACCATAAGTGCTAATGACTCCATTCCTTTTTGTGGTTGTAGGGGCTGTTTATTGGAGTACACTAAAATAAACCTGACCTCTCGAGGACATTCAGAAGCCAAGTTATAAGCCCACAAATGTGTAACTGGACTACTTCTTTAAAGTGACACCAGATCCGGTGACCTTTGGGACATGGTTTGACCCCCTTATGAAAGTGCTATCATCATGAAACGTTCAGATCACTTACAACTCAATAGATTCTACCTTCCTGTAACGTTTCAGCCTGATTGGACCTTGTTTTCACACAAATGAACCCAGAATGATGTGAAATTGTGCTTCGTGCAACATAATTCTGGGTGCCATTTACAAACCATAAGTGCTAATGACTCCATTCCTTTTTTTGGTTGCAGGGGCTGTTGATTGGAGTACATTAAAACAAACCTGATCTCTCTAGGACATTCAGAAGCCAAGTTATAAGCCCACAAATGTGTAACTGGACTACTTCTTTAAATTGACACCAGATCCGGTGAACTTTGGGACATGGTTTGACCCCCTTAGGAAAGTGCTATCATCTTGAAACATTCAGATCACTTACAACTCAATAGATTCTACCTTCCTGTAACGTTTCAGCCTGATTGGACCTTGTTTTCACACAAATGGACCCAGAATGATGTGAAATTGTGCTTCGTGCAACATAATTCTGGGTGCCATTTACAAACCATAAGTGCTAATGACTCCATTCCTTTTTGTGGTTGTAGGGGCTGTTGATTGGAGTACACTAAAACAAACCTGACCTCTCTAGGACATTCAGAAGCCAAGTTATAAGCCCACAAATGTGTAACTGGACTACTTTAAATTGACACCAGATCCGGTGACCTTTGGGACATGGTTTGACCCCGTTAGGAAAGTGCTATCATCGTGAAACGTTCAGATCACTTACAACTCAATACATTCTACCTTCCTGTAACGTTTCAGCCTGACTGGACCTTGTTTTCACACAAATGAACCCAGAATGATGTGAAATTGTGCTTCGTGCAACATAATTCTGGGTGCCATTTAAAAACCATAAGTGCTAATGACTCCATTCCTTTTTGTGGTTGTAGGGGCTGTTGATTGGAGTATACTAAAACAAACCTGATCTCTCTAGGACATTCAGAAGCCAAGTTATAAGCCCACAAATGTGTAACTGGACTACTTCTTTAAATTGACACCAGATCCGGTGACCTTTGGGACATGGTTTGACCCCCTTAGGAAAGTGCTATCATCTTGAAACATTCAGATCACTTACAACTCAATAGATTCTACCTTCCTGTAACGTTTCAGCCTGATTGGACCTTGTTTTCACACAAAGGAACCCAGAATGATGTGAAATTGTGCTTCGTGCAACATAATTCTGGGTGCCATTTACAAACCATAAGTGCTAATGACTCCATTCCTTTTTGTGGTTGTAGGGGCTGTTGATTGGAGTACACTAAAACAAACCTGACCTCTCTAGGACATTCAGAAGCCAAGTTATAAGCCCACAAAGGTGTAACTGGACTACTTTAAATTGACACCAGATCCGGTGCCCTTTGGGACATGGTTTGACCCCGTTAGGAAAGTGCTATCAACGTGAAACGTTCAGATCACTTACAACTCAATAGATTCTACCTTCCTGTAACGTTTCAGATAGATTGGACCTTGTTTTCACACAAATGAACCCAGAATGATGTGAAATTGTGATTCGTGCAACATAATTCTGGGTGCCATTTAAAAACCATAAGTGCTAATGACTTCATTCTTTTTTGTGGTTGTAGGGGCTGTTGATTGGAGTACACTAAAACAAACCTGATCGCTCTACGACATTCAGAAGCCAAGTTATAAGCCCACAAATGTGTAACTGGACTACTTCTTTAAATTGACACCAGATCCGGTGACATTTGGGCCATGGTTTGACCCCCTTAGGAAAGCGCTATCATCATGAAACGTTCAGATCACTTACAACTCAATAGATTCTACCTTCCTGTAACGTTTCAGCCTGATTGGACCTTGTTTTCACACAAATGAACCCAGAATGAAGTGAAATTGTGCTTCGTGCAACATAATTCTGGGTGCCATTTACAAACCATGAGTGCTAATGACTCCATTCCTTTTTGTGGTTGTAGGGGCTGTTGATTGGAGTACACTAAAACAAACCTGATCTCTCTAGGACATTCAGAAGCCAAGTTATAAGCCCACAAATGTGTAACTGGACTACTTCTTTAAATTGACACCAGATCCGGTGATCTTTGGGGCATGGTTTGACCCCCTTAGGAAAGTGCTATCATCTTGAAACGTTCAGATCACTTACAACTCAATAGATTCTACCTTCCTGTAACGTTTCAGCCTGATTGGACCTTGTTTTCACACAAATGGAACCAGAATGATGTGAAATTGTGCTTCGTGCAACATAATTCTGGGTGCCATTTACAAACCATAAGTGCTAATGACTCCATTCCTTTTGTGGTTGTAGGGGCTGTTGATTGGAGTACACTAAAACAAACCTGATCGCTCTAGGACATTCAGAAGCCAAGTTATAAGCCCACAAATGTGTAACTGGACTACTTCTTTAAATTGACACCAGATCCGGTGACCTTTGGGACATGGTTTGATCCCCTTAGGAAAGCGCTATCATCATGAAACGTTCAGATCACTTAGAACTCAATAGATTCTACCTTCCTGTAACGTTTCAGCCTGATTGGACCTTGTTTTCACACAAATGAACCCAGAATTATGTGAAATTGTGCTTCGTGCAACATAATTCTGGGTGCCATTTACAAACCATGAGTGCTAATGACTCCATTCCTTTTTGTGGTTGTAGGGGCTGTTGATTGGAGTACACTAAAACAAACCTGATCTCTCTAGGACATTCAGAAACCAAGTTATAAGCCCACAAATGTGTAACTGGACTACTTCTTTAAATTGACACCAGATCCGGTGACCTTTGGGACATGGTTTGACCCCCTTAGGAAAGTGCTATCATCTTGAAACGTTCAGATCACTTACAACTCAATAGATTCTACCTTCCTGTAACGTTTCAGCCTGATTGGACCTTGTTTTCACACAAATGGAACCAGAATGATGTGAAATTGTGCTTCGTGCAACATAATTCTGGGTGCCATTTACAAACCATAAGTGCTAATGACTCCATTCCTTTTTGTGGTTGTAGGGGCTGTTGATTGGAGTACACTAAAACAAACCTGACCTCTCTAGGACATTCAGAAGCCATGTTATAAGCCCACAAAGGTGTAACTGGACTACTTCTTTAAAGTGACACCAGGCCCGGTGACCTTTGGGACATGGTTTGACCCCCTATAGGAATGTGCGATCATCATGAAACGTTCAGATCACTTACAACTCAATAGATTCTACATTCTTGTAACGTTTCAGCCTGATTGGACCTTGTTTTCACACAAATGGACCCAGAATGATGTGAAATTGTGCTTCATGCAACATAATTCTGGGTGCCATTTACAAACCATAAGTGCTAATGACTCCATTCCTTTTTGTGGTTGTAGGGGCTGTTGATTGGAGTACACTAAAACAAACCTGATCTCTCTAGGACATTCAGAAGCCAAGTTATAAGCCCACAAATGTGTAACTGGACTACTTCTTTAAATTGACACCAGATCTGGTGACCTCTGGGACATGGTTTGACCCCCTTAGGAAAGTGCTATCATCGTGAAACGTTCAGATCACTTACAACTAAATAGATTCTACCTTCCTGTAACGTTTCAGCCTGATTGGACCTTGTTTTCACACGAATGAACCCAGAATGATGTGAAATTGTGCTTCGTGCAACATAATTCTGGGTGCCATTTACAAACCATAAGTGCTAATGACTCCATTCCTTTTTGTGGTTGTAGTGGCTGTTTATTGGAGTACACTAAAATAAACCTGACCTCTCTAGGACATTCAGAAGCCAAGTTATAAGCCCACAAATGTGTAACTGGACTACTTCTTTAAAGTGACACCAGATGCGGTGACCTTTGGGACATGGTTTGACCCCCTTAGGAAAGTGCTATCATCATAAAACATTCAGATCACTTACAACTCAATAGATTCTACCTTTCTGTAACATTTCAGCCTGATTGGACCTTGTTTTCACACAAATGAACCCAGAATGATGTGAAATTGTGCTTCGTGCAACATAATTCTGGGTGCCATTTAAAAACCATAAGTGCTAATCACTCCATTCCTTTTTGTGGTTGTAGGGGCTGTTGATTGGAGTATACTAAAACAAACCTGATCTCTGTAGGACATTCAGAAGCCAAGTTATAAGCCCACAAATGTGTAACTGGACTACTTCTTTAAATTGACACCAGATCCGGTGACCTTTGGGACATGGTTTGACCCCCTTAGGAAAGTGCTATCATCATGAAACATTCAGATCACTTACAACTCAATAGATTCTACCTTCCTGTAACGTTTCAGCCTGATTGGACCTTGTTTTCACACAAATGGAACCAGAATGATGTGAAATTGTGCTTCGTGCAACATAATTCTGGGTGCCATTTACAAACCATAAGTGCTAATGACTCCATTCCTTTTGTGGTTGTAGGGGCTGTTGATTGGAGTACACTAAAACAAACCTGATCGCTCTAGGACATTCAGAAGCCAAGTTATAAGCCCACAAATGTGCAACTGGACTACTTCTTTAAATTGACACCAGATCCGGTGACCTTTGGGACATGGTTTGATCCCCTTAGGAAAGCACTATCATCATGAAACGTTCAGATCACTTACAACTCAATAGATTCTACCTTCCTGTAACGTTTCAGCCTGATTGGACCTTGTTTTCACACAAATGAACCCAGAATTATGTGAAATTGTGCTTCGTGCAACATAATTCTGGGTGCCATTTACAAACCATGAGTGCTAATGACTCCATTCCTTTTTGTGGTTGTAGGGGCTGTTGATTGGAGTACACTAAAACAAACCTGATCTCTCTAGGACATTCAGAAACCAAGTTATAAGCCCACAAATGTGTAACTGGACTACTTCTTTAAATTGACACCAGATCCGGTGACCTTTGGGACATGGTTTGACCCCCTTAGGAAAGTGCTATCATCTTGAAACGTTCAGATCACTTACAACTCAATAGATTCTACCTTCCTGTAACGTTTCAGCCTGATTGGACCTTGTTTTCACACAAATGGAACCAGAATGATGTGAAATTGTGCTTCGTGCAACATAATTCTGGGTGCCATTTACAAACCATAAGTGCTAATGACTCCATTCCTTTTTGTGGTTGTAGGGGCTGTTGATTGGAGTACACTAAAACAAACCTGACCTCTCTAGGACATTCAGAAGCCATGTTATAAGCCCACAAAGGTGTAACTGGACTACTTCTTTAAAGTGACACCAGGCCCGGTGACCTTTGGGACATGGTTTGACCCCCTATAGGAATGTGCGATCATCATGAAACGTTCAGATCACTTACAACTCAATAGATTCTACATTCTTGTAACGTTTCAGCCTGATTGGACCTTGTTTTCACACAAATGGACCCAGAATGATGTGAAATTGTGCTTCATGCAACATAATTCTGGGTGCCATTTACAAACCATAAGTGCTAATGACTCCATTCCTTTTTGTGGTTGTAGGGGCTGTTGATTGGAGTACACTAAAACAAACCTGATCTCTCTAGGACATTCAGAAGCCAAGTTATAAGCCCACAAATGTGTAACTGGACTACTTCTTTAAATTGACACCAGATCTGGTGACCTCTGGGACATGGTTTGACCCCCTTAGGAAAGTGCTATCATCGTGAAACGTTCAGATCACTTACAACTAAATAGATTCTACCTTCCTGTAACGTTTCAGCCTGATTGGACCTTGTTTTCACACGAATGAACCCAGAATGATGTGAAATTGTGCTTCGTGCAACATAATTCTGGGTGCCATTTACAAACCATAAGTGCTAATGACTCCATTCCTTTTTGTGGTTGTAGTGGCTGTTTATTGGAGTACACTAAAATAAACCTGACCTCTCTAGGACATTCAGAAGCCAAGTTATAAGCCCACAAATGTGTAACTGGACTACTTCTTTAAAGTGACACCAGATGCGGTGACCTTTGGGACATGGTTTGACCCCCTTAGGAAAGTGCTATCATCATAAAACATTCAGATCACTTACAACTCAATAGATTCTACCTTCCTGTAACGTTTCAGCCTGATTGGACCTTGTTTTCACACAAATGAACCCAGAATGATGTGAAATTGTGCTTCGTGCAACATAATTCTGGGTGCCATTTAAAAACCATAAGTGCTAATCACTCCATTCCTTTTTGTGGTTGTAGGGGCTGTTGATTGGAGTATACTAAAACAAACCTGATCTCTCAAGGACATTCAGAAGCCAAGTTATAAGCCCACAAATGTGTAACTGGACTACTTCTTTAAATTGACACCAGATCCGGTGACCTTTGGGACATGGTTTGACCCCCTTAGGAAAGTGCTATCATCATGAAACATTCAGATCACTTACAACTCAATAGATTCTACCTTCTTGTAGCGTTTCAGCCTGATTGGACCTTGTTTTCACACAAATGGACCCAGAATGATGTGAAATTGTGCTTCGTGCAACATAATTCTGGGTGCCATTTACAAACCATAAGGGCTAATGACTCCATTCCTTTTTGTGGTTGTAGGGGCTTTTGATTGGAGTACACTAAAACAAATCTGATCTCTCTAGGACATTCAGAAGCCAAGTTATAAGCCCACAAATGTGTAACTGGACTACTTCTTTAAATTGACACCAGATCCGGTGACCTTTGGGACATGGTTTGACCCCCTTAGGAAAGTGCTATCATCATGAAACGTTCAGATCACTTACAACTCAATAGATTCTACCTTCCTGTAATGTTTCAGCCTGATTGGACCTTGTTTTCACACAAATGAACCCAGAATGATGTGAAATTGTGCTTCGTGCAACATAATTCTGGGTGCCATTTAAAAACCATAAGTGCTGATGACTCCATTCCTTTTTGGGGTAATGGGGGCTGTTGATTGGAGTACATTAAAACAAACCTGATCTCTCTAGGACATTCAGAAGCCAAGTTATAAGCCCACAAATGTGTAACTGGACTACTTCTTTAAATTGACACCAGATCCGGTGACCTTTGGGACATGGTTTTACCCCCTATAGAAATGTGCGATCATGTTGAAACGTTCAGATCACTTACAACTCAATAGATTCTACCTTCTTGTAGCGTTTCAGCCTGATTGGACCTTGTTTTCACACAAATGGACCCAGAATGATGTGAAATTGTGCTTCGTGCAACATAATTCTGGGTGCCATTTACAAACCATAAGTGCTAATCACTCCATTCCTTTTTGTGGTTGTAGGGGCTGTTGATTGGAGTACACTAAAACAAACCTGATCTCTCTAGGACATTCAGAAGCCAAGTTACAAGCCCACAAATGTGTAACTGGACTATTTCTTTAAATTGACACCAGATCCGGTGACCTTTGGGACATGGTTTGACCCCCTTAGGAAAGTGCTATCATCATGAAACGTTCAGATCACTTACAACTCAACCTTCCTGTAACGTTTCAGCCTGATTGGACCTTGTTTTCACACAAATGAACCCAGAATGATGTGAAATTGTGCTTCGTGCAACATAATTCTGGGCGCCATTTACAAACCATAAGTGCTAATGACTCCATTCCTTTTTGGGTTGTAGGGGCTGTTGATTGGAGTACATTAAAACAAACCTGATCTCTCTAGGACATTCAGAAGCCAAGTTATAAGCCCACAAATGTGTAACTGGACTACTTCTTTAAATTGACACCAGGCCCGGTGACCTTTGGGACATGGTTTGACCCCCTAAAGGAATGTGCGATCATCATGAAACGTTCAGATCAGTCACAACTCAATAGATTCTACGTTCTTGTAACGTTTCAGCCTGATTGGACCTTGTTTTCACACAAATGGACCCAGAATGATGTGAAATTGTGCTTCGTGCAACATAATTCTGGGTGCCATTTACAAACCATAAGTGCTAATGACTCCATTCCTTTTTGTGGTTGTAGGGGCTGTTGATTGGAGTACACTAAAACAAACCTGATCTCTCTAGGACATTCAGAAGCCAAGTTATAAGCCCACAAATGTTTAACTGGACTACTTCTTTAAATTGACACCAGATCCGGTGACCTTTGGGACATGGTTTGACCCCGTTAAGAAAGTGCTATCATCATGAAACGTTCAGATCCCTTACAACTCAATAGATTCTACCTTCCTGTAACGTTTCAGCCTGATTGGACCTTGTTTTCACACAAATGGAACCAGAATGATGTGAAATTGTGCTTCGTGCAACATAATTCTGGGTGCCATTTACAAACCATAAGTGCTAATGACTCCATTCCTTTTGTGGTTGTAGGGGCTGTTGATTGGAGTACACTAAAACAAACCTGATCGCTCTAGGACATTCAGAAGCCAAGTTATAAGCCCACAAATGTGTAACTGGACTACTTCTTTAAATTGACACCAGATCCGGTGACCTTTGGGACATGGTTTGATCCCCTTAGGAAAGCGCTATCATCATGAAACGTTCAGATCACTTACAACTCAATAGATTCTACCTTCCTGTAACGTTTCAGCCTGATTGGACCTTGTTTTCACACAAATGAACCCAGAATTATGTGAAATTGTGCTTCGTGCAACATAATTCTGGGTGCCATTTACAAACCATGAGTGCTAATGACTCCATTCCTTTTTGTGGTTGTAGGGGCTGTTGATTGGAGTACACTAAAACAAACCTGATCTCTCTAGGACATTCAGAAGCCAAGTTATAAGCCCACAAATGTGTAACTGGACTACTTCTTTAAATTGACACCAGATCCGGTGACCTTTGGTACATGGTTTGACCCCCTTAGGAAAGTGCTATCATCTTGAAACGTTCAGATCACTTACAACTCAATAGATTCTACCTTCCTGTAACGTTTCAGCCTGATTGGACCTTGTTTTCACACAAATGGAACCAGAATGATGTGAAATTGTGCTTCGTGCAACATAATTCTGGGTGCCATTTACAAACCATAAGTGCTAATGACTCCATTCCTTTTTGTGGTTGTAGGGGCTGTTGATTGGAGTACACTAAAACAAACCTGACCTCTCTAGGACATTCAGAAGCCATGTTAAAAGCCCACAAAGGTGTAACTGGACTACTTCTTTAAAGTGACACCAGGCCCGGTGACCTTTGGGACATGGTTTGACCCCCTATAGGAATGTGCGATCATCATGAAACGTTCAGATCACTTACAACTCAATAGATTCTACATTCTTGTAACGTTTCAGCCTGATTGGACCTTGTTTTCACACAAATGGACCCAGAATGATGTGAAATTGTGCTTCATGCAACATAATTCTGGGTGCCATTTACAAACCATAAGTGCTAATGACTCCATTCCTTTTTGTGGTTGTAGGGGCTGTTGATTGGAGTACACTAAAACAAACCTGATCTCTCTAGGACTTTCAGAAGCCAAGTTATAAGCCCACAAATGTGTAACTGGACTACTTCTTTAAATTGACACCAGATCTGGTGACCTCTGGGACATGGTTTGACCCCCTTAGGAAAGTGCTATCATCGTGAAACGTTCAGATCACTTACAGCTAAATAGATTCTACCTTCCTGTAACGTTTCAGCCTGATTGGACCTTGTTTTCACACAAATGAACCCAGAATGATGTGAAATTGTGCTTCGTGCAACATAATTCTGGGCGCCATTTACAAACCATAAGTGCTAATGACTCCATTCCTTTTTGGGTTGTAGGGGCTGTTGATTGGAGTACATTAAAACAAACCTGATCTCTCTAGGACATTCAGAAGCCAAGTTATAAGCCCACAAATGTGTAACTGGACTACTTCTTTAAATTGACACCAGGCCCGGTGACCTTTGGGACATGGTTTGACCCCCTAAAGGAATGTGCGATCATCATGAAACGTTCAGATCAGTCACAACTCAATAGATTCTACGTTCTTGTAACGTTTCAGCCTGATTGGACCTTGTTTTCACACAAATGGACCCAGAATGATGTGAAATTGTGCTTCGTGCAACATAATTCTGGGTGCCATTTACAAACCATAAGTGCTAATGACTCCATTCCTTTTTGTGGTTGTAGGGGCTGTTGATTGGAGTACACTAAAACAAACCTGATCTCTCTAGGACATTCAGAAGCCAAGTTATAAGCCCACAAATGTGTAACTGGACTACTTCTTTAAATTGACACCAGATCCGGTGACCTTTGGGACATGGTTTGACCCCCTTAAGAAAGTGCTATCATCATGAAACGTTCAGATCCCTTACAACTCAATAGATTCTACCTTCCTGTAACGTTTCAGCCTGATTGGACCTTGTTTTCACACAAATGAACCCACAATGATGTGAAATTGTGCTTCGTGCAACATAATTCTGGGTGCCATTTAAAAACAATAAGTGCTAATGACTCCATTCCTTTTTGTGGTTGTAGGGGCTGTTGATTGGAGTACACTAAAACAAACCTCATCACTCTAGGACATTCAGAAGCCAAGTTATAAGCCCACAAATGTGTAACTGGACTACTTCTTTAAATTGACACCAGATCCGGTGACCTATGGGACATGGTTTGACCCCCTTAGGAAAGCGCTATCATCATGAAACGTTCAGATCACTTACAACTCAATAGATTCTACCTTCCTGTAACGTTTCAGCCTGATTGGACCTTGCTTTCACACAAATGAACCCAGAATGATGTGAAATTGTGCTTCGTGCAACATAATTCTGGGTGCCATTTACAAACCATAAGGGCTAATGACTCCATTCCTTTTTGTGGTTGTAGGGGCTTTTGATTGGAGTACACTAAAACAAATCTGATCTCTCTAGGACATTCAGAAGCCAAGTTAAAAGCCCACAAATGTGTAACTGGACTACTTCTTTAAATTGACACCAGATCCGGTGACCTTTGGGACATGGTTTGACCCCCTTAGGAAAGGGCTATCATCATGAAACGTTCAGATCACTTACAACTCAATAGATTCTACCTTCCTGTAATGTTTCAGCCTGATTGGACCTTGTTTTCACACAAATGAACCCAGAATGATGTGAAATTGTGCTTCGTGCAACATAATTCTGGGTGCCATTTAAAAACCATAAGTGCTGATGACTCCATTCCTTTTTGGGGTAATGGGGGCTGTAAATTGGAGTACTCTAAAACAAACCTGATCTCTCTAGGACATTCAGAAGCCAAGTTATAAGCCCACAAATGTGTAACTGGACTACTTCTTTAAATTGACACCAGTTCCGGTGACCTTTGGGACATGGTTTGACCCCCTTAGGAAAGTGCTATCATCATGAAACGTTCAGATCACTTACAACTCAATAGATTCTACCTTCCTGTAACGTTTCAGCCTGATTGGACCTTGTTTTCACACAAATGGACCCAAAATGATGTGAAATTGTGCTTCGTGCAACATAATTCTGGGTGCCATTTACAAACCATAAGTGCTAATGACTCCATTTTTTTGTGGTTGTAGGGGCTGTTGATTGGAGTACATTAAAACAAACCTGATCTCTCTAGGACATTCAGAAGCCAAGTTATAAGCCCACAAATGTGTAACTGGACTACTTCTTTAAAGTGACACCAGGCCCGGTGACCTTTGGGACATGGTTTTACCCCCTATAGAAATGTGCGATCATGTTGAAACGTTCAGATCACTTACAACTCAATAGATTCTACCTTCTTGTAGCGTTTCAGCCTGATTGGACCTTGTTTTCACACAAATGGACCCAGAATGATGTGAAATTGTGCTTCGTGCAACATAATTCTGGGTGCCATTTACAAACCATAAGTGCTAATGACTCCATTCCTTTTTGTGGTTATAGGGGCTGTTGATTGGAGTACACTAAAACAAACCTGATCTCTCTAGGACATTCAGAAGCCAAGTTACAAGCCCACAAATGTGTAACTGGACTATTTCTTTAAATTGACACCAGATCCGGTGACCTTTGGGACATGGTTTGACCCCCTTAGGAAAGTGCTATCATCATGAAACGTTCAGATAACTTACAACTCAATAGATTCTACCTTCCTGTAACGTTTCAGCCTGATTGGACCTTGTTTTCACACAAATGAACCCAGAATGATGTGAAATTGTGCTTCGTGCAACATAATTCTGGGTGCCATTTAAAAACCATAAGTGCTAATGACTCAATTCCTTTTTGTGGTTGTAGGGGCTGTTGATTGGAGTACATTAAAACAAACCTGATTTCTCTAGGACATTCAGAAGCCAAGTTATAAGCCCACAAATGTGTAACTGGACTACTTCTTTAAATTGACACCAGATCCGGTGACCTTTCGGACATGGTTTTACCCCCTATAGAAATGTGCGATCATGTTGAAACGTTCAGATCACTTACAACTCAATAGATTCTACCTTCTTGTAGCGCTTCAGCCTGATTGGACCTTGTTTTCACACAAATGGACCCAGAATGATGTGAAATTGTGCTTCGTGCAACATAATTCTGGTTGCCATTTACAAACCATAAGTGCTAATGACTCCATTCCTTTTTGTGGTTGTAGGGGCTGTTGATTGGAGTACACTAAAACAAACCTGATCTCTGTAGGACATTCAGAAGCCAAGTTACAAGCCCACAAATGTGTAACTGGACTACTTCTTTAAATTGACACCAGATCCGGTGACCTTTGGGACATGGTTTGACCCCCTTAGGAAAGTGCTATCATCATGAAACGTTCAGATCACTTACAACTCAATAGATTCTACCTTCCTGTAACGTTTCAGCCTGATTGGACCTTGTTTTCACACAAATGAACCCAGAATGATGTGAAATTGTGCTTCGTGCAACATAATTCTGGGTGCCATTTACAAACCATAAGTGCTAATGACTCCATTCCTTTTTGTGGTTGTAGGGGTTGTTGATTGGAGTACATTAAAACAAACCTGATCTCTCTAGGACATTCAGAAGCCAAGTTATAAGCCCACAAATGTGTAACTGGACTACTTCTTTAAATTGACACCAGATCCGGTGACCTTTGGGACATGGTTTGACCCCCTTAGGAAAGTGCTATCATCATGAAACGTTCAGATCACTTACAACTCAATAGATTCTACCTTCCTGTAACGTTTCAGCCTGATTGGACCTTGTTTTCACACAAATGAACCCAGAATGATGTGAAATTGTGCTTCGTGCAACATAATTCTGGGTGCCATTTAAAAACCATAAGTGCTAATGACTCCATTCCTTTTTGTGGTTGAAGGGGCTGTTGATTGGAGTACACTAAAACAAACCTCATCGCTCTAGGACATTCAGAAGCCAAGTTATAAGCCCACAAATGTGTAACTGGACTACTTCTTTAAATTGACACCAGATCCGGTGACTTATGGGACATGGTTTGACCCCCTTAGGAAAGCGCTATCATCATGAAACGTTCAGATCACTTACAACTCAATAGATTCTACCTTCCTGTAACGTTTCAGCCTGATTGGACCTTGTTTTCACACAAATGAACCCAGAATGATGTGAAATTGTGCATCGTGCAACATAATTCTGGGTGCCATTTAAAAACCATAAGTGCTAATGACTCCATTCCTTTTTGTGGTTGTAGGGGCTGTTGATTGGAGTATACTAAAACAAACCTGATCTCTCTAGGACATTCAGAAGCCAAGTTATAAGCCCACAAATGTGTAACTGGACTACTTTAAATTGACACCAGATCCGGTGACCTTTGGGACATGGTTTGACCTCCTTAGGAAAGTGCTATCATCATGAAACGTTCAGATCACTTACAACTCAATAGATTCTACCTTCCTGTAACGTTTCAGCCTGATTGGACCTTGTTTTCACACAAATGGACCCAGAATGATGTGAAATTGTGCTTCGTGCAACATAATTCTGGGTGCCATTTACAAACCATAAGTGCTAATGACGCCATTCCTTTTTGTGGTTGTTGGGGCTGTTGCTTGGAGTACACTAAAACAAACCTGACATCTCGAGGACATTCAGAAGCCAAGTTATAAGCCCACAAAGGTGTAACTGGACTACTTCTTTAAAGTGACACCAGGCCCGGTGACCTTTGGAACATGGTTTGACCCCCTATAGGAATGTGCGATCATCATGAAACGTTCAGATCACTTACAACTCAATAGATTCTACCTTCTTGTAACGTTTCAGCCTGATTGGACCTTGTTTTCACACAAATGAACCCAGAATGATGTGAAATTGTGCTTCGTGCAACATAATTGTGGGTGCCATTTAAAAACCATATGTGCTAATGACTCCATTCCTTTTTGTGGTTGTAGGGGCTGTTGATTGGAGTACACTAAAACAAACCTGACCTCTCTAGGACATTCAGAAGCCAAGTTATAAGCCCACAAATGTGTAACTGGACTACTTCTTTAAAGTGACACCAGGCCCGGTGACCTTTGGGACATGGTTTTACCCCCTATAGAAATGTGCGATCATGTTGAAACGTTCAGATCACTTACAACTCAATAGATTCTACCTTCTTGTAGCGTTTCAGCCTGATTGGACCTTGTTTTCACACAAATGGACCCAGAATGATGTGAAATTGTGCTTCGTGCAACATAATTCTGGGTGCCATTTACAAACCATAAGTGCTAATGACTCCATTCCTTTTTGTGGTTGTAGGGGCTGTTGATTGGAGTACATTAAAACAAACCTGATCTCTGTAGGACATTCAGAAGCCAAGTTATAAGCCCACAAATGTGTAACTGGACTACTTCTTTAAATTGACACCAGATCCGGTGACCTTTGGGACATGGTTTGACCCCCTTAGGAAAGTGCTATCATCATGAAACGTTCGGATCACTTACAACTCAATAGATTCTACCTTCCTGTAACGTTTCAGCCTGATTGGACCTTGTTTTCACACAAATGAACCCAGAATGATGTGAAATTTTGCTTCGTGCAACATAATTGTGGGTGCCATTTAAAAACCATAAGTGCTAATGACTCCATTCCTTTTTGTGGTTGTAGGGGCTGTTGATTGGAGTACACAAAAACAAACCTGACCTCTCTAGGACATTCAGAAGCCAAGTTATAAGCCCACAAAGGTGTAACTGGACTACTTCTTTAAAGTGACACCAGGCCCGGTGACCTTTGGGACATGGTTTTACCCCCTAAAGAAATGTGCAATCATGTTGAAACGTTCAGATCACTTACAACTCAATAGATTCTACCTTCTTGTAGCGTTTCAGCCTGATTGGACCTTGTTTTCACACAAATGGACCCAGAATGATGTGAAATTGTGCTTCGTGCAACATAATTCTGGGTGCCATTTACAAACCATAAGTGCTAATGACTCCATTCCTTTTTGTGGTTGTAGGGGCTGTTGATTGGAGTACACTAAAACAAACCTGATCTCTCTAGGACATTCAGAAGCCAAGTTACAAGCCCACAAATGTGTAACTGGACTACTTCTTTAAATTGACACCAGATCCGGTGACCTTTGGGACATGGTTTGACCCCCTTAGGAAAGTGCTATCATCATGAAACGTTCAGATCACTTACAACTCAATAGATTCTACCTTCCTGTAACGTTTCAGCCTGATTGGACCTTGTTTTCACACAAAAGAACCCAGACTGATGTGAAATTGTGCTTCGTGCAACATAATTCTGGGTGCCATTTACAAACCATAAGTGCTAATGACTCCATTCCTTCTTGGGTTGTAGGGGCTGTTGATTGGAGTACATTAAAACAAACCTGATCTCTCTAGGACATTCAGAAGCCAAGTTATAAGCCCACAAATGTGTAACTGGACTACTTCTTTAAATTGACACCAGATCCGGTGACCTTTGGGACATGGTTTGACCCCCTTAGGAAAGGGCTATCATCATGAAACGTTCAGATCACTTACAACTCAATAGATTCTACCTTCCTGTAACGTTTCAGCCTGATTGGACCTTGTTTTCACACAAATGAACCCAGAATAATGTGAAATTGTGCTTCGTGCAACATAATTCTGGGTGCCATTTAAAAACCATAAGTGCTAATGACTCCATTCCTTTTTGTGGTTGTAGGGGCGCTTGATTGGAGTATACTAAAACAAACCTGATCTCTCTAGGACATTCAGAAGCCAAGTTATAAGCCCACAAATGTGTAACTGGACTACTTCTTTAAAGTGACACCAGGCCTGGTGACCTTTGGGACATGGTTTGACCCCCTAAAGGAATGTGCGATCATCATGAAACGTTCAGATCAGTTACAACTCAATAGATTCTACCTTCTTGTAACGTTTCAGCCTGATTGGACCTTGTTTTCACACAAATGGACCCAGAATGATGTGAAATTGTGCTTCGTGCAACATAATTCTGGGTGCCATTTACAAACCACAAGTGATAATGACTCCATTCCTTATTTTGTTTGTAGGGGCTGTTGATTGGAGTACACTAAAACAAACCTGATCTGTCTAGGACATTCAGAAGCCAAGTTATAAGCCCACAAATGTGTAACTGGACTACTTCTTTAAATTGACACCAGATCCGGTGACCTTTGGGACATGGTTTGACCCCCTTAAGAAAGTGCTATCATCATGAAACGTTCAGATCCCTTACAACTCAATAGATTCTACCTTCCTGTAACGTTTCAGCCTGATTGGACCTTGTTTTCACACAAATGAACCCACAATGATGTGAAATTGTGCTTCGTGCAACATAATTCTGGGTGTCATTTAAAAACCATAAGTGCTAATGACTCCATTCCTTTTTGTGGTTGTAGGGGCTGTTGATTGGAGTACACTAAAACAAACCTCATCGCTCTAGGACATTCAGAAGCCAAGTTATAACCCCACAAATGTGTAACTGGACTACTTCTTTAAATTGACACAAGATCCGGTGACCTATGGGACATGGTTTGACCCCCTTAGGAAAGTGCTATCATCATGAAACGTTCAGATCACTTACAACTCAATAGATTCTACCTTCCTGTAACGTTTCAGCCTGATTGGACCTTGTTTTCACACAAATGAACCCAGAATGATGTGAAATTGTGCTTCGTGCAACATAATTCTGGGTGCCATTTAAAACCATAAGGGCTAATGTCTCCATTCCTTTTTGTGGTTGTAGGGGCTGGTGATTGGAGTACACTAAAACAAACCTGATCTCTCTAGGACATTCAGAAGCAACGTTATAAGCCCACAAATGTGTAACTGGACTACTTCTTTAAATTGACACCAGATCCGGGGACCTTTGGGACAATGTTTGAGCCCCTTAGGAAAGTGCTATCATCATGAAACGTTCAGATCACTTACAACTCAATAGATTCTACCTTCCTGTAACGTTTCAGCCTGATTGGACCTTGTTTTCACACAAATGGACCCAGAATGATGTGAAATTGTGCTTCGTGCAACATAATTCTGGGTGCCATTTACAAACCATAAGTGCTAATGACGCCATTCCTTTTTGTGGTTGTTGGGGCTGTTGCTTGGAGTACACTAAAACAAACCTGACATCTCGAGGACATTCAGAAGCCAAGTTATAAGCCCACAAAGGTGTAACTGGACTACTTCTTTAAAGTGACACCAGGCCCGGTGACCTTTGGGACATGGTTTGACCCCCTATAGGAATGTGCGATCATCATGAAACGTTCAGATCACTTACAACTCAATAGATTCTACCTTCTTGTAACGTTTCAGCCTGATTGGACCTTGTTTTCACACAAATGAACCCAGAATGATGTGAAATTGTGCTTCGTGCAACATAATTGTGGGTGCCATTTAAAAACCATATGTGCTAATGACTCCATTCCTTTTTGTGGTTGTAGGGGCTGTTGATTGGAGTACACTAAAACAAACCTGACCTCTCTAGGACATTCAGAAGCCAAGTTATAAGCCCACAAATGTGTAACTGGACTACTTCTTTAAAGTGACACCAGGCCCGGTGACCTTTGGGACATGGTTTTACCCCCTATAGAAATGTGCGATCATGTTGAAACGTTCAGATCACTTACAACTCAATAGATTCTACCTTCTTGTAGCGTTTCAGCCTGATTGGACCTTGTTTTCACACAAATGGACCCAGAATGATGTGAAATTGTGCTTCGTGCAACATAATTCTGGGTGCCATTTACAAACCATAAGTGCTAATGACTCCATTCCTTTTTGTGGTTGTAGGGGCTGTTGATTGGAGTACATTAAAACAAACCTGATCTCTGTAGGACATTCAGAAGCCAAGTTATAAGCCCACAAATGTGTAACTGGACTACTTCTTTAAATTGACACCAGATCCGGTGACCTTTGGGACATGGTTTGACCCCCTTAGGAAAGTGCTATCATCATGAAACGTTCGGATCACTTACAACTCAATAGATTCTACCTTCCTGTAACGTTTCAGCCTGATTGGACCTTGTTTTCACACAAATGAACCCAGAATGATGTGAAATTTTGCTTCGTGCAACATAATTGTGGGTGCCATTTAAAAACCATAAGTGCTAATGACTCCATTCCTTTTTGTGGTTGTAGGGGCTGTTGATTGGAGTACACAAAAACAAACCTGACCTCTCTAGGACATTCAGAAGCCAAGTTATAAGCCCACAAAGGTGTAACTGGACTACTTATTTAAAGTGACACCAGGCCCGGTGACCTTTGGGACATGGTTTTACCCCCTAAAGAAATGTGCAATCATGTTGAAACGTTCAGATCACTTACAACTCAATAGATTCTACCTTCTTGTAGCGTTTCAGCCTGATTGGACCTTGTTTTCACACAAATGGACCCAGAATGATGTGAAATTGTGCTTCGTGCAACATAATTCTGGGTGCCATTTACAAACCATAAGTGCTAATGACTCCATTCCTTTTTGTGGTTGTAGGGGCTGTTGATTGGAGTACACTAAAACAAACCTGATCTCTCTAGGACATTCAGAAGCCAAGTTACAAGCCCACAAATGTGTAACTGGACTACTTCTTTAAATTGACACCAGATCCGGTGACCTTTGGGACATGGTTTGACCCCCTTAGGAAAGTGCTATCATCATGAAACGTTCAGATCACTTACAACTCAATAGATTCTACCTTCCTGTAACGTTTCAGCCTGATTGGACCTTGTTTTCACACAAATGAACCCAGACTGATGTGAAATTGTGCTTCGTGCAACATAATTCTGGGTGCCCTTTACAAACCATAAGTGCTAATGACTCCATTCCTTTTTGGGTTGTAGGGGCTGTTGATTGGAGTACATTAAAACAAACCTGATCTCTCAAGGACATTCAGAAGCCAAGTTATAAGCCCACAAATGTGTAACTGGACTACTTCTTTAAAGTGACACCAGGCCTGGTGACCTTTGGGACATGGTTTGACCCCCTAAAGGAATGTGCGATCATCATGAAACGTTCAGATCAGTTACAACTCAATAGATTCTACCTTCTTGTAACGTTTCAGCCTGATTGGACCTTGTTTTCACACAAATGGACCCAGAATGATGTGAAATTGTGCTTCGTGCAACATAATTCTGGGTGCCATTTACAAACCACAAGTGATAATGACTCCATTCCTTATTTTGTTTGTAGGGGCTGTTGATTGGAGTACACTAAAACATACCTGATCTCTCTAGGACATTCAGAAGCCAAGTTATAAGCCCACAAATGTGTAACTGGACTACTTCTTTAAATTGACACCAGATCCGGTGACCTTTGGGACATGGTTTGACCCCCTTAAGAAAGTGCTATCATCATGAAACGTTCAGATCCCTTACAACTCAATAGATTCTACCTTCCTGTAACGTTTCAGCCTGATTGGACCTTGTTTTCACACAAATGAACCCACAATGATGTGAAATTGTGCTTCGTGCAACATAATTCTGGGTGTCATTTAAAAACCATAAGTGCTAATGACTCCATTCCTTTTTGTGGTTGTAGGGGCTGTTGATTGGAGTACACTAAAACAAACCTCATCGCTCTAGGACATTCAGAAGCCAAGTTATAACCCCACAAATGTGTAACTGGACTACTTCTTTAAATTGACACCAGATCCGGTGACCTATGGGACATGGTTTGACCCCCTTAGGAAAGTGCTATCATCATGAAACGTTCAGATCACTTACAACTCAATAGATTCTACCATCCTGTAACGTTTCAGCCTGATTGGACCTTGTTTTCACACAAATGAACCCAGAATGATGTGAAATTGTGCTTCGTGCAACATAATTCTGGGTGCCATTTAAAAACCATGAGTGCTAATGACTCCATTCATTTTTGTGGTTGTAGGGGCTGTTGATTGGAGTACATTAAAACAAACCTGATTTCTCTAGGACATTCAGAAGCCAAGTTATAAGCCCACAAATGTGTAACTGGACTACTTCTTTAAATTGACACCAGATCCGGTGACCTTTGGGACATGGTTTGACCCCCTTATGAAAGTGCTATCATCATGAAACGTTCAGATCACTTACAACTCAATAGATTCTACCTTCCTGTAACGTTTCAGCCTGATTGGACCTTGTTTTCACACAAATGAACCCAGAATGATGTGAAATTGTGCTTCGTGCAACATAATCCTGGGTGCCATTTACAACCCATAAGTGCTAAGGACTCCATTCCTTTTTGTGGTTGTAGGGGCTGTTGATTGGAGTACATTAAAACAAACCTGATCTCTCTAGGACATTCAGAAGCCAAGTTATAAGCCCACAAATGTGTAACTGGACTACTTCTTTAAATTGACACCAGATCCGGTGACCTTTGGGACATGGTTTGACCCCCTTAGGAAAGTGCTATCATCATGAAACGTTCAGATCACTTACAACTCAATAGATTCTACCTTCCTGTAACGTTTCAGCCTGATTGGCCCTTGTTTTCACACAAATGAACCCAGAATGATGTGAAATTGTGCTTCATGCAACATAATTCTGGGTGCCATTTAAAAACCATAAGTGCTAATGACTCCATTCCTTTTTGTGGTTGTAGGGGCTGTTGATTGGAGTACACTAAAACAAACCTGATCTCTCTAGGACATTCAGAAGCCAAGTTATAAGCCCACAAATGTGTAACTGGACTACTTCTTTAAAGTGACACCAGGCCTGGTGACCTTTGGGACATGGTTTGACCCCCTAAAGGAATGTGCGATCATCATGAAACGTTCAGATCAGTTACAACTCAATAGATTCTACCTTCTTGTAACGTTTCAGCCTGATTGGACCTTGTTTTCACACAAATGGACCCAGAATGATGTGAAATTGTGCTTCGTGCAACATAATTCTGGGTGCCATTTACAAACCACAAGTGATAATGACTCCATTCCTTATTTTGTTTGTAGGGGCTGTTGATTGGAGTACACTGAAACATACCTGATCTCTCTAGGACATTCAGAAGCCAAGTTATAAGCCCACAAATGTGTAACTGGACTACTTCTTTAAATTGACACCAGATCCGGTGACCTTTGGGACATGGTTTGACCCCCTTAAGAAAGTGCTATCATCATGAAACGTTCAGATCCCTTACAACTCAATAGATTCTACCTTCCTGTAACGTTTCAGCCTGATTGGACCTTGTTTTCACACAAATGAACCCACAATGATGTGAAATTGTGCTTCGTGCAACATAATTCTGGGTGTCATTTAAAAACCATAAGTGCTAATGACTCCATTCCTTATTGTGGTTGTAGGGGCTGTTGATTGGAGTACACTAAAACAAACCTCATCGCTCTAGGACATTCAGAAGCCAAGTTATAACCCCACAAATGTGTAACTGGACTACTTCTTTAAATTGACACCAGATCCGGTGACCTATGGGACATGGTTTGACCCCCTTAGGAAAGTGCTATCATCATGAAACGTTCAGATCACTTACAACTCAATAGATTCTACCATCCTGTAACGTTTCAGCCTGATTGGACCTTGTTTTCACACAAATGAACCCAGAATGATGTGAAATTGTGCTTCGTGCAACATAATTCTGGGTGCCATTTAAAAACCATGAGTGCTAATGACTCCATTCATTTTTGTGGTTGTAGGGGCTGTTGATTGGAGTACATTAAAACAAACCTGATTTCTCTAGGACATTCAGAAGCCAAGTTATAAGCCCACAAATGTGTAACTGGACTACTTCTTTAAATTGACACCAGATCCGGTGACCTTTGGGACATGGTTTGACCCCCTTATGAAAGTGCTATCATCATGAAACGTTCAGATCACTTACAACTCAATAGATTCTACCTTCCTGTAACGTTTCAGCCTGATTGGACCTTGTTTTCACACAAATGAACCCAGAATGATGTGAAATTGTGCTTCGTGCAACATAATCCTGGGTGCCATTTACAACCCATAAGTGCTAAGGACTCCATTCCTTTTTGTGGTTGTAGGGGCTGTTGATTGGAGTACATTAAAACAAACCTGATCTCTCTAGGACATTCAGAAGCCAAGTTATAAACCCACAAATGTGTAACTGGACTACTTCTTTAAATTGACACCAGATCCGGTGACCTTTGGGACATGGTTTGACCCCCTTAGGAAAGTGCTATCATCATGAAACGTTCAGATCACTTACAACTCAATAGATTCTACCTTCCTGTAACGTTTCAGCCTGATTGGCCCTTGTTTTCACACAAATGAACCCAGAATGATGTGAAATTGTGCTTCATGCAACATAATTCTGGGTGCCATTTAAAAACCATAAGTGCTAATGACTCCATTCCTTTTTGTGGTTGTAGGGGCTGTTGATTGGAGTACACTAAAACAAACCTCATCGCTCTAGGACATTCAGAAGCCAAGTTATAAGCCCACAAATGTGTAACTGGACTACTTCTTTAAATTGACACCAGATCCGGTGACTTATGGGACATGGTTTGACCCCCTTAGGAAAGCGCTATCCTCATGAAACTTTCAGATCACTTACAACTCAATAGATTCTACCTTCCTGTAACGTTTCAGCCTGATTGGACCTTGTTTTCACACAAATGAACCCAGAATGATGTGAAATTGTGCTTCGTGCAACATAATTCTGGGTGCCATTTAAAAACCATAAGTGCTAATGACTCCAATCCTTTTTGTGGTTGTAGGGGCTGTTGATTGGAGTACACTAAAACAAACCTCATCTCTCTAGGACATTCAGAAGCCAAGTTACAAGCCCACAAATGTGTAACTGGACTACTTCTTTAAATTGACACCAGATCCGGTGACCTTTGGGACATGGTTTGACCCCCTTAGGAAAGTGCTATCATCATGAAACATTCAGATCACTTACAACTCAATAGATTCTACCTTCTTGTAGCGTTTCAGCCTGATTGGACCTTGTTTTCACACAAATGGACCCATAATGATGTGAAATTGTGCTTCGTGCAACATAATTCTGGGTGCCATTTACAAACCATAAGGGCTAATGACTCCATTCCTTTTTGTGGTTGTAGGGGCTTTTGATTGGAGTACACTAAAACAAATCTGATCTCTCTAGGACATTCAGAAGCCAAGTTATAAGCCCACAAATGTGTAACTGGACTACTTCTTTAAATTGACACCAGATCCGGTGACCTTTGGGACATGGTTTGACCCCCTTAGGAAAGTGCTATCATCATGAAATGTTCAGATCACTTACAACTCAATAGATTCTACCTTCCTGTAATGTTTCAGCCTGATTGGACCTTGTTTTCACACAAATGAACCCAGAATGATGTGAAATTGTGCTTCGTGCAACATAATTCTGGGTGCCATTTAAAAACCATAAGTGCTGATGACTCCATTCCTTTTTGGGGTAATGGGGGCTGTAAATTGGAGTATTCTAAAACAAACCTGATCTCTCTAGGACATTCAGAAGCCAAGTTATAAGCCCACAAATGTGTAACTGGACTACTTCTTTAAATTGACACCAGTTCCGGTGACCTTTGGGACATGGTTTGACCCCCTTAGGAAAGTGCTATCATCATGAAACGTTCAGATCACTTACAACTCAATAGATTCTACCTTCCTGTAACGTTTCAGCCTGATTGGACCTTGTTTTCACACAAATGGACCCAAAATGATGTGAAATTGTGCTTCGTGCAACATAATTCTGGGTGCCATTTACAAACCATAAGTGCTAATTACTCCATTTTTTTGTGGTTGTAGGGGCTGTTGATTGGAGTACATTAAAACAAACCTGATCTCTCTAGGACATTCAGAAGCCAAGTTATAAGCCCACAAATGTGTAACTGGACTACTTCTTTAAAGTGACACCAGGCCCGGTGACCTTTGGGACATGGTTTTACCCCCTATAGAAATGTGTGATCATGTTGAAACGTTCAGATCACTTAAAACTCAATAGATTCTACCTTCTTGTAGCGTTTCAGCCTGATTGGACCTTGTTTTCACACAAATGGACCCAGAATGATGTGAAATTGTGCTTCGTGCAACATAATTCTGGGTGCCATTTACAAACCATAAGTGCTAATGACTCCATTCCTTTTTGTGGTTGTAGGGGCTGTTGATTGGAGTACACTAAAACAAACCTGATCTCTCTAGGACATTCAGAAGCCAAGTTACAAGCCCACAAATGTGTAACTGGACTATTTCTTAAAATTGACACCAGATCCGGTGACCTTTGGGACATGGTTTGACCCCCTTAGGAAAGTGCTATCATCATGAAACGTTCAGATCACTTACAACTCAACCTTCCTGTAACGTTTCAGCCTGATTGGACCTTGTTTTCACACAAATGAACCCAGAATGATGTGAAATTGTGCTTCGTGCAACATAATCCTGGGTGCCATTTACAACCCATAAGTGCTAATGACTCCATTCCTTTTTGTGGTTGTAGGGGCTGTTGATTGGAGTACATTAAAACAAACCTGATCTCTCTAGGACATTCAGAAGCCAAGTTATAAACCCACAAATGTGTAACTGGACTACTTCTTTAAATTGACACCAGATCCGGTGACCTTTGGGACATGGTTTGACCCCCTTAGGAAAGTGCTATCATCATGAAACGTTCAGATCACTTACAACTCAATAGATTCTACCTTCCTGTAACGTTTCGGCCTGATTGGCCCTTGTTTTCACACAAATGAACCCAGAATGATGTGAAATTGTGCTTCGTGCAACATAAATCTGGGTGCCATTTAAAAACCATAAGTGCTAATGACTCCATTCCTTTTTGTGGTTGTAGGGGCTGTTGATTGGAGTACACTAAAACAAACCTCATCGCTCTAGGACATTCAGAAGCCAAGTTATAAGCCCACAAATGTGTAACTGGACTACTTCTTTAAATTGACACCAGATCCGGTGACTTATGGGACATGGTTTGACCCCCTTAGGAAAGCGCTATCATCATGAAACTTTCAGATCACTTACAACTCAATAGATTCTACCTTCCTGTAACGTTTCAGCCTGATTGGACCTTGTTTTCACACAAATGAACCCAGAATGATGTGAAATTGTGCTTCGTGCAACATAATTCTGGGTGCCATTTAAAAACCATAAGTGCGAATGACTCCAATCCTTTTTGTGGTTGTAGGGGCTGTTGATTGGAGTACACTAAAACAAACCTCATCTCTCTAGGACATTCAGAAGCCAAGTTATAAGCCCACAAATGTGTAACTGGACTACTTCTTTAAATTGACACCAGATCCGGTGACCTTTGGGACATGGTTTGACCCCCTTAGGAAAGTGCTATCATCATGAAACATTCAGATCACTTACAACTCAATAGATTCTACCTTCTTGTAGCGTTTCAGCCTGATTGGACCTTGTTTTCACACAAATGGACCCAGAATGATGTGAAATTGTGCTTCGTGCAACATAATTCTGGGTGCCATTTACAAACCATAAGGGCTAATGACTCCATTCCTTTTTGTGGTTGTAGGGGCTTTTGATTGGAGTACACTAAAACAAATCTGATCTCTCTAGGACATTCAGAAGCCAAGTTATAAGCCCACAAATGTGTAACTGGACTACTTCTTTAAATTGACACCAGATCCGGTGACCTTTGGGACATGGTTTGACCCCCTTAGGAAAGTGCTATCATCATGAAACGTTCAGATCACTTACAACTCAATAGATTCTACCTTCCTGTAATGTTTCAGCCTGATTGGACCTTGTTTTCACACAAATGAACCCAGAATGATGTGAAATTGTGCTTCGTGCAACATAATTCTGGGTGCCATTTAAAAACCATAAGTGCTGATGACTCCATTCCTTTTTGGGGTAATGGGGGCTGTAAATTGGAGTACTCTAAAACAAACCTGATCTCTCTAGGACATTCAGAAGCCAAGTTATAAGCCCACAAATGTGTAACTGGACTACTTCTTTAAATTGACACCAGTTCCGGTGACCTTTGGGACATGGTTTGACCCCCTTAGGAAAGTGCTATCATCATGAAACGTTCAGATCACTTACAACTCAATAGATTCTACCTTCCTGTAACGTTTCAGCCTGATTGGACCTTGTTTTCACACAAATGGACCCAAAATGATGTGAAATTGTGCTTCGTGCAACATAATTCTGGGTGCCATTTACAAACCATAAGTGCTAATGACTCCATTTTTTTGTGGTTGTAGGGGCTGTTGATTGGAGTACATTAAAACAAACCTGATCTCTCTAGGACATTCAGAAGCCAAGTTATAAGCCCACAAATGTGTAACTGGACTACTTCTTTAAAGTGACACCAGGCCCGGTGACCTTTGGGACATGGTTTTACCCCCTATAGAAATGTGCGATCATGTTGAAACGTTCAGATCACTTACAACTCAATAGATTCTACCTTCTTGTAGCGTTTCAGCCTGATTGGACCTTGTTTTCACACAAATGGACCCAGAATGATGTGAAATTGTGCTTCGTGCAACATAATTCTGGGTGCCATTTACAAACCATTAGTGCTAATGACTCCATTCCTTTTTGTGGTTGTAGGGGCTGTTGATTGGAGTACACTAAAACAAACCTGATCTCTCTAGGACATTCAGAAGCCAAGTTACAAGCCCACAAATGTGTAACTGGACTATTTCTTTAAATTGACACCAGATCCGGTGACCTTTGGGACATGGTTTGACCCCCTTAGGAAAGTGCTATCATCATGAAACGTTCAGATCACTTACAACTCAACCTTCCTGTAACGTTTCAGCCTGATTGGACCTTGTTTTCACACAAATGAACCCAGAATGATGTGAAATTGTGCTTCGTGCAACATAATTCTGGGCGCCATTTACAAACCATAAGTGCTAATGACTCCATTCCTTTTTGGGTTGTAGGGGCTGTTGATTGGAGTACATTAAAACAAACCTGATCTCTCTAGGACATTCAGAAGCCAAGTTATAAGCCCACAAATGTGTAACTGGACTACTTTAAATTGACACCAGGCCCGGTGACCTTTGGGACATGGTTTGACCCCCTAAAGGAATGTGCGATCATCATGAAACGTTCAGATCAGTCACAACTCAATAGATTCTACGTTCTTGTAACGTTTCAGCCTGATTGGACCTTGTTTTCACACAAATGGACCCAGAATGATGTGAAATTGTGCTTCGTGCAACATAATTCTGGGTGCCATTTACAAACCATAAGTGCTAATGACTCCATTCCTTTTTGTGGTTGTAGGGGCTGTTGATTGGAGTACACTAAAACAAACCTGATCTCTCTAGTACATTCAGAAGCCAAGTTATAAGCCCACAAATGTGTAACTGGACTACTTCTTTAAATTGACACCAGATCCGGTGACCTTTGGGACATGGTTTGACCCCCTTAAGAAAGTGCTATCATCATGAAACGTTCAGATCCCTTACAACTCAATAGATTCTACCTTCCTGTAACGTTTCAGCCTGATTGGACCTTGTTTTCACACAAATGAACCCACAATGATGTGAAATTGTGCTTCGTGCAACATAATTCTGGGTGCCATTTAAAAACCATAAGTGCTAATGACTCCATTCCTTTTTGTGGTTGTAGGGGCTGTTGATTGGAGTACACTAAAACAAACCTCATCGCTCTAGGACATTCAGAAGCCAAGTTATAAGCCCACAAATGTGTAACTGGACTACTTCTTTAAATTGACACCAGATCCGGTGACCTATGGGACATGGTTTGACCCCCTTAGGAAAGCGCTATCATCATGAAACGTTCAGATCACTTACAACTCAATAGATTCTACCTTCCTGTAACGTTTCAGCCTGATTGGACCTTGTTTTCACACAACTGAACCCAGAATGATGTGAAATTGTGCTTCGTGCAACATAATTCTGGGTGCCATTTAAAAACCATAAGTGCTAATGACTCAATTCCTTTTTGTGGTTGTAGGGGCTGTTGATTGGAGTACATTAAAACAAACCTGATATCTCTAGGACATTCAGAAGCCAAGTTATAAGCCCACAAAGGTGTAACTGGACTACTTCTTTAAATTGACACCAGATCCGGTGACCTTTCGGACATGGTTTTACCCCCTATAGAAATGTGCGATCATGTTGAAACGTTCAGATCACTTACAACTCAATAGATTCTACCTTCCTGTGACGTTTCAGCCTGATTGGACCTTGTTTTCACACAAATGAACCCAGAATGATGTGAAATTGTGCTTCGTGCAACATAATTCTGGGTGCCATTTACAAACCATAAGTGCTAATGACTCCATTCCTTTTTGTGGTTGTAGGGGCTGTTGATTGGAGTACATTAAAACAAACCTGATCTCTCTAGGACATTCAGAAGCCAAGTTATAAGCCCACAAATGTGTAACTGGACTACTTCTTTAAATTGACACCAGATCCGGTGACCTTTGGGACATGGTTTGACCCCCTTAGGAAAGTGCTATCATCATGAAACGTTCAGATCACTTACAACTCAATAGATTCTACCTTCCTGTAACGTTTCAGCCTGATTGGACCTTGTTTTCACACAAATGAACCCAGAATGATGTGAAATTGTGCTTCGTGCAACATAATTCTGGGTGCCATTTAAAAACCATAAGTGCTAATGACTCCATTCCTTTTTGTGGTTGAAGGGGCTGTTGATTGGAGTACACTAAAACAAACCTCATCGCTCTAGGACATTCAGAAGCCAAGTTATAAGCCCACAAATGTGTAACTGGACTACTTCTTTAAATTGACACCAGATCCGGTGACTTATGGGACATGGTTTGACCCCCTTAGGAAAGCGCTATCATCATGAAACGTTCAGATCACTTACAACTCAATAGATTCTACCTTCCTGTAACGTTTCAGCCTGATTGGACCTTGTTTTCACACAAATGAACCCAGAATGATGTGAAATTGTGCATCGTGCAACATAATTCTGGGTGCCATTTAAAAACCATAAGTGCTAATGACTCCATTCCTTTTTGTGGTTGTAGGGGCTGTTGATTGGAGTATACTAAATCAAACCTGATCTCTCTAGGACATTCAGAAGCCAAGTTATAAGCCCACAAATGTGTAACTGGACTACTTCTTTAAATTGACACCAGATCCGGTGACCTTTGGGACATGGTTTGACCTCCTTAGGAAAGTGCTATCATCATGAAACGTTCAGATCACTTACAACTCAATAGATTCTACCTTCCTGTAACGTTTCAGCCTGATTGGACCTTGTTTTCACACAAATGGACCCAGAATGATGTGAAATTGTGCTTCGTGCAACATAATTCTGGGTGCCATTTACAAACCATAAGTGCTAATGACGCCATTCCTTTTTGTGGTTGTTGGGGCTGTTGCTTGGAGTACACTAAAACAAACCTGACATCTCGAGGACATTCAGAAGCCAAGTTATAAGCCCACAAAGGTGTAACTGGACTACTTCTTTAAAGTGACACCAGGCCCGGTGACCTTTGGGACATGGTTTGACCCCCTATAGGAATGTGCGATCATCATGAAACGTTCAGATCACTTACAACTCAATAGATTCTACCTTCTTGTAACGTTTCAGCCTGATTGGACCTTGTTTTCACACAAATGAACCCAGAATGATGTGAAATTGTGCTTCGTGCAACATAATTGTGGGTGCCATTTAAAAACCATATGTGCTAATGACTCCATTCCTTTTTGTGGTTGTAGGGGCTGTTGATTGGAGTACACTAAAACAAACCTGACCTCTCTAGGACATTCAGAAGCCAAGTTATAAGCCCACAAATGTGTAACTGGACTACTTCTTTAAAGTGACACCAGGCCCGGTGACCTTTGGGACATGGTTTTACCCCCTATAGAAATGTGCGATCATGTTGAAACGTTCAGATCACTTACAACTCAATAGATTCTACCTTCTTGTAGCGTTTCAGCCTGATTGGACCTTGTTTTCACACAAATGGACCCAGAATGATGTGAAATTGTGCTTCGTGCAACATAATTCTGGGTGCCATTTACAAACCATAAGTGCTAATGACTCCATTCCTTTTTGTGGTTGTAGGGGCTGTTGATTGGAGTACATTAAAACAAACCTGATCTCTGTAGGACATTCAGAAGCCAAGTTATAAGCCCACAAATGTGTAACTGGACTACTTCTTTAAATTGACACCAGATCCGGTGACCTTTGGGACATGGTTTGACCCCCTTAGGAAAGTGCTATCATCATGAAACGTTCGGATCACTTACAACTCAATAGATTCTACCTTCCTGTAACGTTTCAGCCTGATTGGACCTTGTTTTCACACAAATGAACCCAGAATGATGTGAAATTTTGCTTCGTGCAACATAATTGTGGGTGCCATTTAAAAACCATAAGTGCTAATGACTCCATTCCTTTTTGTGGTTGTAGGGGCTGTTGATTGGAGTACACAAAAACAAACCTGACCTCTCTAGGACATTCAGAAGCCAAGTTATAAGCCCACAAAGGTGTAACTGGACTACTTCTTTAAAGTGACACCAGGCCCGGTGACCTTTGGGACATGGTTTTACCCCCTAAAGAAATGTGCAATAATGTTGAAACGTTCAGATCACTTACAACTCAATAGATTCTACCTTCTTGTAGCGTTTCAGCCTGATTGGACCTTGTTTTCACACAAATGGACCCAGAATGATGTGAAATTGTGCTTCGTGCAACATAATTCTGGGTGCCATTTACAAACCATAAGTGCTAATGACTCCATTCCTTTTTGTGGTTGTAGGGGCTGTTGATTGGAGTACACTAAAACAAACCTGATCTCTCTAGGACATTCAGAAGCCAAGTTACAAGCCCACAAATGTGTAACTGGACTACTTCTTTAAAGTGACACCAGATCCGGTGACCTTTGGGACATGGTTTGACCCCCTAAAGGAATGTGCGATCATCATGAAACGTTCAGATCAGTTACAACTCAATAGATTCTACCTTCTTGTAACGTTTCAGCCTGATTGGACCTTGTTTTCACACAAATGGACCCAGAATGATGTGAAATTGTGCTTCGTGCAACATAATTCTGGGTGCCATTTACAAACCACAAGTGATAATGACTCCATTCCTTATTTTGTTTGTAGGGGCTGTTGATTGGAGTACACTAAAACAAACCTGATCTCTCTAGGACATTCAGAAGCCAAGTTATAAGCCCACAAATGTGTAACTGGACTACTTCTTTAAATTGACACCAGATCCGGTGACCTTTGGGACATGGTTTGACCCCCTTAAGAAAGTGCTATCATCATGAAACGTTCAGATCCCTTACAACTCAATAGATTCTACCTTCCTGTAACGTTTCAGCCTGATTGGACCTTGTTTTCACACAAATGAACCCACAATGATGTGAAATTGTGCTTCGTGCAACATAATTCTGGGTGTCATTTAAAAACCATAAGTGCTAATGACTCCATTCCTTTTTGTGGTTGTAGGGGCTGTTGATTGGAGTACACTAAAACAAACCTCATCGCTCTAGGACATTCAGAAGCCAAGTTATAACCCCACAAATGTGTAACTGGACTACTTCTTTAAATTGACACCAGATCCGGTGACCTATGGGACATGGTTTGACCCCCTTAGGAAAGTGCTATCATCATGAAACGTTCAGATCACTTACAACTCAATAGATTCTACCTTCCTGTAACGTTTCAGCCTGATTGGACCTTGTTTTCACACAAATGAACCCAGAATGATGTGAAATTGTGCTTCGTGCAACATAATTCTGGGTGCCATTTAAAAACCATGAGTGCTAATGACTCCATTCATTTTTGTGGTTGTAGGGGCTGTTGATTGGAGTACATTAAAACAAACCTGATTTCTCTAGGACATTCAGAAGCCAAGTTATAAGCCCACAAATGTGTAACTGGACTACTTCTTTAAATTGACACCACATCCGGTGACCTTTGGGACATGGTTTTACCCCCTATAGAAATGTGCGATCATGTTGAAACGTTCAGATCACTTACAACTCAATAGATTCTACCTTCTTGTAGCGTTTCAGCCTGATTGGACCTTGTTTTCACACAAATGGACCCAGAATGATGTGAAATTGTGCTTCGTGCAACATAATTCTGGGTGCCATTTACAAACCATAAGTGCTAATGACTCCATTCCTTTTTGTGGTTGTAGGGGCTGTTGATTGGAGTACACTAAAACAAACCTGATCTCTGTAGGACATTCAGAAGCCAAGTTACAAGCCCACAAATGTGTAACTGGACTACTTCTTTAAATTGACACCAGATCCGGTGACCTTTGGGACATGGTTTGACCCCCTTATGAAAGTGCTATCATCATGAAACGTTCAGATCACTTACAACTCAATAGATTCTACCTTCCTGTAACGTTTCAGCCTGATTGGACCTTGTTTTCACACAAATGAACCCAGAATGATGTGAAATTGTGCTTCGTGCAACATAATCCTGGGTGCCATTTACAACCCATAAGTGCTAATGACTCCATTCCTTTTTGTGGTTGTAGGGGCTGTTGATTGGAGTACATTAAAACAAACCTGATCTCTCTAGGACATTCAGAAGCCAAGTTATAAACCCACAAATGTGTAACTGGACTACTTCTTTAAATTGACACCAGATCCGGTGACCTTTGGGACATGGTTTGACCCCCTTAGGAAAGTGCTATCATCATGAAACGTTCAGATCACTTACAACTCAATAGATTCTACCTTCCTGTAACGTTTCAGCCTGATTGGCCCTTGTTTTCACACAAATGAACCCAGAATGATGTGAAATTGTGCTTCGTGCAACATAATTCTGGGTGCCATTTAAAAACCATAAGTGCTAATGACTCCATTCCTTTTTGTGGTTGTAGGGGCTGTTGATTGGAGTACACTAAAACAAACCTCATCGCTCTAGGACATTCAGAAGCCAAGTTATAAACCCACAAATGTGTAACTGGACTACTTCTTTAAATTGACACCAGATCCGGTGACTTATGGGACATGGTTTGACCCCCTTAGGAAAGCGCTATCATCATGAAACTTTCAGATCACTTACAACTCAATAGATTCTACCTTCCTGTAACGTTTCAGCCTGATTGGACCTTGTTTTCACACAAATGAACCCAGAATGATGTGAAATTGTGCTTCGTGCAACATAATTCTGGGTGCCATTTAAAAACCATAAGTGCTAATGACTCCAATCCTTTTTGTTTTTGTAGGGGCTGTTGATTGGAGTACACTAAAACAAACCTCATCTCTCTAGGACATTCAGAAGCCAAGTTATAAGCCCACAAATGTGTAACTGGACTACTTCTTTAAATTGACACCAGATCCGGTGACCTTTGGGACATGATTTGACCCCCTTAGGAAAGTGTTATCATCATGAAACGTTCAGATCACTTACAACTCAATAGATTCTACCTTCCTGTAACGTTTCAGCCTGATTGGACCTTGTTTTCACACAAATGGACCCAGAATGATGTGAAATTGTGCTTCGTGCAACATAATTCTGGGTGCCATTTAAAAACCATAAGTGCTAATGACTCCATTCCTTTTTGGGGTAATGGGGGCTGTTAATTGGAGTACGCTAAAACAAACCTGATCTCTCTAGGACATTCAGAAGCCAAGTTATAAGCCCACAAATGTGTAACTGGACTACTTCTTTAAAGTGACACCAGGCACGGTGACCTTTGGGACATGGTTTTACCCCCTATAGAAATGTGCGATCATGTTGAAACGTTCAGATCACTTAGAACTCAATAGATTCTACATTCTTGTAGCGTTTCAGCCTGATTGGACCTTGTTTTCACACAAATGGACCCAGAGTGATGTGAAATTGTGCTTCGTGCAACATAATTCTGGGTGCCATTTACAAACCATAAGTGCTAATGACTCCATTGCTTTTTGTGGTTGTAGGGGCTGTTGATTGGAGTACACTAAAATAAACCTGATCTCTCTAGGACATTCAGAAACCAATTTACAAGCCCACAAATGTGTAACTGGACTACTTTAAATTGACACCAGATCCGGTGACCTTTGGGACATGGTTTGACCCCCTTAGGAAAGTGCTATCATCATGAAACGTTCAGATCACTTACAACTCAATAGATTCTACCTTCCTGTAACGTTTCAGCCTGATTGGACCTTGTTTTCACACAAATGAACCCAGAATGATGTGAAATTGTGCTTCGTGCAACATAATTCTGGGTGCCATTTACAAACCATAAGTGCTAATGACTCCATTCCTTTTTGTGGTTGTAGGGGCTGTTGATTGGAGTACATTAAAACAAACCGGATCTCTCTAGGACATTCAGAAGCCAAGTTATAAGCCCACAAATGTGTAACTGGACTACTTCTTTAAATTGACACCAGATCCGGTGACCTTTGGGACATGGTTTGACCCCCTTAGGAAAGTGCTATCATCATGAAACGTTCAGATCACTTACAACTCAATAGATTCTACCTTCCTGTAACGTTTCAGCCTGATTGGACCTTGTTTTCACACAAATGAATCCAGAATAATGTGAAATTGTGCTTCGTGTAACATAATTCTGGGTGCCATTTACAAACCATAAGTGCTAATGACTCCATTCCTTTTTGTGGTTGTAGGGGCTGTTGATTGGAGTACACTAAAACAAACCTGATCTCTCTAGGACATTCAGAAGCCAAGTTATAAGCCCACAAATGTGTAACTGGACTACTTCTTTAAATTGACACCAGATCCGGTGACCTTTGGGACATGGTTTGACCCATTTAAGAAAGTGCTATCATCATGAAACGTTCAGATCACTTACAACTCAATAGATTCTACCTTCCTGTAACGTTTCAGCCTGATTGGACCTTGTTTTCACACAAATGAACCCAGAATGATGTGAAATTGTGCTTCGTGCAACATAATTCTGGGTGCCATTTAAAAACCATAAGTGCTAATGACTCCATTCCTTTTTGTGATTGTAGGGGCTGTTGATTGGAGTACACTAAAACAAACCTCATCGCTCTAGGACATTCAGAAGCCAAGTTATAAGCCCACAAATGTGTAACTGGACTACTTCTTTAAATTGACACCAGATCCGGTGACCTATGGGACATGGTTTGACCCCCTTAGGAAAGCGCTATCATCATGAAACGTTCAGATCACTTACAACTCAATAGATTCTACCTTCCTGTAACGTTTCAGCCTGATTGGACCTTGTTTTCACACAAATGAACCCAGAATGATGTGAAATTGTGCTTCGTGCAACATAATTCTGGGTGCCATTTACAAACCATAAGTGCTAATGACTCCATTCCTTTTTGTGGTTGTAGGGGCTGTTGATTGGAGTACACTAAAACAAACCTGACCTCTCTAGGACATTCAGAAGCCAAGTTATAAGCCCACAAAGGTGTAACTGGACTACTTCTTTAAAGTTACACCAGGCCCGGTGACCTTTGGGACATGGTTTGACCCCCTATAGGAATGTGCGATCATCATGAAACGTTCAGATCACTTACAACTCAATAGATTCTACCTTCATGTAACGTTTCAGCCTGATCGGACCTTGTTTTCACACAAATGGACCCAGAATGATGTGAAATTGTGCTTCGTGCAACATAATTCTGGGTGCCATGTACAAACCATAAGTGCTAATGACTCCATTCCTTTTTGTGGTTGTAGGGGCTGTTTATTGGAGTACACTAAAACAAACCTGACCTCTCTAGGACATTCAGAAGCCAAGTTATAAGCCCACAAATGTGTAACTGGACTTCTTCTTTAAAGTGACACCAGATCCGGTGACCTTTGGGACATGGTTTGACCCCCTTAGGAAAGTGCTATCATCATGAAACGTTCAGATCACTTACAACTCAATAGATTCTACCTTCCTGTAACCTTTCAGCCTGATTGGACCTTGTTTTCACACAAATGAACCCAGAATGATGTGAAATTGTGCTTCGTGCAACATAAATCTGGGTGCCATTTAAAAACCATAAGTGCTAATGACTCCATTCCTTTTTGTGGTTGTAGGGGCTGTTGATTGGAGTACACTAAATCAAACCTAACCTCTCTAGCACATTCAGAAGCCAAGTTATAAGCCCACAAAGGTGTAACTGGACTACTTCTTTAAAGTGACACCAGGCCCGGTGACCTTTGGGACATGGTTTTACCCCCTATAGGAATGTGCTATCATCATGAAACGTTCAGATCACTTACAACTCAATAGATTCTACCTTCCTGTAACATTTCAGCCTGATTGGACCTTGTTTTCACACAAATGAACCCAGAATGATGTGAAATTGTGCTTCGTGCAACATAATTCTGGGTGCCATTTAAAAACCATAAGTGCTAATGACTCCATTCCTTTTTGGGGTAATGGGGGCTGTTAATTGGAGTACGCTAAAACAAACCTGATCTCTCTAGGACATTCAGAAGCCAAGTTATAAGCCCACAAATGTGTAACTGGACTACTTCTTTAAATTGACACCAGATCCGGTGACCTTTGGGACATGGTTTGACCCCCTTAGGAAAGTGCTATCATCATGAAACGTTCAGATCACTTACAACTCAATAGATTCTACCTTCCTGTAACGTTTCAGCCTGATTGGACCTTGTTTTCACACAAATGAACCCAGAATAATGTGAAATTGTGCTTCGTGCAACATAATTCTGGGTGCCATTTACAAACCATAAGTGCTAATGACTCCATTGCTTTTTGTGGTTGTAGGGGCTGTTGATTGGAGTACACTAAAACAAACCTGATCTCTCTAGGACATTCAGAAGCCAAGTTATAAGCCCACAAATGTGTAACTGGACTACTTCTTTAAATTGACACCAGATCCGGTGACCTTTGGGACATGGTTTGACCCATTTAAGAAAGTGCTATCATCATGAAACTTTCAGATCACTTACAACTCAATAGATTCTACCTTCCTGTAACGTTTCAGCCTGATTGGACCTTGTTTTCACACAAATGAACCCAGAATGATGTGAAATTGTGCTTCGTGCAACATAATTCTGGGTGCCATTTAAAAACCATAAGTGCTAATGACTCCAATCCTTTTTGTTTTTGTAGGGGCTGTTGATTGGAGTACACTAAAACAAACCTCATCTCTCTAGGACATTCAGAAGCCAAGTTATAAGCCCACAAATGTGTAACTGGACTACTTCTTTAAATTGACACCAGATCCGGTGACCTTTGGGACATGATTTGACCCCCTTAGGAAAGTGCTATCATCATGAAACGTTCAGATCACTTACAACTCAATAGATTCTACCTTCCTGTAACGTTTCAGCCTGATTGGACCTTGTTTTCACACAAATGGACCCAGAATGATGTGAAATTGTGCTTCGTGCAACATAATTCTGGGTGCCATTTAAAAACCATAAGTGCTAATGACTCCATTCCTTTTTGGGGTAATGGGGGCTGTTAATTGGAGTACGCTAAAACAAACCTGATCTCTCTAGGACATTCAGAAGCCAAGTTATAAGCCCACAAATGTGTAACTGGACTACTTCTTTAAAGTGACACCAGGCACGGTGACCTTTGGGACATGGTTTTACCCCCTATAGAAATGTGCGATCATGTTGAAACGTTCAGATCACTTAGAACTCAATAGATTCTACCTTCTTGTAGCGTTTCAGCCTGATTGGACCTTGTTTTCACACAAATGGACCCAGAGTGATGTGAAATTGTGCTTCGTGCAACATAATTCTGGGTGCCATTTACAAACCATAAGTGCTAATGACTCCATTGCTTTTTGTGGTTGTAGGGGCTGTTGATTGGAGTACACTAAAATAAACCTGATCTCTCTAGGACATTCAGAAACCAAGTTACAAGCCCACAAATGTGTAACTGGACTACTTTAAATTGACACCAGATCCGGTGACCTTTGGGACATGGTTTGACCCCCTTAGGAAAGTGCTATCATCATGAAACGTTCAGATCACTTACAACTCAATAGATTCTACCTTCCTGTAACGTTTCAGCCTGATTGGACCTTGTTTTCACACAAATGAACCCAGAATGATGTGAAATTGTGCTTCGTGCAACATAATTCTGGGTGCCATTTACAAACCATAAGTGCTAATGACTCCATTCCTTTTTGTGGTTGTAGGGGCTGTTGATTGGAGTACATTAAAACAAACCGGATCTCTCTAGGACATTCAGAAGCCAAGTTATAAGCCCACAAATGTGTAACTGGACTACTTCTTTAAATTGACACCAGATCCGGTGACCTTTGGGACATGGTTTGACCCCCTTAGGAAAGTGCTATCATCATGAAACGTTCAGATCACTTACAACTCAATAGATTCTACCTTCCTGTAACGTTTCAGCCTGATTGGACCTTGTTTTCACACAAATGAATCCAGAATAATGTGAAATTGTGCTTCGTGTAACATAATTCTGGGTGCCATTTACAAACCATAAGTGCTAATGACTCCATTCCTTTTTGTGGTTGTAGGGGCTGTTGATTGGAGTACACTAAAACAAACCTGATCTCTCTAGGACATTCAGAAGCCAAGTTATAAGCCCACAAATGTGTAACTGGACTACTTCTTTAAATTGACACCAGATCCGGTGACCTTTGGGACATGGTTTGACCCATTTAAGAAAGTGCTATCATCATGAAACGTTCAGATCACTTACAACTCAATAGATTCTACCTTCCTGTAACGTTTCAGCCTGATTGGACCTTGTTTTCACACAAATGAACCCAGAATGATGTGAAATTGTGCTTCGTGCAACATAATTCTGGGTGCCATTTAAAAACCATAAGTGCTAATGACTCCATTCCTTTTTGTGATTGTAGGGGCTGTTGATTGGAGTACACTAAAACAAACCTCATCGCTCTAGGACATTCAGAAGCCAAGTTATAAGCCCACAAATGTGTAACTGGACTACTTCTTTAAATTGACACCAGATCCGGTGACCTATGGGACATGGTTTGACCCCCTTAGGAAAGCGCCATCATCATGAAACGTTCAGATCACTTACAACTCAATAGATTCTACCTTCCTGTAACGTTTCAGCCTGATTGGACCTTGTTTTCACACAAATGAACCCAGAATGATGTGAAATTGTGCTTCGTGCAACATAATTCTGGGTGCCATTTACAAACCATAAGTGCTAATGACTCCATTCCTTTTTGTGGTTGTAGGGGCTGTTGATTGGAGTACACTAAAACAAACCTGACCTCTCTAGGACATTCAGAAGCCAAGTTATAAGCCCACAAAGGTGTAACTGGACTACTTCTTTAAAGTTACACCAGGCCCGGTGACCTTTGGGACATGGTTTGACCCCCTATAGGAATGTGCGATCATCATGAAACGTTCAGATCACTTACAACTCAATAGATTCTACCTTCATGTAACGTTTCAGCCTGATCGGACCTTGTTTTCACACAAATGGACCCAGAATGATGTGAAATTGTGCTTCGTGCAACATAATTCTGGGTGCCATGTACAAACCATAAGTGCTAATGACTCCATTCCTTTTTGTGGTTGTAGGGGCTGTTTATTGGAGTACACTAAAACAAACCTGACCTCTCTAGGACATTCAGAAGCCAAGTTATAAGCCCACAAATGTGTAACTGGACTTCTTCTTTAAAGTGACACCAGATCCGGTGACCTTTGGGACATGGTTTGACCCCCTTAGGAAAGTGCTATCATCATGAAACGTTCAGATCACTTACAACTCAATAGATTCTACCTTCCTGTAACCTTTCAGCCTGATTGGACCTTGTTTTCACACAAATGAACCCAGAATGATGTGAAATTGTGCTTCGTGCAACATAAATCTGGGTGCCATTTAAAAACCATAAGTGCTAATGACTCCATTCCTTTTTGTGGTTGTAGGGGCTGTTGATTGGAGTACACTAAATCAAACCTAACCTCTCTAGCACATTCAGAAGCCAAGTTATAAGCCCACAAAGGTGTAACTGGACTACTTCTTTAAAGTGACACCAGGCCCGGTGACCTTTGGGACATGGTTTTACCCCCTATAGGAATGTGCTATCATCATGAAACGTTCAGATCACTTACAACTCAATAGATTCTACCTTCCTGTAACATTTCAGCCTGATTGGACCTTGTTTTCACACAAATGAACCCAGAATGATGTGAAATTGTGCTTCGTGCAACATAATTCTGGGTGCCATTTAAAAACCATAAGTGCTAATGACTCCATTCCTTTTTGGGGTAATGGGGGCTGTTAATTGGAGTACGCTAAAACAAACCTGATCTCTCTAGGACATTCAGAAGCCAAGTTATAAGCCCACAAATGTGTAACTGGACTACTTCTTTAAATTGACACCAGATCCGGTGACCTTTGGGACATGGTTTGACCCCCTTAGGAAAGTGCTATCATCATGAAACGTTCAGATCACTTACAACTCAATAGATTCTACCTTCCTGTAACGTTTCAGCCTGATTGGACCTTGTTTTCACACAAATGAACCCAGAATAATGTGAAATTGTGCTTCGTGCAACATAATTCTGGGTGCCATTTACAAACCATAAGTGCTAATGACTCCATTGCTTTTTGTGGTTGTAGGGGCTGTTGATTGGAGTACACTAAAACAAACCTGATCTCTCTAGGACATTCAGAAGCCAAGTTATAAGCCCACAAATGTGTAACTGGACTACTTCTTTAAATTGACACCAGATCCGGTGACCTTTGGGACATGGTTTGACCCATTTAAGAAAGTGCTATCATCATGAAACGTTCAGATCACTTACAACTCAATAGATTCTACCTTCCTGTAACGTTTCAGCCTGATTGGACCTTGTTTTCACACAAATGATCCCAGAATGATGTGAAATTGTGCTTCGTGCAACATAATTCTGGGTGCCATTTAAAAACCATAAGTGCTAATGACTCCATTCCTTTTTGTGGTTGTAGGGGCTGTTGATTGGAGTACACTAAAACAAACCTCATCGCTCTAGGACATTCAGAAGCCAAGTTACAAGCCCACAAATGTGTAACTGGACTACTTTAAATTGACACCAGATCCGGTGACCTATGGGACATGGTTTGACCCCCTTAGGAAAGCGCTATCATCATGAAACGTTCAGATCACTTACAACTCAATAGATTCTACCTTCCTGTAACGTTTCAGCCTGATTGGACCATGTTTTCACACAAATGAACCCAGAATGATGTGAAATTGTGCTTCGTGCAACATAATTCTGGGTGCCATTTAAAAACCATAAGTGCTAATACTCCATTCCTTTTTGTGGTTGGAGGGGCTGTTGATTGGAGTACATTAAAAAAAACGGATCTCTCTAGGACATTCAGAAGCCAAGTTATAAGCCCACAAATGTGTAACTGGACTACTTCTTTAAATTGACACCAGATCCGGTGACCTTTGGGACATGGTTTGACCCCCTTAGGAAAGTGCTATCATCATGAAACGTTCAGATCACTTACAACTCAATAGATTCTACCTTCCTGTAACGTTTCAGCCTGATTGGACCTTGTTTTCACACAAATGAACCCAGAATGATGTGAAATTGTGCTTCGTGCAACATAATTCTGGGTGCCATTTAAAAACCATAAGTGCTAATGACTCCATTCCTTTTTGTGGTTGTAGGGGCTGTTGATTGGAGTACACTAAAACAAACCTGACCTCTCTAGGACATTCAGAAGCCAAGTTATAAGCCCACAAAGGTGTAACTGGACTACTTCTTTAAAGTGACACCAGGCCCGGTGACCTTTGGGACATGGTTTTACCCCCTATAGAAATGTGCGCTCATGTTGAAACGTTCAGATCACTTACAAATCAATAGATTCTACCTTCTTGAAGCGTTTCAGCCTGATTGGACCTTGTTTTCACACAAATGGACCCAGAATGATGTGAAATTGTGCTTCGTGCAACATAATTCTGGGTGCCATTTAAAAACCATAAGTGCTAATGACTCCATTCCTTTTTGGGGTAATGGGGGCTGTTAATTGGAGTACGCTAAAACAAACCTGATCTCTCTAGGACATTCAGAAGCCAAGTTATAAGCCCACAAATGTGTAACTGGACTACTTCTTTAAATTGACACCAGATCCGGTGACCTTTGGGACATGGTTTGACCCCCTTAGGAAAGTGCTATCATCATGAAACGTTCAGATCACTTACAACTCAATAGATTCTACCTTCCTGTAACGTTTCAGCCTGATTGGACCTTGTTTTCACACAAATGAACCCAGAATAATGTGAAATTGTGCTTCGTGCAACATAATTCTGGGTGCCATTTACAAACCATAAGTGCTAATGACTCCATTGCTTTTTGTGGTTGTAGGGGCTGTTGATTGGAGTACACTAAAACAAACCTGATCTCTCTAGGACATTCAGAAGCCAAGTTATAAGCCCACAAATGTGTAACTGGACTACTTCTTTAAATTGACACCAGATCCGGTGACCTTTGGGACATGGTTTGACCCATTTAAGAAAGTGCTATCATCATGAAACGTTCAGATCACTTACAACTCAATAGATTCTACCTTCCTGTAACGTTTCAGCCTGATTGGACCTTGTTTTCACACAAATGATCCCAGAATGATGTGAAATTGTGCTTCGTGCAACATAATTCTGGGTGCCATTTAAAAACCATAAGTGCTAATGACTCCATTCCTTTTTGTGGTTGTAGGGGCTGTTGATTGGAGTACACTAAAACAAACCTCATCGCTCTAGGACATTCAGAAGCCAAGTTACAAGCCCACAAATGTGTAACTGGACTACTTTAAATTGACACCAGATCCGGTGACCTATGGGACATGGTTTGACCCCCTTAGGAAAGCGCTATCATCATGAAACGTTCAGATCACTTACAACTCAATAGATTCTACCTTCCTGTAACGTTTCAGCCTGATTGGACCATGTTTTCACACAAATGAACCCAGAATGATGTGAAATTGTGCTTCGTGCAACATAATTCTGGGTGCCATTTAAAAACCATAAGTGCTAATACTCCATTCCTTTTTGTGGTTGGAGGGGCTGTTGATTGGAGTACATTAAAAAAACGGATCTCTCTAGGACATTCAGAAGCCAAGTTATAAGCCCACAAATGTGTAACTGGACTACTTCTTTAAATTGACACCAGATCCGGTGACCTTTGGGACATGGTTTGACCCCCTTAGGAAAGTGCTATCATCATGAAACGTTCAGATCACTTACAACTCAATAGATTCTACCTTCCTGTAACGTTTCAGCCTGATTGGACCTTGTTTTCACACAAATGAACCCAGAATGATGTGAAATTGTGCTTCGTGCAACATAATTCTGGGTGCCATTTAAAAACCATAAGTGCTAATGACTCCATTCCTTTTTGTGGTTGTAGGGGCTGTTGATTGGAGTACACTAAAACAAACCTGACCTCTCTAGGACATTCAGAAGCCAAGTTATAAGCCCACAAAGGTGTAACTGGACTACTTCTTTAAAGTGACACCAGGCCCGGTGACCTTTGGGACATGGTTTTACCCCCTATAGAAATGTGCGCTCATGTTGAAACGTTCAGATCACTTACAAATCAATAGATTCTACCTTCTTGAAGCGTTTCAGCCTGATTGGACCTTGTTTTCACACAAATGGACCCAGAATGATGTGAGATTGTGCTTCGTGCAACATAATTCTGGGTGCCATTTACAAACCATAAGTGCTAATGACTCCATTCCTTTTTGTGGTTGTAGGGGCTGTTGATTGGAGTACACTAAAACAAACCTGATCTCTCTAGGACATTCAGAAGCCAAGTTACAAGCCCACAAATGTGTAACTGGACTACTTCTTTAGATTGACACCAGATCCGGTGACCTTTGGGACATGGTTTGACCCCCTTAGGAAAGTGCTATCATCATGAAACGTTCAGATCACTTACAACTCAATAGATTCTACCTTCCTGTAACGTTTCAGCCTGATTGGACCATGTTTTCACACAAATGAACCCAGAATGATGTGAAATTGTGCTTCGTGCAACATAATTCTGGGTGCCATTTACAAACCATAAGTGCTAATACTCCATTCCTTTTTGTGGTTGGAGGGGCTGTTGATTGGAGTACATTAAAAAAAACCGGATCTCTCTAGGACATTCAGAAGCCAAGTTATAAGCCCACAAATGTGTAACTGGACTACTTCTTTAAATTGACACCAGATCCGGTGACCTTTGGGACATGGTTTGACCCCCTTAGGAAAGTGCTATCATCATGAAACGTTCAGATCACTTACAACTCACTAGATTCTACCTTCCTGTAACGTTTCAGCCTGATTGGACCTTGTTTTCACACAAATGAACCCAGAATAATGTGAAATTGTGCTTCGTGCAACATAATTCTGGGTGCCATTTACAAACCATAAGTGCTAATGACTCCATTCCTTTTTGTTGTTGTAGGGGCTTTTGATTTGAGTACACTAAAACAAACCTGACCTCTCTAGGACATTCAGAAGCCAAGTTATAAGCCCACAAATGTGTAACTGGACTACTTCTTTAAATTGACACCAGTTCCGGTGACCTTTGGGACATGGTTTGACCCCCTTAGGAAAGTGCTATCATCATGAAACGTTCAGATCACTTACAACTCAATAGATTCTACCTTCCTGTAACGTTTCAGCCTGATTGGACCTTGTTTTCACACAAATGGACCCAGAATGATGTGAAATTGTGCTTCGTGCAACATAATTCTGGGTGCCATTTACAAACCATAAGTGCTAATGACTCCATTCATTTTTGTGGTTGTAGGGGCTGTTGATTGGAGTACATTAAAACAAACCTGATCTCTCTAGGACATTCAGAAGCCAAGTTATAAGCCCACAAATGTGTAACTGGACTACTTCTTTAAATTGACACCAGATCCGGTGACCTTTGGGACATGGTTTGACCCCCTTAGGAAAGTGCTATCATCATGAAACGTTCGGATCACTTACAACTCAATAGATTCTACCTTCCTGTAACGTTTCAGCCTGATTGGACATTGTTTTCACACAAATGAACCCAGAATGATGTGAAATTGTGCTTCGTGCAACATAATTCTGGGTGCCATTTAAAAACCATAAGTGCTAATGACTCCATTCCTTTTTGTGGTTGTAGGGGCTGTTTATTGGAGTACACTAAAACAAACCTGACCTCTCTAGGACATTCAGAAGCCAAGTTATAAGCCCACAAAGGTGTAATTGGACTACTTCTTTAAAGTGACACCAGGCCCGGTGACCTTTGGGACATGGTTTTACCCCCTATAGAAATGTGCGATCATGTTGAAACGTTCAGATCACTTACAACTCAATAGATTCTACCTTCTTGAAGCGTTTCAGCCTGATTGGACCTTGTTTTCACACAAATGGACCCAGAATGATGTGAAATTGTGCTTCGTGCAACATAATTCTGGGTGCCATTTACAAACCATAAGTGCTAATGACTCCATTCCTTTTTGTGGTTGTAGGGGCTGTTGATTGGAGTACACTAAAACAAACCTGATCTCTCTAGGACATTCAGAAGCCAAGTTACAAGCCCACAAATGTGTAACTGGACTACTTCTTTAGATTGACACCAGATCCGGTGACCTTTGGGACATGGTTTGGCCCCCTTAGGAAAGTGCTATCATCATGAAACGTTCAGATCACTTACAACTCAATAGATTCTACCTTCCTGTAACGTTTCAGCCTGATTGGACCTTGTTTTCACACAAATGAACCCAGAATGATGAGAAATTGTGCTTCGTGCAACATAATTCTGGGTGCCATTTACAAACCATAAGTGCTAATACTCCATTCCTTTTTGTGGTTGTAGGGGCTGTTGATTGGAGTACATTAAAACAAACCGGATCTCTCTAGGACATTCAGAAGCCAAGTTATAAGCCCACAAATGTGTAACTGGACTACTTTAAATTGAAACCAGATCCGGTGACCTTTGGGACATGGTTTGACCCCCTTAGGAAAGTGCTATCATCATGAAACGTTCAGATCACTTACAACTCAATAGATTCTACCTTCCTGTAACGTTTCAGCCTGATTGGACCTTGTTTTCACACAAATGAACCCAGAATAATGTGAAATTGTGCTTCGTGCAACATAATTCTGGGTGCCATTTACAAACCATAAGTGCTAATGACTCCATTCCTTTTTGTTGTTGTAGGGGCTGTTGATTGGAGTACACTAAAACAAACCTAACCTCTCTAGGACATTCAGAAGCCAAGTTATAAGCCCACAAATGTGTAACTGGACTACTTCTTTAAATTGACACCAGATCCGGTGACCTTTGGGACATGGTTTGCCCCCCTTAAGAAAGTGCTATCATCATGAAACGTTCAGATCACTTACAACTCAATAGATTCTACCTTCCTGTAACGTTTCAGCCTGATTGGACCTTGTTTTCACACAAATGAACCCAGAATGATGTGAAATTGTGCTTCGTGCAACATAATTCTGGGTGCCATTTAAAAACGATAAGTGCTAATGACTCCATTCCTTTTTGTGGTTGTAGGGGCTGTTGATTGGAGTACACTAAAATAAACCTCATCGCTCTAGGACATTCAGAAGCCAAGTTATAAGCCCACAAATGTGTAACTGGACTACTTCTTTAAATTGACACCAGATCCGGTGACCTATGGGACATGGTTTGACCCCCTTAGGAAAGCGCTATCATCATGAAACGTTCAGATCACTTACAACTCAACAGATTCTACCTTCCTGTAACGTTTCAGCCTGATTGGACCTTGTTTTCACACAAATGAAGCCAGAATGATGTCAAATTGTGCTTCGTGCAACATAATTCTGGGTGCCATTTAAAAACCATAAGTGCTAATGACTCCATTCCTTTTTGTGGTTGTAGGGGCTGTTGATTGGAATATACTAAAACAAACCTGATCTCTCTAGGACATTCAGAAGCCAAGTTATAAGCCGACAAATGTGTAAATGGACTACTTCTTTAAATTGACACCAGATCCGGTGACCTTTGGGACATGGTTTGACCCCCTTAGGAAAGTTCTATCATCATGAAACGTTCAGATCACTTACAACTCAATAGATTCTACCTTCCTGTAATGTTTCAGCCTGATTGGACCTTGTTTTCATACAAATGAACCCAGAATGATGTGAAATTGTGCTTCGTGCAACATAATTCTGGGTGCCATTTACAAACCATAAGTGCTAATGACTCCATTCCTTTTTGTGGTTGTAGGGGCTTTTGATTGGAGTACACTAAAACAAACCTGACCTCTCTAGGACATTCAGAAGCCAAGTTATAAGCCCACAAAGGTGTAACTGGACTACTTCTTTAAAGTGACACCAGGCCCGGTGACCTTTGGGACATGGTTTGACCCCCTTAGGAAAGTGCTATCATCATGAAACGTTCAGATCACTTACAACTCAATAGATTCTACCTTCCTGTAACCTTTCAGCCTGATTGGACCTTGTTTTCACACAAATGAACCCGGAATGATGTGAAATTGTGCTTCGTGCAAAATAATTCTGGGTGCCATTTACAAACCATAAGTGCTAATGACTCCATTCCTTTTTGTGGTTGTAGGGGCTGTTGATTGGAGTACACTAAAACAAACCTAACCTCTCTAGGACATTCAGAAGCCAAGTTATAAGCCCACAAAGGTGTAACTGGACTACTTCTTTAAAGTGACACCAGGCCCGGTGACCTTTGGGACATGGTTTTACCCCCTATAGGAATGTGCGATCATCTTGAAACGTTCAGATCACTTACAACTCAATAGATTCTACCTTCTTGTAGCGTTTCAGCCTGATTGGACCTTGTTTTCACACAAATGGATCCAGAATTATGTGAAATTGTGCTTCGTGCAACATAATTCTGGGTGCCATTTACAAACCATAAGTGCTAATGACTCCATTCCTTTTTGTGGTTGTAGGGTCTGTTGATTGGAGTACACTAAAACAAACCTGATCTCTCTAGGACATTCAGAAGCCAAGTTATAAGCCCACAAATGTGTAACTGGACTACTTCTTTAAATTGACACCAGATCCGGTGACCTTTGGGACATGGTTTGACCCCCTTAGGAAAGTGCTATCATCATGAAACGTTCAGATCACTTATGTAACGTGAGGAAATATGGGTTTTCTGTCACAATGGTGGTGTTGGACGCAGCTGGGTCATAGCTGGGTCGCTGAGAACTTTCACCCACAGATTAAGACCTGAACGCCAGCGAGTCTGGGAGGAAACCATAACATCTGCCACCTGCAGTCTTCCAGAAGATGTGTTTACATGAGTTGTACCCAGACCAAGTCAAAACATAAAGTTTAAACTTCTTTTTCTTGATTTTAATGTTAAAATAACCATTATCATTTTGCTCATTATAAATGTGTTTAATCAAATGAATGACTATTATGCTTTGGGGTAATTATAATGGATTAATGAATCCACACTTAAGTAGATAATGTTGAATGTGTGGTACTGACCTTCACACTCAAGCACACAAACATTCACACACACCCACACACATCTGCCCACAGTGAACTCCAGACACATTTGATGACGCACATGTTTTGCTTTGAGAAGAGAGGTTTTTGGTAAGTTTTCAGTTTTATGATTCAGTTCGTGTTGGACAACGAGAGAGAACAGACCTGAAAACCAAAGGGGGGGCAGAGCCTGTTGGCTCGTTCTTCCCCCCTTTCACGCTGTTTCTGCCAAGCCAGGCAGAATAGCTGAATCGCGACTTCTAACGAAGACTCATTACCGAGTCTTTTGATTTCTGAGTGAATTAACTTAAGAAAGCGCATCGATAAAACGCTCTACCATCCACGTGTACCGAGGGCAACTCTGGACCGGTTCCGTTCGACACCTACGTCTCCTGTCAGCCGCCGGTGTCATCTGGATGAACCACAACATCCTCCACGGCCCGGATCCGAAAGAGGGTCCACAAGAGTTCGGTGAGACAGAGCACGGTTTTATCGTTTGATGCAGTTCTCTGATAAGACCTAAGTTTATCCAAACCATCACTTCACTCAGACACCTGTTTCTTCCTGAAGCAAAATCAGACTCACACACGCATTCATGTCACAACATTCTCAATCTTCATAAATTCACCAGAAGGTCTATTTGAGCAAGAACAGCATATAAACTGTTAAAAGATTGTCCCACAAAGTTGCCAATGTGATTGTTATTTCCTGTTTGTCAATTTTCAAAATCATTAGTTTAATTTGAAGAATTAAAACTGTTAATCCTTCAAACTTGTTTCCTCATTGAACTGAAACACAGACACTCAGATATTATCGGCAGTTTATGGATGAAAACAACCTTTGAGTCTTCTGAACAATATAAAATTTGGTTATTGATTTATTAAAATTAATATTCCGAATTAATACGTAGCATGGTTTCTCTTTCATAAAAAAGCATAAATCCATAACGCTACATTAATGGCGAGCGTATCCAGTCTTCTATATCTGCGATATGTCTGATTCCTAACATCTAAAAGCTACAAACAACGCTTTTCTCTGTGTTTGTCTTGGATGTCTTATTTTGAAAAACCGGAAATTGTTCCGCTGAAGTCACTCTTCCGGGAGACGTCCGGGTGATAACTTGACGGAGAAGAACTCCGATCTCAAATTGACCGCAAATTACAGACCTAACTTTGATTTATCCCATCTTCGCCTTCGGAGCGAACGTGTGAGTTGTGCTTTTGACTAAATTCTGTCCATTTTGACGCGCCGCCGCGTCTGTAATCTACCCTCAGGTCGGAAAGCTACGTTTCCGCTGACCATTGCTGGGTGAGCTACCATGAGCAGCTTATCCTCAGTTCCTAAAATTATCACTAAATTCTCCGAACCTCCGCACCGAGACTAAATTCTCGGACACCTTTCGTCTCAGTGTGTTGACACTGTGGGCGAGCTATTGTGGAAAATACTTCCACTGCATGGGCGACTGATAGGAGCCGAATCTAAACGGAATGCCCGTAGGCACCTACCGTTGCTTGGTTGCACGGTAAACGTCGTAAGCCGGGTTATGGCCGTCACGCGTTACTGCATTCAGATTGCGTACGCTTTTTAAAGTCCGTATTAAAAGTGGAGCGAGATGCCTACTTGTTAATCGGGAAGATTTAAGTCTGGTTGCTACAGACAAAGAACGCTAGGCCTGGCCGGAGAGCTAAGCTAGCGCCACAGTTAGACAAATAGGGAACGCTTCCCGTTAGATTGTCATACCATTTCTGACACAGTCAGTCTGTGTCCTCACAAAACCCGCATTGGCGGTGATTCTTGTAAATCGCTACGGTGTGTAGAATCTACATTTTGCTACGTTTGTCCGTCTGATAGCATCTCGGCAGCGTAGGGTTTATTATTTTTATTTTGGACCGGTGATCGGGTCGGCTTTCACAGCCTCCATCGCTCGGATCCATGCCTTTTTCTTCCATCTTGTGAAGTTGTGTGTATTCATTTCTCTATCAACAATTCCTTGTTTTACCCTGTGTCATAAAGTTAAGTAGGCTACGGACAGTCCTTGTTTGTGTGAGACATATTAAGGAATCTGCCCGGAGTTTTACGTCGGCTCAGAAGGTAAAAACGCGAGTTGCTCTGAACTTAATGGGCGATGGACGAGACACGACAAAATCTTTCTTGCACTGTTACACCTGGTGTAAGGTTCTCTGACGTTCTGCTTCCAGAACATGCCATGACGCAGGAGACTGTTCACCGGCCGAGCATCGCTGGTCCCTCCGCCCGCCCGAACGGGCCCGTTTTAGGCGGGTGCCGCCGGTCGGGAGCAGTGGGGACTAGTGGCTGTGGTTCGGTGCCAGCTGCACTGGGTCGGAGGTGGTTCTGGTCTGCAATTCATGACGTGAATTCATGCAACATGCTGTTTACAGTCATAACGCTTTTTCTTTACTTTTATTTCTTCCAGGGGGTCAAAAACCCACCGTCAATATCAAGGTTTGAAATAAACAACACTTTCTCTGCTGCTTTTAAGCTGAATAAATCTCTCGAGCCTATGGTTAACCTCTCTGACAAACAGGTTGTGCTTAACCCTTTGTTTCCTAATGCTTCTCCTCTGTCATCCATGTTAAAGGCTGAACATCTCTCCAGCATTGGTGTGAAATCTTCAGGCTGTGACCCACCGCTTCAGTCAGAGGTCTGTTTTACTCGTCAGTCCGCCTCATGCACAAACCAGCTTCTTTATCGGGGCGTGATGGAAAAGTCAGCCGCCGTGAAACACTTGTGGTCTCCGGACGGAGCTACCATGCCATTTAAGGGGTTTGTGCCCGGACATCTTGACCTTTATGTGAATGACCTTGTCACTTTTCAGTTTGTGACCTCTGCTAATACGGTGGCCAATTCTTTTCTCCTTTCACAGGGGTGTGACTTAGTCTCGGGCCTCTGTGCTCTCTTTCCTGTGATTTCTCTTACAGGTGACCACGACGACACAGAAAACCCTGCGGTTTCCAGCAGTCCTGTGGTCAGTGGCGATATTAAAGGTGGCTCGGTGGTTGCTGCGCACACCTCTCTCACGGGCTTGGGAAGGCAACCCGGCCCGGGAGGTGTAGGTGCGTGCAGTGATGCTATGCTCGGGGCCCCTCCTGACAAAGGGGGGGTGCTGAGTGGCTCTGAGTTTTCCGTTGCGGACTTCAACCGGTTCGGGGGAACGCCTCCTCGGAGCGGGTGGGTCATTGCAGAAATCGACACTGACCTTCCACCAATTCAGCTGACGTCATTGACCTCCGACCCGGAGTTAGGTGCTGCACCTTCTACGGGGCGGAGTTCTAGTCAGCCTGAAAATACTCTGGTTAAACCGGGTTTTTCTGATTCAGTGTGGGAACCTCCATCATTCTTGGGAATAAAGTATTCTTGGCTTCAGTTTTCAGGACAGACCATGTTCCTACAGCTAGTGTCATGTCTGTATCTGATTCTAAACATAGCTAGGTTTGCTTTGACACCCGTGACACAACCATCCTTGGATCACTCCTTTTCAGAACCTCCAAGTCCAACACCTCCAGGTCTTTGGACATCTGAACACCTACTCTTTCAGCACGATCCAGGTGACACTGTGCATCTTCTTGGTAATAGGGCTTTTAAGAGCTTAAGAACTGTTTGTTATGCTTCTCCTGTCTCACAGACATGGCATAGGTTTGAGCAACAAAAGGGGGGTGGAGAGCCTCCTCCTGCTTTGCGAGCATCATTTTCGCATTTCCAGTTCACTACTATTTCTGATCACAACAAAGTCGCCTCCGTAAAGCTGCAACACAACTTTGAGCAGGTAAAATCAGGTTCTGATCTAACAGCTAAACCATCAGCTTCGCTCCAGTTCCAAACGGAACCCTCGGGTAAATTCAAACAAGTTTCCCTGTGGGTTCGTAACACAAGATACAAACAGTTTGATAACCAAATCGCTTATGAGCCTGCTCCCACAGATACGTCCAAACTCGTGTCTCTGTGGGTCCGCAATACCAGATTCAAAACTCTATTCTGACCAGCTCTATTCTGACCGTATTCTTTTACACTGACTGGTGGACCGTTACAAATTCTCTCGTTTGTGGGATGAATTTTTAACAAATGTGATATCCTTTGAGTTTTTTTTTTCAGGTTACCTGCCTCCAGCCAGGGTCCTGTTACTAACTCACATTTTTAGGGATTACTAACCTACTGATTTACATTGTTAGAACTGATTTACATCTCTATCTTTTTATTAGTGCTTTGTGTAGCATGATTATATTTGATTACAAATTTGGTTTTATTTTGTTACTATTTCCCTTAAAGGGCCACAAGCCAATTTGCCCTTCATTTTCATGATTATTTCTTTTATATATATGCCTTTAATTAATGCAGCCTGCTGAGTCTCACATATCAGTTAGGATTTACTTTCTTTTATTTGTGTTTTCTCTGCATTACGTTTTTACATCACACGTAGAACAGGGAGCAGTACATTTCTTCTTTAGATAATTCACAAAAGGCATCCACATTTTCCCAGAGGCACCCATAGATAGGTTTTGATTGATTTCTTTGTTTTGCATCAAATGCTATCTATCGTGTGGGCTGTCTCACTTTGTCTCCTTCTCCGAGCTCGTATGGACTACATCCCATCAGAGGGGTCGTCTTCACCATCCTTCAACTGGTTTCCTGTCGCATGGGGCTTCGGTCATGGTTCGAGCGGTGTCGAGGTCGTCACTGGACTTCGCCTGGACTACGCCTGAGGAACACATCACCTGCCCAGCTCCGTGTGACACACGAGCCGCTTATCCTTTGAATACCTTTGCATTATTGCTGATGAAATTAACTGCTATTGAAATAGCTCTGCTTTCAAGATTCCCTAAGTGGATTACTTTACAATGATTGCAACAGTTTTGGCCTTAATCATCTGATCAGGATAGACTCCCTTCTACACGAGACCTGTGGTGACGCTTCATCGTTCCTGCCTTCATCTGGGATGTCTACCTTCACGAGTACATCACGTTATTGTGGTTGTGACGTCAGGTGGCCTCTGCTTGACCTCCATGTCGTCACAAAAAGGGGGGAATGTAACGTGAGGAAATATGGGTTTTCTGTCACAATGGTGGTGTTGGACGCAGCTGGGTCATAGCTGGGTCGCTGAGAACTTTCACCCACAGATTAAGACCTAAACGCCAGCGAGTCTGGGAGGAAACCATAACATCTGCCACCTGCAGTCTACCAGAAGATCTGTTTACATGAGTTGTACCCAGACCAAGTCAAAACATAAAGTTTAAACTTCTTTTTCTTGATTTTAATGTTAAAATAACCATTATCATTTTGCTCATTATAAATGTGTTTAATCAAATGAATGACTATTATGCTTTGGGGTAATTATAATGGATTAATGAATCCACACTTAAGTAGATAATGTTGAATGTGTGGTACTGACCTTCACACTCAAGCACACAAACATTCACACACACCCACACACATCTGCCCACAGTGAACTCCAGACACATTTGATGACGCACATGTTTTGCTTTGAGAAGAGAGGTTTTTGGTAAGTTTTCAGTTTAATGATTCAGTTCGTGTTGGACAACGAGAGAGAACAGACCTGAAAACCAAAGGGGGGGCAGAGCCTGTTGGCTCGTTCTTCCCCCCTTTCACGCTGTTTCTGCCAAGCCAGGCAGAATAGCTGAATCGCGACTTCTAACGAAGACTCATTACCGAGTCTTTTGATTTCTGAGTGAATTAACTTAAGAAAGCGCATCGATAAAACGCTCTACCATCCACGTGTACCGAGGGCAACTCTGGACCGGTTCCGTTCGACACCTACGTCTCCTGTCAGCCGCTGGTGTCATCTGGATGAACCACAACATCCTCCACGGCCCGGATCCGAAAGAGGGTCCACAAGAGTTCGGTGAGACAGAGCACGGTTTTAGCGTTTGATGCAGTTCTCTGATAAGACCTAAGTTTATCCAAACCATCACTTCACTCAGACACCTGTTTCTTCCTGAAGCAAAATCAGACTCACACACGCATTCATGTCACAACATTCTCAATCTTCATAAATTCACCAGAAGGTCTATTTGAGCAAGAACAGCATATAAACTGTTAAAAGATTGTCCCACAAAGTTGCCAATGTGATTGTTATTTCCTGTTTGTCAATTTTCAAAATCATTAGTTTAATTTGAAGAATTAAAACTGTTAATCCTTCAAACTTGTTTCCTCATTGAACTGAAACACAGACACTCAGATATTATCGGCAGTTTATGGATGAAAACAACCTTTGAGTCTTCTGAACAATATAAAATTTGGTTATTGATTTATTAAAATTAATATTCCGAATTAATACGTAGCATGGTTTCTCTTTCATAAAAGAGCATAAATCCATAAAGCTACACTTACAACTCAGTAGATTCTACCTTCCTGTAACGTTTCAGCCTGATTGGACCTTGTTTTCACACAAATGAACCCAGAATGATGTGAAATTGTGCTTCGTGCAACATAATTCTGGGTGCCATTTAAAAACCATAAGTGCTAATGACTCCATTCCTTTTTGTGGTTGTAGGGGCTGTTGATTGGAGTACACTAAAACAAACCTGATCTCTCTAGGACATTCAGAAGCCAAGTTATAAGCCCACAAATGTGTAACTGGACTACTTCTTTAAATTGACACCAGATCCGGTGACCTTTGGGACATGGTTTGACCCCCTTAGGAAAGTGCTATCATCATGAAGCGTTCAGATCACTTACAACTCAGTAGATTCTACCTTCCTGTAACGTTTCAGCCTGATTGGACCTTGTTTTCACACAAATGAACCCAGAATGATGTGAAATTGTGCTTCGTGCAACATAATTCTGGGTGCCATTTAAAAACCATAAGTGCTAATGACTCCATTCCTTTTTGTGGTTGTAGGGGCTGTTTATTGGAGTACACTAAAACAAACCTGACCTCTCTAGGACATTCAGAAGCCAAGTTATAAGCCCACAAAGGTGTAACTGGACTACTTATTTAAAGTGACACCAGACCCGGTGACCATTGGGACATGGTTTTACCCCCTATAGAAATGTGCGATCATCTTGAAACGTTCAGATCACTTACAACTCAATAGATTCTACCTTCTTGAAGCGTTTCAGCCTGATTGGACCTTGTTTTCACACAAATGGACCCAGAATGATGTGAAATTGTGCTTCGTGCAACATAATTCTGGGTGACATTTACAAACCATAAGTGCTAATGACTCCATTCCTTTTTGTGGTTGTAGGGGCTGTTGATTGGAGTACACTAAAACAAACCTGATCTCTCTAGGACATTCAGAAGCCAAGTTACAAGCCCACAAATGTGTAACTGGACTACTTCTTTAGATTGACACCAGATCCGGTGACCTTTGGGACATGGTTTGACCCCCTTAGGAAAGTGCTATCATCATGAAACGTTCAGATCACTTACAACTCAATAGATTCTACCTTCCTGTAACGTTTCAGCCTGATTGGACCATGTTTTCACACAAATGAACCCAGAATGATGTGAAATTGTGCTTCGTGCAACATAATTCTGGGTGCCATTTACAAACCATAAGTGCTAATACTCCATTCCTTTTTGTGGTTGTAGGGGCTGTTGATTGGAGTACATTAAAACAAACCGGATCTCTCTAGGACATTCAGAAGCCAAGTTATAAGCCCACAAATGTGTAACTGGACTACTTCTTTAAATTGACACCAGATCCGGTGACCTTTGGGACATGGTTTGACCCCCTTAGGAAAGTGCTATCATCATGAAACGTTCAGATCACTTACAACTCAATAGATTCTACCTTCCTGTAACGTTTCAGCCTTACTGGACCTTGTTTTCACACAAATGAACCCAGAATAATGTGAAATTGTGCTTCGTGCAACATAATTCTGGGTGCTATTTACAAACCATAAGTGCTAATGACTCCATTCCTTTTTGTGGTTGTAGGGGCTTTTGACTGGAGTACACTAAAACAAACCTGACCTCTCTAGGACATTCAGAAGCCAAGTTATAAGCCCACAAAGGTGTAACTGGACTACTTCTTTAAAGTGACACCAGGCCCGGTGACCTTTGGGACATGGTTTGACCCCCTTAGGAAAGTGCTATCATCATGAAACGTTCAGATCACTTACAACTCAATAGATTCTACCTTCCTGTAACCTTTCAGCCTGATTGGACCTTGTTTTCACACAAATGAACCCAGAATGATGTGAAATTGTGCTTCGTGCAACATAATTCTGGGTGCCATTTACAAACCATAAGTGCTAATGACTCCATTCCTTTTTGTGGTTGTAGGGGCTGTTGATTGGAGTACACTAAAACAAACCTAACCTCTCTAGGACATCCAGAAGCCAAGTTATAAGCCCACAAAGGTGTAACTGGACTACTTCTTTAAAGTGACACCAGGCCCGGTGACCTTTGGGACATGGTTTTACCCCCTATAGGAATGTGCGATCATCTTGAAACGTTCAGATCACTTACAACTCAATAGATTCTACCTTCTTGTAGCGTTTCAGCCTGATTGGACCTTGTTTTCACACAAATGGATCCAGAATGATGTGAAATTGTGCTTCGTGCAACATAATTCTGGGTGCCATTTACAAACCATAAGTGCTAATGACTCCATTCCTTTTTGTGGTTGTAGGGGCTGTTGACTGGAGTACACTAAAACAAACCTGATCTCTCTAGGACATTCAGAAGCCAAGTTATAAGCCCAAAAATGTATAACTGGACTACTTCTTTAAATTGACACCAGATCCGGTGACCTTTGGGACATGGTTTGACCCCCTTAGGAAAGTGCTATCATGATGAAACATTCAGATCACTTACAACTCAGTAGATTCTACCTTCCTGTAACGTTTCAGCCTGATTGGACCTTGTTTTCACACAAATGAACCCAGAATGATGTGAAATTGTGATTCGTGCAACATAATTCTGGGTGCCATTTAAAAACCATAAGTGCTAATGACTCCATTCCTTTTTGTGGTTGTAGGGGCTGTTGATTGGAGTACACTAAAACAAACCTGATCTCTCTAGGACATTCAGAAGCCAAGTTATAAGCCCACAAATGTGTAACTGGACTACTTCTTTAAATTGACACCAGATCCGGTGACCTTTGGGACATGGTTTGACCCCCTTAGGAAAGTGCTATCATCATGAAGCGTTCAGATCACTTACAACTCAGTAGATTCTACCTTCCTGTAACGTTTCAGCCTGATTGGACCTTGTTTTCACACAAATGAACCCAGAATGATGTGAAATTGTGCTTCGTGCAACATAATTCTGGGTGCCATTTAAAAACCATAAGTGCTAATGACTCCATTCCTTTTTGTGGTTGTAGGGGCTGTTGATTGGAGTACCCTAAAACAAACCTGATCTCTCTAGGACATTCAAAAGCAAAGTTATAAGCCCACAAATGTGAAACTGGACTACTTCTTTAAATTGACACCAGATCCGGTGACCTTTGGGACATGGTTTGACCCCCTTAGGAAAGTGCTATCATCATGAAACGTTCAGATCACTTACAACTCAATAGATTCTACCTTCCTGTAACGTTTCAGCCTGATTGGACCTTGTTTTCACACAAATGAACCCAGAATGATGTGAAATTGTGATTCGTGCAACATAATTCTGGGTGCCATTTAAAAACCATAAGTGCTAATGACTCCATTCCTTTTTGTGGTTGTAGGGGCTGTTGATTGGAGTACACTAAAACAAACCTGATCTCTCTAGGACATTCAGAAGCCAAGTTATAAGCCCACAAATGTGTAACTGGACTACTTCTTTAAATTGACACCAGATCCGGTGACCTTTGGGACATGGTTTGACCCCCTTAGGAAAGTGCTATCATCATGAAACGTTCAGATCACTTACAACTCAGTAGATTCTACCTTCCTGTAACGTTTCAGCCTGATTGGACCTTGTTTTCACACAAATGATCCCAGAATGATGTGAAATTGTGCTTCGTGCAACATAATTCTGGGTGCCATTTAAAAACCATAAGTGCTAATGACTCCATTCCTTTTTGTGGTTGTAGGGGCTGTTGATTGGAGTACCTAAAACAAACCTGATCTCTCTAGGACATTCAGAAGCAAAGTTATAAGCCCACAAATGTGTAACTGGACTACTTATTTAAATTGACACCAGATCCGGTGACCTTTGGGACATGTTTTGACCCCCTTAGGAAAGTGCTATCATCATGAAACGTTCAGATCACTTACAACTCAATAGATTCTACCTTCCTGTAACGTTTCAGCCTGATTGGACCTTGTTTTCACACAAATGGACCCAGAATGATGTGAAATTGTGCTTCGTGCAACATAATTCTGGGTCCCATTTACAAACCATAAGTGCTAATGACTCCATTCATTTTTGTGGTTGTAGGGGCTGTTGATTGGAGTACATTAAAACAAACATGATCTCTCTAGGACATTCAGAAGCCAAGTTATAAGCCCACAAAAGTGTAACTGGACTACTTCTTTAAATTGACACCAGATCCGGTGACCTTTGGGACATGGTTTGACCCCCTTAGGAAAGTGCTATCATCATGAAGCGTTCAGATCACTTGCAACTCAGTAGATTCTACCTTCCTGTAACGTTTCAGACTGATTGGACCTTGTTTTCACACAAATGAACCCAGAATGATGTGAAATTGTGCTTCGTGCAACATAATTCTGGGTGCCATTTAAAAACCATAAGTGCTAATGACTCCATTCCTTTTTGTGGTTGTAGGGGCTGTTGATTGGAGTACACTAAAACAAACCTGATCTCTCTAGGACATTCAGAAGCCAAGTTATAAGCCCACAAATGTGTAACTGGACTACTTCTTTAAATTGACACCAGATCCGGTGACCTTTGGGACATGGTTTGACCCCCTTAGGAAAGTGCTATCATCATGAAGCGTTCAGATCACTTACAACTCAGTAGATTCTACCTTCCTGTAACGTTTCAGCCTGATTGGACCTTGTTTTCACACAAATGAACCCAGAATGATGTGAAATTGTGCTTCGTGCAACATAATTCTGGGTGCCATTTAAAAACCATAAGTGCTAATGACTCCATTCCTTTTTGTGGTTGTAGGGGCTGTTGATTGGAGTACCCTAAAACAAACCTGATCTCTCTAGGACATTCAAAAGCAAAGTTATAAGCCCACAAATGTGAAACTGGACTACTTCTTTAAATTGACACCAGATCCGGTGACCTTTGGGACATGGTTTGACCCCCTTAGGAAAGTGCTATCATCATGAAACGTTCAGATCACTTACAACTCAATAGATTCTACCTTCCTGTAACGTTTCAGCCTGATTGGACCTTGTTTTCACACAAATGAACCCAGAATGATGTGAAATTGTGATTCGTGCAACATAATTCTGGGTGACATTTAAAAACCATAAGTGCTAATGACTCCATTCCTTTTTGTGGTTGTAGGGGCTGTTGATTGGAGTACACTAAAACAAACCTGATCTCTCTAGGACATTCAGAAGCCAAGTTATAAGCCCACAAATGTGTAACTGGACTACTTCTTTAAATTGACACCAGATCCGGTGACCTTTGGGACATGGTTTGACCCCCTTAGGAAAGTGCTATCATCATGAAACGTTCAGATCACTTACAACTCAGTAGATTCTACCTTCCTGTAACGTTTCAGCCTGATTGGACCTTGTTTTCACACAAATGATCCCAGAATGATGTGAAATTGTGCTTCGTGCAACATAATTCTGGGTGCCATTTAAAAACCATAAGTGCTAATGACTCCATTCCTTTTTGTGGTTGTAGGGGCTGTTGATTGGAGTACCCTAAAACAAATCTGATCTCTCTAGGACATTCAGAAGCAATGTTATAAGCCCACAAATGTGTAACTGGACTACTTATTTAAATTGACACCAGATCCGGTGACCTTTGGGACATGGTTTGACCCCCTTAGGAAAGTGCTATCATCATGAAACGTTCAGATCACTTACAACTCAATAGATTCTACCTTCCTGTAACGTTTCAGCCTGATTGGACCTTGTTTTCACACAAATGGACCCAGAATGAAGTGAAATTGTGCTTCATGCTACATAATTCTGGGTCCCATTTACAAACCATAAGTGCTAATGACTCCATTCATTTTTGTGGTTGTAGGGGCTGTTGATTGGAGTACATTAAAACAAACATTATCTCTCTAGGACATTCAGAAGCCAAGTTATAAGCCCACAAATGTGTAACTGAACTACTTCTTTAAATTGACACCAGATCCGGGGACCTTTGGGACATGGTTTGAGCCCCTTAGGAAAGTGCTATCATCATGAAACGTTCAGATCACTTACAACTCAATAGATTCTACCTTTCTGTAACGTTTCAGCCTGATTGGATCTTGTTTTCACACAAATGAACCCAGAATGATGTGAAATTGTGCTTCGTGCAACATAATTCTGGGTGCCATTTAAAATCCATAAGTGCTAATGACTCCATTCCTTTTTGTGGTTGTAGGGGCTGTTGATTAGAGTACACTAAAACAAACCTGATCTCTCTAGGACATTCAGAAGCCAAGTTATAAGCCCACAAATGTGTCATTGGACTGCTTCTTTAAATTGACACCAGATCCGGTGACCTTTGGGACATGGTTTGACCCCCTTAGGAAAGTGCTATCATCATGAAACGTTTAGATCACTTACAACTCAATAGATTCTACCTTCCTGTAACGTTTCTGCCTGATTGGACCTTGTTTTCACACAAATGAACCCAGAATGATGTGAAATTGTGCTTCGTGCAACATAATTCTGGGTGCCATTTACAAACCATAAGTGCTAATGACTCCATTCCTTTTTGTGATTGTAGGGGCTTTTGATTGGAGAACACTAAAACAAACCTAACTTCTCTAGGACATTCAGAAGCCAAGTTATAAGACCTCAAAGGTGTAACTGGACTACTTCTTTAAAGTGACACCAGGCCCGGTGACCTTTGGGACATGGTTTTACCCCCTATAGGAATGTGCGATCATCTTGAAACGTTCAGATCACTTACAACTCAATAAATTCTACCTTCTTGTAGCGTTTCAGCCTGATTGGACCTTGTTTTCACACAAATGAACCCAGAATGATGTGAAATTGTGCTTCGTGCAACATAATTCTGGGTGCCATTTAAAAACCATAAGGGCTAATGACTCCATTCTTTTTGTGGTTGTAGGGGCTGTTGAATGGAGTACACTTAAACAAACCTGATCTCTCTAGGACATTCAGAAGCCAAGTTATAAGCCCACAAATGTGTAACTGGACTACTTCTTTAAATTGACACCAGATCCGGTGACCTTTGGGACATGGTTTGACCCCCTTAGGAAAGTGCTATCATCATGAAACGTTCAGATCACTTACAACTCAATAGATTCTACCTTCCTGTAACGTTTCAGCCTGATTGGACCTTGTTTTCACACAAATGGACCCAGAATGATGTGAAATTGTGCTTCGTGCAACATAATTCTGGGTGCCATTTAAAAACCATAAGTGCTAATGACTCCATTCCTTTTTGTGGTTGTAGGGGCTGTTGATTGGAGTACACTAAAACAAACCTGATCTCTCTAGGACATTCAGAAGCCAAGTTATAAGCCCACAAATGTGTAACTGGACTACTTCTTTAAATTGACACCAGATCCAGTGACCTTTGGGACATGGTTTGACCCCCTTAGGAAAATGCTATCATCATGAAACGTTCAGATCACTTACAACTCAATAGATTCTACCTTCCTGTAACGTTTCTGCCTGATTGGACCTTGTTTTCACACAAATGAACCCAGAATGATGTGAAATTGTGCTTCGTGCAACATAATTCTGGGTGCCCTTTACAAACCATAAGTGCTAATGACTCCATTCCTTTTTGTGGTTGTAGGGGCTTTTGATTGGAGTACACTAAAACAAACCTAACCTCTCTAGGACATTCAGAAGCCAAGTAATAATCCCACAAATGTGTAACTGGACTACTTCTTTGAACTGACACCAGATCTAGTGACCTTTGGGACATGGTTTGACCCCCTTAGGAAAGTGCTATCATCATGAAACATTCAGATCACTTACAACTCAATAGATTCTACCTTCCTGTAACGTTTCAGCCTGATTGGACCTTGTTTTCACACAAATGAACCCAGAATGATGTGAAATTGTGCTTCGTGCAACATAATTCTGGGTGCCATTTACAAACCATAAGTGCAAATGACTCCATTCCTTATTGTGGTTGTAGGGGCTTTTGATTGGAGTACACTAAAACAAACCTAACCTCTCTAGGACATTCAGAAGCCAAGTTATAAGCCCACAAAGGTGTAACTGGACTACTTCTTTAAAGTGACACCAGGCCCGGTGACCTTTGGGACATGGTTTGACCCCCTATAGGAATGTGCGATCATCTTGAAACGTTCAGATCACTTACAACTCAATAGATTCTACCTTCTTGTAGCGTTTCAGCCTGATTGGACCTTGTTTTCACACAAATGGACCCAGAATGATGTGAAATTGTGCTTCATGCAACATAATTTTGGGTGCCATTTACAAACCATAAGTGCTAATGACTCCATTCCTTTTTGTGGTTGTAGGGGCTGTTGATTGGAGTACATTAAAACAAACCTGGTCTATCTAGGACATTCAGAAGCCAAGTTATAAGCCCACAATTGTGTAACTGGACTACTTCTTTAAAATGACACCAGATCCGGTGACATTTGGGACATGGTTTGACCCCCTTAGGAAAGTGCTATCATCATGAAACGTTCAGATCACTTACAACTCAATAGATTCTACCTTCCTGTAACATTTCAGCCTGATTGGACCTTGTTTTCACACAAATGGACCCAGAATGATGTGAAATTGTGCTTCGTGCAACATAATTCTGGGTGCCATTTAAAAACCATAAGTGCTAATGACTCCATTCCTTGTTGAGGTTGTAGGGGCTTTTGATTGGAGTACACTAAAACAAACCTAACCTCTCTAGGAAATTCAGAAGCCAAGTTATAAGCCCACAAAGGTGTAACTGGACTACTTCTTTAAAGTGACACCAGGCCCGGTGACCTTTGGGACATGGTTTTACCCCCTATAGGAATGTGCGATCATCTTGAAACGTTCAGATCACTTACAACTCAATAGATTCTACCTTCTTGTAGCATTTCAGCCTGATTGGACCTTGTTTTCACACAAATGAACCCAGAACGATGTGAAATTGTGCTTCGTGCAATATAATTCTGGGTGCCATTTAAAAACCATAAGGGCTAATGACTCCATTCCTTTTTGTGGTTGTAGGGGCTGTTGATTGGAGTACACTAAAACAAACCTGATCTCTCTAGGACATTCAGAAGCCAAGTTATAAGCCCACAAATGTGTAACTGGACTACTTCTTTAAAGTGACACCAGATCCGGTGACCTTTGGGACATGGTTTGACCCCCTTAGGAAAGTGCTATCATCATGAAACGTTCAGATCACTTACAACTCAATAGATTCTACCTTCCTGTAACGTTTCAGCCTGATTGGACCTTGTTTTCACACAAATGAACCCAGAATGATGTGAAATTGTGCTTCGTGCAACATAATTCTTGGTGCCATTTAAAAACCATAAGTGCTAATGTCTCCATTCCTTTTTTTGGTTGTAGGGGCTGTTGATTGGAGTACACTAAAACAAACCTGACCTCTCTAGGACATTCAGAAGCCAAGTTATAAGCCCACAAATGTGTAACTGGACTACTTCTTTAAAGTGACACCAGATCCGGTGACCTTTGGGACATGGTTTGACCCCCTTAGGAAAGTGCTATCATCATGAAACGTTCAGATCACTTACAACTCAATAGATTCTACCTTCCTGTAACGTTTCAGCCTGATTGGACCTTGTTTTCACACAAATGAACCCAGAATGATGTGAAATTGTGCTTCGTGCAACATAATTCTGGATGCCATTTACAAACCATAAGTGCTAATGACTACATTCCTTTTTGTGGTTGTAGGGGCTTTTGATTGGAGTACACTAAAACAAACCTAACCTCTCTAGGACATTCAGAAGCCAAGTTATAAGCCCACAAAGGTGTAACTGGACTACTTCTTTAAAGTGACACCAGGCCCGGTGACCTTTGGGACATGGTTTTACCCCCTATAGGAATGTGCGATCATCTTGAAACGTTCAGATCACTTACAACTCAATAGATTCTACCTTCTTGTAGCGTTTCAGCCTGATTGGACCTTGTTTTCACACAAATGGACCCAGAATGAAGTGAAATTGTGCTTCGTGCAACATAATTCTGGGTGCCATTTACAAACCATAAGTGCTAATGACTCCATTCCTTTTTGTGGTTGTAGGGGCTGTTGATTGGAGTACATTAAAACAAACCTGATCCCTCTAGGACATTCAGAAGCCAAGTTATAAGCCCACAAATGTGTAACTGGACTACTTCTTTGAACTGACACCAGATCTGGTGACCTTTGGGACGTGGTTTGACCCCCTTAGGAAAGTGCTATCATCATGAAACGTTCAGATCACTTACAACTCAATAGATTCTACCTTCCTGTAACATTTCAGCCTGATTGGACCTTGTTTTCACACAAATGAACCCAGAATGATGTGAAATTGTGCTTCGTGCAACATAATTCTGGGTGCCATTTACAAACCATAAGTGCTAATGACTCCATTCCTTTTTGTGGTTGTAGGGGCTTTTGATTGGAGTACACTAAAACAAACCTAACCTCTCTAGGACATTCAGAAGCCAAGTTATAAGCCCACAAAGGTGTAACTGGACTACTTCTTTAAAGTGACACCAGGCCCGGTGACCTTTGGGACATGGTTTTACCCCCTATAGGAATGTGCGATCATCTTGAAACGTTCAGATCACTTACAACTGAATAGATTCTACCTTCTTGTAGCGTTTCAGCCTGATTGGACCTTGTTTTCACACAAATGGACCCAGAATGATGTGAAATTGTGCTTCATGCAACATAATTCTGGGTGCCATTTACAAACCATAAGTGCTAATGACTCCATTCCTTTTTGTGGTTGTAGGGGCTGTTGATTGGAGTACATTAAAACAAACCTGATCTATCTAGGACATTCAGAAGCCAAGTTATAAGCCCACAATTGTGTAACTGGACTACTTCTTTAAATTGACACCAGATCCGGTGACCTTAGGGACATGGTTTGACCCCCTTAGGAAAGTGCTATCATCATGAAACGTTCAGATCACTTACAACTCAATAGATTCTACCTTCCTGTAACGTTTCAGCCTGATTGTACCTTGTTTTCACACAAATGGACCCAGAATGATGTGAAATTGTGCTTCGTGCAACATATTTCTGGGTGCCATTTAAAAACCATAAGTGCTAATGACTCCATTCCTTTTTGTGGTTGTAGGGGCTGTTGATTGGAGTACACTAAAACAAACCTGATCTCTCTAGGACATTCAGAAGCCAAGTTATAAGCCCACAAATGTGTAACTGGACTACTTCTTTAAATTGACACCAGATCCGGTGACCTTTGGGACATGGTTTGACCCCCTTATGAAAGTGCTATCATCATGAAACGTTCAGATCCCTTACAACTCAATAGATTCTACCTTCCTGTAATGTTTCAGCCTGATTGGACCTTGTTTTCACACAAATGAACCCAGAATGATGTGAATTTGTGCTTCGTGCAACATAATTCTGGGTGCCATTTACAAACCATAAGTGCTAATGACTCCATTCCTTTTTGAGGTTGTAGGGACTTTTGATTGGAGTACACTAAAACAAACCTAACCTCTCTACGACATTCAGAAGCCAAGTTATAAGCCCACAAAGGTGTAACTGGACTACTTCTTTAAAGTGACACCAGGCCCGGTGACCTTTGGGACATGGTTTAACCCCCTATAGGAATGGGCGATCATCTTGAAACGTTCAGATCACTTACAACTCAATAGATTCTACCTTCTTGTAGCGTTTCAGCCTGATTGGACCTTGTTTTCACACAAATGAACCTAGAATGATGTGAAATTGTGCTTCGTGCAACATAATTCTGGGTGCCATTTACAAACCATAAGTGCTAATGACTCCATTCCTTTTTGTGGTTGTAGGGGCTGTTGATTGGAGTACACTAAAACAAACCTGATCTCTCTAGGACATTCAGAAGCCAAGTTATAAGCCCACAAATGTGTAACTGGACTACTTCTTTAAAGTGACACCAGATCCGGTGACCTTTGGGACATGGTTTGACCCCCTTAGGAAAGTGCTATCATCATGAAACGTTCAGATCACTTACAACTCAATAGATTCTACCTTCCTGTAACGTTTCAGCCTGATTGGACCTTGTTTTCAAACAAATGAACCTAGAATGATGTGAAATTGTGCTTCGTGCAACATAATTCTGGGTGCCATTTACAAACCATAAGTGCTAATGACTCCATTCCTTTTTGTGGTTGTAGGGGCTGTTGATTGGAGTACACTAAAACAAACCTGATCTCTCTAGGACATTCAGAAGCCAAGTTATAAGCCCACAAATGTGTAACTGGACTACTTCTATAAATTGACACCAGATCCGGTGACCTTTGGGACATGGTTTGACCCCCTTAGGAAAGTGCTATCATCATGAAACGTTCAGATCACTTACAACTCAATAGATTCTACCTTCCTGTAACGTTTCAGCCTGATTGGACCTTGTTTTCACACAAATGAACCCAGAATGATGTGAAATTGTGCTTCGTGCAACATAATTCTGGGTGCCATTTACAAACCATAAGTGCTAATGACTCCATTCCTTTTTGTGGTTGTAGGGGCTTTTGATTGGAGTACACTAAAACAAACCTAACCTCTCTAGGACATTCAGAAGCCAAGTTATAAGCCCACAAAGGTGTAACTGGACTACTTCTTTAAAGTGACACCAGGCCCGGTGACCTTTGGGACATGGTTTTACCCCCTATAGGAATGTGCGATCATCTTGAAACGTTCAGATCACTCACAACTCAATAGATTCTACCTTCTTGTAGCGTTTCAGCCTGATTGGACCTTGTTTTCACACAAATGGACCCAGAATGATGTGAAATTGTGCTTCATGCAACATAATTCTGGGTGCCATTTACAAACCATAAGTGCTAATGACTCCATTCCTTTTTGTGGTTGTAGGGGCTGTTGATTGGAGTACATTAAAACAAACCTTATCTATCTAGGACATCCAGAAGCCAAGTTATAAGCCCACAATTGTGTAACTGGACTACTTCTTTAAATTGACACCAGATCCGGTGACCTTTGGGACATGGTTTGACCCCCTTAGGAAAGTGCTATCATCATGAAACGTTCAGATCACTTACAACTCAATAGATTCTACCTTCCTGTAACGTTTCAGCCTGATTGGACCTTGTTTTCACACAAATGGACCCAGAATGATGTGAAATTGTGCTTCGTGCAACATAATTCTGGGTGCCATTTAAAAACCATAAGTGCTAATGACTCCATTCCTTGTTGAGGTTGTAGGGGCTTTTGATTGGAGTACACTAAAACAAACCTAACCTCTCTAGGAAATTCAGAAGCCAAGTTATAAGCCCACAAAGGTGTAACTGGACCACTTCTTTAAAGTGACACCAGGCCCGGTGACCTTTGGGACATGGTTTTGCCCCCTATAGGAATGTGCGATCATCTTGAAACGTTCAGATCACTTACAACTCAATAGATTCTACCTTCTTGTAGCATTTCAGCCTGATTGGACCTTGTTTTCACACAAATGAACCCAGAATGATGTGAAATTGTGCTTCGTGCAACATAATTCTGGGTGCCATTTAAAAACCATAAGGGCTAATGACTCCATTCCTTTTTGTGGTTGTAGAGGCTGTTGATTGGAGTACACTAAAACAAACCTGATCTCACTAAGACATTCAGAAGCCAAGTTATAAGCCCACAAATGTGTAACTGGACTACTTCTTTAAAGTGACACCAGATCCGGTGACCTTTGGGACATGGTTTGACCCCCTTAGGAAAGTGCTATCATCATGAAACGTTCAGATCACTTACAACTCAATAGATTCTACCTTCTTGTAGCATTTCAGCCTGATTGGACCTTGTTTTCACACAAATGGACCCAGAATGATGTGAAATTGTGCTTCATGCAACATAATTCTGGGTGCCATTTACAAACCATAAGTGCTAATGACTCCGTTCCTTTTTGTGGTTGTAGGGGCTGTTGATTGGAGTACATTAAAACAAACCTGATCTATCTAGGACATTCAGAAGCCAAGTTATAAGCCCACAATTGTGTAACTGGACTACTTCTTTAAATTGACACCAGATCCGGTGACCTTTGGGACATGGTTTGACCCCCTTAGGAATGTGCTATCATCATGAAACGTTCAGATCACTTACAACTCAATAGAGTCTACCTTCCTGTAACGTTTCAGCCTGATTGGACCTTGTTTTCACACAAATGGACCCAGAATGATGTGAAATTGTGCTTCGTGCAACATAATTCTGGGTGCCATTTAAAAACCATAAGTGCTAATGACTCCATTCCTTTTTGTGGTTGTAGGGGCTGTTGATTGGAGTACATTCAAACAAACATGATCTCTCTAGGACATTCAGAAGCCAAGTTATAAGCCCACAAATGTGTAACTGGACTACTTCTTTAAATTGACACCAGATCCGGGGACCTTTGGGACATGGTTTGAGCCCCTTAGGAAAGTGCTATCATCATGAAACGTTCAGATCACTTACAACTCAATAGATTCTACCTTTCTGTAACGTTTCAGCCTGATTGGATCTTGTTTTCACACAAATGAACCCAGAATGATGTGAAATTGTGCTTCGTGCAACATAATTCTGGGTGCCATTTAAAAACCATAAGTGCTAATGACTCCATTCCTTTTTGTGGTTGTAGGGGCTGTTGATTGGAGTACACTAAAACAAACCTGATCTCTCTAGGACATTCAGAAGCCAAGTTATGAGCCCACAAATGTGTCATTGGACTGCTTCTTTAAATTGACACCAGATCCGGTGACCTTTGGGACATGGTTTGACCCCCTTAGGAAAGTGCTATCATCATGAAACGTTTAGATCACTTACAACTCAATAGATTCTACCTTCCTGTAACGTTTCTGCCTGATTGGACCTTGTTTTCACACAAATGAACCCAGAATGATGTGAAATTGTGCTTCGTGCAACATAATTCTGGGTGCCATTTACAAACCATAAGTGCTAATGACTCCATTCCTTTTTGTGGTTGTAGGGGCTGTTGATTGGAGTACATTAAAACAAACCTGATCTATCTAGGACATTCAGAAGCCAAGTTATAAGCCCACAATTGTGTAACTGGACTACTTCTTTAAATTGACACCAGATCCGGTGACCTTTGGGACATGGTTTGACCCCCTTAGGAAAGTGCTATCATCATGAAACGTTCAGATCACTTACAACTCAATAGATTCTACCTTCCTGTAACATTTCAGCCTGATTGGACCTTGTTTTCACACAAATGGACCCAGAATGATGTGAAATTGTGCTTCGTGCAACATAATTCTGGGTGCCATTTAAAAACCATAAGTGCTAATGACTCCATTCCTTGTTAAGGTTGTAGGGGCTTTTGATTGGAGTACACTAAACAAACCTAACCTCTCTAGGAAATTCAGAAGCCAAGTTATAAGCCCACAAAGGTGTAACTGGACTACTTCTTTAAAGTGACACCAGGCCCGGTGACCTTTGGGACATGGTTTTACCCCCTATAGGAATGTGCGATCATCTTGAAACGTTCAGATCACTTACAACTCAATAGATTCTACCTTCTTGTCGCATTTCAGCCTGATTGGACCTTGTTTTCACACAAATGAACCCAGAACGATGTGAAATTGTGCTTCGTGCAATATAATTCTGGGTGCCATTTACAAACCATAAGTGCTAATGACTCCATTCCTTTTTGTGGTTGTAGGGGCTGTTGATTGGAGTACACTAAAACAAACCTGATCTCTCTAGGACATTCAGAAGCCAAGTTATAAGCCCACAAATGTGTAACTGGACTACTTCTTTAAATTGACACCAGATCCAGTGACCTTTGGGACATGGTCTGACCCCCTTAGGAAAGTGCTATCATCATGAAACGTTCAGATCACTTAAAACTCAATAGATTCTACCTTCCTGTAACGTTTCTGCCTGATTGGACCTTGTTTTCACACAAATGAACCCAGAATGATGTGAAATTGTGCTTCGTGCAACATAATTCTGGGTGCCATTTACAAACCATAAGTGCTAATGACTCCATTCCTTTTTGTGGTTGTAGGGGCTTTTGATTGGAGTACACTAAAACAAACCTAACCTCTCTAGGACATTCAGAAGCCAAGTTATAAGCCCACAAATGTGTAACTGGACTACTTCTTTGAACTGACACCAGATCTGGTGACCTTTGGGACATGGTTTGACCCCCTTAGGAAAGTGCTATCATCATGAAACATTCAGATCACTTACAACTCAATAGATTCTACCTTCCTGTAACGTTTCAGCCTGATTGGACCTTGTTTTCACACAAATGAACCCAGAATGATGTGAAATTGTGCTTCGTGCAACATAATTCTGGGTGCCATTTACAAACCATAAGTGCTAATGACTCCATTCCTTATTGTGGTTGTAGGGGCTTTTGATTGGAGTACACTAAAACAAACCTAACCTCTCTAGGACATTCAGAAGCCAAGTTATAAGCCCACAAAGGTGTAACTGGACTACTTCTTTAAAGTGACACCAGGCCCGGTGACCTTTGGGACATGGTTTGACCCCCTATAGGAATGTGCGATCATCTTGAAACGTTCAGATCACTTACAACTCAATAGATTCTACCTTCTTGTAGCGTTTCAGCCTGATTGGACCTTGTTTTCACACAAATGAACCCAGAATGATGTGAAATTGTGCTTCGTGCAACATAATTCTGGGTGCCATTTACAAACCATAAGTGCTAATGACTCCATTCCTTTTTGTGGTTGTAGGGGCTTTTGATTGGAGTACACTAAAACAAACCTAACCTCTCTAGGACATTCAGAAGCCAAGTTATAAGCCCACAAATGTGTAACTGGACTACTTCTTTGAACTGACACCAGATCTGGTGACCTTTGGGACATGGTTTGACCCCCTTAGGAAAGTGCTATCATCATGAAACATTCAGATCACTTACAACTCAATAGATTCTACCTTCCTGTAACGTTTCAGCCTGATTGGACCTTGTTTTCACACAAATGAACCCAGAATGATGTGAAATTGTGCTTCGTGCAACATAATTCTGGGTGCCATTTACAAACCATAAGTACTAATGACTCCATTCCTTATTGTGGTTGTAGGGGCTTTTGATTGGAGTACACTAAAACAAACCTAACCTCTCTAGGACATTCAGAAGCCAAGTTATAAGCCCACAAATGTGTAACTGGACTACTTCTTTAAAGTGACACCAGGCCCGGTGACCTTTGGGACATGGTTTGACCCCCTATAGGAATGTGCGATCATCTTGAAACGTTCAGATCACTTACAACTCAATAGATTCTACCTTCTTGTAGCGTTTCAGCCTGATTGGACCTTGTTTTCACACAAATGGACCCAGAATGATGTGAAATTGTGCTTCATGCAACATAATTCTGGGTGCCATTTACAAACCATAAGTGCTAATGACTCCATTCCTTTTTGTGGTTGTAGGGGCTGTTGATTGGAGTACATTAAAACAAACCTGATCTATCTAGGACATTCAGAAGCCAAGTTATAAGCCCACAATTGTGTAACTGGACTACTTCTTTAAAATGACACCAGATCCGGTGACCTTTGGGACATGGTTTGACCCCCTTAGGAAAGTGCTATCATCATGAAACGTTCAGATCACTTACAACTCAATAGATTCTACCTTCCTGTAACATTTCAGCCTGATTGGACCTTGTTTTCACACAAATGGACCCAGAATGATGTGAAATTGTGCTTCGTGCAACATAATTCTGGGTGCCATTTAAAAACCATAAGTGCTAATGACTCCATTCCTTGTTGAGGTTGTAGGGGCTTTTGATTGGAGTACACTAAAACAAACCTAACCTCTCTAGGAAATTCAGAAGCCAAGTTATAAGCCCACAAAGGTGTAACTGGACTACTTCTTTAAAGTGACACCAGGCCCGGTGACCTTTGGGACATGGTTTTACCCCCTATAGGAATGTGCGATCATCTTGAAACGTTCAGATCACTTACAACTCAATAGATTCTACCTTCTTGTAGCATTTCAGCCTGATTGGACCTTGTTTTCACACAAATGAACCCAGAACGATGTGAAATTGTGCTTCGTGCAATATAATTCTGGGTGCCATTTAAAAACCATAAGGGCTAATGACTCCATTCCTTTTTGTGGTTGTAGGGGCTGTTGATTGGAGTACACTAAAACAAACCTGATCTCTCTAGGACATTCAGAAGCCAAGTTATAAGCCCACAAATGTGTAACTGGACTACTTCTTTAAAGTGACACCAGATCCGGTGACCTTTGGGACATGGTTTGACCCGCTTAGGAAAGTGCTATCATCATGAAACGTTCAGATCACTTACAACTCAATAGATTCTACCTTCCTGTAACGTTTCAGCCTGATTGGACCTTGTTTTCACACAAATGAACCCAGAATGATGTGAAATTGTGCTTCGTGCAACATAATTCTTGGTGCCATTTAAAAACCATAAGTGCTAATGTCTCCATTCCTTTTTGTGGTTGTAGGGGCTGTTGATTGGAGTACACTAAAACAAACCTGACCTCTCTAGGTCATTCAGAAGCCAAGTTATAAGCCCTCAAATGTGTAACTGGACTACTTCTTTAAAGTGACACCAGATCCGGTGACCTTTGGGACATGGTTTGACCCCCTTAGGAAAGTGCTATCATCATGAAACGTTCAGATCACTTACAACTCAATAGATTCTACCTTCCTGTAACGTTTCAGCCTGATTGGACCTTGTTTTCACACAAATGAACCCAGAATGATGTGAAATTGTGCTTTGTGCAACATAATTCTGGGTGCCATTTACAAACCATAAGTGCTAATGACTCCATTCCTTTTTGTGGTTGTAGGGGCTTTTGATTGGAGTACACTAAAACAAACCTAACCTCTCTAGGACATTCAGAAGCCAAGTTATAAGCCCACAAAGGTGTAACTGGACTACTTCTTTAAAGTGACACCAGGCCCGGTGACCTTTGGGACATGGTTTTACCCCCTATAGGAATGTGCGATCATCTTGAAACGTTCAGATCACTTACAACTCAATAGATTCTACCTTCTTGTAGCGTTTCAGCCTGATTGGACCTTGTTTTCACACAAATGGACCCAGAATGAAGTGAAATTGTGCTTCGTGCAACATAATTCTGGGTGCCATTTACAAACCATAAGTGCTAATGACTCCATTCCTTTTTGTGGTTGTAGGGGCTGTTGATTGGAGTACATTAAAACAAACCTGATCTCTCTAGGACATTCAGAAGCCAAGTTATAAGCCCACAAATGTGTAACTGGACTACTTCTTTGAACTGACACCAGATCTGGTGACCTTTGGGACATGGTTTGACCCCCTTAGGAAAGTGCTATCATCATGAAACGTTCAGATCACTTACAACTCAATAGATTCTACCTTCCTGTAACATTTCAGCCTGATTGGACCTTGTTTTCACACAAATGAACCCAGAATGATGTGAAATTGTGCTTCGTGCAACATAATTCTGGGTGCCATTTACAAACCATAAGTGCTAATGACTCCATTCCTTTTTGTGGTTGTAGGGGCTTTTGATTGGAGTACACTAAAACAAACCTAACCTCTCTAGGACATTCAGAAGCCAAGTTATAAGCCCACAAAGGTGTAACTGGACTACTTCTTTAAAGTGACACCAGGCCCGGTGACCTTTGGGACATGGTTTTACCCCTATAGGAATGTGCGATCATCTTGAAACGTTCAGATCACTTACAACTGAATAGATTCTACCTTCTTGTAGCGTTTCAGCCTGATTGGACCTTGTTTTCACACAAATGGACCCAGAATGATGTGAAATTGTGCTTCATGCAACATAATTCTGGGTGCCATTTACAAACCATAAGTGCTAATGACTCCATTCCTTTTTGTGGTTGTAGGGGCTGTTGATTGGAGTAAATTAAAACAAACCTGATCTATCTAGGACATTCAGAAGCCAAGTTATAAGCCCACAATTGTGTAACTGGACTACTTCTTTAAATTGACACCAGATCCGGTGACCTTTGGGACATGGTTTGACCCCCTTAGGAAAGTGCTATCATCATGAAACGTTCAGATCACTTACAACTCAATAGATTCTACCTTCCTGTAACATTTCAGCCTGATTGGACCTTGTTTTCACACAAATGAACCCAGAATGATGTGAAATTGTGCTTCGTGCAACATGATTCTTGGTGCCATTTAAAAACCATAAGTGCTAATGTCTCCATTCCTTTTTGAGGTTGTAGGGGCTGTTGATTGGAGTACACTAAAACAAACATGATCGCTCTAGGACATTCAGAAGCAGAGTTATAAGTCCACAAATGTGTAACTGGACTACTTCTTTAAATTGACACCAGATCCGGTGACCTTTGGGACATGGTTTGACCCCCTTAGGAAAGTGCTATCATCATGAAACGTTCAGATCACTTACAACTTAATAGATTCTACCTTCCTGTAACGTTTCAGCCTGATTGGACCTTGTTTTCACACAAATGGACCCAGAATGATGTGAAATAGTGCTTCGTGCAACATAATTCTGGGTGCCATTTACAAACCATAAGTGCTAATGACTCCATTCCTTTTTGTGGTTGTAGGGGATGTTGATTGGAGTACACTAAAACAAACCTGATCTCTCTAGGACATTCAGAAGCCAAGTTATAAGCCCACAAATGTGTAACTGGACTACTTCTATAAATTGACACCAGATCCGGTGACCTTTGGGACATTGTTTGACCCCCTTAGGAAAGTACTATCATCATGAAACGTTCAGATCACTTACAACTCAATAGATTCTACCTTCCTGTAACGTTTCAGCCTGATTGGACCTTGTTTTCACACAAATGAACCCAGAATGATGTGAAATTGTGCTTCGTGCAACATAATTCTGGGTGCCATTTACAAACCATAAGTGCTAATGACTCCATTCCTTTTTGTGGTTGTAGGGGCTTTTGATTGGAGTACACTAAAACAAACCTAACCTCTCTAGGACATTCAGAAGCCAAGTTATAAGCCCACAAATGTGTAACTGGACTACATCTTTAAAGATACACCAGGCCCGGTGACCTTTGGGACATGGTTTTACCCCCTATAGGAATGTGCGATCATCTTGAAATGCTCAGATCACTTACAACTCAATAGATTCTACCTTCCTGTAACGTTTCTGCCTGATTGGACCTTGTTTTTACACAAATGAACCCAGAATGATGTCAAATTGTGCTTCGTGCAACATAATTCTGGGTGCCATTTACAAACCATAAGTGCTAATACTCCATTCCTTTTTGTGGTTGTAGGGGCTGTTGATTGGAGTACATTAAAACAAACCTGATCTCTCTAGGACATTCAGAAGCCAAGTTATAAGCCCACAAATGTGTAACTGGACTACTTCTTTAAATTGACACCAGATCTGGTGACCTTTGGGACATGGTTTGACCCCCTTAGGAAAGTGCTATCATCATGAAACGTTCAGATCACTTACAACTCAATAGATTCTACCTACCTGTAACGTTTCAGCCTGATTGGACCTTGTTTTCACACAAATGGACCCAGAATGATGTTAAATTGTGCTTCGTGCAACATAATTCTGGGTGCCATTTAAAAACCATAAGTGCTAATGACTCCATTCCTTTTTGTGTTTGTAGGGGCTGTTGATTGGAGTACACTAAAACAAACCTGATCTCTCTAGGACATTCAGAAGCCAAGTTATAAGCCCACAAATGTGTAACTGGACTACTTCTTTAAATTGACACCAGATCCGGTGACCTTTGGGACATGGTTTGACCCCCTTAGGAAAGTGCTATCATCATGAAACGTTCAGATCACTTACAACTCAATAGATTCTACCTTCCTGTAACGTTTCAGCCTGATTGGATCTTGTTTTCACACAAATGAACCCAGATTGATGTGAAATTGTGCTCCGTGCAACATAATTCTGGGTGCCATTTACAAACCATAAGTGCTAATGACTCCATTCCTTTTTGTGGTTGTAGGGGCTTTTGATTGGAGTACACGAAAACAAACCTAACCTCTCTAGGACATTCAGAAGCCAAGTTATAAGCCCACAAATGTGTAACTGGACTACTTCTTTAAAGTGACACAAGGCCCGGTGACCTTTGGGACATGGTTTTATCCCCTATAGGAATGTGCGATCATCGTGAAACGTTCAGATCACTTACAACTCAATAGATTCTACCTTCCTGTAACGTTTCAGCCTGACTGGACCTTGTTTTCACACAAATGAACCCAGAATGATGTGAAATTGTGCTTCGTGCAACATAATTCTGCGTGCCATTTAAAAACCATAAGTGCTAATGACTCCATTCCTTTTTGTGGTTGTAGGGGCTGTTGATTGGAGTACACTAAAACAAACCTGATCTCTCTAGGACATTCAGAAGCCAAGTTATAAGCCCACAAATGTGTCACTGGACTACTTCTTTAAATTGACACCAGATCCGGTGACCTTTGGGACATGGTTTGACCCCCTTAGGAAAGTGCTATCATCATGAAACGTTTAGATCACTTACAACTCAATAGATTCTACCTTCCTGTAACGTTTCTGCCTGATTGGACCTTGTTTTCACACAAATGAACCCAGAATGATGTGAAATTGTGCTTCGTGCAACATAATTCTGGGTGCCATTTACAAACCATAAGTGCTAATGACTCCATTCCTTTTTGTGGTTGTAGGGGCTTTTGATTGGAGTACACTAAAACAAAACTAACTTCTCTAGGACATTCAGAAGCCAAGTTATAAGCCCACAAAGGTGTAACTGGACTACTTCTTTAAAGTGACACCAGGCCCGGTGACCTTTGGGACATGGTTTTACCCCCTATAGGAATGTGCGATCATCTTGAAACGTTCAGATCACTTACAACTCAATAGATTCTACCTTCTTGTAGCGTTTCAGCCTGATTGGACCTTGTTTTCACACAAATGAACCCAGAATGATGTGAAATTGTGCTTCGTGCAACATAATTCTGGGTGCCATTTAAAAACCATAAGTGCTAATGACTCCATTCCTTTTTGTGGTTGTAGGGGCTGTTGATTGGAGTACACTAAAACAAACCTGATCTCTCTAGGACATTCAGAAGCCAAGTTATAAGCCCACAAATGTGTAACTGGACTACTTCTTTAAATTGACACCAGATCCGGTGACCTTTGGGACATGGTTTGACCCCCTTAGGAAAGTGCTATCATCATGAAACGTTCAGATCACTTACAACTCAATAGATTCTACCTTCATGTAACGTTTCTGCCTGATTGGACCTTGTTTTCACACAAATGAACCCAGAATGATGTGAAATTGTGCTTCGTGCAACATAATTCTGGGTGCCATTTACAAACCATGAGTGCTAATGACTCCATTCCTTTTTGTGGTTGTAGGGGCTGTTGATTGGAGTACACTAAAACAAACCTGATCTCTCTAGGACATTCAGAAGCCAAGTTATAAGCCCACAAATGTGTAACTGGACTACTTCTTTAAATTGACACCAGATCCGGTGACCTTTGGGACATGGTTTGACCCCCTTAGGAAAGTGCTATCATCATGAAACGTTCAGATCACTTACAACTCAATAGATTCTACCTTCCTGTAACATTTCAGCCTGATTGGACCTTGTTTTCACACAAATGAACCCAGAATGATGTGAAATTGTGCTTCGTGCAACATAATTCTGGGTGCCATTTACAAACCATAAGTGCTAATGACTCCATTCCTTTTTGTGGTTGTAGGGGCTGTTGATTGGAGTACACTAAAACAAACCTAACCTCTCTAGGACATTCAGAAGCCAAGTTATAAGCCCACAAAGGTGTAACTGGACTACTTCTTTAAAGTGACACCAGGCCCGGTGACCTTTGGGACATGGTTTTACCCCCTATAGGAATGTGCGATCATCTTGAAACGTTCAGATCACTTACAACTGAATAGATTCTACCTTCTTGTAGCGTTTCAGCCTGATTGGACCTTGTTTTCACACAAATGGACCCAGAATGATGTGAAATTGTGCTTCATGCAACATAATTCTGGGTGCCATTTACAAACCATAAGTGCTAATGACTCCATTCCTTTTTGTGGTTGTAGGGGCTGTTGATTGGAGTAAATTAAAACAAACCTGATCTATCTAGGACATTCAGAAGCCAAGTTATAAGCCCACAATTGTGTAACTGGACTACTTCTTTAAATTGACACCAGATCCGGTGACCTTTGGGACATGGTTTGACCCCCTTAGGAAAGTGCTATCATCATGAAACGTTCAGATCACTTACAACTCAATAGATTCTACCTTCCTGTAACGTTTCAGCCTGATTGTACCTTGTTTTCACACAAATGGACCCAGAATGATGTGAAATTGTGCTTCGTGCAACATATTTCTGGGTGCCATTTAAAAACCATAAGTGCTAATGACTCCATTCCTTTTTGTGGTTGTAGGGGCTGTTGATTGGAGTACACTAAAACAAACCTGATCTCTCTAGGACATTCAGAAGCCAAGTTATAAGCCCACAAATGTGTAACTGGACTACTTCTTTAAATTGACACCAGATCCGGTGACCTTTGGGACATGGTTTGACCCCCTTAGGAAAGTGCTATCATCATGAAACGTTCAGATCCCTTACAACTCAATAGATTCTACCTTCCTGTAATGTTTCAGCCTGATTGGACCTTGTTTTCACACGAATGAACCCAGAATGATGTGAAATTGTGCTTCGTGCAACATAATTCTGGGTGCCATTTACAAACCATAAGTGCTAATGACTCCATTCCTTTTTGAGGTTGTAGGGGCTTTTGATTGGAGTACACTAAAACAAACCTAACCTCTCTACGACATTCAGAAGCCAAGTTATAAGCCCACAAAGGTGTAACTGGACTACTTCTTTAAAGTGACACCAGGCCCGGTGACCTTTGGGACATGGTTTTACCCCCTATAGGAATGTGCAATCATCTTGAAACGTTCAGATCACTTACAACTCAATAGATTCTACCTTCTTGTAGCGTTTCAGCCTGATTGGACCTTGTTTTCACACAAATGAACCCAGAATGATGTGAAATTGTGCTTCGTGCAACATAATTCTGGGTGCCATTTAAAAACCATAAGGGCTAATTACTCCATTCCTTTTTGTGGTTGTAGGGGCTGTTGATTGGAGTACACTAAAACAAACCTGATCTCTCTAGGACATTCAGAAGCCAAGTTATAAGCCCACAAATGTGTAACTGGACTACTTCTTTAAAGTGACACCAGATCCGGTGACCTTTGGGACATGGTTTGACCCCCTTAGGAAAGTGCTATCATCATGAAACGTTCAGATCACTTACAACTCAATAGATTCTACCTTCCTGTAACGTTTCAGCCTGATTGGACCTTGTTTTCAAACAAATGAACCTAGAATGATGTGAAATTGTGCTTCGTGCAACATAATTCTTGGTGCCATTTAAAAACCATAAGTGCTAATGTCTCCATTCCTTTTTGAGGTTGTAGGGGCTGTTGATTGGAGTACACTAAAACAAACCTGATCGCTCTAGGACATTCAGAAGCAGAGTTATAAGTCCACAAATGTGTAACTGGACTACTTCTTTAAATTGACACCAGATCCGGTGACATTTGGGACATGGTTTGACCCCCTTAGGAAAGTGCTATCATCATGAAACGTTCAGATCACTTACAACTTAATAGATTCTACCTTCCTGTAACGTTTCAGCCTGATTGGACCTTGTTTTCACACAAATGGACCCAGAATGATGTGAAATAGTGCTTCGTGCAACATAATTCTGGGTGCCATTTACAAACCATAAGTGCTAATGACTCCATTCCTTTTTGTGGTTGTAGGGGATGTTGATTGGAGTACACTAAAACAAACCTGATCTCTCTAGGACATTCAGAAGCCAAGTTATAAGCCCACACATGTGTAACTGGACTACTTCTATAAATTGACACCAGATCCGGTGACCTTTGGGACATGGTTTGACCCCCTTAGGAAAGTACTATCATCATGAAACGTTCAGATCACTTACAACTCAATAGATTCTACCTTCCTGTAACGTTTCAGCCTGATTGGACCTTGTTTTCACACAAATGAACCCAGAATGATGTGAAATTGTGCTTCGTGCAACATAATTCTGGGTGCCATTTACAAACCATAAGTGCTAATGACTCCATTCCTTTTTGTGGTTGTAGGGGCTTTTGATTGGAGTACACTAAAACAAACCTAACCTCTCTAGGACATTCAGAAGCCAAGTTATAAGCCCACAAATGTGTAACTGGACTACATCTTTAAAGTTACACCAGGCCCGGTGACCTTTGGGACATGGTTTTACCCCCTATAGGAATGTGCGATCATCTTGAAATGCTCAGATCACTTACAACTCAATAGATTCTACCTTCTTGTAGCGTTTCAGCCTGATTGGACATTGTTTTCACACAAATGGACCCAGAATGATGTGAAATTGTGCTTCGTGCAACATAATTCTGCGTGCCATTTAAAAACCATAAGTGATAATGACTCCATTCCTTTTTGTGGTTGTAGGGGCTGTTGATTGGAGTACACTAAAACAAACCTGATCTCTCTAGGACATTCAGAAGCCAAGTTATAAGCCCACAAATGTGTAACTGGACTACTTCTTCAAATTGACACCAGATCCGGTGACCTTTGGGACATGGTTTGACCCCCTTAGGAAAGTGCTGTCATCATGAAACATTCTGATCACTTACAACTCAATAGATTCTACCTTCCTGTAACGTTTCAGCCTGATTGGACCTTGTTTTCACACAAATGAACCCAGAATGATGTTAAATTGTGCTTCGTGCAACATAATTCTGGGTGCCATTTAAAAACCATAAGTGCTAATGACTCCATTCCTTTTTGTGGTTGTAGGGGATGTTGATTGGAGTACACTAAAACAAACCTGATCTCTCTAGGACATTCAGAAGCCAAGTTATAAGCCCACACATGTGTAACTGGACTACTTCTATAAATTGACACCAGATCCGGTGACCTTTGGGACATGGTTTGACCCCCTTAGGAAAGTACTATCATCATGAAACGTTCAGATCACTTACAACTCAATAGATTCTACCTTCCTGTAACGTTTCAGCCTGATTGGACCTTGTTTTCACACAAATGAACCCAGAATGATGTGAAATTGTGCTTCGTGCAACATAATTCTGGGTGCCATTTACAAACCATAAGTGCTAATGACTCCATTCCTTTTTGTGGTTGTAGGGGCTTTTGATTGGAGTACACTAAAACAAACCTAACCTCTCTAGGACATTCAGAAGCCAAGTTATAAGCCCACAAATGTGTAACTGGACTACATCTTTAAAGTTACACCAGGCCCGGTGACCTTTGGGACATGGTTTTACCCCCTATAGGAATGTGCGATCATCTTGAAATGCTCAGATCACTTACAACTCAATAGATTCTACCTTCTTGTAGCGTTTCAGCCTGATTGGACATTGTTTTCACACAAATGGACCCAGAATGATGTGAAATTGTGCTTCGTGCAACATAATTCTGCGTGCCATTTAAAAACCATAAGTGATAATGACTCCATTCCTTTTTGTGGTTGTAGGGGCTGTTGATTGGAGTACACTAAAACAAACCTGATCTCTCTAGGACATTCAGAAGCCAAGTTATAAGCCCACAAATGTGTAACTGGACTACTTCTTTAAATTGACACCAGATCCGGTGACCTTTGGGACATGGTTTGACCCCCTTAGGAAAGTGCTATCATCATGAAACGTTCAGATCACTTACAACTCAATAGATTCTACCTTCCTGTAACATTTCAGCCTGATTGGACCTTGTTTTCACACAAATGAACCCAGAATGATGTGAAATTGTGCTTCGTGCAACATAATTCTGGGTGCCATTTACAAACCATAAGTGCTAATGACTCCATTCCTTTTTGTGGTTGTAGGGGCTGTTGATTGGAGTACACTAAAACAAACCTAACCTCTCTAGGACATTCAGAAGCCAAGTTATAAGCCCACAAAGGTGTAACTGGACTACTTCTTTAAAGTGACACCAGGCCCGGTGACCTTTGGGACATGGTTTTACCCCCTATAGGAATGTGCGATCATCTTGAAACGTTCAGATCACTTACAACTGAATAGATTCTACCTTCTTGTAGCGTTTCAGCCTGATTGGACCTTGTTTTCACACAAATGGACCCAGAATGATGTGAAATTGTGCTTCATGCAACATAATTCTGGGTGCCATTTACAAACCATAAGTGCTAATGACTCCATTCCTTTTTGTGGTTGTAGGGGCTGTTGATTGGAGTAAATTAAAACAAACCTGATCTATCTAGGACATTCAGAAGCCAAGTTATAAGCCCACAATTGTGTAACTGGACTACTTCTTTAAATTGACACCAGATCCGGTGACCTTTGGGACATGGTTTGACCCCCTTAGGAAAGTGCTATCATCATGAAACGTTCAGATCACTTACAACTCAATAGATTCTACCTTCCTGTAACGTTTCAGCCTGATTGTACCTTGTTTTCACACAAATGGACCCAGAATGATGTGAAATTGGGCTTCGTGCAACATATTTCTGGGTGCCATTTAAAAACCATAAGTGCTAATGACTCCATTCCTTTTTGTGGTTGTAGGGGCTGTTGATTGGAGTACACTAAAACAAACCTGATCTCTCTAGGACATTCAGAAGCCAAGTTATAAGCCCACAAATGTGTAACTGGACTACTTCTTTAAATTGACACCAGATCCGGTGACCTTTGGGACATGGTTTGACCCCCTTAGGAAAGTGCTATCATCATGAAACGTTCAGATCCCTTACAACTCAATAGATTCTACCTTCCTGTAATGTTTCAGCCTGATTGGACCTTGTTTTCACACGAATGAACCCAGAATGATGTGAAATTGTGCTTCGTGCAACATAATTCTGGGTGCCATTTACAAACCATAAGTGCTAATGACTCCATTCCTTTTTGAGGTTGTAGGGGCTTTTGATTGGAGTACACTAAAACAAACCTAACCTCTCTACGACATTCAGAAGCCAAGTTATAAGCCCACAAAGGTGTAACTGGACTACTTCTTTAAAGTGACACCAGATCCGGTGACCTTTGGGACATGGTTTGACCCCCTTAGGAAAGTGTTATCATCATGAAACGTTCAGATCACTTACAACTCAATAGATTCTACCTTCCTGTAACGTTTCAGCCTGATTGGACCTTGTTTTCAAACAAATGAACCTAGAATGATGTGAAATTGTGCTTCGTGCAACATAATTCTTGGTGCCATTTAAAAACCATAAGTGCTAATGTCTCCATTCCTTTTTGAGGTTGTAGGGGCTGTTGATTGGAGTACACTAAAACAAACCTGGTCGCTCTAGGACATTCAGAAGCAGAGTTATAAGTCCACAAATGTGTAACTGGACTACTTCTTTAAATTGACACCAGATCCGGTGACATTTGGGACATGGTTTGACCCCCTTAGGAAAGTGCTATCATCATGAAACGTTCAGATCACTTACAACTTAATAGATTCTACCTTCCTGTAACGTTTCAGCCTGATTGGACCTTGTTTTCACACAAATGGACCCAGAATGATGTGAAATAGTGCTTCGTGCAACATAATTCTGGGTGCCATTTACAAACCATAAGTGCTAATGACTCCATTCCTTTTTGTGGTTGTAGGGGATGTTGATTGGAGTACACTAAAACAAACCTGATCTCTCTAGGACATTCAGAAGCCAAGTTATAAGCCCACACATGTGTAACTGGACTACTTCTATAAATTGACACCAGATCCGGTGACCTTTGGGACATGGTTTGACCCCCTTAGGAAAGTACTATCATCATGAAACGTTCAGATCACTTACAACTCAATAGATTCTACCTTCCTGTAACGTTTCAGCCTGATTGGACCTTGTTTTCACACAAATGAACCCAGAATGATGTGAAATTGTGCTTCGTGCAACATAATTCTGGGTGCCATTTACAAACCATAAGTGCTAATGACTCCATTCCTTTTTGTGGTTGTAGGGGCTTTTGATTGGAGTACACTAAAACAAACCTAACCTCTCTAGGACATTCAGAAGCCAAGTTATAAGCCCACAAATGTGTAACTGGACTACATCTTTAAAGTTACACCAGGCCCGGTGACCTTTGGGACATGGTTTTACCCCCTATAGGAATGTGCGATCATCTTGAAATGCTCAGATCACTTACAACTCAATAGATTCTACCTTCTTGTAGCGTTTCAGCCTGATTGGACATTGTTTTCACACAAATGGACCCAGAATGATGTGAAATTGTGCTTCGTGCAACATAATTCTGCGTGCCATTTAAAAACCATAAGTGATAATGACTCCATTCCTTTTTGTGGTTGTAGGGGCTGTTGATTGGAGTACACTAAAACAAACCTGATCTCTCTAGGACATTCAGAAGCCAAGTTATAAGCCCACAAATGTGTAACTGGACTACTTCTTCAAATTGACACCAGATCCGGTGACCTTTGGGACATGGTTTGACCCCCTTAGGAAAGTGCTGTCATCATGAAACATTCTGATCACTTACAACTCAATAGATTCTACCTTCCTGTAACGTTTCAGCCTGATTGGACCTTGTTTTCACACAAATGAACCCAGAATGATGTTAAATTGTGCTTCGTGCAACATAATTCTGGGTGCCATTTAAAAACCATAAGTGCTAATGACTCCATTCCTTTTTGTGGTTGTAGGGGCTGTTGATTGGAGTATACTAAAACAAACCTGATCTCTCTAGGACATTCAGAAGCCACGTTATAAGCCCACAAAAGTGTAACTGGACTACTTCTTTAAATTGACACCAGATCCGGTGACCTTTGGGACATGGATTGAACCTCTTAGGAAAGTGCTATGATCATGAAACGTTCAGATCACTTACAACTCAATAGATTCTACCTTCCTGTAACGTTTCTGCCTGATTGGACCTTGTTTTCACACAAATGAACCCAGAATGATGTCAAATTGTGCTTCGTGCAACATAATTCTGGGTGCCATTTACAAACCATAAGTGCTAATACTCCATTCCTTTTTGTGGTTGTAGGGGCTGTTGATTGGAGTACATTAAAACAAACCTGATCTCTCTAGGACATTCAGAAGCCAAGTTATAAGCCCACAAATGTGTAACTGGACTACTTCTTTAAATTGACACCAGATCCGGTGACCTTTGGGACATGGTTTGACCCCCTTAGGAAAGTGCTATCATCATGAAACGTTCAGATCACTTACAACTCAATAGATTCTACCTTCCTGTAACGTTTCAGCCTGATTGGACCTTGTTTTCACACAAATGGACCCAGAATGATGTTAAATTGTGCTTCGTGCAACATAATTCTGGGTGCCATTTAAAAACCATAAGTGCTAATGACTCCATTCCTTTTTGTAATTGTAGGGGCTGTTGATTGGAGTACACTAAAACAAACCTGATCTCTCTAGGACATTCAGAAGCCAAGTTATAAGCCCACAAATGTGTAACTGGACTACTTCTTTAAATTGACACCAGATCCGGTGACCTTTGGGACATGGTTTGACCCCCTTAGGAAAGTGCTATCATCATGAAACGTTCAGATCACTTACAACTCAATAGATTCTACCTTCCTGTAACGTTTCAGCCTGATTGGATCTTGTTTTCACACAAATGAACCCAGATTGATGTGAAATTGTGCTTCGTGCAACATAATTCTGGGTGCCATTTACAAACCATAAGTGCTAATGACTCCATTCCTTTTTGTGGTTGTAGGGGCTTTTGATTGGAGTACACGAAAACAAACCTAACCTCTCTAGGACATTCAGAAGCCAAGTTATAAGCCCACAAAGGTGTAACTGGACTACTTCTTTAAAGTGACACAAGGCCCGGTGACCTTTGGGACATGGTTTTATCCCCTATAGGAATGTGCTATCATCGTGAAACGTTCAGATCACTTACAACTCAATAGATTCTACCTTCCTGTAACGTTTCAGCCTGATTGGACCTTGTTTTCACACAAATGAACCCAGAATGATGTGAAATTGTGTTTCGTGCAACATAATTCTGGGTGCCATTTACAAACCATAAGTGCTAATGACTCCATTACTTTTTGTGGTTGTAGGGGCTTTTGATTGGAGTACACTAAAACAAACCTAACCTCTCTAGGACATTCAGAAGCCAAGTTATAAGCCCACAAAGGTGTAACTGGACTACTTCTTTAAAGTGACACAAGGCCCGGTGACCTTTGGGACATGGTTTTACCCCCTATAGGAATGTGCGATCATCTTGAAACGTTCAGATCACTTACAACTCAATAGATTTCACCTTCTTGGAGCGTTTCAGCCTGATTGGACCTTGTTTTCACACAAATGAACCCAGAATGATGTGAAATTGTGCTTCGTGCAACATAATTCTGGGTGCCATTTAAAAACCATAAGGGCTAATGTCTCCATTCCTTTTTGTGGTTGTAGGGGCTGGTGATTGGAGTACACTAAAACAAACCTGATCTCTCTAGGACATTCAGAAGCAAAGTTATAAGCCCACAAATGTGTAACTGGACTACTTCTTTAAATTGACACCAGATCCGGGGACCTTTGGGACAATGTTTGAGCCCCTTAGGAAAGTGCTATCATCATGAAACGTTCAGATCACTTACAACTCAATAGATTCTACCTTTCTGTAACGTTTCAGCCTGATTGGATCTTGTTTTCACACAAATGAACCGAGAATGATGTGAAATTGTGCTTCGTGCAACATAATTCTGGGTGCCATTTAAAAACCATAAGTGCTAATGACTCCATTCCTTTTTGTGGTTGTAGGAGCTGTTGATTGGAGTACACTAAAACAAACCTGATCTCTCTAGGACATTCAGAAGCCAAGTTATAAGCCCACAAATGTGTCACTGGACTACTTCTTTAAATTGACACCAGATCCGGTGACCTTTGGGACATGGTTTGACCCCCTTAGGAAAGTGCTATCATCATGAAACGTTTAGATCACTTACAACTCAATAGATTCTACCTTCTTGTAACGTTTCTGCCTGATTGGACCTTGTTTTCACACAAATGAACCCAGAATGATGTGAAATTGTGCTTCGTGCAACATAATTCTGGGTGCCATTTACAAACCATAAGTGCTAATGACTCCATTCCTTTTTGTGGTTGTAGGGGCTTTTGATTGGAGTACACTAAAACAAAACTAACTTCTCTAGGACATTCAGAAGCCAAGTTATAAGCCCACAAAGGTGTAACTGGACTACTTCTTTAAAGTGACACCAGGCCCGGTGACCTTTGGGACATGGTTTTACCCCCTATAGGAATGTGCGATCATCTTGAAACGTTCAGATCACTTACAACTCAATAGATTCTACCTTCTTGTAGCGTTTCAGCCTGATTGGACCTTGTTTTCACACAAATGAACCCAGAATGATGTGAAATTGTGCTTCGTGCAACATAATTCTGGGTGCCATTTAAAAACCATGAGGGCTAATGACTCCATTCCTTTTTGTGGTTGTAGGGGCTGTTGAATGGAGTACACTAAAACAAACTTGATCTCTCTAGGACATTCAGAAGCCAAGTTATAAGCCCACAAATGTGTAACTGGACTACTTCTTTAAATTGACACCAGATCCGGTGACCTTTGGGACATGGTTTGACCCCCTTAGGAAAGTGCTATCATCATGAAACGTTCAGATCACTTACAACTCAATAGATTCTACCTTCCTGTAACGTTTCAGCCTGATTGGACCTTGTTTTCACACAAATGGACCAAGAATGATGTGAAATTGTGCTTCGTGCAACATAATTCTGGGTGCCATTTAAAAACCATAAGTGCTAATGACTCCATTCCTTTTTGTGGTTGTAGGGGCTGTTGATTGGAGTACACTAAAACAAACCTGATCTCTCTAGGACATTCAGAAGCCAAGTTATAAGCCCACAAATGTGTAACTGGACTACTTCTTTAAATTGACACCAGATCCGGTGCCCTTTGGGACATGGTTTGACCCCCTTAGGAAAGTGCTATCATCATGAAACGTTCAGATCACTTACAACTCAATAGATTCTACCTTCATGTAACGTTTCTGCCTGATTGGACCTTGTTTTCACACAAATGAACCCAGAATGATGTGAAATTGTGCTTCGTGCAACATAATTCTGGGTGCCATTTACAAACCATAAGTGCTAATGACTCCATTCCTTTTTGTGGTTGTAGGGGCTGTTGATTGGAGTACACTAAAACAAACCTGATCTCTCTAGGACATTCAGAAGCCAAGTTATAAGCCCACAAATGTGTAACTGGACTACTTCTTTAAATTGACACCAGATCCGGTGACCTTTGGGACATGGTTTGACCCCCTTAGGAAAGTGCTATCATCATGAAACGTTCAGATCACTTACAACTCAATAGATTCTACCTTCCTGTAACGTTTCAGCCTGATTGGACCTTGTTTTCACACAAATGAACCCAGAATGATGTGAAATTGTCCTTCGTGCAACATAATTCTGGGTGCCATTTACAAACCATAAGTGCTAATGACTGCATTACTTTTTGTGGTTGTAGGGGCTTTTGATTGGAGTACACTAAAACAAACCTAACCTCTCTAGGACATTCAGAAGCCAAGTTATAAGCCCACAAAGGTGTAACTGGACTACTTATTTAAAGTGACACCAGGCCCGGTGACCTTTGGGACATGGTTTTACCCCCTATAGGAATGTGCGATCATCTTGAAACGTTCAGATCACTTACAACTCAATAGATTCTACCTTCTTGTAGCGTTTCAGCCTGATTGGACCTTGTTTTCACACAAATGAACCCAGAATGATGTGAAATTGTGCTTCGTGCAACATAATTCTGGGTGCCATTTAAAAACCATAAGGGCTAATGACTCCATTCCTTTTTGTGGTTGTAGGGGCTGTTGAATGGAGTACACTAAAACAAACCTGATCTCTCTAGGACATTCAGAAGCCAAGTTATAAGCCCACAAATGTGTAACTGGACTACTTCTTTAAATTGACACCAGATCCGGTGACCTTTGGGACATGGTTTGTCCCCCTTAGGAAAGTGCTATCATCATGAAACGTTCAGATCACTTACAACTCAATAGATTCTACCTTCCTGTAACGTTTCAGCCTGATTGGACCTTGTTTTCACACAAATGGACCCAGAATGATGTGAAATTGTGCTTCGTGCAACATAATTCTGGGTGCCATTTACAAACCATAAGTGCTAATGACTCCATTCCTTTTTGTGGTTGTAGGGGCTGTTGATTGGAGTACACTAAAACAAACCTGATCTCTCTAGGACATTCAGAAGCCAATTTATAAGCCCACAAATGTGTAACTGGACTACTTCTTTAAATTGACACCAGATCCGGTGACCTTTGGGACATGGTTTGACCCCCTTAGGAAAGTGCTATCATCATGAAACGTTCAGATCACTTACAACTCAATAGATTCTACCTTCCTGTAACGTTTCAGCCTGATTGGACCTTGTTTTCACACAAATGAACCCAGAAAGATGTGAAATTGTGCTTCGTGCAACATAATTCTGGGTGCCATTTACAAACCATAAGTGCTAATGACTCCATTACTTTTTGTGATTGTAGGGGCTTTTGATTGGAGTACACTAAAACAAACCTAACCTCTCTAGGACATTCAGAAGCCAAGTTATAAGCCCACAAAGGTGTAACTGGACTACTTCTTTAAAGTGACACAAGGCCCGGTGACCTTTGGGACATGGTTTTACCCCCTATAGGAATGTGCGATCATCTTGAAACGTTCAGATCACTTACAACTCAATAGATTCTACCTTCTTGTAGCGTTTCAGCCTGATTGGACCTTGTTTTCACACAAATGAACCCAGAATGATGTGAAATTGTGCTTCGTGCAACATAATTCTGGGTGCCATTTAAAAACCATAAGGGCTAATGTCTCCATTCCTTTTTGTGGTTGTAGGGGCTGGTGATTGGAGTACACTAAAACAAACCTGATCTCTCTAGGACATTCAGAAGCAAAGTTATAAGCCCACAAATGTGTAACTGGACTACTTCTTTAAATTGACACCAGATCCGGGGACCTTTGGGACAATGTTTGAGCCCCTTAGGAAAGTGCTATCATCATGAAACGTTCAGATCACTTACAACTCAATAGATTCTACCTTCCTGTAACGTTTCAGCCTGATTGGACCTTGTTTTCACACAAATGGACCCAGAATGATGTGAAATTGTGCTTCGTGCAACATAATTCTGGGTGCCATTTAAAAACCATAAGTGCTAATGACTCCATTCCTTTTTGTGGTTGTAGGGGCTGTTGATTGGAGTACACTAAAACAAACCTGATCTCTCTAGGACATTCAGAAGCCAAGTTATAAGCCCACAAATGTGTAACTGGACTACTTCTTTAAATTGACACCAGATCCGGTGACCTTTGGGACATGGTTTGACCCCCTTAGGAAAGTGCTATCATCATGAAACGTTCAGATCACTTACAACTCAATAGATTCTACCTTCCTGTAACGTTTCTGCCTGATTGGACCTTGTTTTCACACAAATGAACCCAGAATGATGTGAAATTGTGCTTCGTGCAACATAATTCTGGGTGCCATTTACAAACCATAAGTGCTAATGACTCCATTCCTTTTTGTGGTTGTAGGGGCTGTTGATTGGAGTACACTAAAACAAACCTAATCTCTCTAGGACATTCAGAAGCCAAGTTATAAGCCCACAAATGTGTAACTGGACTACTTCTTTAAATTGACACCAGATCCGGTGACCTTTGGGACATGGTTTGACCCCCTTAGGAAAGTGCTATCATCATGAAACGTTCAGATCCCTTACAACTCAATAGATTCTACCTTCCTGTAATGTTTCAGCCTGATTGGACCTTGTTTTCACACGAATGAACCCAGAATGATGTGAAATTGTGCTTCGTGCAACATAATTCTGGGTGCCATTTACAAACCATAAGTGCTAATGACTCCATTCCTTTTTGAGGTTGTAGGGGCTTTTGATTGGAGTACACTAAAACAAACCTAACCTCTCTACGACATTCAGAAGCCAAGTTATAAGCCCACAAAGGTGTAACTGGACTACTTCTTTAAAGTGACACCAGGCCCGGTGACCTTTGGGACATGGTTTTACCCCCTATAGGAATGTGCGATCATCTTGAAACGTTCAGATCACTTACAACTCAATAGATTCTACCTTCTTGTAGCGTTTCAGCCTGATTGGACCTTGTTTTCACACAAATGAACCCAGAATGATGTGAAATTGTGCTTTGTGCAACATAATTCTGGGTGCCATTTAAAAACCATAAGGGCTAATTACTCCATTCCTTTTTGTGGTTGTAGGGGCTGTTGATTGGAGTACACTAAAACAAACCTGATCTCTCTAGGACATTCAGAAGCCAAGTTATAAGCCCACAAATGTGTAACTGGACTACTTCTTTAAAGTGACACCAGATCCCGTGACCTTTGGGACATGGTTTGACCCCCTTAGGAAAGTGCTATCATCATGAAACGTTCAGATCACTTACAACTCAATAGATTCTACCTTCCTGTAACGTTTCAGCCTGATTGGACCTTGTTTTCAAACAAATGAACCTAGAATGATGTGAAATTGTGCTTCGTGCAACATAATTCTTGGTGCCATTTAAAAACCATGAGTGCTAATGTCTCCATTCCTTTTTGAGGTTGTAGGGGCTGTTGATTGGAGTACACTAAAACAAACCTGATCGCTCTAGGACATTCAGAAGCAGAGTTATAAGTCCACAAATGTGTAACTGGACTACTTCTTTAAATTGACACCAGATCCGGTGACATTTGGGACATGGTTTGACCCCCTTAGGAAAGTGCTATCATCATGAAACGTTCAGATCACTTACAACTTAATAGATTCTACCTTCCTGTAACGTTTCAGCCTGATTGGACCTTGTTTTCACACAAATGGACCCAGAATGATGTGAAATAGTGCTTCGTGCAACATAATTCTGGGTGCCATTTACAAACCATAAGTGCTAATGACTCCATTCCTTTTTGTGGTTGTAGGGGATGTTGATTGGAGTACACTAAAACAAACCTGATCTCTCTAGGACATTCAGAAGCCAAGTTATAAGCCCACAAATGTGTAACTGGACTACTTCTATAAATTGACACCAGATCCGGTGACCTTTGGGACATGGTTTGACCCCCTTAGGAAAGTACTATCATCATGAAACGTTCAGATCACTTACAACTCAATAGATTCTACCTTCCTGTAACGTTTCAGCCTGATTGGACCTTGTTTTCACACAAATGAACCCAGAATGATGTGAAATTGTGCTTCGTGCAATATAATTCTGGGTGCCATTTACAAACCATAAGTGCTAATGACTCCATTCCTTTTTGTGGTTGTAGGGGCTTTTGATTGGAGTACACTAAAACAAACCTAACCTCTCTAGGACATTCAGAAGCCAAGTTATAAGCCCACAAATGTGTAACTGGACTACATCTTTAAAGTTACACCAGGCCCGGTGACCTTTGGGACATGGTTTTACCCCCTATAGGAATGTGCGATCATCTTGAAATGCTCAGATCACTTACAACTCAATAGATTCTACCTTCTTGTAGCGTTTCAGCCTGATTGGACATTGTTTCAACACAAATGGACCCAGAATGATGTGAAATTGTGCTCCGTGCAACATAATTCTGGGTGCCATTTACAAACCATAAGTGCTAATGACTCCATTCCTTTTTGTGGTTGTAGGGGCTGTTGACTGGAGTACACTAAAACAAACCTGATCTCTCTAGGACATTCAGAAGCCAAGTTATAAGCCCACAAATGTGTAACTGGACTACTTCTTTAAATTGACACCAGATCCGGTGACCTTTGGGACATGGTTTGACCCCCTTAGGAAAGTGCTATCATCATGAAACGTTCAGATCACTTACAACTCAATAGATTCTACCTTCCTGTAACGTTTCTGCCTGATTGGACCTTGTTTTCACACAAATGAACCCAGAATGATGTGAAATTGTGCTTCGTGCAACATAATTCTGGGTGCCATTTACAAACCATAAGTGCTAATGACTCCATTCCTTTTTGTGGTTGTAGGGGCTGTTGATTGGAGTACACTAAAACAAACCTGATCTCTCTAGGACATTCAGAAGCCAAGTTATAAGCCCACAAATGTGTAACTGGACTACTTCTTTAAATTGACACCAGATCCGGTGACCTTTGGGACATGGTTTGACCCCCTTAGGAAAGTGCTATCATCATGAAACGTTCAGATCCCTTACAACTCAATAGATTCTACCTTCCTGTAATGTTTCAGCCTGATTGGACCTTGTTTTCACACGAATGAACCCAGAATGATGTGAAATTGTGCTTCGTGCAACATAATTCTGGGTGCCATTTACAAACCATAAGTGCTAATGACTCCATTCCTTTTTGAGGTTGTAGGGGCTTTTGATTGGAGTACACTAAAACAAACCTAACCTCTCTACGACATTCAGAAGCCAAGTTATAAGCCCACAAAGGTGTAACTGGACTACTTCTTTAAAGTGACACCAGGCCCGGTGACCTTTGGGACATGGTTTTACCCCCTATAGGAATGTGCGATCATCTTGAAACGTTCAGATCACTTACAACTTAATAGATTCTACCTTCTTGTAGCGTTTCAGCCTGATTGGACCTTGTTTTCACACAAATGAACCCAGAATGATGTGAAATTGTGCTTCGTGCAACATAATTCTGGGTGCCATTTAAAAACCATAAGGGCTAATTACTCCATTCCTTTTTGTGGTTGTAGGGGCTGTTGATTGGAGTACACTAAAACAAACCTGATCTCTCTAGGACATTCAGAAGCCAAGTTATAAGCCCACAAATGTGTAACTGGACTACTTCTTTAAAGTGACACCAGATCCGGTGACCTTTGGGACATGGTTTGACCCCCTTAGGAAAGTGCTATCATCATGAAACGTTCAGATCACTTACAACTCAATAGATTCTACCTTCCTGTAACGTTTCAGCCTGATTGGACCTTGTTTTCAAACAAATGAACCTAGAATGAAGTGAAATTGTGCTTCGTGCAACATAATTCTTGGTGCCATTTAAAAACCATAAGTGCTAATGTCTCCATTCCTTTTTGAGGTTGTAGGGGCTGTTGATTGGAGTACACTAAAACAAACCTGATCGCTCTAGGACATTCAGAAGCAGAGTTATAAGTCCACAAATGTGTAACTGGACTACTTCTTTAAATTGACACCAGATCCGGTGACATTTGGGACATGGTTTGACCCCCTTAGGAAAGTGCTATCATCATGAAACGTTCAGATCACTTACAACTTAATAGATTCTACCTTCCTGTAACGTTTCAGCCTGATTGGACCTTGTTTTCACACAAATGGACCCAGAATGATGTGAAATAGTGCTTCGTGCAACATAATTCTGGGTGCCATTTACAAACCATAAGTGCTAATGACTCCATTCCTTTTTGTGGTTGTAGGGGATGTTGATTGGAGTACACTAAAACAAACCTGATCTCTCTAGGACATTCAGAAGCCAAGTTATAAGCCCACAAATGTGTAACTGGACTACTTCTATAAATTGACACCAGATCCGGTGACATTTGGGACATGGTTTGACCCCCTTAGGAAAGTACTATCATCATGAAACGTTCAGATCACTTACAACTCAATAGATTCTACCTTCCTGTAACGTTTCAGCCTGATTGGACCTTGTTTTCACACAAATGAACCCAGAATGATGTGAAATTGTGCTTCGTGCAATATAATTCTGGGTGCCATTTACAAACCATAAGTGCTAATGACTCCATTCCTTTTTGTGGTTGTAGGGGCTTTTGATTGGAGTACACTAAAACAAACCTAACCTCTCTAGGACATTCAGAAGCCAAGTTATAAGCCCACAAATGTGTAACTGGACTACATCTTTAAAGTTACACCAGGCCCGGTGACCTTTGGGACATGGTTTTACCCCCTATAGGAATGTGCGATCATCTTGAAATGCTCAGATCACTTACAACTCAATAGATTCTACCTTCTTGTAGCGTTTCAGCCTGATTGGACATTGTTTTCACACAAATGGACCCAGAATGATGTGAAATTGTGCTCCGTGCAACATAATTCTGGGTGCCATTTACAAACCATAAGTGCTAATGACTCCATTCCTTTTTGTGGTTGTAGGGGCTGTTGACTGGAGTACACTAAAACAAACCTGATCTCTCTAGGACATTCAGAAGCCAAGTTATAAGCCCACAAATGTGTAACTGGACTACTTCTTTAAATTGACACCAGATCCGGTGACCTTTGGGACATGGTTTGACCCCCTTAGGAAAGTGCTGTCATCATGAACCATTCTGATCACTTACAACTCAATAGATTCTACCTTCCTGTAACGTTTCAGCCTGATTGGACCTTGTTTTCACACAAATGAACCCAGAATGATGTTAAATTATGCTTCGTGCAACATAATTCTGGGTGCCATTTAAAAACCATAAGTGCTAATGACTCCATTCCTTTTTGTGGTTGTAGGGGCTGTTGATTGGAGTATACTAAAACAAACCTGATCTCTCTAGGACATTCAGAAGCCACGTTATAAGCCCACAAAAGTGTAACTGGACTACTTCTTTAAATTGACACCAGATCCGGTGACCTTTGGGACATGGATTGAACCTCTTAGGAAAGTGCTATGATCATGAAACGTTCAGATCACTTACAACTCAATAGATTCTACCTTCCTGTAACGTTTCTGCCTGATTGGACCTTGTTTTCACACAAATGAACCCAGAATGATGTCAAATTGTGCTTCGTGCAACATAATTCTGGGTGCCATTTACAAACCATAAGTGCTAATACTCCATTCCTTTTTGTGGGTGTAGGGGCTGTTGATTGGAGTACATTAAAACAAACCTGATCTCTCTAGGACATTCAGAAGCCAAGTTATAAGCCCACAAATGTGTAACTGGACTACTTCTTTAAATTGACACCAGATCCGGTGACCTTTGGGATATGGTTTGACCCCCTTAGGAAAGTGCTATCATCATGAAACGTTCAGATCACTTACAACTCAATAGATTCCACCTTCCTGTAACGTTTCAGCCTGATTGGACCTTGTTTTCACACAAATGGACCCAGAATGATGTTAAATTGTGCTTCGTGCAACATAATTCTGGGTGCCATTTAAAAACCATAAGTGCTAATGACTCCATTCCTTTTTGTGTTTGTAGGGGCTGTTGATTGGAGTACACTAAAACAAACCTGATCTCTCTAGGACATTCAGAAGCCAAGTTATAAGCCCACAAATGTGTAACTGGACTACTTCTTTAAATTGACACCAGATCCGGTGACCTTTGGGACATGGTTTGACCCCCTTAGGAAAGTGCTATCATCATGAAACGTTCAGATCACTTACAACTCAATAGATTCTACCTTCCTGTAACGTTTCAGCCTGATTGGATCTTGTTTTCACACAAATGAACCCAGATTGATGTGAAATTGTGCTTCGTGCAACATAATTCTGGGTTCCATTTACAAACCATAAGTGCTAATGACTCCATTCCTTTTTGTGGTTGTAGGGGCTTTTGATTGGAGTACACGAAAACAAACCTAACCTCTCTAGGACATTCAGAAGCCAAGTTATAAGCCCACAAAGGTGTAACTGGACTACTTCTTTAAAGTGACACAAGGCCCGGTGACCTTTGGGACATGGTTTTATCCCCTATAGGAATGTGCTATCATCGTGAAACGTTCAGATCACTTACAACTCAATAGATTCTACCTTCCTGTAACGTTTCAGCCTGATTGGACCTTGTTTTCACACAAATGAACCCAGAATGATGTGAAATTGTGTTTCGTGCAACATAATTCTGGGTGCCATTTACAAACCATAAGTGCTAATGACTCCATTACTTTTTGTGGTTGTAGGGGCTTTTGATTGGAGTACACTAAAACAAACCTAACCTCTCTAGGACATTCAGAAGCCAAGTTATAAGCCCACAAAGGTGTAACTGGACTACTTCTTTAAAGTGACACAAGGCCCGGTGACCTTTGGGACATGGTTTTACCCCCTATAGGAATGTGCGATCATCTTGAAACGTTCAGATCACTTACAACTCAATAGATTCTACCTTCTTGTAGCGTTTCAGCCTGATTGGACCTTGTTTTCACACAAATGAACCCAGAATGATGTGAAATTGTGCTTCGTGCAACATAATTCTGGGTGCCATTTAAAAACCATAAGGGCTAATGTCTCCATTCCTTTTTGTGGTTGTAGGGGCTGGTGATTGGAGTACACTAAAACAAACCTGATCTCTCTAGGACATTCAGAAGCAAAGTTATAAGCCCACAAATGTGTAACTGGACTACTTCTTTAAATTGACACCAGATCCGGAGACCTTTGGGACAATGTTTGAGCCCCTTAGGAAAGTGCTATCATCATGAAACGTTCAGATCACTTACAACTCAATAGATTCTACCTTTCTGTAACGTTTCAGCCTGATTGGATCTTGTTTTCACACAAATGAACCGAGAATGATGTGAAATTGTGCTTCGTGCAACATAATTCTGGGTGCCATTTAAAAACCATAAGTGCTAATGACTCCATTCCTTTTTGTGGTTGTAGGGGCTGTTGATTGGAGTACACTAAAACAAACCTGATCTCTCTAGGACATTCAGAAGCCAAGTTATAAGCCCACAAATGTGTCACTGGACTACTTCTTTAAATTGACACCAGATCCGGTGACCTTTGGGACATGGTTTGACCCCCTTAGGAAAGTGCTATCATCATGAAACGTTTAGATCACTTACAACTCAATAGATTCTACCTTCTTGTAACGTTTCTGCCTGATTGGACCTTGTTTTCACACAAATGAACCCAGAATGATGTGAAATTGTGCTTCGTGCAACATAATTCTGGGTGCCATTTACAAACCATAAGTGCTAATGACTCCATTCCTTTTTGTGGTTGTAGGGGCTTTTGATTGGAGTACACGAAAACAAACCTAACCTCTCTAGGACATTCAGAAGCCAAGTTATAAGCCCACAAAGGTGTAACTGGACTACTTCTTTAAAGTGACACAAGGCCCGGTGACCTTTGGGACATGGTTTTACCCCCTATAGGAATGTGCGATCATCTTGAAACGTTCAGATCACTTACAACTCAATAGATTCTACCTTCTTGTAGCGTTTCAGCCTGATTGGACCTTGTTTTCACACAAATGAACCCAGAATGATGTGAAATTGTGCTTCGTGCAACATAATTCTGGGTGCCATTTAAAAACCATAAGGGCTAATGTCTCCATTCCTTTTTGTGGTTGTAGGGGCTGGTGATTGGAGTACACTAAAACAAACCTGATCTCTCTAGGACATTCAGAAGCAAAGTTATAAGCCCACAAATGTGTAACTGGACTACTTCTTTAAATTGACACCAGATCCGGGGACCTTTGGGACAATGTTTGAGCCCCTTAGGAAAGTGCTATCATCATGAAACGTTCAGATCACTTACAACTCAATAGATTCTACCTTTCTGTAACGTTTCAGCCTGATTGGATCTTGTTTTCACACAAATGAACCGAGAATGATGTGAAATTGTGCTTCGTGCAACATAATTCTGGGTGCCATTTAAAAACCATAAGTGCTAATGACTCCATTCCTTTTTGTGGTTGTAGGGGCTGTTGATTGGAGTACACTAAAACAAACCTGATCTCTCTAGGACATTCAGAAGCCAAGTTATAAGCCCACAAATGTGTCACTGGACTACTTCTTTAAATTGACACCAGATCCGGTGACCTTTGGGACATGGTTTGACCCCCTTAGGAAAGTGCTATCATCATGAAACGTTTAGATCACTTACAACTCAATAGATTCTACCTTCTTGTAACGTTTCTGCCTGATTGGACCTTGTTTTCACACAAATGAACCCAGAATGATGTGAAATTGTGCTTCGTGCAACATAATCATGGGTGCCATTTACAAACCATAAGTGCTAATGACTCCATTCCTTTTTGTGGTTGTAGGGGCTTTTGATTGGAGTACACTAAAACAAAACTAACTTCTCTAGGACATTCAGAAGCCAAGTTATAAGCCCACAAAGGTGTAACTGGACTACTTCTTTAAAGTGACACCAGGCCCGGTGACCTTTGGGACATGGTTTTACCCCCTATAGGAATGTGCGATCATCTTGAAACGTTCAGATCACTTACAACTCAATAGATTCTACCTTCTTGTAGCGTTTCAGGCTGATTGGACCTTGTTTTCACACAAATGAACCCAGAATGATGTGAAATTGTGCTTCGTGCAACATAATTCTGGGTGCCATTTAAAAACCATGAGGGCTAATGACTCCATTCCTTTTTGTGGTTGTAGGGGCTGTTGAATGGAGTACACTTAAACAAACTTGATCTCTCTAGGACATTCAGAAGCCAAGTTATAAGCCCACAAATGTGTAACTGGACTACTTCTTTAAATTGACACCAGATCCGGTGACCTTTGGGACATGGTTTGACCCCCTTAGGAAAGTGCTATCATCATGAAACGTTCAGATCACTTACAACTCAATAGATTCTACCTTCCTGTAACGTTTCAGCCTGATTGGACCTTGTTTTCACACAAATGGACCCAGAATGATGTGAAATTGTGCTTCGTGCAACATAATTCTGGGTGCCATTTAAAAACCATAAGTGCTAATGACTCCATTCCTTTTTGTGGTTGTAGGGGCTGTTTATTGGAGTACATTAAAACAAACCTGATCTCTCTAGGACATTCAGAAGCCAAGTTATAAGCCCACAAATGTGTAACTGGACTACTTCTTTAAATTGACACCAGATCCGGTGACCTTTGGGACATGGTTTGACCCCCTTAGGAAAGTGCTATCATCATGAAACGTTCAGATCACTTACAACTCAATAGATTCTACCTTCATGTAACGTTTCTGCCTGATTGGACCTTGTTTTCACACAAATGAACCCAGAATGATGTGAAATTGTGCTTCGTGCAACATAATTCTGGGTGCCATTTACAAACCATAAGTGCTAATGACTCCATTCCTTTTTGTGGTTGTAGGGGCTGTTGATTGGAGTACACTAAAACAAACCTGATCTCTCTAGGACATTCAGAAGCCAAGTTATAAGCCCACAAATGTGTAACTGGACTACTTCTTTAAATTGACACCAGATCCGGTGACCTTTGGGACATGGTTTGACCCCCTTAGGAAAGTGCTATCATCATGAAACGTTCAGATCACTTACAACTCAATAGATTCTACCTTCCTGTAACGTTTCAGCCTGATTGGACCTTGTTTTCACACAAATGAACCCAGAATGATGTGAAATTGTGCTTTGTGCAACATAATTCTGGGTGCCATTTACAAACCATAAGTGCTAATGACTGCATTACTTTTTGTGGTTGTAGGGGCTTTTGATTGGAGTACACTAAAACAAACCTAACCTCTCTAGGACATTCAGAAGCCAAGTTATAAGCCCACAAAGGTGTAACTGGACTACTTATTTAAAGTGACACCAGGCCCGGTGACCTTTGGGACATGGTTTTACCCCCTATAGGAATGTGCGATCATCTTGAAACGTTCAGATCACTTACAACTCAATAGATTCTACCTTCTTGTAGCGTTTCAGCCTGATTGGACCTTGTTTTCACACAAATGAACCCAGAATGATGTGAAATTGTGCTTCGTGCAACATAATTCTGGGTGCCATTTAAAAACCATAAGGGCTAATGACTCCATTCCTTTTTGTGGTTGTAGGGGCTGTTGAATGGAGTACACTAAAACAAACCTGATCTCTCTAGGACATTCAGAAGCCAAGTTATAAGCCCACAAATGTGTAACTGGACTACTTCTTTAAATTGACACCAGATCCGGTGACCTTTGGGACATGGTTTGACCCCCTTAGGAAAGTGCTATCATCATGAAACGTTCAGATCACTTACAACTCAATAGATTCTACCTTCCTGTAACGTTTCAACCTGATTGGACCTTGTTTTCACACAAATGGACCCAGAATGATGTGAAATTGTGCTTCGTGCAACATAATTCTGGGTGCCATTTAAAAACCATAAGTGCTAATGACTCCATTCCTTTTTGTGGTTGTAGGGGCTGTTGATTGGAGTACACTAAAACAAACCTGATCTCTCTAGGACATTCAGAAGCCAAGTTATAAGCCCACAAATGTGTAACTGGACTACTTCTTTAAATTGACACCAGATCCGGTGACCTTTGGGACATGGTTTGACCCCCTTAGGAAAGTGCTATCATCATGAAACGTTCAGATCACTTACAACTCAATAGATTCTACCTTCCTGTAACGTTTCAGCCTGATTGGACCTTGTTTTCACACAAATGAACCCAGAAAGATGTGAAATTGTTCTTCGTGCAACATAATTCTGGGTGCCATTTACAAACCATAAGTGCTAATGACTCCATTACTTTTTGTGATTGTAGGGGCTTTTGATTGGAGTACACTAAAACAAACCTAACCTCTCTAGGACATTCAGAAGCCAAGTTATAAGCCCACAAAGGTGTAACTGGACTACTTCTTTAAAGTGACACAAGGCCCGGTGACCTTTGGGACATGGTTTTACCCCCTATAGGAATGTGCGATCATCTTGAAACGTTCAGATCACTTACAACTCAATAGATTCTACCTTCTTGTAGCGTTTCAGCCTGATTGGACCTTGTTTTCACACAAATGAACCCAGAATGATGTGAAATTGTGCTTCGTGCAACATAATTCTGGGTGCCATTTAAAAACCATAAGGGCTAATGTCTCCATTCCTTTTTGTGGTTGTAGGGGCTGGTGATTGGAGTACATTAAAACAAACCTGATCTCTCTAGGACATTCAGAAGCAAAGTTATAAGCCCACAAATGTGTAACTGGACTACTTCTTTAAATTGACATCAGATCCGGGGACCTTTGGGACAATGTTTGAGCCCCTTAGGAAAGTGCTATCATCATGAAACGTTCAGATCACTTACAACTCAATAGATTCTACCTTCCTGTAACGTTTCAGCCTTATTGGACCTTGTTTTCACACAAATGGACCCAGAATGATGTGAAATTGTGCTTCGTGCAACATAATTCTGGGTGCCATTTAAAAACCATAAGTGCTAATGACTCCATTCCTTTTTGTGGTTGTAGGGGCTGTTGATTGGAGTACACTAAAACAAACCTGATCTCTCTAGGACATTCAGAAGCCAAGTTATAAGCCCACAAATGTGTAACTGGACTACTTCTTTAAATTGACACCAGATCCGGTGACCTTTGGGACATGGTTTGACCCCCTTAGGAAAGTGCTATCATCATGAAACGTTCAGATCACTTACAACTCAATAGATTCTACCTTCCTGTAACGTTTCTGCCTGATTGGACCTTGTTTTCACACAAATGAACCCAGAATGATGTGAAATTGTGCTTCGTGCAACATAATTCTGGGTGCCATTTACAAACCATAAGTGCTAATGACTCCATTCCTTTTTGTGGTTGTAGGGGCTGTTGATTGGAGTACACTAAAACAAACCTGATCTCTCTAGGACATTCAGAAGCCAAGTTATAAGCCCACAAATGTGTAACTGGACTACTTCTTTAAAATGACACCAGATCCGGTGACCTTTGGGACATGGTTTGACCCCCTTAGGAAAGTGCTATCATCATGAAACGTTCAGATCACTTACAACTCAATAGATTCTACCTTCCTGTAACGTTTCAGCCTGATTGGACCTTGTTTTCACACAAATGAACCCAGAATGATGTGAAATTGTGCTTCGTGCAACATAATTCTGTGTGCCATTTACAAACCATAAGTGCTAATGACTGCATTACTTTTTGTGGTTGTAGGGGGTTTTGATTGGAGTACACTAAAACAAACCTAACCTCTCTAGGACATTCAGAAGCCAAGTTATAAGCCCACAAAGGTGTAACTGGACTACTTCTTTAAAGTGACACCAGGCCCGGTGACCTTTGGGACATGGTTTTACCCCCTATAGGAATGTGCGATCATCTTGAAACGTTCAGATCACCTACAACTCAATAGATTCTACCTTCTTGTAGCGTTTCAGCCTGATTGGACCTTGTTTTCACACAAATGAACCCAGAATGATGTGAAATTGTGCTTCGTGCAACATAATTCTGGGTGCCATTTAAAAACCATAAGGGCTAATGACTACATTCCTTTTTGTGGTTGTAGGGGCTGTTGAATGGAGTACACTAAAACAAACCTGATCTCTCTAGGACATTCAGAAGCCAAGTTATAAGCCCACAAATGTGTAACTGGACTACTTCTTTAAATTGACACCAGATCCGGTGACCTTTGGGACATGGTTTGACCCCCTTAGGAAAGTGCTATCATCATGAAACGTTCAGATCACTTACAACTCAATAGATTCTACCTTCCTGTAACGTTTCAGCCTGATTGGACCTTGTTTTCACACAAATGGACCCAGAATGATATGAAATTGTGCTTCGTGCAACATAATTCTGCGTGCCATTTAAAAACCATAAGTGATAATGACTCCATTCCTTTTTGTGGTTGTAGGGGCTGTTGATTGGAGTACACTAAAACAAACCTGATCTCTCTAGGACATTCAGAAGCCAAGTTATAAGCCCACAAATGTGTAACTGGACTACTTCTTTAAATTGACACCAGATCCGGTGACCTTTGGGACATGGTTTGACCCCCTTAGGAAAGTGCTATCATCATGAAACGTTCAGATCACTTACAACTCAATAGATTCTACCTTCCTATAACGTTTCTGCCTGATTGGACCTTGTTTTCACACAAATGAACCCAGAATGATGTGAAATTGTGCTTCGTGCAACATAATTCTGGGTGCCATTTACAAACCATAAGTGCTAATGACTCCATTCCTTTTTGTGGTTGTAGGGGCTGTTGATTGGAGTACACTAAAACAAACCTGATCTCTCTAGGACATTCAGAAGCCAAGTTATAAGCCCACAAATGTGTAACTGGACTAATTCTTTAAATTGACACCAGATCCGGTGACCTTTGGGACATGGTTTGACCCCCTTAGGAAAGTGCTATCATCATGAAACGTTCAGATCACTTACAACTCAATAGATTCTACCTTCCTGTAACGTTTCAGCCTGATTGGACCTTGTTTTCACACAAATGAACCCAGAATGATGTGAAATTGTGCTTCGTGCAACATAATTCTGGGTGCCATTTACAAACCATAAGTGCTAATGACTCCATTACTTTTTGTGATTGTAGGGGCTTTTGATTGGAGTACACTAAAACAAACCTAACCTCTCTAGGACATTCAGAAGCCAAGTTATAAGCCCACAAAGGTGTAACTGGACTACTTCTTTAAAGTGACACAAGGCCCGGTGACCTTTGGGACATGGTTTTACCCCCTATAGGAATGTGCGATCATCTTGAAACGTTCAGATCACTTACAACTCAATAGATTCTACCTTCTTGTAGCGTTTCAGCCTGATTGGACCTTGTTTTCACACAAATGAACCCAGAATGATGTGAAATTGTGCTTCGTGCAACATAATTCTGGGTGCCATTTAAAACCATAAGGGCTAATGTCTCCATTCCTTTTTGTGGTTGTAGGGGCTGGTGATTGGAGTACACTAAAACAAACCTGATCTCTCTAGGACATTCAGAAGCCAAGTTATAAGCCCACAAATGTGTAACTGGACTACTTCTTTAAATTGACACCAGATCCGGTGACCTTTGGGACATGGTTTGACCCCCTTAGGAAAGTGCTATCATCATGAAACGTTCAGATCACTTACAACTCAATAGATTCTACCTTCCTGTAACGTTTCAGCCTGATTGGACCTTGTTTTCACACAAATGGACCCAGAATGATGTGAAATTGTGCTTCGTGCAACATAATTCTGGGTGCCATTTAAAAACCATAAGTGCTAATGACTCCATTCCTTTTTGTGGTTGTAGGGGCTGTTGATTGGAGTACACTAAAATAAACCTGATCTCTCTAGGACATTCAGAAGCCAAGTTATAAGCCCACAAATGTGTAACTGGACTACTTCTTTAAATTGACACCAGATCCGGTGACCTTTGGGACATGGTTTGACCCCCTTAGGAAAGTGCTATCATCATGAAACGTTCAGATCACTTACAACTCAATAGATTCTACCTTCCTGTAACGTTTCTGCCTGATTGGACCTTGTTTTCACACAAATGAACCCAGAATGATGTGAAATTGTGCTTCGTGCAACATAATTCTGGGTGCCATTTACAAACCATAAGTGCTAATGACTCCATTCCTTTTTGTGGTTGTAGGGGCTGTTGATTGGAGTACACTAAAACAAACCTGATCTTTCTAGGACATTCAGAAGCCAAGTTATAAGCCCACAAATGTGTAACTGGACTACTTCTTTAAATTGACACCAGATCCGGTGACCTTTGGGACATGGTTTGACCCCCTTAGTAAAGTTCTATCATCATGAAACGTTCAGATCACTTACAAATCAATAGATTCTACCTTCCTGTAACGTTTCAGCCTGATTGGACCTTGTTTTCACACAAATGAACCCAGAATGATGTGAAATTGTGCTTCGTGCAACATAATTCTGGGTGCCATTTACAAACCATAAGTGCTAATGACTCCATTCCTTTTTGTGGTTTTAGGGGCTTTTGATTGGAGTACACTAAAACAAACCTAACCTCTCTAGGACATTCAGAAGCCAAGTTATAAGCCCACAAAGGTGTAACTGGACTACTTCTTTAAAGTGACACCAGGCCCGGTGACCTTTGGGACATGGTTTTACCCCCTATAGGAATGTGCGATCATCTTGAAACGTTCAGATCACTTACAACTCAATAGATTCTACCTTCTTGTAGCGTTTCAGCCTGATTGGACCTTGTTTTCACACAAATGGACCCAGAATGATGTAAAATTGTGCCTCATGCAACATAATTCTGGGTGCCATTTACAAACCATAATTGCTAATGACTCCATTCCTTTTTGTGGTTGTAGGGGCTGTTGATTGGAGTACATTAAAACAAACCTGATCTATCTAGGACATTCAGAAGCCAAGTTATAAGCCCACAATTGTGTAACTGGACTACTTCTTTAAATTGACACCAGATCCGGTGACCTTTGGGACATGGTTTGACCCCCTTAGGAAAGGGCTATCATCATGAAACATTCAGATCACTTACAACTCAATAGATTCTACCTTCCTGTAACGTTTCAGCCTGATTGGACCTTGTTTTCACACAAATGGACCCAGAATGATGTGAAATTGTGCTTCGTGCAACATAATTCTGGGTGCCATTTAAAAACCATAAGTGCTAATGACTCCATTCCTTTTTGTGGTTGTAGGGGCTGTTGATTGGAGTACACTAAAACAAACCTGATCTCTCTAGGACATTCAGAAGCCAAGTTATAAGCCCACAAATGTGTAACTGGACTACTTCTTTAAATTGACACCAGATCCGGTGACCTTTGGGACATGGTTTGACCCCCTTAGGAAAGTGCTATCATCATGAAACGTTCAGATCACTTACAACTCAATAGATTCTACCTTCCTGTAATGTTTCAGCCTGATTGGACCTTGTTTTCAGACAAATGAACCCAGAATGATGTGAAATTGTGCTTCGTGCAACATAATTCTGGGTGCCATTTACAAACCATAAGTGCTAATGACTCCATTCCTTTTTGAGGTTGTAGGGGCTTTTGATTGGAGTACACTAAAACAAACCTAACCTCTCTAGGACATTCAGAAGCCAAGTTATAAGCCCACAAAGGTGTAACTGGACTACTTCTTTAAAGTGACACCAGGCCCGGTGACCTTTGGGACATGGTTTTACCACCTATAGGAATGTGCGATCATCTTGAAACGTTCAGATCACTTACAACTCAATAGATTCTACCTTCTTGTAGCGTTTCAGCCTGATTGGACCTTGTTTTCACACAAATGAACCCAGAATGATGTGAAATTGTGCTTCGTGCAACATAATTCTGGGTGCCATTTAAAAACCATAAGGGCTAATGACTCCATTCCTTTTTGTGGTTGTAGGGGCTGTTGATTGGAGTACACTAAAACAAACCTGATCTCTCTAGGACATTCAGAAGCCAAGTTATAAGCCCACAAATGTGTAACTGGACTACTTCTTTAAATTGACACCAGATACGGTGACCTTTGGGACATGGTTTGACCCCCTTAGGAAAATGCTATCATCATGAAACGTTCAGATCACTTACAACTCAATAGATTCTACCTTCCTGTAACGTTTCAGCCTGATTGGATCTTGTTTTCACACAAATGAACCCAGAATGATGTGAAATTGTGCTTCGTGCAACATAATTCTGGGTGCCATTTAAAAACCATAAGTGCTAATGAATCCATTCCTTTTTGTGGTTGTAGGGGCTGTTGATTGGAGTACACTAAAACAAACCTGATCTCTCTAGGACATTCAGAAGCCAAGTTATAAGCCCACAAATGTGTAACTGGACTACTTCTTTAAATTGACACCAGATCCGGTGACCTTTGGGACATGGTTTGACCCCCTTAGGAAAGTGCTATCATCATGAAACGTTCAGATCACTTACAACTCAATAGATTCTACCTTCCTGTAACGTTTCAGCCTGATTGGACCTTGTTTTCACACAAATGGACCCAGAAAGATGCGAAATTGTGCTTCGTGCAACATAATTTTGGGTGCCATTTACAAACCATAAGTGCTAATGACTCCATTCCTTTTTGTGGTTGTAGGGGCTGTTGATTGGAGTACATTAAAACAAACCTGATCTCTCTAGGACATTCAGAAGCCAAGTTATAAGCCCACAAATGTGTAACTGGACTACTTCTTTAAATTGACACCACATCCGGTGACCTTTGGGACATGGTTTGACCCCCTTAGGAAAGTGCTATCATCACGAAACGTTCAGATCACTTACAACTCAATAGATTCTACCTTCCTGTAACGTTTCAGCCTGATTGGACCTTGTTTTCACACAAATGGACCCAGAATGATGTGAAATTGTGCTTCGTGCAACATAATTCTGGGTGCCATTTACAAACCATAAGTGCTAATGACTCCATTCCTTTTTGTGGTTGTAGGGGCTGTTGATTGGAGTACACTAAAACAAACCTGATCTCTCTAGGACATTCAGAAGCCAAGTTATAAGCCCACAAATGTGTAACTGGACTACTTCTTTAAATTGACACCAGATCCGGTGACCTTTGGGACATGGTTTGACCCCCTTAGGAAAGTGCTATCATCATGAAACGTTCAGATCACTTACAACTCAATAGATTCTACCTTCCTGTAACGTTTCAGCCTGATTGGACCTTGTTTTCACACAAATGAACCCAGAATGATGTGAAATTGTGCTTTGTGCAACATAATTCTGGGTGCCATTTACAAACCATAAGTGCTAATGACTGCATTACTTTTTGTGGTTGTAGGGGCTTTTGATTGGAGTACACTAAAACAAACCTAACCTCTCTAGGACATTCAGAAGCCAAGTTATAAGCCCACAAAGGTGTAACTGGACTACTTATTTAAAGTGACACCAGGCCCGGTGACCTTTGGGACATGGTTTTACCCCCTATAGGAATGTGCGATCATCTTGAAACGTTCAGATCACTTACAACTCAATAGATTCTACCTTCTTGTAGCGTTTCAGCCTGATTGGACCTTGTTTTCACACAAATGAACCCAGAATGATGTGAAATTGTGCTTCGTGCAACATAATTCTGGGTGCCATTTAAAAACCATAAGGGCTAATGACTCCATTCCTTTTTGTGGTTGTAGGGGCTGTTGAATGGAGTACACTAAAACAAACCTGATCTCTCTAGGACATTCAGAAGCCAAGTTATAAGCCCACAAATGTGTAACTGGACTACTTCTTTAAATTGACACCAGATCCGGTGACCTTTGGGACATGGTTTGACCCCCTTAGGAAAGTGCTATCATCATGAAACGTTCAGATCACTTACAACTCAATAGATTCTACCTTCCTGTAACGTTTCAACCTGATTGGACCTTGTTTTCACACAAATGGACCCAGAATGATGTGAAATTGTGCTTCGTGCAACATAATTCTGGGTGCCATTTAAAAACCATAAGTGCTAATGACTCCATTCCTTTTTGTGGTTGTAGGGGCTGTTGATTGGAGTACACTAAAACAAACCTGATCTCTCTAGGACATTCAGAAGCCAAGTTATAAGCCCACAAATGTGTAACTGGACTACTTCTTTAAATTGACACCAGATCCGGTGACCTTTGGGACATGGTTTGACCCCCTTAGGAAAGTGCTATCATCATGAAACGTTCAGATCACTTACAACTCAATAGATTCTACCTTCCTGTAACGTTTCAGCCTGATTGGACCTTGTTTTCACACAAATGAACCCAGAAAGATGTGAAATTGTTCTTCGTGCAACATAATTCTGGGTGCCATTTACAAACCATAAGTGCTAATGACTCCATTACTTTTTGTGATTGTAGGGGCTTTTGATTGGAGTACACTAAAACAAACCTAACCTCTCTAGGACATTCAGAAGCCAAGTTATAAGCCCACAAAGGTGTAACTGGACTACTTCTTTAAAGTGACACAAGGCCCGGTGACCTTTGGGACATGGTTTTACCCCCTATAGGAATGTGCGATCATCTTGAAACGTTCAGATCACTTACAACTCAATAGATTCTACCTTCTTGTAGCGTTTCAGCCTGATTGGACCTTGTTTTCACACAAATGAACCCAGAATGATGTGAAATTGTGCTTCGTGCAACATAATTCTGGGTGCCATTTAAAAACCATAAGGGCTAATGTCTCCATTCCTTTTTGTGGTTGTAGGGGCTGGTGATTGGAGTACATTAAAACAAACCTGATCTCTCTAGGACATTCAGAAGCAAAGTTATAAGCCCACAAATGTGTAACTGGACTACTTCTTTAAATTGACATCAGATCCGGGGACCTTTGGGACAATGTTTGAGCCCCTTAGGAAAGTGCTATCATCATGAAACGTTCAGATCACTTACAACTCAATAGATTCTACCTTCCTGTAACGTTTCAGCCTTATTGGACCTTGTTTTCACACAAATGGACCCAGAATGATGTGAAATTGTGCTTCGTGCAACATAATTCTGGGTGCCATTTAAAAACCATAAGTGCTAATGACTCCATTCCTTTTTGTGGTTGTAGGGGCTGTTGATTGGAGTACACTAAAACAAACCTGATCTCTCTAGGACATTCAGAAGCCAAGTTATAAGCCCACAAATGTGTAACTGGACTACTTCTTTAAATTGACACCAGATCCGGTGACCTTTGGGACATGGTTTGACCCCCTTAGGAAAGTGCTATCATCATGAAACGTTCAGATCACTTACAACTCAATAGATTCTACCTTCCTGTAACGTTTCTGCCTGATTGGACCTTGTTTTCACACAAATGAACCCAGAATGATGTGAAATTGTGCTTCGTGCAACATAATTCTGGGTGCCATTTACAAACCATAAGTGCTAATGACTCCATTCCTTTTTGTGGTTGTAGGGGCTGTTGATTGGAGTACACTAAAACAAACCTGATCTCTCTAGGACATTCAGAAGCCAAGTTATAAGCCCACAAATGTGTAACTGGACTACTTCTTTAAAATGACACCAGATCCGGTGACCTTTGGGACATGGTTTGACCCCCTTAGGAAAGTGCTATCATCATGAAACGTTCAGATCACTTACAACTCAATAGATTCTACCTTCCTGTAACGTTTCAGCCTGATTGGACCTTGTTTTCACACAAATGAACCCAGAATGATGTGAAATTGTGCTTCGTGCAACATAATTCTGTGTGCCATTTACAAACCATAAGTGCTAATGACTGCATTACTTTTTGTGGTTGTAGGGGCTTTTGATTGGAGTACACTAAAACAAACCTAACCTCTCTAGGACATTCAGAAGCCAAGTTATAAGCCCACAAAGGTGTAACTGGACTACTTCTTTAAAGTGACACCAGGCCCGGTGACCTTTGGGACATGGTTTTACCCCCTATAGGAATGTGCGATCATCTTGAAACGTTCAGATCACCTACAACTCAATAGATTCTACCTTCTTGTAGCGTTTCAGCCTGATTGGACCTTGTTTTCACACAAATGAACCCAGAATGATGTGAAATTGTGCTTCGTGCAACATAATTCTGGGTGCCATTTAAAAACCATAAGGGCTAATGACTACATTCCTTTTTGTGGTTGTAGGGGCTGTTGAATGGAGTACACTAAAACAAACCTGATCTCTCTAGGACATTCAGAAGCCAAGTTATAAGCCCACAAATGTGTAACTGGACTACTTCTTTAAATTGACACCAGATCCGGTGACCTTTGGGACATGGTTTGACCCCCTTAGGAAAGTGCTATCATCATGAAACGTTCAGATCACTTACAACTCAATAGATTCTACCTTCCTGTAACGTTTCAGCCTGATTGGACCTTGTTTTCACACAAATGGACCCAGAATGATATGAAATTGTGCTTCGTGCAACATAATTCTGCGTGCCATTTAAAAACCATAAGTGATAATGACTCCATTCCTTTTTGTGGTTGTAGGGGCTGTTGATTGGAGTACACTAAAACAAACCTGATCTCTCTAGGACATTCAGAAGCCAAGTTATAAGCCCACAAATGTGTAACTGGACTACTTCTTTAAATTGACACCAGATCCGGTGACCTTTGGGACATGGTTTGACCCCCTTAGGAAAGTGCTATCATCATGAAACGTTCAGATCACTTACAACTCAATAGATTCTACCTTCCTATAACGTTTCTGCCTGATTGGACCTTGTTTTCACACAAATGAACCCAGAATGATGTGAAATTGTGCTTCGTGCAACATAATTCTGGGTGCCATTTACAAACCATAAGTGCTAATGACTCCATTCCTTTTTGTGGTTGTAGGGGCTGTTGATTGGAGTACACTAAAACAAACCTGATCTCTCTAGGACATTCAGAAGCCAAGTTATAAGCCCACAAATGTGTAACTGGACTAATTCTTTAAATTGACACCAGATCCGGTGACCTTTGGGACATGGTTTGACCCCCTTAGGAAAGTGCTATCATCATGAAACGTTCAGATCACTTACAACTCAATAGATTCTACCTTCCTGTAACGTTTCAGCCTGATTGGACCTTGTTTTCACACAAATGAACCCAGAATGATGTGAAATTGTGCTTCGTGCAACATAATTCTGGGTGCCATTTACAAACCATAAGTGCTAATGACTCCATTACTTTTTGTGATTGTAGGGGCTTTTGATTGGAGTACACTAAAACAAACCTAACCTCTCTAGGACATTCAGAAGCCAAGTTATAAGCCCACAAAGGTGTAACTGGACTACTTCTTTAAAGTGACACAAGGCCCGGTGACCTTTGGGACATGGTTTTACCCCCTATAGGAATGTGCGATCATCTTGAAACGTTCAGATCACTTACAACTCAATAGATTCTACCTTCTTGTAGCGTTTCAGCCTGATTGGACCTTGTTTTCACACAAATGAACCCAGAATGATGTGAAATTGTGCTTCGTGCAACATAATTCTGGGTGCCATTTAAAACCATAAGGGCTAATGTCTCCATTCCTTTTTGTGGTTGTAGGGGCTGGTGATTGGAGTACACTAAAACAAACCTGATCTCTCTAGGACATTCAGAAGCCAAGTTATAAGCCCACAAATGTGTAACTGGACTACTTCTTTAAATTGACACCAGATCCGGTGACCTTTGGGACATGGTTTGACCCCCTTAGGAAAGTGCTATCATCATGAAACGTTCAGATCACTTACAACTCAATAGATTCTACCTTCCTGTAACGTTTCAGCCTGATTGGACCTTGTTTTCACACAAATGGACCCAGAATGATGTGAAATTGTGCTTCGTGCAACATAATTCTGGGTGCCATTTAAAAACCATAAGTGCTAATGACTCCATTCCTTTTTGTGGTTGTAGGGGCTGTTGATTGGAGTACACTAAAATAAACCTGATCTCTCTAGGACATTCAGAAGCCAAGTTATAAGCCCACAAATGTGTAACTGGACTACTTCTTTAAATTGACACCAGATCCGGTGACCTTTGGGACATGGTTTGACCCCCTTAGGAAAGTGCTATCATCATGAAACGTTCAGATCACTTACAACTCAATAGATTCTACCTTCCTGTAACGTTTCTGCCTGATTGGACCTTGTTTTCACACAAATGAACCCAGAATGATGTGAAATTGTGCTTCGTGCAACATAATTCTGGGTGCCATTTACAAACCATAAGTGCTAATGACTCCATTCCTTTTTGTGGTTGTAGGGGCTGTTGATTGGAGTACACTAAAACAAACCTGATCTTTCTAGGACATTCAGAAGCCAAGTTATAAGCCCACAAATGTGTAACTGGACTACTTCTTTAAATTGACACCAGATCCGGTGACCTTTGGGACATGGTTTGACCCCCTTAGTAAAGTTCTATCATCATGAAACGTTCAGATCACTTACAAATCAATAGATTCTACCTTCCTGTAACGTTTCAGCCTGATTGGACCTTGTTTTCACACAAATGAACCCAGAATGATGTGAAATTGTGCTTCGTGCAACATAATTCTGGGTGCCATTTACAAACCATAAGTGCTAATGACTCCATTCCTTTTTGTGGTTTTAGGGGCTTTTGATTGGAGTACACTAAAACAAACCTAACCTCTCTAGGACATTCAGAAGCCAAGTTATAAGCCCACAAAGGTGTAACTGGACTACTTCTTTAAAGTGACACCAGGCCCGGTGACCTTTGGGACATGGTTTTACCCCCTATAGGAATGTGCGATCATCTTGAAACGTTCAGATCACTTACAACTCAATAGATTCTACCTTCTTGTAGCGTTTCAGCCTGATTGGACCTTGTTTTCACACAAATGGACCCAGAATGATGTAAAATTGTGCCTCATGCAACATAATTCTGGGTGCCATTTACAAACCATAATTGCTAATGACTCCATTCCTTTTTGTGGTTGTAGGGGCTGTTGATTGGAGTACATTAAAACAAACCTGATCTATCTAGGACATTCAGAAGCCAAGTTATAAGCCCACAATTGTGTAACTGGACTACTTCTTTAAATTGACACCAGATCCGGTGACCTTTGGGACATGGTTTGACCCCCTTAGGAAAGGGCTATCATCATGAAACATTCAGATCACTTACAACTCAATAGATTCTACCTTCCTGTAACGTTTCAGCCTGATTGGACCTTGTTTTCACACAAATGGACCCAGAATGATGTGAAATTGTGCTTCGTGCAACATAATTCTGGGTGCCATTTAAAAACCATAAGTGCTAATGACTCCATTCCTTTTTGTGGTTGTAGGGGCTGTTGATTGGAGTACACTAAAACAAACCTGATCTCTCTAGGACATTCAGAAGCCAAGTTATAAGCCCACAAATGTGTAACTGGACTACTTCTTTAAATTGACACCAGATCCGGTGACCTTTGGGACATGGTTTGACCCCCTTAGGAAAGTGCTATCATCATGAAACGTTCAGATCACTTACAACTCAATAGATTCTACCTTCCTGTAATGTTTCAGCCTGATTGGACCTTGTTTTCAGACAAATGAACCCAGAATGATGTGAAATTGTGCTTCGTGCAACATAATTCTGGGTGCCATTTACAAACCATAAGTGCTAATGACTCCATTCCTTTTTGAGGTTGTAGGGGCTTTTGATTGGAGTACACTAAAACAAACCTAACCTCTCTAGGACATTCAGAAGCCAAGTTATAAGCCCACAAAGGTGTAACTGGACTACTTCTTTAAAGTGACACCAGGCCCGGTGACCTTTGGGACATGGTTTTACCACCTATAGGAATGTGCGATCATCTTGAAACGTTCAGATCACTTACAACTCAATAGATTCTACCTTCTTGTAGCGTTTCAGCCTGATTGGACCTTGTTTTCACACAAATGAACCCAGAATGATGTGAAATTGTGCTTCGTGCAACATAATTCTGGGTGCCATTTAAAAACCATAAGGGCTAATGACTCCATTCCTTTTTGTGGTTGTAGGGGCTGTTGATTGGAGTACACTAAAACAAACCTGATCTCTCTAGGACATTCAGAAGCCAAGTTATAAGCCCACAAATGTGTAACTGGACTACTTCTTTAAATTGACACCAGATACGGTGACCTTTGGGACATGGTTTGACCCCCTTAGGAAAATGCTATCATCATGAAACGTTCAGATCACTTACAACTCAATAGATTCTACCTTCCTGTAACGTTTCAGCCTGATTGGATCTTGTTTTCACACAAATGAACCCAGAATGATGTGAAATTGTGCTTCGTGCAACATAATTCTGGGTGCCATTTAAAAACCATAAGTGCTAATGAATCCATTCCTTTTTGTGGTTGTAGGGGCTGTTGATTGGAGTACACTAAAACAAACCTGATCTCTCTAGGACATTCAGAAGCCAAGTTATAAGCCCACAAATGTGTAACTGGACTACTTCTTTAAATTGACACCAGATCCGGTGACCTTTGGGACATGGTTTGACCCCCTTAGGAAAGTGCTATCATCATGAAACGTTCAGATCACTTACAACTCAATAGATTCTACCTTCCTGTAACGTTTCAGCCTGATTGGACCTTGTTTTCACACAAATGGACCCAGAAAGATGCGAAATTGTGCTTCGTGCAACATAATTTTGGGTGCCATTTACAAACCATAAGTGCTAATGACTCCATTCCTTTTTGTGGTTGTAGGGGCTGTTGATTGGAGTACATTAAAACAAACCTGATCTCTCTAGGACATTCAGAAGCCAAGTTATAAGCCCACAAATGTGTAACTGGACTACTTCTTTAAATTGACACCACATCCGGTGACCTTTGGGACATGGTTTGACCCCCTTAGGAAAGTGCTATCATCACGAAACGTTCAGATCACTTACAACTCAATAGATTCTACCTTCCTGTAACGTTTCAGCCTGATTGGACCTTGTTTTCACACAAATGGACCCAGAATGATGTGAAATTGTGCTTCGTGCAACATAATTCTGGGTGCCATTTACAAACCATAAGTGCTAATGACTCCATTATATTTTGTGGTTGTAGGGGCTGTTGATTGGAGTACATTAAAACAAACCTGATCTCTCTAGGACATTCAGAAGCCAAGTTATAAGCCCACAAATGTGTAACTGGACTACTTCTTTAAATTGACACCAGATCCGGTGACCTTTGGGACATGGTTTGACCCCCTTAGGAAAGTGCTATCATCATGAAACTTTCAGATCACTTACAACTCAATAGATTCTACCTTCCTGTAACGTTTCAGCCTGATTGGACCTTGTTTTCACACAAATGGACCCAGAATGATATGAAATTGTGCTTCGTGCAACATAATTCTGGGTGCCATTTACAAACCATAAGTGCTAATGACTCCATTCCTTCTTGTGGTTGTAGGGGCTGTTGATTGGAGTACATTAAAACAAACCTGATCTCTCTAGGACATTCAGAAGCCAAGTTATAAGCCCACAAATGTGTAACTGGACTACTTCTTTAAATTGACACCAGATACGGTGACCTTTGGGACATGGTTTGACCCCCTTAGGAAAGTGCTATCATCATGAAACGTTCAGATCACTTACAACTCAATAGATTCTACCTTCCTGTAACGTTTCAGCCTGATTGGATCTTGTTTTCACACAAATGAACCCAGAATGATGTGAAATTGTGCTTCGTGCAACATAATTCTGGGTGCCATTTACAAACCATAAGTGCTAATGACTCCATTCCATTTTGTGGTTGTAGGGGCTGTTGATTGGAGTACATTAAAACAAACCTGATCTCTCTAGGACATTCAGAAGCCAAGTTATAAGCCCACAAATGTGTAACTGGACTACTTCTTTAAATTGACACCAGATCCGATGACCTTTGGGACATGGTTTGACCCCCTTAGGAAAGTGCTATCATCATGAAACTTTCAGATCACTTACAACTCAATAGATTCTACCTTCCTGTAACTTTTCAGCCTGATTGGACCTTGTTTTCACACAAATGGACCCTTAATGATGTGAAATTGTGCTTCGTGCAACATAATTCTGGGTGCCATTTACAAACCATAAGTGCTAATGACTCCATTCCTTCTTGTGGTTGTAGGGGCTGTTGATTGGAGTACATTAAAACAAACCTGATCTCTCTAGGACATTCAGAAGCCAAGTTATAAGCCCACAAATGTGTAACTGGACTACTTCTTTAAATTGACACCAGATCCGGTGACCTTTGGGACATGGTTTGACCCCCTTAGGAAAGTGCTATCATCATGAAACGTTCAGATCACTTACAACTCAATATATTCTACCTTCCTGTAACGTTTCAGCCTGATTGGATCTTGTTTTCACACAAATGAACCCAGAATGATGTGAAATTGTGCTTCGTGCAACATAATTCTGGGTGCCATTTAAAAACCATAAGGGCTAATGACTCCATTCCTTTTTGTGGTTGTAGGGGCTGTTGATTGGAGTACACTAAAACAAACCTGATCTCTCTAGGACATTCAGAAGCCAAGTTATAAGCCCACAAATGTGTAACTGGACTACTTCTTTAAATTGAAACCAGATCCGGTGACCTTTGGGACATGGTTTGACCCCCTTAGGAAAGTTCTATCATCATGAAACGTTCAGATCACTTACAACTCAATAGATTCTACCTTCCTGTAACATTTCAGCCTGATTGGACCTTGTTTTCACACAAATGGACCCAGAATGAAGTGAAACTGTGCTTCGTGCAACATAATTCTGGGTGCCATTTACAAACCATAAGTGCTAATGACTCCATTCCTTTTTGTGGTTGTAGGGGCTGTTGATTGGAGTACATTAAAACAAACCTGATCTCTCTAGGACAGTCAGAAGCCAAGTTATAAGCCCACAAATGTGTAACTGGACTACTTCTTTAAATTGACACCAGATCCCGTGACCTTTGGGACATGGTTTGACCCCCTTAGGAAAGTGCTATCATCACGAAACGTTCGGATCACTTACAACTCCATAGATTCTACCTTCCTGTAACGTTTCAGCCTGATTGGACCTTGTTTTCACACAAATGGACCCAGAATGATGTGAAATTGTGCTTCATGCAACATAATTCTGGGTGCCATTTACAAACCATAAGTGCTAATGACTCCATTCATTTTTGTGGTTGTAGGGGCTGTTGATTGGAGTACATTAAAATAAACCTGATCTCTCTAGGACATTCAGAAGCCAAGTTATAAGCCCACAAATGTGTAACTGGACTACTTCTTTAAATTGACACCAGATACGTTGACCTTTGGGACATGGTTTGACCCCCTTAGGAAAGTGCTATCATCATGAAACGTTCAGATCACTTACAACTCAATAGATTCTACCTTCCTGTAACGTTTCTGCCTGATTGGACCTTGTTTTCACACAAATGAACCCAGAATGATGTGAAATTGTGCTTCGTGCAACATAATTCTGGGTGCCATTTACAAACCATAAGTGCTAATGACTCCATTCCTTTTTGTGGTTGTAGGGGCTTTTGATTGGAGTACACTAAAACAAACCTAACCTCTCTAGGACATTCAGAAGCCAAGTTATAAGCCCACAAAGGTGTAACTGGACTACTTCTTTAAAGTGACACCAGGCCCGGTGACCTTTGGGACATGGTTTTACCCCTTATAGGAATGTGCGATCATCTTGAAACGTTCAGATCACTCACAACTCAATAGATTCTACCTTCTTGTAGCGTTTCAGCCTGATTGGACCTTGTTTTCACACAAATGAACCCAGAATGATGTGAAATTGTGCTTCGTGCAACATAATTCTGGGTGCCATTTAAAAACCATAAGTGCTAATGACTCCATTCCTTTTTGTGGTTGTAGGGGCTGTTGATTGGAGTACACTAAAACAAACCTGATCTCTCTAGGACATTCAGAAGCCAAGTTATAAGCCCACAAATGTGTAACTGGACTACTTCTTTAAATTAACACCAGATCCGGTGACCTTTGGGACATGGTTTGACCCCCTTAGGAAAGTGCTATCATCATGAAACGTTTAGATCACTTACAACTCAATAGATTCTACCTTCCTGTAACGTTTCAGCCTGATTGGACCTTGTTTTCACACAAATGGACCTAGAATGATGTGAAATTGTGCTTCGTGCAACATAATTCTGGGTGCCATTTACAAACCATAAGTGCTAATGACTCCATTCCTTTTTGTGGTTGTAGGGGCTGTTGATTGGAGTACATTAAAACAAACCTGATCTCTCTAGGACATTCAGAAGCCAAGTTATAAGCCCACAAATGTGTAACTGGACTACTTCTTTAAATTGACACCAGATACGGTGACCTTTGGGACATGGTTTGACCCCCTTAGGAAAGTGCTATCATCATGAAACGTTCAGATCACTTACAACTCAATAGATTCTACCTTCCTGTAACGTTTCAGCCTGATTGGATCTTGTTTTCACACAAATGAACCCAGAATGATGTGAAATTGTGCTTCGTGCAACATAATTCTGGGTGCCATTTAAAAACCATAAGTGCTAATGACTCCATTCCTTTTTGTGGTTGTAGGGGCTGTTGATTGGAGTACACTAAAACAAACCTGATCTCTCTAGGACATTCAGAAGCCAAGTTATAAGCCCACAAATGTGTAACTGGACTACTTCTTTAAATTGACACCAGATCCGGTGACCTTTGGGACATGGTTTGACCCCCTTAGGAAAGTGCTATCATCATGAAACGTTCAGATCACTTACAACTCAATAGATTCTACCTTCCTGTAACGTTTCAGCCTGATTGGACCTTGTTTCCCCACAAATGGACCCAGAATGATGTGAAATTGTGCTTCGTGCAACATAATTCTGGGTGCCATTTAAAAACCATAAGGGCTAATGACTCCATTCCTTTTTGTGGTTGTAGGGGCTGTTGATTGGAGTACACTAAAACAAACCTGATCTCTCTAGGACATTCAGAAGCCAAGTTATAAGCCCACAAATGTGTAACTGGACTACTTCTTTAAATTGAAACCAGATCCGGTGACCTTTGGGACATGGTTTGACCCCCTTAGGAAAGTTCTATCATCATGAAACGTTCAGATCACTTACAACTCAATAGATTCTACCTTCCTGTAAGATTTCAGCCTGATTGGACCTTGTTTTCACACAAATGGACCCAGAATGAAGTGAAACTGTGCTTCGTGCAACATAATTCTGGGTGCCATTTACAAACCATAAGTGCTAATGACTCCATTCCTTTTTGTGGTTGTAGGGGCTGTTGATTGGAGTACATTAAAACAAACCTGATGTCTCTAGGACATTCAGAAGCCAAGTTATAAGCCCACAAATGTGTAACTGGACTACTTCTTTAAATTGACACCAGATCCGATGACCTTTGGGACATGGTTTGACCCCCTTAGGAAAGTGCTGTCATCACGAAACGTTCGGATCACTTACAACTCAATAGATTCTACCTTCCTGTAACGTTTCAGCCTGATTGGACCTTGTTTTCACACAAATGGACCCAGAATGATGTGAAATTGTGCTTCATGCAACATAATTCTGGGTGCCATTTACAAACCATAAGTGCTAATGACTCCATTTATTTTTGTGGTTGTAGGGGCTGTTGATTGGAGTACAATAAAATAAACCTGATCTCTCTAGGACATTCAGAAGCCAAGTTATAAGCCCACAAATGTGTAACTGGACTACTTCTTTAAATTGACACCAGATACGTTGACCTTTGGGACATGGTTTGACCCCCTTAGGAAAGTGCTATCATCATGAAACGTTCAGATCACTTACAACTCAATAGATTCTACCTTCCTGTAACGTTTCTGCCTGATTGGACCTTGTTTTCACACAAATGAACCCAGAATGATGTGAAATTGTGCTTCGTTCAACATAATTCTGGGTGCCATTTACAAACCATAAGTGCTAATGACTCCATTCCTTTTTGTGGTTGTAGGGGCTTTTGATTGGAGTACACTAAAACAAACCTAACCTCTCTAGGACATTCAGAAGCCAAGTTATAAGCCCACAAAGGTGTAACTGGACTACTTCTTTAAAGTGACACCAGGCCCGGTGACCTTTGGGACATGGTTTTACCCCTTATAGGAATGTGCGATCATCTTGAAAAGTTCAGATCACTCACAACTCAATAGATTCTACCTTCTTGTAGCGTTTCAGCCTGATTGGACCTTGTTTTCACACAAATGAACCCAGAATGATGTGAAATTGTGCTTCGTGCAACATAATTCTGGGTGCCATTTAAAAACCATAAGTGCTAATGACTCCATTCCTTTTTGTGGTTGTAGGGGCTGTTGATTGGAGTACACTAAAACAAACCTGATCTCTCTAGGACATTCAGAAGCCAAGTTATAAGCCCACAAATGTGTAACTGGACTACTTCTTTAAATTAACACCAGATCCGGTGACCTTTGGGACATGGTTTGACCCCCTTAGGAAAGTGCTATCATCATGAAACGTTTAGATAACTTACAACTCAATAGATTCTACCTTCCTGTAACGTTTCAGCCTGATTGGACCTTGTTTTCACACAAATGAACCCAGAATGATGTGAAATTGTGCTTCGTGCAACATAATTCTGGGTGCCATTTAAAAACCATAAGGGCTAATGACTCCATTCCTTTTTGTGGTTGTAGGGGCTGTTGATTGGAGTACATTAAAACAAACCTGATCTCTCTAGGACATTCAGAAGCCAAGTTATAAGCCCATAAATGTGTAACTGGACTACTTCTTTAAATTGACACCAGATACGGTGACCTTTGGGACATGGTTTGACCCCCTTAGGAAAGTGCTATCATCATGAAACGTTCAGATCACTTACAACTCAATAGATTCTACCTTCCTGTAACGTTTCAGCCTGATTGGATCTTGTTTTCACACAAATGAACCCAGAATGATGTGAAATTGTGCTTCGTGCAACATAATTCTGGGTGCCATTTAAAAACCATAAGTGCTAATGACTCCATTCCTTTTTGTGGTTGTAGGGGCTGTTGATTGGAGTACACTAAAACAAACCTGATCTCTCTAGGACATTCAGAAGCCAAGTTATAAGCCCACAAATGTGTAACTGAACTACTTCTTTAAATTGACACCAGATCCGGTGACCTTTGGGACATGGTATGACCCCCTTAGGAAAGTGCTATCATCATGAAACGTTCAGATCACTTACAACTCAATAGATTCTACCTTCCTGTAACGTTTCAGCCTGATTGGACCTTGTTTTCACACAAATGGACCTAGAATGATGTGAAATTGTGCTTCGTGCAACATAATTCTGGGTGCCATTTACAAACCATAAGTGCAAATGACTCCATTCCTTTTTGTGGTTGTAGGGGCTGTTGATTGGAGTACATTAAAACAAACCTGATCTCTCTAGGACATTCAGAAGCCAAGTTATAAGCCCACAAATGTGTAACTGGACTACTTCTTTAAATTGACACCAGATACGGTGACCTTTGGGACATGGTTTGACCCCCTTAGGAAAGTGCTATCATCATGAAACGTTCAGATCACTTACAACTCAATAGATTCTACCTTCCTGTAACGTTTCAGTCTGATTGGATCTTGTTTTCACACAAATGAACCCAGAATGATGTGAAATTGTGCTTCGTGCAACATATTTCTGGGTGCCATTTAAAAACCATAAGTGCTAATGACTCCATTCCTTTTTGTGGTTGTAGGGGCTGTTGATTGGAGTACACTAAAACAAACCTGATCTCTCTAGGACACTCAGAAGCCAAGTTATAAGCCCACAAATGTGTAACTGGACTACTTCTTTAAATTGACACCAGATCCGGTGACCTTTGGGACATGGTTTGACCCCCTTAGGAAAGTGCTATCATCATGAAACGTTCAGATCACTTACAACTCAATAGATTCTACCTTCCTGTAACGTTTCAGCCTGATTGGACCTTGTTTTCACACAAATGGACCCAGAATGATGTGAAATTGTGCTTCGTGCAACATAATTCTGGGTGCCATTTAAAAACCATAAGTGCTAATGACTCCATTCCTTTTTGTGGTTGTAGGGGCTGTTGATTGGAGTACACTAAAACAAACCTGATCTCTCTAGGACATTCAGAAGCCAAGTTATAAGCCCACAAATGTGTAACTGGACTACTTCTTTAAATTGACACCAGATCCGGTGACCTTTGGGACATGGTTTGACCCCCTTAGGAAAGTGATATCATCATGAAACGTTCAGATCACTTACAACTCAATAGATTCTACCTTCCTGTAACGTTTCAGCCTGATTGGACCGTGTTTTCACACAAATGAACCCAGAATGATGTGAAATTGTGCTTCGTGCAACATAATTCTGGGTGCCATTTACAAACCATAAGTGCTAATGACTCCATTCCTTTTTGTGGTTGTAGGGGCTTTTGATTGGAGTACACTAAAACAAACCTAACCTCTCTAGGACATTCAGAAGCCAAGTTATAAGCCCACAAAGGTGTAACTGGACTACTTCTTTAAAGTGACACCAGGCCCGGTGACCTTTGGGACATGGTTTTACCCCTTATAGGAATGTGCGATCATCTTGAAACGTTCAGATCACTTACAACTCAATAGATTCTACCTTCTTGTAGCGTTTCAGCCTGATTGGACCTTGTTTTCACACAAATGAACCCAGAATGATGTGAAATTGTGCTTCGTGCAACATAATTCTGGGTGCCATTTAAAAACCATAAGTGCTAATGACTCCATTCCTTTTTGTGGTTGTAGGGGCTGTTGATTGGAGTACACTAAAACAAACCTGATCTCTCTAGGACATTCAGAAGCCAAGTTATAAGCCCACAAATGTGTAACTGGACTACTTCTTTAAATTGACACCAGATCCGGTGACCTTTGGGACATGGTTTGACCCCCTTAGGAAAGTGCTATCATCATGAAACGTTCAGATCACTTACAACTCAATAGATTCTACCTTCCTGTAAAGTTTTTGCCTGATTGGACCTTGTTTTCACACAAATGAACCCAGAATGATGTGAAATTGTGCTTCGTGCAACATAATTCTGGGTGCCATTTACAAACCATAAGTGCTAATGACTCCATTCCTTTTTGTGGTTGTAGGGGCTGTTGTTTGGAGTACATTAAAACAAACCTGATCTCTCTAGGACATTCAGATGCCAAGTTATAAGCCCACAAATGTGTAACTAGACTACTTCTTTAAATTGACACCAGATACGGTGACCTTTGGGACATGGTTTGACCCCCTTAGGAAAGTGCTATCATCATGAAACGTTCAGATCACTTACAACTCAATAGATTCTACCTTCCTGTAACGTTTCAGCCTGATTGGACCTTGTTTTCACACAAATGGACCCAGAATGATGTGAAATTGTGCTTCGTGCAACATAAATCTGGGTGCCATTTACAAACCATAAGTGCTAATGACTCCATTCCTTTTTGTGGTTGTAGGGGCTGTTGATTGGAGTACACTAAAACAAACCTAACCTCTCTAGGACATTCAGAAGCCAAGTTATAAGCCCACAAACGTGTAACTGGACTACTTCTTTAAAGTGACACCAGGCCCGGTGACCTTTGGGACATGTTTTTACCCCTTATAGGAATGTGCGATCATCTTGAAACGTTCAGATCACTTACAACTCAATAGATTCTACCTTCTTGTAGCGTTTCAGCCTGATTGGACCTTGTTTTCACACAAATGAACCCAGAATGATGTGAAATTGTGCTTCGTGCAACATAATTCTGGGTGCCATTTAAAAACCATAAGTGCTAATGACTCCATTCCTTTTTGTGGTTGTAGGGGCTGTTGATTGGAGTACACTAAAACAAACCTGATCTCTCTAGGACATTCAGAAGCCAAGTTATAAGCCCACAAATGTGTAACTGGACTACTTCATTAAATTGACACCAGATCCGGTGACCTTTGGGACATGGTTTGACCCCCTTAGGAAAGTGCTATCATCATGAAACGTTTAGATCACTTACAACTCAATAGATTCTACCTTCCTGTAACGTTTCAGCCTGATTGGACCTTGTTTTCACACAAATGAACCCAGAATGATGTGAAATTGTGCTTCGTGCAACATAATTCTGGGTGCCATTTAAAAAGCATAAGGGCTAATGACTCCATTCCTTTTTGTGGTTGTAGGGGCTGTTGATTGGAGTACACTAAAACAAACCTGATCTCTCTTGGACATTCAGAAGCCAAGTTATAAGCCCACAAATGTGTAACTGGACTACTTCTTTAAATTGACACCAGATCCGGTGACCTTTGGGACATGGTTTGACCCCCTTAGGGAAAGTGCTATCATCATGAAACGTTCAGATCACTTACAACTCAATAGGCTGTTGATTGGAGTACATTAAAACAAACCTGATCTCTCTAGGACATTCAGAAGCCAAGTTATAAGCCCACAAATGTGTAACTGGACTACTTCTTTAAATTGACACCAGATCCGGTGACCTTTGGGACATGGTTTGACCCCCTTAGGAAAGTGCTATCATCACGAAACGTTCAGATCACTTACAACTCAATAGATTCTACCTTCCTGTAACGTTTCAGCCTGATTGGACCTTGTTTTCACACAAATGGACCCAGAATGATGTGAAATTGTGCTTCGTGCAACATAATTCTGGGTGCCATTTACAAACCATAAGTGCTAATGACTCCATTCCTTTTTGTGGTTGTAGGGGCTGTTGATTGGAGTACATTAAAACAAACCTGATCTCTCTAGGACATTCAGAAGCCAAGTTATAAGCCCACAAATGTGTAACTGGACTACTTCTTTAAATTGACACCAGATACGGTGACCTTTGTGACATGGTTTGACCCCCTTAGGAAAGTGCTATCATCATGAAACGTTCAGATCACTTACAACTCAATAGATTCTACCTTCCTGTAACGTTTCAGCCTGATTGGATCTTGTTTTCACACAAATGAACCCAGAATGATGTGAAATTGTGCTTCGTGCAACATAATTCTGGGTGCCATTGAAAAACCATAAGTGCTAATGACTCCATTCCTTTTTGTGGTTGTAGGGGCTGTTGATTGGAGTACACTAAAACAAACCTGATCTCTCTAGGACATTCAGAAGCCAAGTTATATGCCCACAAATGTGTAACTGGACTACTTCTTTAAATTGACACCAGATCCGGTGACCTTTGGGACATGGTTTGACCCCCTTAGGAAAGTGCTATCATCATGAAACGTTCAGATCACTTACAACTCAATAGATTCTACCTTCCTGTAACGTTTCAGCCTGATTGGACCTTGTTTTCACACAAATGGACCCAGAATGATGTGAAATTGTGCTTCGTGCAACATAAATCTGGGTGCCATTTACAAACCATAAGTGCGAATTATTCCATTCCTTTTTGTGGTTGTAGGGGCTGTTGATTGGAGTACATTAAAACAAACCTGATCTCTCTAGGACATTCAGATGCCAAGTTATAAGCCCACAAATGTGTAACTGGACTACTTCTTTAAATTGACACCAGATACGGTGACCTTTGGGACATGGTTTGACCCCCTTAGGAAAGTGCTATCATCATGAAATCTTCAGATCACTTACAACTCAATAGATTCTACCTTCCTGTAACGTTTCAGCCTGATTGGATCTTGTTTTCACACAAATGAACCCAGAATGATGTGAAATTGTGCTTCGTGCAACATAATTCTGGGTGCCATTTAAAAACCATAAGTGCTAATGACTCCATTCCTTTTTGTGGTTGTAGGGGCTGTTGATTGGAGTACACTAAAACAAACCTGATCTCTCTAGGACATTCAGAAGCCAAGTTATAAGCCCACAAATGTGTAACTGGACTACTTTAAATTGACACCAGATCCGGTGACCTTTGGGACATGGTTTGACCCTCTTAGGAAAGTGCTATCATCATGAAACTTTCAGATCACTTACAACTCAATAGATTCTACCTTCCTGTAACATTTCAGCCTGATTGGATCTTGTTTTCACACAAATGAACCCAGAATGATGCTAAATTGTGCTTCGTGCAACATAATTCTGGGTGCCATTTAAAAACCATAAGTGCTAATGACTCCATTCCTTTTTGTGGTTGTAGGGGCTGTTGATTGGAGTACACTAAAACAAACCTGATCTCTCTAGGACATTCAGAAGCCAAGTTATAAGCCCACAAATGTGTAACTGGACTACTTCTTTAAATTGACACCAGATCCGGTGACCTTTGGGACATGGTTTGACCCCCTTAGGAAAGTGCTATCATCATGAAACGTTCAGATCACTTACAACTCAATAGATTCTACCTTCCTGTAACGTTTCAGCCTGATTGGACCTTGTTTTCACACAAATGAACCCAGAATGATGTGACATTGTGCTTCGTGCAACATAATTCTGGGTGCCATTTACAAACCATAAGTGCTAATGACTCCATTCCTTTTTGTGGTTGTAGGGGCTTTTGATTGGAGTACATTAAAACAAACCTGATCTCTCTAGGACATTCAGAAGCCAAGTTATAAGCCCACAAATGTGTAACTGGACTACTTCTTTAAATTGACACCAGATACGGTGACCTTTGGGACATGGTTTGACCCCCTTAGGAAAGTGCTATCATCATGAAACGTTCAGATCACTTACAACTCAATAGATTCTACCTTCCTGTAACGTTTCAGCCTGATTGGATCTTGTTTTCACACAAATGAACCCAGAATGATGTGAAATTGTGCTTCGTGCAACATAATTCTGGGTGCCATTTAAAAACCATAAGTGCTAATGACTCCATTCCTTTTTGTGGTTGTAGGGGCTGTTGATTGGAGTACACTAAAACAAACCTGATCTCTCTAGGACATTCAGAAGCCAAGTTATAAGCCCACAAATGTGTAACTGGACTACTTCTTTAAATTGACACCAGATCCGGTGACCTTTGGGACATGGTATGACCCCCTTAGGAAAGTGCTATTATCATGAAACGTTCAGATCACTTAACACTCAATAGATTCTACCTTCCTGTAACGTTTCAGCCTGATTGGACCTTGTTTTCACACAAATGGACCTAGAATGATGTGAAATTGTGCTTCGTGCAACATAATTCTGGGTGCCATTTGCAAACCATAAGTGCAAATGACTCCATTCCTTTTTGTGGTTGTAGGGGCTGTTGATTGGAGTACATTAAAACAAACCTGATCTCTCTAGGACATTCAGAAGCCAAGTTATAAGCCCACAAATGTGTAACTGGACTACTTCTTTAAATTGACACCAGATACGGTGACCTTTGGGACATGGTTTGACCCCCTTAGGAAAATGCTATCATCATGAAACGTTCAGATCACTTACAACTCAATAGATTCTACCTTCCTGTAACGTTTCAGCCTGATTGGATCTTGTTTTCACACAAATGAACCCAGAATGATGTGAAATTGTGCTTCGTGCAACATATTTCTGGGTGCCATTTAAAAACCATAAGTGCTAATGACTCCATTCCTTTTTGTGGTTGTAGGGGCTTTTGATTGGAGTACACTAAAACAAACCTAACCTCTCTAGGACATTCAGAAGCCAAGTTATAAGCCCACAAAGGTGTAACTGGACTACTTCTTTAAAGTGACACCAGGCCCGGTGACCTTTGGGACATGGTTTTACCCCTTATAGGAATGTGCGATCATCTTGAAACGTTCAGATCACTTACAACTCAATTGATTCTACCTTCTTGTAGCGTTTCAGCCTGATTGGACCTTGTTTTCACACAAATGAACCCAGAATGATGTGAAATTGTGCTTCGTGCAACATAATTCTGGGTGCCATTTAAAAACCATAAGTGCTAATGACTCCATTCCTTTTTGTGGTTGTAGGGGCTGTTGATTGGAGTACACTAAAACAAACCTGATCTCTCTAGGACATTCAGAAGCCAAGTTATAAGCCCACAAATGTGTAACTGGACTACTTCTTTAAATTGACACCAGATCCGGTGACCTTTGGGACATGGTTTGACCCCCTTAGGAAAGTGCTATCATCATGAAACGTTCAGATCACTTACAACTCAATAGATTCTACCTTCCTGTAACGTTTCAGCCTGATTGGACCTTGTTTTCACACAAATGAACCCAGAATGATGTGAAATTGTGCTTCGTGCAACATAATTCTGGGTGCCATTTAAAAAGCATAAGGGCTAATGACTCCATTCCTTTTTGTGGTTGTAGGGGCTGTTGATTGGAGTACACTAAAACAAACCTGATCTCTCTTGGACATTCAGAAGCCAAGTTATAAGCCCACAAATGTGTAACTGGACTACTTCTTTAAATTGACACCAGATCCGGTGACCTTTGGGACATGGTTTGACCCCCTTAGGGAAAGTGCTATCATCATGAAACGTTCAGATCACTTACAACTCAATAGGCTGTTGATTGGAGTACATTAAAACAAACCTGATCTCTCTAGGACATTCAGAAGCCAAGTTATAAGCCCACAAATGTGTAACTGGACTACTTCTTTAAATTGACACCAGATCCGGTGACCTTTGGGACATGGTTTGACCCCCTTAGGAAAGTGCTATCATCACGAAACGTTCAGATCACTTACAACTCAATAGATTCTACCTTCCTGTAACGTTTCAGCCTGATTGGACCTTGTTTTCACACAAATGGACCCAGAATGATGTGAAATTGTGCTTCGTGCAACATAATTCTGGGTGCCATTTACAAACCATAAGTGCTAATGACTCCATTCCTTTTTGTGGTTGTAGGGGCTGTTGATTGGAGTACATTAAAACAAACCTGATCTCTCTAGGACATTCAGAAGCCAAGTTATAAGCCCACAAAGGTGTAACTGGACTACTTCTTTAAATTGACACCAGATACGGTGACCTTTGTGACATGGTTTGACCCCCTTAGGAAAGTGCTATCATCATGAAACGTTCAGATCACTTACAACTCAATAGATTCTACCTTCCTGTAACGTTTCAGCCTGATTGGATCTTGTTTTCACACAAATGAACCCAGAATGATGTGAAATTGTGCTTCGTGCAACATAATTCTGGGTGCCATTGAAAAACCATAAGTGCTAATGACTCCATTCCTTTTTGTGGTTGTAGGGGCTGTTGATTGGAGTACACTAAAACAAACCTGATCTCTCTAGGACATTCAGAAGCCAAGTTATATGCCCACAAATGTGTAACTGGACTACTTCTTTAAATTGACACCAGATCCGGTGACCTTTGGGACATGGTTTGACCCCCTTAGGAAAGTGCTATCATCATGAAACGTTCAGATCACTTACAACTCAATAGATTCTACCTTCCTGTAACGTTTCAGCCTGATTGGACCTTGTTTTCACACAAATGGACCCAGAATGATGTGAAATTGTGCTTCGTGCAACATAAATCTGGGTGCCATTTACAAACCATAAGTGCGAATTACTCCATTCCTTTTTGTGGTTGTAGGGGCTGTTGATTGGAGTACATTAAAACAAACCTGATCTCTCTAGGACATTCAGATGCCAAGTTATAAGCCCACAAATGTGTAACTGGACTACTTCTTTAAATTGACACCAGATACGGTGACCTTTGGGACATGGTTTGACCCCCTTAGGAAAGTGCTATCATCATGAAATGTTCAGATCACTTACAACTCAATAGATTCTACCTTCCTGTAACGTTTCAGCCTGATTGGATCTTGTTTTCACACAAATGAACCCAGAATGATGTGAAATTGTGCTTCGTGCAACATAATTCTGGGTGCCATTTAAAAACCATAAGTGCTAATGACTCCATTCCTTTTTGTGGTTGTAGGGGCTGTTGATTGGAGTACACTAAAACAAACCTGATCTCTCTAGGACATTCAGAAGCCAAGTTATAAGCCCACAAATGTGTAACTGGACTACTTTAAATTGACACCAGATCCGGTGACCTTTGGGACATGGTTTGACCCTCTTAGGAAAGTGCTATCATCATGAAACGTTCAGATCACTTACAACTCAATAGATTCTACCTTCCTGTAACGTTTCAGCCTGATTGGACCTTGTTTTCACACAAATGGACCCAGAATGATGTGAAATTGTGCTTTGTGCAACATAATTCTGGGTGCCATTTACAAACCATAAGTGCTAATGACTCCATTCCTTTTAGTGGTTGTAGTGGCTGTTGATTGGAGTACATTAAAACAAACCTGATCTCTCTAGGACATTCAGAAGCCAAGTTATAAGCCCACAAATGTGTAACTGGACTACTTCTTTAAATTGACACCAGATCCGGTGACCTTTGGGACATGGTTTGACCCCCCTTAGGAAAGGGCTATCATCATGAAACTTTCAGATCACTTACAACTCAATAGATTCTACCTTCCTGTAACATTTCAGCCTGATTGGATCTTGTTTTCACACAAATGAACCCAGAATGATGTGAAATTGTGCTTCGTGCAACATAATTCTGGGTGCCATTTAAAAACCATAAGTGCTAATGACTCCATTCCTTTTTGTGGTTGTAGGGGCTGTTGATTGGAGTACACTAAAACAAACCTGATCTCTCTAGGACATTCAGAAGCCAATTTATAAGCCCACAAATGTGTAACTGGACTACTTCTTTAAATTGACACCAGATCCGGTGACCTTTGGGACATGGTTTGACCCCCTTAGGAAAGTGCTATCATCATGAAACGTTCAGATCACTTACAACTCAATAGATTCTACCTTCCTGTAACGTTTCAGCCTGATTGGACCTTGTTTTCACACAAATGAACCCAGAATGATGTGACATTGTGCTTCGTGCAACATAATTCTGGGTGCCATTTACAAACCATAAGTGCTAATGACTCCATTCCTTTTTGTGGTTGTAGGGGCTTTTGATTGGAGTACACTAAAACAAACCTAACCTCTCTAGGACATTCAGAAGCCAAGCTATAAGCCCACAAAGGTGTAACTGGACTACTTCTTTAAAGTGACACCAGGCCCGGTGACCTTTGGGACATGGTTTTACCCCTTATAGGAATGTGCGATCATCTTGAAACGTTCAGATCACTTACAACTCAATAGATTCTACCTTCTTGTAGCGTTTCAGCCTGATTGGACCTTGTTTTCACACAAATGAACCCAGAATGATGTGAAATTGTGCTTCGTGCAACATAATTCTGGGTGCCATTTAAAAACCATAAGTGCTAATGACTACATTCCTTTTTGTGGTTGTAGGGGCTGTTGATTGGAGTACACTAAACCAAACCTGATCTCTCTAGGACATTCAGAAGCCAAGTTATAAGCCCACAAATGTGTAACTGGACTACTACTTTAAATTGACACCAGATCCGGTGACCTTTGGGACATGGTTTGTCCCCCTTAGGAAAGTGCTATCATCATGAAACGTTCAGATCACTTACAACTCAATAGATTCTACCTTCCTGTAACGTTTCAGCCTGATTGGACCTTGTTTTCACACAAATGGACCCAGAAAGATGTGAAATTGTGCTTCGTGCAACATAATTCTGGGTGCCATTTACAAACCATAAGTGCTAATGACTCCATTCCTTTTTGTGGTTGTAGGGGCTGTTGATTCGAGTACATTAAAACAAACCTGATCTCTCTAGGACATTCAGAAGCCAAGTTATAAGCCCACAAATGTGTAACTGGACTACTTCTTTAAATTGACACCAAATCCGGTGACCTTTGGGACATGGTTTGACCCCCTTAGGAAAGTGCTATCATCATGAAACTTTCAGATCACTTACCAATCAATAGATTCTACCTTCCTGTAACGTTTCAGCCTGATTGGATCTTGTTTTCACACAAATGAACCCAGAATGATGTGAAATTGTGCTTCGTGCAACATAATTCTGGGTGCCATTTAAAAACCATAAGTGCTAATGACTCCATTCCTTTTTGTGGTTGTAGGGGCTGTTGATTGGAGTACACTAAAACAAACCTGATCTTTCTAGGACATTCAGAAGCCAAGTTATAAGCCCACAAATGTGTAACTGGACTACTTCTTTAAATTGACACCAGATCCGGTGACCTTTGGGACATGGTTTGACCCCCTTAGGAAAGTGCTATCATCATGAAACGTGCAGATCACTTACAACTCAATAGATTCTACCTTCCTGTAACGTTTCTGCCTGATTGGACCTTGTTTTCACACAAATGAACCCAGAATGATGTGAAATTGTGCTTCGTGCAACATAATTCTGGGTGCCATTTACAAACCATAAGTGCTAATAACTCCATTCCTTTTTGTGGTTGTAGGGGCTTTTGATTGGAGTACACTAAAACCAACCTAACCTCTCTAGGACATTCAGAAGCCAAGTTATAAGCCCACAAAGGTGTAACTGGACTACTTCTTTAAAGTGACACCAGGCCCGGTGACCTTTGGGACATGGTTTTACCCCTTATAGGAATGTGCGATCATCTTGAAACGTTCAGATCACTTACAACTCAATAGATTCTACCTTCTTGTAGCGTTTCAGCCTGATTGGACCTTGTTTTCACACAAATGAACCCAGAATGATGTGAAATTGTGCTTCGTGCAACATAATTCTGGGTGCCATTTACAAACCATAAGTGCTAATGACTCCATTCCTTTTTGTGGTTGTAGGGGCTGTTGATTGGAGTATACTAAAACAAACCTGATCTCTCTAGGACATTCAGAAGCCAAGTTATAAGCCCACAAATGTGTAACTGGACTACTTCTTTAAAGTGACACCAGATCCGGTGACCTTTGGGACATGGTTTGACCCCCTTAGGAAAGTGCTATCATCTTGAAACGTTCAGATCACTTACAACTCAATAGATTCTACCTTCCTGTAACGTTTCAGCCTGATTGGACCTTGTTTTCACACAAATGGACCCAGAATGATGTGAAATTGTGCTTCGTGCAACATAATTCTGGGTGCCATTTAAAAACCATAAGTGCTAATGACTCCATTCCTTTTTGTGGTTGTAGGTGCTGTTGATTGGAGTACACTAAAACAAACCTGACCTCTCTAGGACATGCAGAAGCCAAGTTATAAGCCCACAAAGGTGTAACTGGACTACTTCTTTAAAGTGACACCAGGCCCGGTGACCTTTGGGACATGGTTTTACCCCTTATAGGAATGTGCGATCATTTGAAACGTTCAGATCACTTACAACTCAATAGATTCTACCTTCTTGTAGCGTTTCAGCCTGATTGGACCTTGTTTTCACACAAATGAACCCAGAATGATGTGAAATTGTGCTTCGTGCAACATAATTCTGGGTGCCATTTACAAACCATAAGTGCTAATGACTCCATTCCTTTTTGTGGTTGTAGGGGCTTTTGATTGGAGTACACTAAAACAAACCTAACCTCTCTAGGACATTCAGAAGCCAAGTTATAAGCCCACAAAGGTGTAACTGGACTACTTCTTTAAAGTGACACCAGGCCCGGTGACCTTTGGGACATGGTTTGACCCCCTTAGGAAAGTGCTATCATCATGAAACGTTCAGATCACTTACAACTCAATAGATTCTACCTTCCTGTAACGTTTCAGCCTGATTGGACCTTGTTTTCACACAAATGGACCCAGAATGATGTGAAATTGTGCTTTGTGCAACATAATTCTGGGTGCCATTTACAAACCATAAGTGCTAATGACTCCATTCCTTTTTGTGGTTGTAGGGGCTGTTGATTGGAGTACATTAAAACAAACCTGATCTCTCTAGGACATTCAGAAGCCAAGTTATAAGCCCACAAATGTGTAACTGGACTACTTCTTTAAATTGACACCAGATTCTGTGACCTTTGGGACATGGTTTGACCCCCTTAGGAAAGTGCTATCATCATGAAACTTTCAGATCACTTACAACTCAATAGATTCTACCTTCCTGTAACGTTTCAGCCTGATTGGACCTTGTTTTCACACAAATGAACCCAGAATGATGTGAAATTGTGCTTCGTGCAACATAATTCTGGGTGCCATTTAAAAACCATAAGGGCTAATGACTCAATTCCTTTTTGTGGTTGTAGGGGCTGTTGATTGGAGTACACTAAAACAAACCTGATCTCTCTTGGACATTCAGAAGCCAAGTTATAAGCCCACAAATGTGTAACTGGACTACTTCTTTAAATTGACACCAGATCCGGTGACCTTTGGGACATGGTTTGACCCCCTTAGGAAAGTGCTATCATCATGAAACATTCAGATCACTTACAACTCAATAGGCTGTTGATTGGAGTACATTAAAACAAACCTGATCTCTCTAGGACATTCAGAAGCCAAGTTATAAGCCCACAAATGTGTAACTGGACTACTTCTTTAAATTGACACCAGATCCGGTGACCTTTGGGACATGGCTTGACCCCCTTAGGAAAGTGCTATCATCACGAAACGTTCAGATCACATACAACTCAATATATTCTACCTTCCTGTAACGTTTCAGCCTGATTGGACCTTGTTTTCACACAAATTGACCCAGAATGATGTGAAATTGTGCTTCGTGCAACATAATTCTGGGTGCCATTTACAAACCATAAGTGCTAATGACTCCATTCCTTTTTGTGGTTGTAGGGGCTGTTGATTGGAGTACATTAATACAAACCTGATCTCTCTAGGACATTCAGAAGCCAAGTTATAAACCCACAAATGTGTAACTGGACTACTTCTTTAAATTGACACCAGATACGGTGACCTTTGTGACATGGTTTGACCCCCTTAGGAAAGTGCTATCATCATGAAACGTTCAGATCACTTACAACTCAGTAGATTCTACCTTATTGTAACGTTTCAGCCTGATTGGATCTTGTTTTCACACAAATGAACCCAGAATGATGTGAAATTGTGCTTCGTGCAACTTAATTCTGGGTGCCATTTAAAAACCATAAGTGCTAATAACTCCATTCCTTTTTGTGGTTGTAGGGGCTGTTGATTGGAGTACACTAAAACAAACCTGATCTCTCTAGGACATTCAGAAGCCAAGTTATAAGCCCACAAATGTGTAACTGGACTACTTCTTTAAATTGACACCAGATCCGGTGACCTTTGGGACATGGTTTGACCCCCTTAGGAAAGTGCTATCATCATGAAACGTTCAGATCACTTACAACTCAATAGATTCTACCTTCCTGTAACGTTTCTGCCTGATTGGACCTTGTTTTCACACAAATGAACCCAGAATGATGTGAAATTGTGCTTCGTGCAACATAATTCTGGGTGCCATTTACAAACCATAAGTGCTAATGACTCCATTCCTTTTTGTGGTTGTAGGGGCTGTTGATTGGAGTACACTAAAACAAACCTGATCTCTCTAGGACATTCAGAAGCCAAGTTATAAGCCCACAAATGTGTAACTGGACTACTTCTTTAAATTGACACCAGATCCGGTGACCTTTGGGACATGGTTTGACCCCCTTAGGAAAGTGCTATCATCATGAAACGTTCAGATCACTTACAACTCAATAGATTCTACCTTCCTGTAACGTTTCAGCCTGATTGGACCTTGTTTCCACACAAATGGACCCAGAATGATGTGAAATTGTGCTTCGTGCAACATAATTCTGGGTGCCATTTAAAAACCATAAGGGCTAATGACTCCATTCCTTTTTGTGGTTGTAGGGGCTGTTGATTGGAGTACACTAAAACAAACCTGATCTCTCTAGGACATTCAGAAGCCAAGTTATAAGCCCACAAATGTGTAACTGGACTACTTCTTTAAATTGAAACCAGATCCGGTGACCTTTGGGACATGGTTTGACCCCCTTAGGAAAGTTCTATCATCATGAAACGTTCAGATCACTTACAACTCAATAGATTCTACCTTCCTGTAACATTTCAGCCTGATTGGACCTTGTTTTCACACAAATGGACCCAGAATGAAGTGAAACTGTGCTTCGTGCAACATAATTCTGGGTGCCATTTACAAACCATAAGTGCTAATGACTCCATTCCTTTTTGTGGTTGTAGGGGCTGTTGATTGGAGTACATTAAAACAAACCTGATGTCTCTAGGACATTCAGAAGCCAAGTTATAAGCCCACAAATGTGTAACTGGACTACTTCTTTAAATTGACACCAGATCCGATGACCTTTGGGACATGGTTTGACCCCCTTAGGAAAGTGCTATCATCACGAAACGTTCGGATCACTTACAACTCAATAGATTCTACCTTCCTGTAACGTTTCAGCCTGATTGGACCTTGTTTTCACACAAATGGACCCAGAATGATGTGAAATTGTGCTTCATGCAACATAATTCTGGGTGCCATTTACAAACCATAAGTGCTAATGACTCCATTTATTTTTGTGGTTGTAGGGGCTTTTGATTGGAGTACACTAAAACAAACCTAACCTCTCTAGGACATTCAGAAGCCAAGTTATAAGCCCACAAAGGTGTAACTGGACTACTTCTTTAAAGTGACACCAGGCCCGGTGACCTTTGGGACATGGTTTTACCCCTTATAGGAATGTGCGATCATCTTGAAACGTTCAGATCACTTACAACTCAATAGATTCTACCTTCTTGTAGCGTTTCAGCCTGATTGGACCTTGTTTTCACACAAATGAACCCAGAATGATGTGAAATTGTGCTTCGTGCAACATAATTCTGGGTGCCATTTAAAAACCATAAGTGCTAATGACTCCATTCCTTTTTGTGGTTGTAGGGGCTGTTGATTGGAGTACACTAAAACAAACCTGATCTCTCTAGGACATTCAGAAGCCAAGATATAAGCCCACAAATGTGTAACTGGACTACTTCTTTAAATTGACACCAGATCCGGTGACCTTTGGGAAATGGTTTGACCCCCTTAGGAAAGTGCTATCATCATGAAACGTTCAGATCACTTACAACTCAATAGATTCTACCTTCCTGTAACGTTTCAGCCTGATTGGACCTTGTTTTCACACAAATGGACCCAGAATGATGTGAAATTGTGCTTCGTGCAACATAATTCTGGGTGCCATTTAAAAACCATAAGTGCTAATGACTCCATTCCTTTTTGTGGTTGTAGGGGCTGTTGATTGGAGTACACTAAAACAAACCTGATCTCTCTAGGACATTCAGAAGCCAAGTTATAAGCCCACAAATGTGTAACTGGACTACTTCTTTAAATTGACACCAGATCCGGTGACCTTTGGGACATGGTTTGACCCCCTTAGGAAAGTGCTATCATCATGAAACGTTCAGATCACTTACAACTCAATAGATTCTACCTTCCTGTAAAGTTTTTGCCTGATTGGACCTTGTTTTCACACAAATGAACCCAGAATGATGTGAAATTGTGCTTCGTGCAACATAATTCTGGGTGCCATTTACAAACCATAAGTGCTAATGACTCCATTCCTTTTTGTGGTTGTAGGGGCTGTTGATTGGAGTACATTAAAACAAACCTGATCTCTCTAGGACATTCAGATGCCAAGTTATAAGCCCACAAATGTGTAACTAGACTACTTCTTTAAATTGACACCAGATACGGTGACCTTTGGGACATGGTTTGACCCCCTTAGGAAAGTGCTATCATCATGAAACGTTCAGATCACTTACAACTCAATAGATTCTACCTTCCTGTAACGTTTCAGCCTGATTGGACCTTGTTTCCACACAAATGGACCCAGAATGATGTGAAATTGTGCTTCGTGCAACATAATTCTGGGTGCCATTTAAAAACCATAAGGGCTAATGACTCCATTCCTTTTTGTGGTTGTAGGGGCTGTTGATTGGAGTACACTAAAACAAACCTGATCTCTCTAGGACATTCAGAAGCCAAGTTATAAGCCCACAAATGTGTAACTGGACTACTTCTTTAAATTGAAACCAGATCCGGTGACCTTTGGGACATGGTTTGACCCCCTTAGGAAAGTTCTATCATCATGAAACGTTCAGATCACTTACAACTCAATAGATTCTACCTTCCTGTAACATTTCAGCCTGATTGGACCTTGTTTTCACACAAATGGACCCAGAATGAAGTGAAACTGTGCTTCGTGCAACATAATTCTGGGTGCCATTTACAAACCATAAGTGCTAATGACTCCATTCCTTTTTGTGGTTGTAGGGGCTGTTGATTGGAGTACATTAAAACAAACCTGATGTCTCTAGGACATTCAGAAGCCAAGTTATAAGCCCACAAATGTGTAACTGGACTACTTCTTTAAATTGACACCAGATCCGATGACCTTTGGGACATGGTTTGACCCCCTTAGGAAAGTGCTATCATCACGAAACGTTCGGATCACTTACAACTCAATAGATTCTACCTTCCTGTAACGTTTCAGCCTGATTGGACCTTGTTTTCACACAAATGGACCCAGAATGATGTGAAATTGTGCTTCATGCAACATAATTCTGGGTGCCATTTACAAACCATAAGTGCTAATGACTCCATTTATTTTTGTGGTTGTAGGGGCTTTTGATTGGAGTACACTAAAACAAACCTAACCTCTCTAGGACATTCAGAAGCCAAGTTATAAGCCCACAAAGGTGTAACTGGACTACTTCTTTAAAGTGACACCAGGCCCGGTGACCTTTGGGACATGGTTTTACCCCTTATAGGAATGTGCGATCATCTTGAAACGTTCAGATCACTTACAACTCAATAGATTCTACCTTCTTGTAGCGTTTCAGCCTGATTGGACCTTGTTTTCACACAAATGAACCCAGAATGATGTGAAATTGTGCTTCGTGCAACATAATTCTGGGTGCCATTTAAAAACCATAAGTGCTAATGACTCCATTCCTTTTTGTGGTTGTAGGGGCTGTTGATTGGAGTACACTAAAACAAACCTGATCTCTCTAGGACATTCAGAAGCCAAGATATAAGCCCACAAATGTGTAACTGGACTACTTCTTTAAATTGACACCAGATCCGGTGACCTTTGGGAAATGGTTTGACCCCCTTAGGAAAGTGCTATCATCATGAAACGTTCAGATCACTTACAACTCAATAGATTCTACCTTCCTGTAACGTTTCAGCCTGATTGGACCTTGTTTTCACACAAATGGACCCAGAATGATGTGAAATTGTGCTTCGTGCAACATAATTCTGGGTGCCATTTAAAAACCATAAGTGCTAATGACTCCATTCCTTTTTGTGGTTGTAGGGGCTGTTGATTGGAGTACACTAAAACAAACCTGATCTCTCTAGGACATTCAGAAGCCAAGTTATAAGCCCACAAATGTGTAACTGGACTACTTCTTTAAATTGACACCAGATCCGGTGACCTTTGGGACATGGTTTGACCCCCTTAGGAAAGTGCTATCATCATGAAACGTTCAGATCACTTACAACTCAATAGATTCTACCTTCCTGTAAAGTTTTTGCCTGATTGGACCTTGTTTTCACACAAATGAACCCAGAATGATGTGAAATTGTGCTTCGTGCAACATAATTCTGGGTGCCATTTACAAACCATAAGTGCTAATGACTCCATTCCTTTTTGTGGTTGTAGGGGCTGTTGATTGGAGTACATTAAAACAAACCTGATCTCTCTAGGACATTCAGATGCCAAGTTATAAGCCCACAAATGTGTAACTAGACTACTTCTTTAAATTGACACCAGATACGGTGACCTTTGGGACATGGTTTGACCCCCTTAGGAAAGTGCTATCATCATGAAACGTTCAGATCACTTACAACTCAATAGATTCTACCTTCCTGTAACGTTTCAGCCTGATTGGACCTTGTTTTCACACAAATGGACCCAGAATGATGTGAAATTGTGCTTCGTGCAACATAAATCTGGGTGCCATTTACAAACCATAAGTGCTAATGACTCCATTCCTTTTTGTGGTTGTAGGGGCTGTTGATTGGAGTACACTAAAACAAACCTAACCTCTCTAGGACATTCAGAAGCCAAGTTATAAGCCCACAAACGTGTAACTGGACTACTTCTTTAAAGTGACACCAGGCCCGGTGACCTTTGGGACATGTTTTTACCCCTTATAGGAATGTGCGATCATCTTGAAACGTTCAGATCACTTACAACTCAATAGATTCTACCTTCTTGTAGCGTTTCAGCCTGATTGGACCTTGTTTTCACACAAATGAACCCAGAATGATGTGAAATTGTGCTTCGTGCAACATAATTCTGGGTGCCATTTAAAAACCATAAGTGCTAATGACTCCATTCCTTTTTGTGGTTGTAGGGGCTGTTGATTGGAGTACACTAAAACAAACCTGATCTCTCTAGGACATTCAGAAGCCAAGTTATAAGCCCACAAATGTGTAACTGGACTACTTCATTAAATTGACACCAGATCCGGTGACCTTTGGGACATGGTTTGACCCCCTTAGGAAAGTGCTATCATCATGAAACGTTTAGATCACTTACAACTCAATAGATTCTACCTTCCTGTAACGTTTCAGCCTGATTGGACCTTGTTTTCACACAAATGAACCCAGAATGATGTGAAATTGTGCTTCGTGCAACATAATTCTGGGTGCCATTTAAAAAGCATAAGGGCTAATGACTCCATTCCTTTTTGTGGTTGTAGGGGCTGTTGATTGGAGTACACTAAAACAAACCTGATCTCTCTTGGACATTCAGAAGCCAAGTTATAAGCCCACAAATGTGTAACTGGACTACTTCTTTAAATTGACACCAGATCCGGTGAATTTTGGGACATGGTTTGACCCCCTTAGGGAAAGTGCTATCATCATGAAACGTTCAGATCACTTACAACTCAATAGGCTGTTGATTGGAGTACATTAAAACAAACCTGATCTCTCTAGGACATTCAGACGCCAAGTTATAAGCCCACAAATGTGTAACTGGACTACTTCTTTAAATTGACACCAGATCCGGTGACCTTTGGGACATGGTTTGACCCCCTTAGGAAAGTGCTATCATCATGAAACGTTCAGATCACTTACAACTCAATAGATTCTACCTTCCTGTAACGTTTCAGCCTGATTGGACCTTGTTTTCACACAAATGGACCCAGAATGATGTGAAATTGTGCTTCGTGCAACATAAATCTGGGTGCCATTTACAAACCATAAGTGCGAATTACTCCATTCCTTTTTGTGGTTGTAGGGGCTTTTGATTGGAGTACATTAAAACAAACCTGATCTCTCTAGGACATTCAGATGCCAAGTTATAAGCCCACAAATGTGTAACTGGACTACTTCTTTAAATTGACACCAGATACGGTGACCTTTGGGACATGGTTTGACCCCCTTAGGAAAGTGCTATCATCATGAAATGTTCAGATCACTTACAACTCAATAGATTCTACCTTCCTGTAACGTTTCAGCCTGATTGGATCTTGTTTTCACACAAATGAACCCAGAATGATGTGAAATTGTGCTTCGTGCAACATAATTCTGGGTGCCATTTAAAAACCATAAGTGCTAATGACTCCATTCCTTTTTGTGGTTGTAGGGGCTGTTGATTGGAGTACACTAAAACAAACCTGATCTCTCTAGGACTTTCAGAAGCCAAGTTATAAGCCCACAAATGTGTAACTGGACTACTTTAAATTGACACCAGATCCGGTGACCTTTGGGACATGGTTTGACCCTCTTAGGAAAGTGCTATCATCATGAAACGTTCAGATCACTTACAACTCAATAGATTCTACCTTCCTGTAACGTTTCAGCCTGATTGGACCTTGTTTTCACACAAATGGACCCAGAATGATGTGAAATTGTGCTTTGTGCAACATAATTCTGGGTGCCATTTACAAACCATAAGTGCTAATGACTCCATTCCTTTTTGTGGTTGTAGGGGCTGTTGATTGGAGTACATTAAAACAAACCTGATCTCTCTAGGACATTCAGAAGCCAAGTTATAAGCCCACAAATGTGTAACTGGACTACTTCTTTAAATTGACACCAGATCCGGTGACCTTTGGGACATGGTTTGACCCCCCTTAGGAAAGGGCTATCATCATGAAACTTTCAGATCACTTACAACTCAATAGATTCTATCTTCCTGTAACATTTCAGCCTGATTGGATCTTGTTTTCACACAAATGAACCCAGAATGATGTGAAATTGTGCTTCGTGCAACATAATTCTGGGTGCCATTTAAAAACCATAA